>NC_091982.1:2019576-2619576 GCF_044704955.1 Pristiophorus japonicus | reverse complement strand
AATGTCATGGACTGTTTCATTTGCAGAGGAGTTGAGAATGGAACTGAACACTGTGCAATCATCAGCAAACATCCCCACCTGACTTTATGATGAAGCAGCTGAAGACAGTTGGGCCTGTGACCTGCCCTGAGGAACACCTGCAGCGATGTCCCGGGGTTTACATGATTGGCCTCCAACAACCACAATCATCTTCCGTTGTTCTAATGGATTTTGATATGATTGTGTAACTGTGTGCTGCTGATAAATGAATGATATTTCATACAGTTATGTTATTTCACATACATGAAATATGCGAATCGCATATTTAATACCAAACCCATGGGGAAGTAAGTTCAGATATTCACAGAATGAAGGGCTAGAGAGCCGGAGCAAAATGATACCAGAAAATTGCTAGTAGTTAAATGAACTGTCATGGCAAAATATAATGTTTTACAAAACACATCACTATAAGAACATCATTTTAAAAACATTGATAGAATTTCTGTAGGTGTTCTGCACATCATGCACCATAACTTTGGTGGAAACCCTGGAGAAACAACAAATGACCACGCACACCATTTCTCTGCGTTTTCCGCTGACCTTCCATGTTACAACAGATGATCGGGAGAAACCCCACGGAAATGTTATTCCATTTTTTTTAGAAATAGGAAAATGCCATTAGCCCCAACAAGCATCTCAAACCCAGCTACTCACTTCTTCTTTCAATCTATTCTCACTGCATGTCATTTCCTCTTGAAGACATTTGTACTTCGCACTTCATTGTGCCTTCTCTGGTAATTTATTCCATAAGTGTATTACCTATTGTGTAAAAAAAACCTCTGACTAACTTCCTTTCTTATTCCTAACTTCCTAATTGTGTCCGCTAGGGTTTGCCCTTTGCCTTCACAATCATCATTTTGAAAACTTCAATTAGATCACCAGTGTCATTTTTTTAACTAAGCAAACAAACCCAGCTTCCTGGCTTTAATCATAACTTAAATTCCTGATAACTGGAATCATCTTTGTTGCTTACTTCTGTACTCTCTCTCTCTCTCTCTCTCTCTCTGGCACTAATATCCTTCCTATGATTAGGTGGACCAGAACTACACACACTGCTCCAGATGGAGTCTGACCAACACCTTATACAGAAATAAACACTTTTGGTTTCCACTCTATCCTCCTGATTGCAATGTGATTGGTATGTGAATAGTTTTTTTCACACTACTGACCTTTGTTGCTACAAATAATTTATTTTGGATTATAGTTCAATCAAAAACTAAGATTGAAAAATATATGAAAACTGCAATGTAAAATGTAATCATGCTACAGATATAGGGTTAGATTCTTCACTAAATTATTGCCTGTTTTGGGGTGGATTTGGGCCCTTAAATCATGTAAATGGGTTCTTAGAGGCTACTGCCTCAAAACTGCCACTAAAAATCTCCATTCTACCTGAGGGTAATTACTGGTGAGATAAACGAGGCATACCTATTCCCAGCATGGCCTGAGACTGCCAGAGATCTATATTTTGAAGCCTACAGCCTGAAAAAATTGCTGGAGTTATGGAAGAACTTCTAAAGTATTTTATCTTTGTCTTCCACCTGGATAGAGTTGGCCTTTCCACTGACAGCCTGAAGGCCTGAGAGACACCAGGATAGCTTTACCTCCACCCACATCAAGAGGTTCCGAGTATCAGATGTAGGATTCCCAATGGACATTTTCTCTTGTTTGCAATTTTAATGAGGGAGGAAGAGGAGCAACAGCACAGGATGGAGGAAAGGATAATTAGGCAGTACATGAGGATGATGCACCCGACAAGACATTACCCCCGCCCCACCCCCCACCCCCCACACCTGCCAAGAATTTACAAGGCGTTAAGATCTTAGGAAGCTCACAGTGGGGAACTCTGCATGACAAGGGTGTGCTTCACTGCAGAGGTAATCGGGGAATTGTGCCAACTAATGAAGACACACAGCCAGGCTTATCTGCCAGGACACCTCTACCAGTGGATGTGCAGGGTGGGGGGGGGTGGGGGGGTTGGGGGGTGGGGTGGGATGGGGGGGTGGGGAGGTTGGGGGGTAGGGTGTGTGGGGGGGGGTGTGTGGGACGGGGTGGGGTTGGGGGGGTAGGGTGTGGGGGGGGTGGGGGGCGCGGGTGAGGGTGGACAGAATCATGAAAAACTGCAATCCTGCCTATATACTTTGCATTCATTTTTACTAATTGAACAGTTTCTGTTTTCTGATGCCAATTTCACACTGTCGGAAGTTATTCCAATAATGACTTCTGCATGCCAGCGTGGTCATCAGTAAACTGATGACTGACATACGATCCAAGGCCTGAGGAATGGCTCAAGCTCTGACCTTATCTTGGCTATCATTGCATTCACTGGCAAACCAGCAAGTTACAAATAGGTAAGAGAAATAGTTCCACCACAAGGGTGTAGCCCCCATCACAATAAACTACCAGAGAGCAGGCCAAAAAAACATTACCCTGAGGACACTTTCCTTATTCCCCTTCCCAGTATATCACCAGATATCTGATAGGTAAAATCACCCCAAGACTACGTACCATCACCCAGCGACCACCAGGGTTTGAATGGATATGTTACTGCTGCAAGACTGCTATACATCTCCTCCCCCTGCCGACTTAGATACCAGTTACTAGGAGAGCATTATGGTGAGGATTGGGGGAGGGTAACTGTATTAACTACAAAAGAAAGCAAGAACAATTTCAATTCGCGAGGAGATTACAATTACCTGCCGCAGGGAGTAGAATTAATTTTTGTTCTGAATTGGTTTCTTAGAGCTGATATTTAAAAGAAATTCATATAAAAGTGCCTATATTGCAACATGTCATCGTAATACAACTGAACGCTTAATGGAAGATATTCCACCTTAGGGTTTAATACAGATGCATACTCTGCTTAGTCTGTCTACGCACACTGCGTTATTATTCATTTATACTCCTCCAGTACAATTTGTCCATACCCTATGAATTTCTTTTATAACCACAAGTATTGAATTGATTTAAATAATCTCTTTCTGCTCACTGGATCTTTGATACATCTGTTTGTCTCTGCAGTCCTTGCTTTTCTTGTGTTGTGCACTAACTGTGGCTGAGACAGTATGTGGACGGTTTGCTTCCAGGCCTCCATCAGTGGCACACTGAGCTGGCTTCTGTGAGCTGTGGGAGAGTAGCCTTGGCTTGACTATTTGACTAGTATTCCTTTCTTCCATTTTGGAGGCCAGCTCACATCACATCGGCTCAATGGTCAGCTAGTGTCAGGGATCAGGCTTCAGCCCTCATCCCAACACTTGATCTTCTTCCTTCTCCCTGCATCCTCACTGCGTTGATATTGAGATTTACCACAGTCTTCTATTTGAACCATTTTTTTCCTAGGAGCTCAGAATTGTGGAACTCTTCACCTCTGTTGGTCTTTGCTTCCTCCTACAATCTAATAGGTTTTAAAACCCTAGCGTGGTGTAACTCAATCACTACTTTGTGATTTGTCTTGTTATAGTGCACTGATTTCAGTCTTGGAGGTGCCCTGTACTATGCTTCTTGGCCCTTAACACCGGTTTGTCAAATAAAAATCTCTGTGATGTCAGAGGTTGCTGCTCCAACATGCCATCTGATCACATTGGCCTGCATCCATTGCTCTAAAAGGTAAGCTATAAAAGTATTTCACAAGGGTAAACTGATAACTCCACTCCATATTTAAACACACTGCAAGCTGCTTGTCTGAATGATTGCCACCAGTACCACTGACCATGTTTATTTAAGGCAGTGTTAATATTAGCAACCTGGAAACAAAACAGAAACTTTTCAACACTTTCTGAGTCACAAAATGGATCGTTTTCAAATACTGCACATTTCCAAGTTCAGTAGCAATTTATGTAGAAAATGTTTGTTGTTTGGCTTTAAGGATGCAGTCTACTTTTGAACTATCATTGGTTAAAGTACATAGTTGGAGCTCAATAGTTTCTGTGACTAAAGCCCACTGTACTTTAATAATGGGTTTTATGTTCATCACATTGGGGAATGTTAGTACTGGGGAATGGAACACGTTGCAGTTCAGGCACTCGGTGTCAGCATCAAGAACTCCTGCTCCTGCTGGCAAACATGGAAGCATTTAAAAAAATAAATGTAACTTACCTTTTTGGCCCTTTTCTGTGCTTGCTGCTCCATCGTGCTCGGTGCTCCTGGTGAGGCCGAACGCATTAAAACACAGTCGGTGTCTGACTGACGTCATCAGACCCCGGCTTATGAATGTCAAGAGAACCTTGCCTGCCTGCTGTGAGGACCTCGCTATCTGTCTCGAACGTGCCAGGTGAGTAGGTTTTAAACCCGTGGCCGCCTGCTCTCATTGGGCATGAAGGTCGGGGAGGAAGTTTAAAATAGGGCTATAAAAATGTTAAACAATTTTGAAGAAAAATTAGTAAACTTATTCATAAAATGAATTATTTAATGTTATAAATGCCTCAATGAATTTTCCCACATAAAACTAGCTTCCCTTCTGATTGGAGCAGTTTTATAAACTGTTGTAAAAAAAGTATTTTACATAATTGCCAGGATTTTCTGTGTCCTTTGAGGTGCACCTGTGTCGGATGGGCCGTCTGCCCACCATGGAGCTGTGTTTCTGACGATGCCCAAACATCTAGCCTTTGCCAGGGAGATAAGCCAAAATAGAGGTGAAAAAGGAGTGGCTGACCTCAGAGGCCTACTATAGTGGGTGCAGGCCGTGGGCAAAGGGCTTCTCCAGATCTGCTGGGAAAGCTCAAGGCAATTGTTGTCAGAGCTTAGTTAAACCATATTACAAATCACTGCAGCCTCCAATTTACTGAGAAGATCATCCAGTTGAAATTATTTTTATTTCATTTTTACTCCAGAATATTGCTGCCATGGGAAATGCTGGACAAGTCTTCAAGTGGTCTATGTGCTACCTCTCTCACTCTAGAATTGATTGACTGCCATCTAAAATTTTTTATAGTGGAACTAAAAAATTAAATAGAGAGCATTGCCTTGGCCTTCGAGTCACAGAACTCAGCTGAAATGTAGCAGTATGATTTGATAACCAAGAAAGAACATATAAGTAATATTTTCTCTACTTTGTGGAAGCAGGAATGACCCAACTACCATGTAAACCAAGAAAGCTAAGTTTCAGCACTTAGGACCTTTGTGGTTGTGCAGGTTTGAACCTCCCTTATCCAGAACTCCCTTATCCAGAACCATTCCTGGCCACCGGGTGGCGCATGTGGAGAACTCCGACATGAACAAATTGAAGTCCTTACTCGCTGCCGACTCCCGCAATCACTGGCCTGACCCTGCGATTGACTACCCCCTCCACCCCACCCCATGATCTTTCTGCCGCACTCCCAGCCCCAAGCCAGCCAGCCCGATATCCCCTTGCTCAGTACCTGTACCATCCAATTTAATGTGACCACCCCTCGTCCGACAAAATCCCTTATCCAGAACAGGCCGGATAAGAGAGGTTCAACCTGTGCTCAGCAAAAATATGGAAAATCCAGAAAAGTGCCTCAGATATCTACTTAAAGAAATCGTAAGTGTTTGCATTGCATATATTTAAGATGAAGCTAAAATGTTTTTGGTTCATTGATAACTCAAATGATGCACAGCTGTGAAACAAATCATTTTCACATATTTGCTGGATTTCTACATTTATATATTGTATTTGTAAGCTTGGTGGGTAACCACAAATCCATTTTTCTACCCCAATGACTGCACAATCTGCGCACAAATAAATAACAATTGTGTAAAGATTTACCAAGTAATCCTTCTGTTTAATATTCTGGCCATTTATTCAGGGTATAAAAAGCATCTCATATTCTGCCTGGAGATAATCCCAATTGTTCTCTGACACTGCTAAGGGCTTTCACTGTTCCTGAACTTCTTTCTGCACTCTCTAATGCTTTATTCAGCACGTTAGCCTACACAAAGCCAGCAACATGTTCAAGACCTGTAGGATAAGAGTGCTTTAAACCAGTTTCTTCTTAAGGACACTAAATTAAATATTGACAAAATAATATTCATTTGCCTAATTTTGGATGAAGCTATGGAGTTTCCACTTTGACTATCAACTTATGATTTCATTGAATAATAATTCATTGGACAAAATATATCTTTGTGGGTTAGTGGTCCGGTACTGAAAGACTGCAGTTATACTGCCAGTGTTGTGAAGCAGCTTTGGATTTGCAACAATGCAAAGTTTCAGTATAACTCAAGAAACTATTGAGTGGGCTAAACCCTTGAGGTGTGAGATACCCCTTTGCCCCTCCAAGTGGCTGTCTCATTCTAGTGTGGTTATCACTAAGCGCAGCATAACTTCAAGTGAAGCTTCTGACCTTGACTTGAAAGATAACAATCTTGACAGTCTGATGAAAGGTCATTGACCTGAAACGTTAACTCTGTTTCTCTCTCCGCAGATGCTGCCTGACCTGCTGGATACTTCCAATATTTTCTGGTTTTATACAAAAACTCGAGCTTTCAATTGCGTTGTTTTAACTTTATTTTTCTTTTATCCATTCAATTGTTTTCATGTGTCCTATATTATTTCTAAATTTATTTTCACTTTATAATACTTGTAGCATCTGGTTCTCACCACAGGATGGCATTGTAACGACCTACATACTAAAATAATTTTGGAACATCAAAACATTTGATCCATCAAGCCCATTCTCTCCATAGACCATGTACAATTTGCCTTACGATGGACTCTTCCCAAGCCACTTGATCTCCTGAAGGAAATCACCAGCCCCAGGTCAAACCTCCAAGAAGATAATGGCCCGGACTTTGGGTTAAGAATAATGGTGAGGCTTACAGTGCTCACCGTTATTATGGAATACATCGGACAGCAACTTTCAGAGTCTGCACACGCGCAGTTAAACGCAGAAATCAGCAAGTTACTGTTTGATTTGCCCTGTTCCACCACAAGCTGCACTACACCGGTACCTCACGGAGAGACTCAGCATTGAAAACCATGTAAGAGCGTGAAGTAACGATACTTATCCACTAGTTATCCACTAAACAAACATGAGAAAGTTAGGGCTTGTCCATTCAGGTTTAAATGAATTTTTAATGACGTGATAGGTCCTAATTACTGCCAAACAACCTCTCTGGCCTTGAAAATAAAATCTTACATGTATGGCGTCTTATTCCTTTGGAATTGAATTAGTGTTGGAAATTTTTTAAAAAGATAAAAATTTAATATTTTTGTAACTTTTTCAGTCTCTTTTATCTTCCTCTCTCTTAATTCCATCGTTGCTTCCCCCTCTTTATTTGCTTTCTGTACATGATTTTACAATTAATTAAATATTCTAATTTATACATCCTGGTTTAGACTGCTGGTCTCAGTGAGGATTCTTCATTCTGATTGGTTAAGGAGCCACACTGTTACTTTCTCTGCTCACACATGCCACAGATCCCCTGTAGGGGGCGCCGTGCTGACCGGTGACAGCAAGTTGCCGCTCAAAGCCCCACTGAAAGTCTGTGGGCAGCTGCAAATGTAGTGAAAGGTGAGCATCGTTCCTTCACCGCTGACAGTAAATTATTGTAGTGCATTTCCGAAACTCTGGAGGTAATCAAGTAAAACTATATAATATTAATCCAGCCTCATGACCATTACGTATAGCTCTTACCAGCTGCATTCATTCCACAGATGATACACTGATGGTCCTGGAGTACCTGATCTACATATCCTCAATCCTGTATTTATGCAGATATTTATTTGACTTTTGATGAGATTCTGTCCCATATATCTACTAATCTGAGGAAGGGGAAAAAAGTTCATTTTAGTCTCCTTGTGATTTGTTAAGTTTGTACTGTATCCTCCATTTCGACTTAAATGTACATTCATTGGGCCCAAGTTTCGAGCCGCGCCTAGAACGTGCAGTCCCGACCTGGACGCCCGTTTTTCGCGCCACAAAGTGCGCCTAAAAAAAACTTCCAGATTCTCTGGCTCCCTGCAGGTCCTCTGGCCCTCGGCGCAGCGCAGCACGAGCTGTGGGGGGCGGAGCCAGGTCCCTGCGCCGAAAACAGTGCCGGGACCTCTGCACATGCGCGCTACAGTCGGCACGCAAGTGCAGTAGCTCCAAGCGCCCAAAACTGTGTGGGAGGGGCCCGAAGCACACAGCCCCCTAGCCCTGGCCCAATGGCCTCACTGGGGCTGTGTGATTAAGGCTCCTCCCACGGCCAGCTCCTGCTTCCTCCCCCCCCCGACCAGACCCGACACCCGCTCCCCGTCCCCCCCCCTGCCTCCGGACCGGACCCGACTCCCGCTTCCCGCCCCCCCCCCGGACAGGACCCGACCCGACTCCCGCTTCCGCCGCCCCCCCCTCCCCCCCGGACCGGACCCGACCCCGACCCCGACACCGACCCGACTCCCGCTTCCACCGCCCCCCCCCCCCGGACCGGACCCGACCCCGACACCGACACCGACCCGACTCCCGCTTTCCCCCGCCCCCGGACCCGACCCGACCCCCCGGACTGGACCCGACCCGACTCCCGCTTCCCCCCACCCCCCACCTCCGGACTGGACCCGACACCGACAGAGACCCGACTCCCGCTTCCCCCCCCCCTCCCCCGACTGGACCCGACCTGACCTCCCTCCCCCCGACCTGACCTCCCTCTCCCTCCCTCCCCCCGACCCGAACCGAACCGACCTCCCTCCCACCAGCCCCCCGATCCCGACCCGCGATCCCAACCCGACCCAACGCCACCTACCTGTAAATCTGGTGCTGGGGACGGGCCCTGCCCGAAGTCTCGGGCCCAGCCCGTTCAGCCTCCCTCCCCCTTCTCCTTTCCCCCCCCTTCTCCTTTCCCCCCCCATCTCCTTTCCCCCACCCCCCCATCTCCTTTCCCCCACCCCCCCATCTCCTTTCCCCACCCCCCATCTCCTTTCCCCCACCCCCATCTCCTTTCCCCCCATCTCCTTTCCCCCCATCTCCTTTCCCCCATCTCCTTTCCCCCATCTCCTTTTCCCCCCCATCTCCTTTCCCCCATCTCCTTTCCCCCCCATCTCCTTTCCCCCCATCTTCTTTCCCCCTTTTTTTCCTCCTCCCCTTCTCCCTTCCCTCTTCTCCCCTTCTCCCCCTTCTCCCCTTCCCCTTTCTCCCCTTCCCCCTTCTCCCCTTCCCCCTTCCCCTTCTCCTCCTTCTCCCCCTTCCCCCTCCCCTCCCTCTGCTCCCCCCATCTCTCCCTCTACCCCCCTCCTCCCCCTCCCCTCACTGTCAGAAACACAGACACTGACAGACAGAGAATGAGAGACACACACAGACAGACAGAGAGATAGAGACACTGACAGAGACACACTGTGGGGGGGCATCCCAGCACGCTGTTGGAGGGCTCCCGGTGCTGCAGTCGGTAAGTAGAAAATGTTTTATTTATTGATTTAAAAAAAAATTATTTGTTATTAATTTTTTTTGATTGATTTATTGGTTAATTTATTGATGTATTTATCATTTATTATTGATGATGGCTCTTTATTTGTAAAACTGAAGTGTTTAATGTTTGTAAACTTCCCTTTAAACCCCCCCCCCCATTCCCTACGCCTGATTTGTAACCTACGCCTGATTTTCTAAGTGTAGACAAGGTTTTTTCGAGTGTACAAAAATCTTCACTTACTCCATTTTAAGTTAGTTTGGAGTAAGTTTTCACTGCCGAAACTTTGAAAACAGGCGTAAGTGGCCGGACACGCCCCCTTTTGAAAAACAAATTCTGTTCCAAAGTGAAACTATTCTAACTGACTAGAACTGGAGCAAACTAAATGGCGAGAATTACGATTTCTAAGATACTCCGTTCTACACCAGTTGCTCCAAAAAATCAGCAGCAACTCATGGCGAAACTTGGGGCCATAATGCCTCTCAATTTTCAAGAACCTCGATCATGTCTCCTCTCAATCCTATTTTTCTTCAATGCAAACAAGTTTAGCTCTGTGCGTCTTTATTAATTAGGGTCCTTTGTTCATAATCACCCTTGTTGCTTTTCTCTGAACCCTTTCCAACACAACAATATCCTTTTGAAGTTGGGATGGTCTAAGTATTTTAAATGTAGCCTTACTAATTACATAATAGCTTCACAATGATCACATATTTTCAACAAATTGTCAGTAATCACACCTAAGTTATTTTCCTTTCTACCATTTTCAAATGGGCAGCCATTCATTGTGTACTATTTTCTGTTCCAATGTGCATTGCTATAAACTTACCCACAGTAAATTAATTTGCTATTTCTTATCCTATATATTTAATTTTCTGCTGTCATTAGATCACATCGTAGGTTGTCATCAGCAAGTTTGCTAATACTTTCTCCACATCATTCCTGAATAATATAAAACACGCTTGGACAAGCTGCAGGAAACGATTACTGTCTGATAGGTTCTCTCACCTTTCGGTCCAACTACTTCATCTTTTTTATTTTTTTTATTATACTACCAAACTTATTTCTCCTCTGAACTTTCCTCTAATCCTGCTAAGCTTGAAATGCGAGGTCTTAAATGCCTTTCTCCTCTTTCTATCCTCACTTTGATATAATTAACACTCCCTGCGCAATCTCCTGTCCTAGTTCAAGACCTCAAAACTATGGTGCCTGTATTCCTAAAACTCTCTCAGTTTTCCCTTCATTCTGCAACTACAGAGGGCCAATTTTCTGAATGTGACTGGTGGCGAGGTTCCTCATTTAAATAAAAATGACCATCAGGTCTTTAAAACCCAAGGTTGGCAAAGTCTAATTGATTTGATTTTGCTCCCTTTTAAACCTTGATGGTGACCAGCACACTGGGTCTTCAGATAATTTTGTAAAATGATCTTGTCCAATTATTATCTTTTGGTTTCTATTGCTCAAGCCAAATTCCAATTGGCTTGCTAATATGCTATTAATTTCATCCATTTTTATTTTCTTTGAAGCTCTCCCAAGCATGCATTTTAAAATACCTTCTGGAATTGTAACTACCCATATCAACTAATTTATTTACTTCACCAAAGAATTCCAGTAGTGTTGTGGGGCATGACATATTTGTTCTAAAGCTATGCTGACTACCCCTTATGGCCTCTGCAACCTTTAGAACAATACTGATAGTATCCTGTATAATGCTCTCAAGTATTTTTGCACTGTAGGTATTAAACTTTATAGTTATTAATCCGCAGATTCATCTCTCTCAGGATTACATTCACTATCCTCCAGCCCTCAGGTTCAGCTCCTATGTTTATGGATATAATAGAAATAATGGGGGGATATTTTCGGTCGGGGGCTTCCTGCGGGCAAACGCCTCCGACCGAAAAACGTTTTAATGAAAATACCTGGTGGTCCCGGAGGAACATAGGAATGCGCTTGGAAGCCTAGTTTCGCAGTCCAGCATACGGGCCTATGTCTTCCAGGATCGTGTGCGTATCCTGGGATCACGTGGGCCTAGACCACCAATCAAAATGTAGTATTCTCATTGATCGTCATGGGAGCTCTGAGCTCTGAGCTCCCATTACTATCAATGAGAACACTCCTAAAAATCAAATAAAACACAAACATAAATAAAAAAATCACTTCACTTTTTTAAATGAATAGAAATTGCATTAAATTAAATGTTTTAGAGAAAAATTTATTTTTTGAAATCCTAAAAAAAATAATGCTGTAATAGTTTTAAAAATAAACTTACCTTCATAGACAGGGTTTTTAATATAAAAATAAGTAATAACATTTAATTTTTCTATGTTTTAAAACTCCTACATTGGCAAAATTAGGCTACACTTCGGGACAGAGAGCAAAAGTCGATTCTTCGCGCATGCGCATTGCGTGCTGAGAATTGGCATTTGCAAGGTCTCTTCGGGTATGTGTGCACATCGTGTGCATCCAGGGAGGCTGCAATTGTTGTCCCACTAACTACAGCTGTAATTATTTCTTTGCTTATCTTCTAGAAGATTCTAGGCAGCATATTAATTAATCCAATTACCATTTGGACATTTACTTTCCTGACTTTCTTTATGACATAACACTGCTTACCTATACAGGTGTTATCGATTCTTGAGCCCAAATGACAAGATCTGTGGCTAGACTTTCCACTATGATCGCTATTGCCCAAAAATAGGCAATATTTAGTGCTTTTTTAATTTTTCGGGATCGCTGGAATATCACCCATTTTAAAAACCGCTAGTTTATCCTTTTTAATTTGGGCGATAGCCTTAGCAATGTGAAATGGGTGATGGCGATTATTCAGTCATGCAAGGCTGGCCCATAGCAATGGCCGTTCTGCACATGCGCGTTTTTTTTCAGGCAAATAATTTTTCCCGTGAGTTGGGAGGTCAGGGGTCATCTGCGCACGCTCAGAAGGCAAAGGGAGGGAGAGATTGAGAGAAGGAAGCTTTTCGACGAGGGTGTATTTTGAAGGAGCGCTGAACATACTACACCATGGAGATGTCCCACGAGGATTCGGGACAGAGTCTGCAGGAGGCTGCAGGGGGAAGGAGGGCGAGAGCCTGCTCAGAGGAGGGTAATGAGGCTTTAGTGAACGACATCGAGACTCGGTGGGGCCAATTAACCCGGATGGGCGAGGGAAACCTGGATTTACCAAAACATATGCGCGGATATCGGCAATTTGTCTCATTGGTGGCCCACGATAGGCTGTGAGGCAGACCAGTGCCGCAAGCACTGGAACAGACTTGTTGGATCAGTAAGAGTAAATATTAAATTATGAAATTTATAATTGTAATGATACACTGACTCATGAATCGAGAATGTAAATCTGCTGGATTGTAATTAAACTGGGTAATCTTGGGTAGCTTCCCTGTTAAGATTAGGGGGCTGACTTTGGTGCTTACTGATAGTCCGCTGAGTTCCTGGTGGTTTCGTGGCGGTCTGTTGTTTTTCTCTGTCGGCAGACCGCCGACATGCAAGGGATCAACTTTGGTCATCTTCTTTTCAGCGGTCTGCCGATGTTGTGCGAGTGTTGTGCAGCGGGCAGTCTGGTCGAGTCGAGCCGGAGAAAGGCTTTTTTCAATCGACGGTATAGCAGCACACTGCACATGCACGATTTTTTTTTCTTGCAGAGATGTAGTTCGCCGCGATTTCGGGGATCAAGGGTCTCGTCGGCACTCTCTGAGCATGCCGATGTGACCCTTGACCCACGAAATCGCAGATGGAATCCCTGCTGAGTCACTGAAGTATGGCGGAGAGGCGCTGTTGGCGTGAATACATGACCTCATCTCTCTCATCTGGAGGGAGGAGAGCATGCTGGGAGATCTCAGAGATGCAGTGATCGTGGCCATCTTTAAAAAAGGAGTCAAGTCCGACTGCAGCAACTACAGAGGAATCTCCCAGCTATCAGCTACTGGGAAAGTCATTGCTAGAGTCCTCCTCAACCGTCTTCTCCCTGTGGCTGAGGAGCTCCTCCCGGAGTCACAGTGTGGATTTCGTCCCCTACGGGGCACAACGGACATGATCTTTGCAGCGCGACAGCTGCAGAAAAAATGCAGGGAGCAGCGCCAGCCCTTATACATGGCCTTCTTCGACCTTACAAAGGCCTTTGACACTGTCAACCGCGAGGGTCTATGGAGCGTCCTCCTCCGCTTCGGATGCTCCCAAAAGTTCGTCACCATCCTCCGCCTGCTCCACGACGACATGCAGGTCGTGATCCTTACCACCGGATCCATTACAGACCCAATCCACATCCGGACCGGGGTCAAACAGGGCTGCATCATCGCCCCAACCCTCTTCTCAATCTTCCTCGCCGCCATGCTCCATCTCACAGTCAACAAGTTCCCCGCTGGAGTGGAACTAAACTACAGAACTAGTGGGAACCTGTTTAACCTTCGCTGTCTCCAGGCCAGGTCCAAGACCTCCCCAATGTCTGTCGTCGAGCTACAGTACGCGGACAACCCCTGCGTCTGTGCACATACAGAGGCTGAACTCTAAGTTATAGTCAACGTATTTACTGAGGCGCACGAAAGCATGGGCCTTACTCTAAACATCCGTAAGACAAAGGCCCTCCACCAACCTGTCCTCGCCGCACAGCACTGCCCCCCAGTCATCAAGATCCACGGCGCGGCCTTGGACAACGTGGACCATTTCCCATACCTTGGGAGCCTCTTATCAACAAGAGCAGGCATTGAAGACGAGATTCAACACCACCTCCAGTGTGCCAGTGTAACCTTCGGCCGCCTGAGGAAAAGAGTGTTCGAAGACCAGGCCCTCAAAACTGCCACCAAGCTCATGGTCTACAGAGCTGTAGTAATACCTGCCCTCCCATATGGCTCAGAGACATGGACCATGTACAGTAGGCACCTCAAGTCGCTGGAGAAATACCACCAACGATGTCTCCGCAAGATCCTACAAATCCCCTGGGAGGACAGATGCACCAACGTTAGTGTCCTCGACCAGGCCAACATCCCCAGCATTGAAGCACTGACCACACTCGATCAGCTCCGCTGGGCAGGCCACATAGTTCGCATGCCAGACACGAGACTCCCAAAGCAAGTGCTCTACTCAGAACTCCTTCACGGCAAGCGAGCCAAAGGTGGGAAGAGGAAACATTACAAGGACACGCTCAAAGCCTCCCTGATAAAGTGCAACATCCCGACCAACACCTGGGAGTCCCTGGCCAAAGACCACCCTAAGTGGAGGAAGTGCGTCTGGGAGGGCGCTTAGCACCTTGAGTCTCGTCGCCGAGAGCATGCAGAAATCAAGCGCAGGCAGCGGAAGGAGCGTGCGGCAAACCAGTCCCACCCTCCCTTTCCCTCAACCACTGTCTGTCCCACCTGTGACAGAGACTGTGGTTCTCGTATTGGACTGTTCAGCCACCCAAGGACTCATCTTTAGAGTAGAAGCAAGTCTTCCTCGATTCCGAGGGACTGCCTATGATGATGATTTTGAATGGATTGAAGACACTCACCACGATTTACTTTCTTCTATGCAGAAGAAGAAATCTGCAATAGCAGCTGATCAGTGGCGCACTGGGGGAGGACCCCCAATGCAAGAATCCCTCAGTGACATTGAAATCCGTGCCCTGTCGTTCGTTGGGGATACCAACCGCGGCACCACCCACATTGGAGCTGACCCACTCACCACACAGGATGGTCAGTTCAATACAATACCCGGTCTGTGTTGCGGGCGTGTAATGTATTGTAATGCTGCGTTCATGTATTGCCATCTAACTTGATTGAACTGTAATGTTGGGCTCATGTGATGTACTGCAATGTTGGGAGATGTATAGTCTGTCTGTCTGTGATATGTCATGCAGTAATGCAGCAGTGGTGGACATTTAAGTAAGACTGCAATACGTGACTGTACTCCCTCCTGACCCCTCCCCTGGTGCCAAACACTAATGTACTGTTTTGTACTTCTAGAGTTGGAAGATTCGAACCACCCTCTGCACAATGCACAGAAGACCAACCCATTGCCACCACCTCTGTCGTCACCCACCTGCTTTGTGACCTCACCCCTCACAGAGATGATGAAGAGGAACAGCACATCTTCCTCCAGCCAATGGAGGTGAAGATTGATCTGGTGTCAGAGCAGGACAGACCAATGGCACCTGTCGGAGCTGAAACATTGTCCAGCACCAAATCTGTCTTCCTCGGATTCCCAAATAGCTCCGAAGATTTTGCGGGAACAAGCCGTGTGCAGCAGCAAGGCACCACTAGCGTTACAGCGTCTTCATTGCAGTGACAGAGGTTGTTGCAGCAAAGGTTCGGTGGTGCTGCCAGACAGACACACGCGGACCAGGACATGGTGCATCTGTCACAGGACAGCATGCACTTAGGTCAAGAGCTGCTCACGGCCATGGCTACCAAAGCCGCAAACATTGCGGCGCTCAACCAACGACAGTCCGAAGACATGTCACGTCTCATCACCGTGATGGAGCGAAACATCAATTCCGTTGTTGGCATTGAGCAATCTATTGGACCGAAACCCCACCGTGTCGTGGTGGTCGGGTCGATACCAATTGAGGGTAGGGAGCTGCCAGCAGCTCCCAGCCCTGAAGCCGTGCCTTTCACATCATGAGCTCGCACTCATTGCGCCTCCAATGTCTCGCCCCAAGTGACTGCAACAGCTCGGGGCACACCGGCTTGGTGCCACCACGGGGAGGTCCGCGGGCAGGGGCACTGGCAAGGGGAGGGGCGAGGATAAGAAGGGTGGGGCAGTACGCGGTAGTGGACACTGATGTTCTCATGTACACTAAATTGTAAAGTTGATGTGGAAAATATTATTGAAAGTTATAAAAAGTTAAAAGTTTATTGAAAGTTGTTAAATTTATTTTAAAGTTGTAACAGTATTTCAAAAAGTAGTTAACGCTTTTAGGATTTAACTTGTGACAGTTTTTCAAATTAACGTTTTACATAGCTTCAAAGTGTTTCCATATTTTTCCTATTTCTACATAAACGTTCCAATTGAATTTAACCACTCTTGTACAATGTCAAACTTTGTGGTGTAGGGTTAACGGTCAGCGGGGCCCAACACACTGTCCAGAAGAGGTTGAAGCCTACGCTGTGGTGGTGGGGATGCCATGGCTTCATCGTCACGCTCCTCCTCATCCTCCCACCTCCCCTCATTGTCCTCTTCTTCCTCCTCCATCTCCTGCACTCTCTCCTCAGGTGGTCTCGCAGTTCCCTTTGCCAATTCCTGTCTCCGCATGATGGCTACATTATGCAACATGCAGCACACCACTGTGAACTGAGCAACCTGCTCACGGTGGTATTGCAGCCTGCCCCCTGAGTGGTCCAGGCATCGAAAACGTTGCTTCAACACTCCAATTGTCTTTTCGATAATACTAAGTTTGGCTATATGGCTCTTACATAAGAACATAAGAACATAAGAATTAGGAACATCGAGCCCCTCGAGCCTGTTCCGCCATTCAACAAGATCATGGCTGATCTGGCTGTGGACTCAGCTCCACTTCTCCGCCCGCTCCCCGTAACCCTTAATTCCCTTATTGGTTAAAAATCTATCTGTCTGTGATTTGAATACATTCAATGAGCTTGCCTCAACTGCTTCCTTGGGCAGAGAATTCCACAGATTCACAACCCTCTGGGAGAAGAAATTCCTTCTCAACTCGGTTTTAAATTGGCTCCCCCGTATTTTGAGGCTGTGCCCCCTAGTTCTAGTCTCCCCGACCAGTGGAAACAATCTCTCTGCCTCTATCTTGTCTATCCCTTTCATTATTTTAAATGTTTCTATAAGATCACCCCTCATCCTTCTGAACTCCAACGAGTAAAGATCAATCTACTCAATCTATCATCATAAGGTAACCCCCTCATCTCTGGAATCAGCCGAGTGAATCGTCACTGTACCTGCTCCAAAGCTAGTATATCCTTCCTTAAGTAAGGTGACCAAAACTGCACGCAGTACTCCAGGTGCGGCCTCACCAATACCCTATACAGTTGCAGCAGGACCTCCCTGCTTTTGTACTCCATCCCTCTCGTAGTGAAGGCCAACATTCCATTCGCCTTCCTGATTACCTGCTGCACCTGCAAACTAACTTTTTGGGATTCATGCACAAGGAGGCACCGGAGGGACTGGAGTGCATCATCACGTCCGGCAACCAAATTTTAATTTGATTTTACGTTTTAAAGTTTAATTTGTTTTAATTTCCGGTGCTTTTAGTGTCCCCCTCCCCTTTTATAGGGGGCACTGGAAAAAATTTGATTTTAGCGCCCCAAAAAAAAAAACCAAAAAAAAAGGAAAAAAAAAGGGGCCTTGAAAATGTCTGCTGTGTCACCCAGGCGGGTGGCACGGTTTAATGTTTATGGTTATTTTCAGGTAAACTCAAAAGAGTTTCATGCACAAGGACCCCCAGGTCCCTCTGCACCGCAGCATGTTGTAATTTCTCCCCATTCAAATAATATTCCCTTTTACTGTTTTTTTTCCCCAAGGTGGATGACCTCACATTTTCTGACATTGTATTCCATCTGCCAAACCTTAGCCCATTCGCTTAACCTATCTAAATCTCTTTGCAGTCTCTCTGTGTCCTCTACACAACCGGCTTTCCCACTAATCTTTGTGTCATCTGCAAATTTTGTTACACTACACTCTGTCCCCTCTTCCCGGTCATCTATGTATATTGTAAACAGTTGTGGTCCCAGCACTGATCCCTGTGGCACATCACGAACCACCGATTTCCAACCCGAAAAGGACCCATTTATCCCGACTCTCTGCTTTCTGTTAGCCAGCCAATTCTCTATCCATGCTAATACATTTCCTCTGACTCAGTGTACCTTTATCTTCTGCAGTAACCTTTTGTGTGGCACCTTATCGAATGCCTTTTGGAAATCTAAATACACCACATCCATCGGTACACATCGATCCACCATGCTCGTTATATCCTCAAAGAATTCCAGTAAATTAGTTAAACATGATTTCCCCTTCATGAATCCATGTTGCGTCTGCTTGATTGCACTATTCTTATCTAGATGTCCCGCTATTTCATCCTTAATGATAGGGTCAAGCATTTTCCCCACTACAGATGTTAAAGTAACCGGCCTATAATTACCTGCCTTTTGTCTGCCCCCTTTTTTAAACAGAGGCGTTACATTAGCTGCTTTCCAATCCGCTGGTACCTCCCCAGAGTCCAGAGAATTTTGATAGATCATAACGAATGCATCTGCTATAACTTCCGCCATCTCTTTTAATACCCTGGGATGCATTTCATCAGGACCAGGGGACTTGTCTACCTTGAGTCCCATTAGCCTGTCCAGCACTACCTCCCTAGTGATAGTGATTGTCTCAAGGTCCTTCCTTCCCACATTCCTGTGACCAGCAATTTTTGGCATGGTTTTTGTGTCTTCCACTGTGAAGACCGAAGCAAAATAATTGTTTAAGGTCTCAGCCATTTCCACGTTTCCCATTATTAAATCCCCCTTCTCATCTTCTAAGGGACCAACATTTACTTTAGTCACTCTTTTCTATTTTATATATCGGTAAAAGCTTTTACTATCTGTTTTTATGTTTTGCGCAAGTTTACTTTCGTAATCTATCTTTCCTTTCTTTATTACTTTCTTAGTCATTCTTTGCTGTCGTTTAAAATTTTCCCAATCTTCTAGTTTCCCACTAACCTTGGCCACCTTATACGCATTGGTCTTTGATTTGATACTCTCCTTTATTTCCTTGGTTATCCACGGCTGGTTATCCCTTCTCTTACCGCCCTTCTTTTTCACTGGAATATATTTTTGTTGAGCACTCTGAAAGAGCTCCTTAAAAGTCCTCCACTGTTCCTCAACTGTGCCACCGTTTAGTCTGTGTTTCCAGTCCACTTTAGTCAACTCTGCCCTCATCCCTCTGTAGTACCCTTTGTTTAAGCATAGTACGCTCGTTTGAGACACTACTTCCTCACCCTCAATCTGTATTACAAATTCAACCATATTGTGATCACTCATTCCGAGAGGATCTTTTACTAGGAGATCGTTTATTATTCCTGTCTCATTACACAGGACCAGATCTAAGATAGCTTGCTCCCTTGTAGGTTCTGTAAATACTGTTCTAAGAAACAATCCCGTATGCATTTTATGAATTCCTCCTCCAGGCTACCCCATGCGATTTGATTTGACCAATCGATATGTAGGTTAAAATCCCCCACGATTACTGCCGTTCCTTTTTCACATGCCTCCATTATTCCCTCGATTATTGCCCGCCCCACCGTGAAGTTATTATTTGGGAGCCTATAAACTACGCCCACCAGTGACTTTTTCCCCTTACTATCTCGAATCTCCACCCACATGATTCAACATTTTGTTCATTAGAGCCAATATCGTCTCTCACAACTGCCCTGATATCATCCTTTATTAACAAAGCTACCCCACCTCCTTTCCCTTCTTGTCTATCTTTCCGAATTGTCAGATACCCCTGTATGTTTAATTCCCAGTCTTGGCCACCCTGCAACCATGTTTCTGTAATGGCCACCAAATCATACCCATTTGTAATGATTTGTGCCGTCAACTCATTTACTTTATTTCGAATGCTGCCTGCATTTAGGTAGAGTGTTTTAATACTAGTTTTTAAACCATGATTTTTAGTTTTGACCCCTCCTGCAGCCCCTTTATATTCATACATATTGTCCCTTCCTATCATCTTGTGGTTTACACTTACCCCAGTGCTACTCTGCTCTGTTGCCTCCTGCCTTTTGCATTCTTTCTTGGGGTCCTGTTCATCTGAGCTCTCACCCACTCTAACTAGCTCAGAGCCCTCTCCTGTGTTCCGAATACTCCTCGCACTGAGGCACCGAGCTTTCATGCTTGCCTTTTTATTACACTTTGACCCTTTAGAATTTTGCTGTACAGTGGCTCTTTTTGTTTTTTGCCTTGGGTTTCTCTGCCCTCCACTTTTACTCATCTCCTTTCTGTCTTTTGCTTTTGTCTCCATTTTGTTTCCCTCTGTCTCCCTGCATTGGTTCCCAACCCCCTGCCATATTAGTTTAACTCCTCCCCAACAGCACTAGCAAACACTCCCCCTAGGACATTGGTTCCGGTTCTGCTCAGGTGCAGACCGTCTGTTTTGTACTGGTCCCACCTCCCCCAGAACCGGTTCCAATGTCCCAGGAATTTGAATCCCTCCCTGCTGCACCACTGCTCAAGCCACATATTCATCTGAGCTATCCTGCGATTCCTACTCTGACTAGCTCGTGGCACTGGTAGCAATCCCGAGATTACTACTTTTGAGGTCCTACTTTTTAATTTAGCTCCTAGCTCCTTAAATTCGTCTCGTAGGACCTCATCCATTTTTTTAACCTATATCGTTGGTAACAATGTGCACCCCGACAACTGGCTGTTCACCCTCCCTTTTCAGAATGTCCTGCACCCGCTCAGAGACATCCTTGACCCTTGCACCAAGGAGGCAACATACCATCCTGGAGTCTCAGTTGCGACCGCAGAAACGCCTATCTATTCCCCTTACAATTGAATCCCCTATCACTATCGCTCTCTCACTCTTTTTCCTGCCCTCCTGTGCAGCAGAGCCAGCCACGGTGCCATGAACTTGGCTGCTGCTGCCCTCCCCTAACAAGTCATCCCCCTCAACAGTACTCAAAGCGGTATATCTGTTTTGCAGGGGGATGACCGCAGGGGACCCCTGCACTACCTTCCTTGCACTGCTCTTCCTGCTGGTCTTCCATTCCCTATCTGGCTGTGGACCCTTCACCTGTGGTAAGACCAACTCGCTACACGTGCTACTCACGTCATTCTCAGCATCGTGGATGCTCCAGAGTGAATCCACCCGCAGCTCCAATTCCGCAACGCGGACCGTCAGGAGCTGGATGCGGAAACACTTCCCGCATACGTAATCGTCAGGGACACTGATGTCGTCCCTGAATTCCCACATGGTACAGAAGGAGCATATACGTGACCGAGCTCTCCTGCCATGACTTAACCCTTAGCTACACTTAAATTGGCAACAACAATGCTAAAGTTACTCGCTGTTATAGAAGAGAAAAAAGAAAAACTACTCACCAATCACCAGCCAATCACTTACCCCCTTGGCTGTGACGTCACCTTTCTGTTTCTTTCTACTGCTTTTTTGCCTTCTCCCTGTCGCTGCACCAGTCTCTCGCTGACCCCGGACTCACGCCTCAGCAACACACCTCCCGACTGCTGAACTCACGGCCTTTATAGGTTGCAGCGTTGCTCGGTTTGTGTCAGAGGGTTCCGGATGGGGATCAAGAGCCAGGTGGTGAGGCTGTACCCTTTGTCCCCTCGCAACCAGCATTTTCCTTGTGGCTGAAACTTCAACAGGTCAGACACGGTGCTCTCACGCACGATATGAGCATCATGGATGCTCTCTGGAAAGTTGGCATTTACTGCCATGATGCGCTGTAAGTGGTCGCAGACCAACTGTATGTTGAGGGAGTGGAGTCCTTTACGGTTTTGGTACACTTCCGCCTCCTGTAACGGTGCCCTCATTACAATATGGGTACAGTCTATCGCACCCTGAATCTTTGGGAAGCCGGCAATGCGTGCAAAACCCAACTCCCTCTCACTCTGTACCTCCGCGGTCATTGGAAATTTAATAAAATCCATTCTGTGTACATACAGTGCATCGGTTACCTGACAAATGTTGGTAAGCGCAGTGTGCTGGGCTATGCAGCATTATGTCCGCAGCTGATCACTGCAAAGAACCAAACGCATACAAGGTAAGTGCTGCAGTGATCTTCTCCTCCACAGAGAGTGCAGTAATGTTGGTGGTATTGGGCTGCAGGTCTGCCTTAATAAACTGGCAAATCTCATTTAGGACCTCTTTTTTTAAAACACAGTCTTCGAACACAATGTCGCTCAGTCAGGTCCAAGTAGGAGCGTTTTGCACTGAAATTCCTTGGCGGGTAAGGCCTGCTCCTTCTCCTCCTCCCCCTCATTCTCTGACCTACTGCATCACCCTGATAATTTTGTTCAATTAACATCCTGTCATCTGCATCCTGCATTAGAAAAGTTGTCAGCAATACAGGCTGAGATAATGCAGGCTCCCTTGTAATGGACAGAGATCTCCTCCAATATACTCAGATCAACCAATAGACTCCAAAAGGCCACCTTTCTTTTCAGCTCTTCTCCTCCAAATGCTGCTGCTTCTCTCACGTTTTCCCGATTTTTCACGATGTCTGCCGATTTTTAAATAAACAAAATGACCTACACAACTCCTCTTTTGCCTTCAAAAAGCCTTCTTTGATTTAAAATTCACCTTTTATTCTCCAGTGATGTGCTCCAATGCTCCTCCGATGTCGAAATGAATGCGACATGCACACTTTCCTAAGCATAACAGCCCGTTTTCCAGAACGGTATGATTCAGGGTGGTACGTTGGCATCTTCAGTGTCGGCAGATGGTCACTCGGCGGTATGTCATTCACCAATTTCGTGCTGCAGTGGTATGTTGGTAAGCAGCTGTTTTCCATCAAACTAGCTATTCTTGGCGGTATGCGGGCGTTCTGCAGGCGGTAGTGGGAGGTATGTTCACCAAAGTCAGCCCCTTGGACTGGGGTTGGAAGCTGTGCCTTTAACTCTAATTTTGCTGAGATGCCTTAAACTTAATCGACAGTATTAATTATTATTTAAAGGCTTTGATCGAAAATTGGGGCCAAAGGAATGACTGGAAACAGACAGGCCGCTAACACTCGGCATTGCTATAACTTTAGTTTAGAAAGAGAATTATTAAATTATATCACTGCTAGTGAGCAACTCTTTAACTTGGGCACCATCTCCTTTTTGTTTAGGTTGGTGGATGGGGCACGACTGAGCACTGAGGGGTCCGGTCACCTTTACCCAGACTGTGTGAGTCTCTCCGGCTGCTGTCACTCACACAGTGACCCAGCCCGGACTGGGGGAGAGCTGCCCTGGCTCACTGTCTGTCCTGGGACACTTTGGGACATTAGCTCCAGCCACACGGAGGTTACCGAGCACAGCCCAGGGACACGGTGCCCCCTCCCATTACGGCCCTGTCATTGCCAAGCTCACCAGTGGTCCTGATTCGCCACCCCCTCGAGGACCTCCATCGATTCCAATAAACCACCTCCCTCCCCTCAGGCGCCAAATGGCACGGCCAGTGGATGGGACCTTTCCTGGAGATTGTACGCGAGATGTTTTGTGTCAAGCATTAGTTCCTAAACACGATCTTCTTAAATATTTTCTCTGAATGTAGATGTTATAACCATGCATCCTTTGGATACAAACTGTATTGGCATATTACGTTAACGATAACGATGAATAGCATGTGGGGTGACTAATTGTGGATTACAATATCTCTTGTGTTTCTGTAATAGTACCGAGTCAATTAGCTTATGCCATGCTCTTGTCACGTTTGCAGAGGAAGATATCTAAGAATCAGGCGGAGCGGAGGCGGACCGGAGGAGGCCCTGCTGACCTGCATCCTCTCAATGATCTCGAGGAGCATGCCGCAGCCTTAGTGGGCAGGCATAATCGTTCTGCCACCCATGGTGGTGCAGATCCCATTGTTACGCCATGTGAGTAATGTGTAAAGCAGTGATAAACCAGTGCTAACTTAAAGTAATTTAATGCCATTTGATTATCATATATGAATGATGTAATGCTATGCATGCAACTTCTGTACTCTTCTGTACTCTCATGTTAAGCACATATAACATTTCACGTTCACATTTATTGCAGTAGTGTTGCTCCTTGTACATAGGCCTGCGCAGCGCAAGCATTCTCATGTCTCTCCTTCTCTTCTACTAAGCTCAGTTATGTTTTCCAGCTCCCCAGGTGCAACGGGAGACGCTGCTGGTCGTGATCACAACGGGTGAAGAACAACAAACTGAGGAGTAGGAGGAGGATGATGAGCCTGAACTCTCATCTGTGGTACCTGCGGCCACGTGATCCTCAACGGATGAAGTAGCGGGGCCAAGCGGCTTGCAGCAGGCCCCTCCGTCGTCCAGTGCCCACGGCGACCTCGCGGAGGTTGAGCCGGTGAGGTAGGCACGCGCTGCAACGGGTAGATGCCAACAAGGACATGGTGTCCCTGTCGAGGGCAAGTGTCGACATAGGTCGAGAGCTCCACTTGGTGGGTTGACTGGCAACATTGCTACACTGGCTGCCAGAATATTGGAGGGCATGGGGCAGATGACCGACTCTGTCGATGCCTTGCGGCATGCGATAGTTTTGGGATACGGCATTGCACCGCAAGGTGCCATACCACCAATCAGCACGGCAGATGGGAAACAGAAGGAAGAACTTTCTTCTGACTCGGAAGACATTTCTTCGCAAACATCTTCTCCTCGATCCACTGAGGTAATTCTGCCAACGTCACTCACCACACAGCAGCAGCCCTTGAGGTACTCTGCTGCAAGACATCTTGGTCCCATTACTAGGTGATTATGTGGGAAACTGGGGGTTACAACGAGGGGGGGGGTTCAAGTTAGAGGAGGGAAGCATGGCCGCAGGTGGGGGCGGGGGGGGGTGAATATTATTGTTTTGTTATTTTTTAAATTGTTGATTGTTGACTGTTGGGTTGGTGGGAGGATGTTCATGTTATATTGTTGTGGAAAAATGTTGTTCACTATTAGGGGTTGGGGGGTGAGGAATGTTATATATGTTTATTAAAATTTTTTTTACACCAGTTGTTAAATTATTTAAAAAATGTATTTAACTTTCATCATCATCATAGACAGTCCCTCGAAATCGAGGAAGACTTGCTTCCACTCTAAAAGTGAGTTCTCAGGTGACTGAACAGTCCAATATGGTAATTACAGTCTCTGTCACAGGTGGGACAGACAGTGGTTGAAGGAAAGGGTGGGTGGGGAGTCTAGTTTGCCGCACGCTCCTTCCACTGCCTGCGCTTGTTTTCTGCATACTCTCGGCGACGAGAACTGAGGTGCTCAGCACCCTCCTGGATCCACTTCCTCCACTTAGGGCGGTCTTTGGCCAGGGACTCCTAGGTGTTGGTTTATCAAGGAGGCTTTGAGGGTGTCCTTGAAACGATTCCTCTGCCCACCTGGGGTTCGCCTGCTGTGTAGATCGCTTGCTTTGGGAGTCTTGTGTCAGGCATGCGGACAATGTGGCCCGCCCAACGGAGCTGGTCGAGTGTGGTTAGCGCTTTGATACTGGGGATGTTTGCCTGATCGAGAACACTAACGTTGGTATGTCAGTCCTCCCAGGGGATTTGCATGATCTTGTGGAGACATCATTGGTGGAAATCCTCCAGCGATTTGAGGTGTCTACTGTATATGGTCTCTGAGCCATACAGGAGGAAGTGTATTCTAATAATGTAAGGTAAAACATCAATACAAGGGTTGCAAACAATGGTCATGACCAGGCCAGGCAAGGATGAAATGTAATGCAACTGTAACTGTCACCAATGTAACTTCATGCAAAGCGTTCATTTATGAGCTGCTGACGCAACAGTTTTGCAGCTTCGTAACTATCACGGGGCTTTTCCAGTGGTGTGGGGGGGCGTGGGGGTGATTGTCCTCCCTGAAGTTCTCGTCCTCCTCCTCATCCTTCTCTTCTGTCTCCCATCTTTCCTGAGGTGGACCGGCAGTCCTATCTGGCAATTGTTGTCCTCTCCTGATAGCTAGGTTATGCAGCATGCAGCACACCACAATAAACTCAGCGATCTGCTCAGGGTGGTATTGTAGGTTGCTTCCTGAATGGTCCATAAGAACATATAAGAACATAAGAATTAGGAACAGGAGTAGGCCATCTAGCCCCTCGAGCCTGCTCCGCCATTCAACAAGATCATGGCTGATCTGGCCGTGGACTCAGCTCCACTTACCCGCCCGCTCCTCGTAACCCTTAATTCCCTTATTGGTTAAAAATCTATCTATCTTTGACTTGAAAACATTCAATGAGCTAGCCTCAACTGCTTCCTTGGGCAGAGAATTCCACAGATTCACAACCCTCTGGGAGAAGAAATTCCTTCTCAACTCGGTTTTAAATTGGCTCCCCCCGTATTTTGAGGCTGTGCCCCCTAGTTCTAGTCGCCTCTACCAGTGGAAACAACCTCTCTGCCTCTATCTTGTCTATCCCTTTCATGATTTTAAATGTTTCTATAAGATCACCCCTCATCCTTCTGAACCCCAAGGAGTAAAGACCCAGTCTACTCAATCTATCATCATAAGGTAACCCCCTCATCTCTGGAATCAGCCTAGTGAATCGTCACTGTACCCCCTCCAAAGCTAGTATATCCTTCCTTAAGTAAGGTGACCAAAACTGCACGCAGTACTCCAGGTGCGGCCTCACCAATACCCTATACAGTTGCAGCAGGACCTCCCTGCTTTTGTACTCCATCCCTCTCGCAATGAAGGCCAACATTCCATCCGCCTTCCTGATTACCTGCTGCACCTGCAAACTAACTTTTTGGGATTCATGCACAAGGACCCCCAGGTCCCTCTGCACCGCAGCATGTTGTAATTTCTCCCCATTCAAATAATATTCCCTTTTACTGTTTTTTTTCCAAGGTGGATGACCTCACACTTTCCTACATTGTATTCCATCTGCCAAACCTTAGCCCATTCGCTTAACCTATCTAAATCTCCTTGCAGCCTCTCTGAGTTCTCTACACAACCCGCTTTCCCACTAATCTTAGTGTCATCTGCAAATTTTGTTGCACTACTTTCTGTCCCCTCTTCCAGGTCATCTATGTATATTGTAAACAGTTGTGGTCTCAGCAATGATCCCTGTGGCACACCACTAACCACCGATTTCCAACCGGAAAAGGACCCGACTCTCTGCTTTCTGTTCGCCAGCCAATTCTCTATCCATGCTAATACATTTCCTTTGACTCCGCGTACCTTTATCTTCTGCAGTAACCTTTTGTGTGGCACCTTATCGAATGCCTTTTGGAAATCTAAATACACCACATCCATCGGTACACCTCTATCCACCATGCTCGTTATATCCTCAAAGAATTCCAGTAAGTTAGTTAAACATGATTTCCCCTTCATGAATCCATGCTGCGTCTGCTTGATTGCACTATTCCTATCTAGATGTCCCGCTATTTCTTCCTTAATGATAGTTTCAAGCATTTTCCCCACTACAGATGTTAAACTAACCGGCCTATAGTTACCTGCCTTTTGTCTGTCCAGCTGCTTCAGAACTTGTCTTTTCGAAGATATTGCTTGTAGCTATATGGCTTTCATTGTAGCGCTTCTCGGCTTCTATCTGGGGATTACGCAGGGGGGTCATGAGCCAGCTGGCAAGGCCATATCCTTTATCCCCCAGCATCCAACCGTGACCTTGAGGCTGACTCTTAAACAGGGTCAGAGACAATGCTCTCATGCACGATGTGCGCATCATGGATGCTCCCCGGAAAGTTTGCATTTACTGCCACGATTATTTGCTTGTGGTTGACAATGAGCTGCACATTCAGAAAGTGGAATCCCTTTTGGTTACGAAACACCTCTGCATCCTGTAAAGGTGCTCGCAGGGTGATGTGCATGCAATCTGTTGCTCCCTGCACCTTGGGGAAATTTGATATTCTGGAGAACCCAAAAGCCCTCTCACTTGGTGACTCCCTGGTCATAGGGAAGTTTTTAAGTCCATCCTGCGTGCATAAAGGGCTTCAATCCCTGTCGAATGCAGCAATGTGTGGCGTGCTGAGAGATAACACAAATGTCGCCAGCTGAGGCCTGAAAGGAGCCCGATGCGCAGAAGGAAAGTGCCGCAGTAACCTTAACTTCAACGGGCAGTGCCGTCCTGATCGTGCTGGTAGACTGCAGATCTCCCTTAAGGAGCTGGCATATCTCACTAATGACCTCCTTTCAGAATTACAGTCTTCTAAAGCACGTGTTATCGGACAAATCCAGGTATGATTGCTTATCCCTGTAAATGCGTTGAGTGTAACATCTCCTCCTCCTCAGCAGTCTGCCACCTCTTTGATTGGGCACATAATACACTTTCATAAACCTTCTCCCATCTCTTCTGCAGCATGTGAGTAGTCATCAATACTGGCTGAGAAATTACAGGCTCCATCACGATCATTTTATTTCTTCCTCTGAGCCCCTCAACTTCATCTGGCTGCGTAATGTTGCCGAGTGGTGATTGATTGCCCTGGGAACCAACAGGAAGAGAGCTCAGAGGCCGGAGGGCCCAGGGAGCAGCATGTTCTACAACCAATCACGGTGCTTGAAGGGTGGATCCTGAGTCGACCAGTCAGGCAACGGTTCGGGGACCGGCCACAGCATCGCGAGAGCGGGAGGATAAAGGACAGCGGCGGCTGTTGGAACAACAGCAGTTCTGGGAGCAGCCGCAGGGGCAGGAGGTAAACAAAGAAGTAAGCAGGAATCAAAGTGTGATGTCACAGCCAAGGGGGTAAGTGGTTGTCTGGTTGGTGAGTATTTGATCTTTTTCTTTTTCTTATCAGTAAGAAACTTTTAGGTTAATTTAAGGGTTAAGTCATGGCAGGAGAGCCCAGACTTGCGTCATGCTCCTCCTGTACTATGTGGGAAATCAGGAATGCTTCCAGTGTCCCTGACTACTATGTGTGCAGTAAGTGTACCCAGATGCAGCTCCTGACAGACCGCATGATGGCACTGGAGCTGCGGATGGATTCACTCTGGAGCATCCGCGATGCTGAGGATGTCGTGAATAGCATGTTCAGTGAGTTGGTCACACCGCAGGTAAAGGTTACTCAGGCAGATAGGGAATGGATGACCATCAGGCAGAGCAGTGGAAGGAAGGTAGTGCAGGGGTCCCCTGCAGTCATACCCCTCCAAAACAGATACACCACTTTGCATACTGTTGGGGGAGATGGCTCATCAGGGGAAGGCAGCAGCAGCCAAATCCATGGCACCAGGGCTGGCTCTGCTGCGCAGGATGGCAGGAATAAGAGTGGAAGAGCTATAGTGATAGGGGACTCAATTGTAAGGGGAATAGATAGGCATTTCTGTGGCCGCAAACAAGACTCCAGGATGGTATGTTGCCTCCCTGGTGCAAGGGTCAAGGATGGCTCGGAGCGGCTGCAGGGCATTCTGGAGGGAGAGGGTGAACAGACAGCTGTCGTGGTCCATATAGGTACCAACGATATAGGTAAAAAATGGGATGAGGTCCTACAAGCTGAATTTAGGGAGCTAGGAGCTAAATTAAAAAGTAGGATCTCAAAGGTAGTAATCTCAGGATTGCTACCAGTGCCACGAGCTTGTCAGAGCAGGAATCGCAGGATAGTTCAACTGAATACGTGGCTTGAGGAATGGTGCAAGGGGGAGGTATTCAAATTCCTGGGACATTGGAACCGGTTCTGGGAGAGGTGGGGCCAGTACAAACCAGATGATCTGCACCTGGGCAGGACCGGAACCAATGTCCTAGGCGGAGTGTTTGCTAGTGCTGTTGGGGAGGGTTTAAACTAATACGACAGGGGGATGGGAATCTATGCAGGGAGACAGAGGGAAGTAAAAAGGGGGCAGAAGCAAAAGGTAGGAAGGAGAAAAGCAAGAGTGGAGGGCAGAGAAATCAAGGGCATAAATCAAAAAGCATTACAACAGAATTCTAAAAGGACAAAGATTGTTAAAAAAACAAGCCTGAAGGCTCTGAGTCTCAATGCGGGGAGCATTCGTAATAAGTTGGATGAATTAACTGCGCAGATAGATGTTAACGGATATGATGTAATTGGTATTACAGAGACATGGCTCTAGGGTAACCAAGGCTGGGAACTCAATATCCAGGGCTATTCAATATTCAGGAAGGAAAAGGAGGCTGGGTAGCGTTACTGGTTAAAGAGGAGATTAACGCAATAGTAAGGAAGGACATTAGCCTGGATGAGGTGGAATCTATATGGGTAGAGCTACGAAACATCAAAGGGCAGAAAACGTTAGTGGGAGTTGTGTACAGACCACCAAACAGTAGTAGGGAGGTTGGGGATGGCATCAAACAGGAAATTAGGGACGCGTGCAACAAGAGTACAGCAGTTATCATGGGCGACTTTATCTACATATTGATTGGGCTAACCAAACTGGCAGCAATACAGTGGAGGAGGATTTCCTGGAGTGTATAAGGGATGCCTTTCTAGACCAATATGTCGAGGAACCAATTAGAGAGCAGGCCATCCTAGAATGGGTCTTGTGTAATGAGAGGATTAATTAGCAATCTTGTCGTGCGAGGCCCCTTGGTGAAGAGTGACCATAATATGGTAGAATTCTTCATTAACATGGAGAGGGACAGAGTTAATTCAGAGACTAGGGTCCTGAACTTAAAGAAAGGTAACTTCGATGATATGAGACGTGAATTGGCTAGGATAGACGGGTGAATGATACTTAAAGGGTTGATGGTGGATAGGCAATGGCAGACATTTAAAGATCACATGGATGAACTACAACAATTGTACATCCCTGTGTGGCGTAAGAATAAAACGGGGAAGGTGGCTCAGACTTGGCTAACAAGGGAAATTAGGGATAGTGTTAAATCCAAGGAAGAGGCATATAAATTGGCCAGAAAAAACAGCAAAACCTGAGGACTGGGAGACATTTAGAATTCAGCAGAGGAGGACTAAGGGTCTAATTAGGAAAGGGAAAATAGAGTATGAGAGTAAGCTTGCAGGGAACATAAAAACTGACTGCAAAAGCTTCTATAGATATGTGAAGAGATAAAGATTAGTGAAGACTAATGTAGGTCTCTTGCAGTCAGAATCAGGTGAATTCATAATCAGGAACATGGAAATGGCGGACCAATTGAACAAATACTTTGGAAGATACGAATAACCTCCCGAATATACAAGAGGACCAAGGGTTTAGTGAGAAGGAAGAACTGAGGGAAATCCTTATTAGTCAGGAAATGGTGTTATGGAAATTGAAGGGACTGAAGGCTGATAAATCCCCAAGGCCCGAGAGTCTGCATCCCAGAGTACTTAGGGAAGTGGCTCAAGAAATGGTTGAAGTTGGTGGTCATTTTCCAACATTCCATGGACTCAGGATCAGTTCCTATGGATTGGAGGGTAGCTAATGTAACCCCACTTTTTAAAAAAAGGCAGAGAGAGAAAACATGGAATTATAGACCGGTTAGCCTGACATCGGTGGTGGGGAAAATGCTGGAATCAATTATTAAAGATGGAATTGTTGTGTTCCTAACACAGATGAGACTGCACACAGGGAGGTTAAAGTAACAGTGACCTCAGTCTTTATTAAGACACTCCAGAGTGAGGAACAGGCCTTAGGGGCCGGCTTATATATAGTGCTCCCAAGGGATGCTTGGAACTTCAGGGGATGCGCTCCCTGGTGGTGGAACATGGGAGTGCATGCTTTACAGATACACAACATCACTCTCCCCAAAGTCAAAGTGAAAAATATTTACAAGATGAGATGGTTGGGAGCCTTTCTTTCCCTGGTGGACCACCTCGGTACAAATGTCTGTTCTGGTGTGTTGGCTGTGCCCTCGCTGGGCTGGCATGTTGTTGGCCCTGCAGGGCTGCTGGGTGAGCCTGGCCTTGCTGGGCTGTTGGGCGTGATGGGTTTGATTTCCTGGTCCGGGGTGGTGTTGTTGATCCTTTAGGTGTGTGTTGTGGGCTCGAAAAAGATGGTGTCTGCTGTGGGTTGTTCAGGGCAGTCTGTGAACCGCAGCCTCGTTTGGTCCAGGTGCTTTCTGCAAATTTGTCCATTGTCTAGTTTGACTACAAACACCCTATTCCCTTCTTTAGCTATCACCGTGCCCGCGATCCACTTGGGACCATGTCCATAGTTTAGCACATACACAGGGTCATTCAGATCAATTTCCCGTGACACAGTGGCGCGACCATCGTTTACATTTTGTTGCTGCTGCCTGCTCTCTACCTGATCATGCAGGTTGGGGTGAACCAGCGAGAGTCTGGTTTTAAGTGTCCTTTTCATGAGTAGCTCAGCCGGGGGCACCCCTGTGAGCGAGTGGGGTCTCGTGCAGTAGCTGAGCAGTACTCGGGACAGGCGGGTTTGGAGTGAGCCTTCTGTGACTCGTTTAAGGGTCTGTTTGGTGGTTTGTACTGCCCGCTCTGCCTGCCCATTGGAGGCTGGTTTAAATGGGGCCGAGGTGAAATGTTTGATCCCATTGCGGGTCATGAATTCTTTAAATTCGGCACTGGTGAAACATGGCCCGTTGTCACTGACCAGTATGTCAGGCAGGCCGTGGGTGGCAAACATGGCCCTCAGGCTTTCAATGGTGGTGGTGGCGGTGCTTCCCGACATTATTTCACATTCAATCCATTTTGAAAAAGCATCCACCACCACCAGGAACATTTTACCGAGAAACGGGCCCACATAGTCGACATGGATCCTCGACCATGGTCTGGAGGGCCAGGACCACAAACTTAGTGGTGCCTCTCTGGGCACGTTGCTCAACTCAGCACACGCTGCATTGCCGTACACAGGACTCTAAGTCAGAGTCGATACCGGGCCACCACATGTGGGATCTGGCTATCGCTTTCATCATTACTATACCCGGGTTTGTGCTGTGGAGATCCGAGATGAACGTCTCCCTGCCCTTTTTGGGTAGCACTACGTGGTTACCCCACAACAGGCAGTCTGCCTGAATGGACAGCTCGTCCTTTCGCCGCTGGAACGGCTTGATTAGCTCTTGCATTTCAACGGGGATGCTGGTCCAGCTCCCATGCAGTACAAAGTTTTTTACTCGGGACAGCAGAGGACCTTGGCTGGTCCAAGTCCTAATCTGGCGGGCCGTGATAGGTGATTTACCATTTTCAAACACTTCCATGACCATCAACAAGTCTGCAGGCTGTGCCACCATCAACAAGTTTGCAGGCTGCGCCATTTCCACCCCCGTGGTGGGCAATGGTAGCCGACTGAGAGCATCCGCACAGTTCTCGGTGCCTGGCCTGTGGCGGATGGTATAGTTTACGCTGATAGCATGAGTGCCCACCTTTGTATGCGGGCTGAAGCATTCGTATTTATCTCTTTGTTTTCAGTGAACAGGGATATGAGGGGCTTGTGATCGGTTTCCAGCTCAAATTTGAGACCAAACAGGTACTGATGCATTTTCTTTACCCCGAACCATGCCTCTTTCTCAATCATGCACACAGGGAGGTTAAAGTAACAGGGACCTCAGTCTTTATTCAGACACTCCAGAGTGAGGAACAGGCCTTGGGGGCTGGCTTATATACAGCGCTCCCAAGGGATGCTGGGATCCCTTGGGACTTCAAGGGATGCGCTCCCTGGTGATGGAACATGGGAGTGCAGGCTTTACAGATACACAACAGTAATAGCAGCGCATTTGGAAAGCAGTGACAGGATTGGTCCAAGTCAGCATGGATTTATGAAAAGGGAAATCATGCTTGACAAATCTTCTCGAATTTTTTGAGGATGTAACTAGTAGAGTGGATAAGGGAGAACCAGTGGATCTGGTGTATTTTGAACTTTCAAAACGCTTTTGACAAGGTTCCACACAAGAGATTAGTGTGCAAAATTAAGGCACGTGGTATTGGGGGTAATGTACTGACATGGGTAAAGAACTGGTTGGCAGACAGGAAGCAAAGAGTAGGAATAGACGGGTCCTTTTCAGAATGGCAGGCAGTGATTTGTGGGGTGCCGCAGGGATCAGTGCTGGGACCCCAGCTATTTACAATATACATCAATGATTTAGATGAAGGAATTGAATGTAATATCTCCAAGTTTGCAGATGACACTAAGCTGGGTGGCAGTGTGAGTTACAAGGAGGATGCTAAGAGGCTGCAGGGGGACTTGGACAGGTTAGGTGAATGGGCAAATGCATGACAGATGCTGTATAATGTGGATAAATGTGAGGTTTTCCACTTTGGTGGCAAAAACAGGAAGGCAGATTATTATCTGAATGGTGACAGATTATAAAAGGGGAGTTGCAATGAGACCTGGGTGTCATGGTACGTCAGTCATTGAAAGTTGGCATGCAGGTACAGCAGGCAGTAAAGAAAGCAAATGGCATGCTGGTCTTCATAGCGAGAGGATTTGAGTATAGGAGCAGGGAGGTCTTGCTGCAGTTGCACAGGGCCTTTTTGAGACCACATCTTGAGTATTGTGTTCAGTTTTGGTCTCCTAATCTGAGGAAGGTTCACCAGACTGATTCCCGGGATGGCAGGACTGACATATAAGAAAAGACTGGATCGACTAGGCTTATACCCACTGGAATTTAGAAGAATGAGAGGGGCTCTCATAGAAACGTATAAAATTCTGACGGGACTGGACAGGTTAGATGCAGGAAGAATGTTCCCGATGTTGGGGAAGTCCAGAACCAGGGGTCACAGTCTAAGGATAATGGGTAAGCCATATAGGATCGAGATGGGGAGAAACTTTTTCACCCAGAGAGTTGTGAACCTGTGGAATTCTCTGCCTCAGAAAGTTGTGGAGTCCAGTTCGTTGGACATATTCAAAAGGGAGCTAGATGTGGCCCTTACGGCTAAAGGGATCAGGGTGTATGGAGAGAAGGCAGGGGTGGGGTACTGAGGTTGCATGATCAGCCATGATCATATTGAATGGTGGTGCAGGCTCGAAGGGCTGAATGGCCTACTCCTACACCTATTTTCTATGTTTCTATGTTTCTAAATCACTAAATGCTCTAATCTGTCTTCTTAAATTGTCCTCAACAAATACAGCGATTAGATGATTGTCAAGATTCAAAAATGCCCCTAAAATCACTCACAAATTACTTCTCCTCCCAACCACTTCAAGCAGCTGTTTATTAAAGATTCTCTGTGGCGTCCATACTGCCGGGTTAAAGTCAGGTGATTGCAACTTTTCTTCAGCGTCTTTTTGGGCCAGCGATCATTTGGGTGTATTATGGGCGAAATGCTGAAAGTCGCGCTCGGTGATAATCTGGGCGATAATCGGACACTAGTTTCCATTATAAGCAGTATTCTGGACCTTGCACGAGGATGATGTCTTATTAAAAAAAAATCGGCTGGGTGATGCAGCTCATTCACGTATGCCGAAAGTTGTGCCGGCGATAAATGGGCTATAATCGGGCGCTAATTTCCATTTTTCATCGAATATGGGCGATAGCCTGAATCTCAGCGCTTATATAGGTGCTAAATGATCGCTAAATAGACGATGATGTGTCGAACGTCTAGCCTCTGGTCTTTTTCCTCAATCTTCATCTGTGAAAACTGATGTGGAGAATTAATCTTCCATAATATTTCCACCCAACCTTTTACCTGGACTTCCATGCTCTGCCTACCACATATTTAGCTGAACAAATAGTCTACATCTTGTTACCTGTCTTTGTATTGTTCTCTTCCTCCTTCTAATGTACTTTTGAATTATTCTCGGCTGACTTTTGTATGACTCATGGTCACAATCATTTTTTGTGTACTTATGTCTTTTCAATTTGCACTTAATCTTTGAGTTGCGTTTAGCCTCCTAAATCTTTTATATGTTTTTGACCTCTTTACTCCGCCATTGTAGTCCTGCCTTCTCAAAAGAAAGTTTTTTTCCCCCTTTGCCTCATCCCTTGAAGTAACTTTGAATAAAACAAAATTCAATTTTCTTCCAGTGTCTTTCCCAGCACACTTACTTTCTCTCACTATATTATCATTGTGAAGAATAGCCATTAGCAGTTATCTGTTCTCAATACTGGAATTAGAATACTTTCATTTTCTTTCTCATTTCAGTGAAGACCATTGGATTCGAAACCTCCTGAGTTGAGTTTCCAGTGCAGTGCAACTTTTGGTGCCTGTCAATACAATCCATCTTGTTGACAGAATTCACCAATGGCTTCACACAGGATGCAAGTGGCTGTATTATATTCAATTTAATGCAAACCAATAAGCCAATGTAATGGTTTTTACTGTGCCCTTGAACAGAGGTTCACAAACTTTACTTATTGTCTACCCCCTTCCAGATCAACCAGCTGCCCGCTTAACCCCACCAGCACACAGGTTTAATATTTTAACCCCTTTAATGCCTAACCATTGTACAAAATGTACAAATTATAATATACATATACAACGTAAACAATGGCTTACTAGTACTATAATACAGAACGTGAGGTCTGTAAAGAATAACTTGATCTTGGAGTGAAGTTCAAAGAAACATGCCAAGACTTTGCCAAATAACAGCCATTGAACTTCCGTGATGTGCTCACTTCCCATCTCATAGAGCGGAAAATATTCTGGAATGGGTCGAACTTTTATAAAGCATTCACAGCATTGTCCAACACCTCCTTCAAGTTGGTAGGCATGCTTTTGGCAGCAAGTACATCCCTATGTATACTGCATTGCAGCCACATCGCATTGGGAGCGACTCTCAGATACACAACACTACTCTACTATGCCTACCAGCCATTGACTTTGCTCCATTGGTGCCGATACGTTGTGACCAGAAGATATAATGTTGATTTTATGAGGCTGTGGTTGTATACGTCGCACTATAACTATATCCACCGGGACATAACAGTGAAAGATGACTAAAACAAGTAGTGTTAAGAAGAACACACAAAGTAGCAGTGATGAAATTTGTCTTGCCAGTACCAGTGCACTTGCTGAACTCGCTGTTGGGACAACGAATACTGACTCAACATACAATTCTCAGCCTGTGAAGCGAAACGTTGACACCAGGCTCAAAACGAATCTGTATCAAAAGAGATGTAAATATGAAGAATAAGGGATTTACATGGACTGCAGCCGGTGAATACCTTCAGCCGCAGTGTGCGTTATGTGGTGAAGTCCTGATGAATAACAGCCTAAAACCATTTCTTCTAGGCAGAAGCAAAACACGAACAACACAAGGACAAACACTTTTCAAGGGACGTGGGTGCAGTTAATGTTGAGCAAGACAGTTTAGCGCTCTGCTGCTGCTGGTGACAATATTAAGGCCCTTGAAGCCTTGGTGAGTTACAGAGTTACAAAGTGAGGAAGCCTCATCGTTGCAGAGGAACTAATACTACCTGCAGCTGCAGACATGGAAACAGAAGCAAAATAGTGCCGACGCTGGAAATTTGAAATAAAAGCAGAAAATGCTGGAAATACTCAGCAGGTCAGGCAGCATCTGTAGAGAAACAGAGCGAACGTTTCAGGTCGATGACTCTCATCAGAACTGGAAAAAGTTAGAGATGTAACAGATTTTTAAGCAAGTGAAAGGAGGGGATGAAAGAACAAAAGGGAAGGTCTGTGATAGGGTGAAGGGCAGGAGAGATTAAAAAACAAAACGGAATGATGGTGCAAGGCAAAAAGAGATGGTAATAGCGCAAGTTAAGAAACAAAAGATGAGTCTAGACGAGGTGTAAATGGGAATGTCAGAATCATCAACAGCTGCCATGTGAAAAAAACATTAGAGGAAGCGTTTGTGGTCTGAAATTGTTTAGCTCGATAGTGAGTCCAGAACGCTGTAAAGTGCCGAATTGAAAAATGAAGTGCAGTTCCTCGAGCTTACATTGAGCTTCATTGGAACAGTGTAAGAGGCCAAGGATGGAGAGATCAGATTGGGAGTGGAGCAGAGAATTAAAGTGACAGGCGACCGGAAGCTCGTGATAATGCTTACGGACTGAACCGAGGTGTTCCGTAAAGCGATCACCCAGTCTGCATTTGGTTTCCCCAATGCAGAGGAGACTGCATCGTGAGCAGCGAAAGCAGTATATTAAATTGCAAGAAGTACCAGTACATCGCGGTTTTACCTGAAGCAGTAACATGCTAAGCAGTATGTTTGGAGTGAAGACCCAAAAATTAATTCAGTTCGTGCCATTATCAAACAACACAGTGTCACGTTGAATTAATGACATGGCCAATGATGTCCTAACTCAATTAGTGAACTGTGTCATTAACAGCCAATACTTGGTTCTGCAGCTGGATGAAGTGACAGGCTTAGCTTACCTTCTGGTGTACATACGGTACATTTACGAAGGTGCAGTACAGGAGGACATTTTGTTTTGCCAGTCGCTTCCTACTGGAACAACAGCTGAGGAGATTTTCCAGTTTCATCATTTTAAACTTCATTTTAAAGGGTGGAAGATGCCTGTGCGTGAATTATTTTAATGTGGGTGGCCATTGCACTCCAGCTACCACACAGGCTTGACAGAGCAAGGTCTTGGTCCAATGGCGAGGGTATCCAATACGATTGGAGACCAGGCTCCGTGGCATAGGCCTAGTACGCATACACACACATATTCCTACTGCCCCCCTCCCTGCTTCCCACACGTCCTTTCTCCCTGGGTTTCATATGATGCAGTGTAGGCCTCCTGACAGCGCTGTTGGCCCGTGCTGCACCTTCCCTGGTACCCGATCCCGCTGTTTGTCCAGGCTGCGCCACTCCTGGGCCTGAGGATGGGATGAATATTTTGATCACTGTACCTCAAAATATAAATAGTTGCATTAAAAAGGATTCAGATAAGAGTGAGCAGGATGATTTAATCTTAACTTCCATAAAGCGCAGCAAAACTAAATTGAACTAAAAGAAAGTTTATAACCCTTAAGCATTTCTGTGCTGTATCTGAATTTGCAGTTCGGTCTAGGTGTTTGGATTTTAACTGAAGCTGCAGCTGCTGATGTGTCTATTAGCAATATTTTTGTCTTTCCAAACCATCACCAACATCTTCACCGAAACGTACGAGAGTACGGGCCTTACACCAAACATCCGTAAGACAAAAGTCCTCCACCAACCTTTCCCCGCCACACAGTACTGCCTCATGACAAGGCCTCCTGCGTACCCCCCAGACCTCTAGGGATACCCCTAAGGGTATTCGTCCCGCAGTTTGGGAACCCCTGCCCTAGAACATAGCCAAAAATAAGACAATTTGTTGATGAGGAAATTGACTTAATCTGGAAATGTGTTCATTCTCTAATTCTTACTCAGAATGATAACTGTGATATTGTCCAGTTACTGATACTTCCGTCAGTGCAACATCCCCACCGACACCTGGGAGTTCCTGGCCAAAGATTGCCCTAAGTGGAGAAAGTGCATCCGGGAGGGCGCTGAGCACCTTGAGTCTCATCGCCGAGAGCATGCAGAAATCAAGCGTAGGCAGCGGAAAGAGGGTACGACAAACCTGTCCCACCCTCCCTTTCACTCAACAACTATCTGTCCCACCTGTGACAGGGACTGTGGTTTTCATATTGGACTGTTCAGCCACCTAAGGACTCATTTTTAGAGCGGAAGCAAGTCTTTCTTGATTCCGAGGGACTGCCTATGATGATGATGGAGTCACCATAGTCAGCCTGTTTAACACTGCGAAGTCCTGCAGGTGTACTGAGAACTGACATCATTCAACATCAAATCACATTGGGAACAATGTGCCCCTTAATGTAGCTGTACAAATATTATATTCATTCTATTTCTGGTGCAGAATATGTTTGCATCATGGTTTCACCACAAAGTTATGCTCAGGATGAGTACTAATAGACACCAATTATGACTAAAATTGTCTAAATGTATATTAGTGTTAGTACTGCAGCCAGTGACGCTTGCCTCTTCGTCAGAAAATTGTGAGTTCAAGTCCCACTCCAGAGACTTGGGCTAGAGTTTTGCCGGGTCAATGAGACCAATCAATGGTGGGTCGGTTGGGAAAGTGTTTGTTTTGATAGTGGGTCAGGAACTGGCTGTCAAACTGCTGCCACGTGCTTTTCCCTGTGGTGGGACTGTCAGTGCTGAGCAGGCCCGAGCGACAGAGGTGTGAGACCTAATTAAAATGATTAGCATTTAGTTGCCAGATGCTTAACAGCCTTTTTTCACTTACTTTTTGTCTTTAATTTTATGACCACGGGATCCTCGCTGAGCTCAGACGACAGTGGGACAAGCTGAGGCGGGAGTTCAGTGGCCATTGCTCCAGCTGATTACTTGACAGCTTCAAATGTACAGTAAAAGCTCCCACCTGACTAATATTCACTTTCCTCAGGCAGAAGCTTTTTCTCACACCATTTCCAGCACACCTTCTGCAGGCTTTCCACTTTCCATTCTCCAACCACTCTCACCTCATTGGAAGAACTCTCCCACCATTGACACAATGCTTCTGTCATCTCTACTTCACCTGACATCTATTCCATGGATGTCATTTATACTCTCGCACCTTGGGCCTCAGAATCCCACCACGATTAACCCCAACACCAGCGGCACCAGGCACACCAGCAGCACCAACAACAACACCAAACCTTCTCCACAATCAACTGATGCTACACAGGACACAGGGCATCAGCTGCCTGGGAAGCTAGGGATGGCCAGATTTACATCACTTGATGCTGCCACATGATGTGCCAGGTTGGCACCACCCCACACCAACACCACAAAGCATCCCTATAAGGCCCAAACCATTCCTTTCACACATCACCATTGAGGGGGTGCCATTATGTCTCACTATTCACTGCAACTCACTAAGCCACTTCCAAAGATGCACACAAATCTGTCCAAGAATGCAAAGTGTTGAAAAGGACAAAGGGTTTAATTCAGAGGGGGAAAATAGAGTACGAGGAGAAGCTTGCCAGGAACATAAAAACTGACTGCAAAAGCTTATATAGATATGTGAAGAGAAAAAGATTAGTGAAGGCAAACGTAGGTCCCTTGCAGTCGGATTCAGGTGAATTTATAATGGGGAACAAAGAAATGGCAGACCAATTGAACAAATACTTTGGCTTTGTCTTCACGAAGGAAGATACAAATAACCTTCCGGAAGTACTAGGAGACCGAGGGTCTAGTGAGAAGGAGGAACTGAAGGATATCCTTATTAGGCGGGAAATTGTGTTGGGGAAATTGATGGGATTGAAGGCCGATAAATCCCTGGGACGTGATAGTCTGCATCCCAGAGTACTTAAGGAAGTGGCCCTAGAAATAGTGGATGCATTAGTAATCATTTTCCAACACTCTATCGACTCTGGATCAGTTCCTATGGACTGGAGAGTAGCTAATGTAATACCACTTTTTAAAAGGGGAGGGAGAGAGAAAGTGGGTAATTATAGACCGGTTAGCCTGACATCAGTAGTGGGGAAAATGTTGGAATCAATTATTAAGGATGAAATAACAGCGCATTTGGAAAGCAGTGACAGGGTCGGTCCAAGTCAGCATGGATTTATGAAGAGGAAATCATGCTTGATAAATCTTCTGGAATTTTTTGAGGATGTAACTAGCAGAGTGGACAAGGGAGAACCAGTGGATGTGGTGTATTTGGACTTTCAAAAGGCTTTTGGCAAGGTCCCACACAAGAGATTGGTGTGCAAAATTAAAGCACATGGTATTGGGGGTAATGTACTGACGTGGATAGAGAACTGGTTGGCAGACAGAAAGCAGAGAGTCGGGATAAACGGGTCCTTTTCAGAATGGCAGGCAGTGATTAGTGGAGTGCCGCAGGGCTCAGTGCTGGGACTCCAGCTCTTTACAATATATACTAACGATTTAGATGAAGGAATTGAGTGTAATATCTCCAAGTTTGTGGATGACACTAAACTGGGTTGCGGTGTGAGCTGTGAGGAGGACGCTGAGAGGCTGCAGGGTGACTTGGACAGGTTAGGTGAGTGGGCAAATGCATGGCAGATGCAGTATAATGTGGATAAATGTGAGGTTATCCACTTTGGGGGCAAAAATGCAAAGCCAGAATATTATCTGAATGGCGGCAGATTAGGAAAAGGGGAGGTGCAATGAGACCTGGGTGTCATGGTTCATCAGTCATTGAAAGTTGGCATGCAGGTACAGCAGGCGGTGAAGAAGGCAAATGATATTTTGGCCTTCCTAGCTAGGGGATTTGAGTATAGGAGCAGGGAGGTCTTACTGCAGTTGTACAGGGCCTTGGTGAGGCCTCACCTGGAATATTGTGTTCAGTTTTGGTCTCCTAATCTGAGGAAGGACGTTCTTGCTATTGAGGGAGTGCAGCGAAGGTTCACCAGACTGATTCCCGGGATGTCAGGACTGACATATGAGGAAAGACTGGATCAACTGGGTCTTTATACATTGGAGTTTAGAAGGATGAGAGGGGATCTCATAGAGACATATAAGATTCTGACAGGACGGGACAGGTTAGATGCGGATAGAATGTTCCCGATGTTGGGGAAGTTCAGAACCAGGGGACACAGTCTTAGGCCATTTAAGACTGAGATGAGGAGAAACTTCTTCACTCAGAGAGTTGTTAATCTGTGGAACTCCCTGCCGCAGAGAGTTGTTGATGCCAATTCATTGGATATATTCAAGAGGGAGTTAGATATGGCCCTTACGGTTAAGGGGATCAAGGCGTATGGAGAGAAAGCAGGAAAGGGGTACTGAAGGAATGATCAGCCATGATCTTATTGAATGGTGGTGCAGGCTCGAAGGGCCGAATGGCCTACTCCTGCACCTATTTTCTATGTTTCTATGTTTCTATGTAAATTAAAGGTTTCAATGTTTGACACCACATTAAAAGAAACCTTACATGGATATTGCATAAAACATCCAAGTGCCTACCCTTGTGTGTTGTTAGTTGTTATGCTTGCACTGGGATGAGGTGAGTGTGAGGGGTGGCTAGAGAAATGGGGATGTGATGATATAGATCAAGTGGGATGGGAGGAGGCACAAGGTAAGTTGGTGTGAGTAAGGATGTAGGGAAGGGAAGTTAAAGTGATGGGGTTATGATGAAAGAGACAGCAGGATAAGATTGAGTGATGTACTGAGATCATTGAAACATTTGCGGCACTGCAGCCTGGTCCTCCTGACCACATCCCTGTGTGCGCCCTCTTCTGCAATGTTCGACCAGGCTGTGTTGATCTCCTGGTGAGGTCTCATGCGCCCATGGGAAGTGAAGAGGACCACCCTGCATGCTGTGCGTTCCTCCATAAGCATATGCATGGAGTCATAGGAGAGCCTGGTTGCAGGCCTGTGCCTTTGTGCAGTGCTTGTCAGTGTTTGAAGCACCTCAGTGCTGTAGAACACTGACAGCACAAATGTCAAGACAAATGTGGCAATGGACCCTTTAAGGAAATGGGCTGCTGACATGTCATGAAATGTGCACCAGACCGGCTTCCTCTAATTGGGCCGGGTAACATTGCCTGCCATGGACCCGATGAGGTAAGTAAAATCGCGGCCTTCAACACAAAATCCAGGCTGACACTCCAGTGCAGTACTAAGGGTGTGTTGCACTGTCGGAGGTGCCGTCTTTCGGATGAGATATTAAACCAAGGCCCCGTCTCCTCTCTCAGGTGGATGTAAAGGTGGATGGCACTATTTTGAAGAAGAGAAGGAAAGCTATCCCCGATGTCTTGGCCAATATTTATCCCTCAATCAACATCACAAAATAAAAACAGATCATCTGGTGATTGCTGTTTGTGGGAGCTTATTGTGTGCAAATTGGCTGCCGCGTTTCCTACATTACAACAGTGACTACACTTCAAAAAATACTTCATTGGCTATAAAGTGCTTTGGGACATCCGGTGGTCATGAAAGGCGCTATATAAATCCAAGTCTTTTATGTGTTATTTTTAGCTCGACCATTCACTGCTAAGGCCAAGAATTATTAAATGTAATTCTCTGTTGGTGGAAATAACACCATAGCTGTACACAAATGCCCAGATTCCCTTAACAAGCTAACAGCTCCTCACTTTAGGGATAGAGTTTGATGAATATAGTAGCTGCTGGCAGGGCAAGACACAAGCAGGTCATACCCTTGCTTTATTAGTCCCACTGGAATATTCTGGCTCTTAGCAAAAGACAAGTCAAATACTGAGTACAACCATTGACACAAATAATACTTGATACATATGTTAGCTTGCAGGATTTAGAGTCACGGGCAGTAACATGACCATACCTTGAACTGTTAAGTTGAAACTGTATTTGCTGCATTTTCCAGCATTGGGCAGTAAACATTTTGATCCACCTAAATATTTTCTGATATGTATATTATTTCATATGAACGAAAATACCCCACTAAACTGGATTGGTGAATTATATATATTGTGGTCATCTATTATTAAGAAAATAACATACTTTTCAGCCTTAAATTTTCTGCTGTTGATCTTCGTACAATATTTCCCCATCCATTGTTTTAATACAGACATTAACACTTTTTTTTAATGAGTAAAAATACCTCAGTTAAAATAATGGGCAAAGGAATATCATAGGAGCACATTAAACTAATATTAAGGACAATAACTGCTAGGTTTTGACTTCAAAAGGAAACACTGATAATGCAACAATATAAAGAAAGAATTGCATTTACATAGCACCTTTTAGGACCCCAGGACATCCCAAAGGGCTTTACAGCCAATGAAGTACTTTTGAAGTGTAGTCACTGTTGTAATGTGGGAAACGTGACAGCCAGTTTTCATACAGCAAGCTCCCACAAACAGCAACATGATAACGACCAGATTATCTGTTTTAGTGGATAAATATTGGTCAGGACACCGGGAAGAATGCCCTGCTCATCTTTGAATAGTGCCCTGGGATCTTTTCTGTCCACCTGAGGGGACAGATGGGGCCTTGTATATAGTACACCAAAACATTGCATTAGCAGCTACAGAGCCATGATAACGCTGCATGCGGATGGTTGCCTGTGTTGTCTTGACTTTGGAACAGGGGCCATCACCACCATAAATAAAAAGTGGGATACTTAGTATATCCCCCGTTACATAATACCATACTATTAGGAGAAATACAGATGGAATAAAGGGAGTACTGGGTGGCTTTATTAATTAAGAACACGATTACAGCCATAAAAAGAGAAGTTTTTAGTGATGCTAAGAACTAATCCTCAGTTGAGTTAAGAAATAATAAAGGATATGTTATGGTAGCGGATTACATTATAGCTAACTGAATAGTGGGAAAGGAGCTGAGGATGAGATTTGTAGGCCATTTAGAAGGGTTTGCAATAATAAGATAGTTGTAATAAAGTGGTAATAACTATTCTTACCTTGAATGGGACGAGACAAAAACTGATGGTCAAAATGGGGAAGGGTTCTTAAAATGTACTCAGGAATGTTTCCCAAATCAGTACGATGCACATCAAACAAGGAGTGATACAGTGCCAGGTCTGATTCTGGGTAATGAAGCTTGACAAGTGAGATAGGAGATCACTTAGGAAATAATGACAATAGAATAATCAGACTCATATTGAAAATAGATTTAAAAAAAGAGGAATCCAAAATAAACATGTTGAACTGGAAATGTGTCATGTATGTACATGCTGCTTGTAGCTACCAGATGGTGTAATTGCTGGAGTCCACTGAGCAGCACGCACATGGTGCTGCTCTGGTATAAAAGGCCAGCCATTTTGTGAGTCAGACACTTTGGGCCAAAATAAAGCAGAAGCAAGGTCGTACCTTGCTTAGTTAAACAGTACTCATTTTGAACCTTTATTGCATACATAACATTGGCGACGAGAATACAAGAGCCTTTGTTTGCAAAATGAGCACGATTGGATTTTTAGAGCGACTTGTGGAGGGAGAAGTTTGGGCAGACTACAATCAACAGCATTTCGAAACAAGATCAGTACCCATTACCGAAGGCTGATGACTTGCTTGCGACGCTAGCCGGAGGGAAGTCAATCACATAACTGGACTTGACATCAGCCTATATGACACAGGAGTTGGTCGAGGTGTCGCAGAGACTTACGTGCATTAACACGCACAAAGGACTATTTATTTACCACAGGTGCCCGTTTGGAATTCGCTCGGCTGCAGCAATATTCCAGAGGAATATGGAAAGTCTACTGAAGTCTGTTCCCAGAACTGTTGTGTTCCAAGATGACATCCTGATCACCGGTCATGACTCCAAGGAACATCTGAACAATTTGGAAGAGGTTCCACTGCGTTTGGACAGAGCGGGACTCAGACTTAAACCGCTCGAAGTGCGTCTTCATGGCACCGGAGGTCGAATTCCTCGGGAGGAAAATCGCCGCTGATGCCATCAGACCCACTGACGTGAAAACCAAAACCATCAAGAATGCACCCAAGCCATAGAACGTGACGGAACTGCGTTTGTTCCTGGGTCTATTCAACTACTTTGGTAACTTCCTACCTAAATTGAGCATCTTACTTGAAACACTGCACATGCTATTGAGAAAAGGAACAACTGGATGTGGGGCACATTGCAAGACGGAGCTTTCGAAAAAGCCACCAATCTGCTTTGCTCGAACAAGCTGCTGGTACATTATGACCCATGACGTTTAGTTTTGGTCTGTGACACATTGTCATATGGAATTGGTTGCGTGTTACAACAAGCCAATGAGTCGGGGAAACTTCAACCTGTCACGTATGCATCCAAAAGTTTGTCTAAAGCAGAAAGAGCCTACAGCATGGTAGAAAAAGAAGCATTAGCATGTGTGTATGGTGTTAAAAAGATGTATCAATACCTGTTCGGTCTGAGGTTCGAATTAGAGACCGATCACAAGCCGCTCATTTCTTTGTTTTCTGAGAGCAAAGGTATCAACACCAACGCTTCATCCCGCTGCCTATGATTATGTCATTCACCACAGACCTGGCACAGAGAATTGTGGCGATGCTTTGAGCCGGTTGCCATTGCCCACACCGGAGGTGGAAACGCCACAACCGGCAGATTTAATGTTAATCATGGATGCTTTTGAGAGTGAAGGTATATGCCATTGCATATATTCAAGAGGGAGTTAGATATGGCCCTTACAGCTAAAGGGATCAAGGGGTATGGAGAGAAAGCAGGAAAGGGGTACTGAGGTGAAGGATCAGCCATGATCTTATTGAATGGTGGTGCAGGCTCGAAGGGCCGAATAGCCTACTCCTGCACCTATTTTCTATGTTTTTATGTTTCTATGTACCCCTGTCACGGCTCAACAAGTTAAGACCTGGACCAGCCAGGACCCGATATTATCCTTAAGGGGATTGGTCTGCCATACCCAAGCAAATGTGCGAGGAGGCCAAACCGTACATTCGTCGCAAGGACGAACTGTCTATTCAAGCAGATTGCATATTGTGGGGCAATCGAGTTGTAATGCCTAAGAAAGGGAGAGAGAAGTTTGTGTGTGAGTTACACAGCACACATCCTGGTATAGTGATGATGAAGGCCATCGCCAGGTCCCACATATGGTGGCCAGGAATTGATTCTGAGCTGGAAGCATGCGTGCATCAGTGCAACACCTGCATGCAGCTCAGCAAAGCACCAGCGGAATCGTCGCTGAGTCTGTGGTCATGGCCATCCAAACCTTGGTCCAGGATCCATGTAGATTTTGCAGGTCCCTTCCTGGGCAAGATGTTTTTAGTGGTAGTGGACGCTTATTCGAAGTGGATAGAATGCATAATCATGTCATCTAGTACGTCCACGGCAACCATAGAGAATCTCAATGTCATGTTCGCAATGCATGGTCTGCCTGACATAGTGGTGAGCGACAATGGGTCGTGTTTCACCAGTCAAGAGCTTCAGGGGCTTGTAAAACTTAACAGCATAAAACATGTAAGGTCAGCACCATTCAAGCCTGCATCCAACAGAATGTGCAGTACAAATTATCAAGCAAAGCATGAGGAGAGTAACCCAAGGGTCACTGCAGACTCGCTTGTCTTGCATACTGCTGAGTTACACTCACAGGGGTCTCGTCTGCTGAACTCATGATGAAAGGAGGTCTTAAGATCAAGTTATCTCTTGTACACCCGGATTGAAGTAATCATGTTGAATACAGAAGACAGAGTCAACAAGGGTACCACGATCGCGCATCTATGTCATGCGAGATTTCTGTTAATGATCCTGTATATGTGTTGAATTATGGTCAGGGTCCCAAATGGATCGCTGGTACGGTCATGGCCAAGGGGGGGCAACAGAGTATTTGTTATTAAGCTCAAGAATGGGCAAACTTGCAGGAAACACATGGATCAGATAAAGCTGAGGCACACAGACGAGCCAGAGCAGTTGGACAAAGAAACCGTCGACGACCAACGAACCTACCAGCAGCCTTCAGTGGACTCAAGGGTCATCAGTGATCCCGGAATTCCCATCACGGACTTGTTCAATAAAAATGGACTTACAATTCCTGACATGGCCACTGCCACCCCCAACAAGTCAGCCATCCAGCCACCAGCCACAACAGACTCTGCACATTCACCCAAGGCCGGAATCGAACTGAGATGGTCAACCCAGGAGCATAAAGCACCGGACCGTCTCAACCTGTGAAAGACTGTGATAAGATCTCAGAGGAGGGTATTGTCATGTATGTACATGCTGTTTGTAGCCACCAGATGGTGTCATTGCTGGAGGCCACTGAGCAGCACGCACATGGTGCTACTCTGGTATAAAAGGCCAGCCATTTTGTGAGTCAGACACTTTGGGCCAAAATAAAGCAGAAGCAAGGTCGTACCTTGCTTAGTTAAACAGTACTCAGTTTGAACCTTTATTACATACATAACAAAATGAGCTTTGGGCAGATTGTAATCCTGACTGGGTTTCAGGTGGGCACAAAACGTATCAACTGTCAGAAGTATCAGAAAGAATAAAGAAAGAAAGATTTGGATTCATATAGCGCCTTTCTCAACCACCGGACGTCTCAAAGCGCTTTACATCCAATGAAGTACTTTTGGAGTCTAGTCACTGTTGTAATGTAGGAAACGCAGCAGCCAATTTGCACACAGCAAACAGCGTTGTGATAATGACCAGATAATCTGTTTATTCGTTATGTTGATTGAGGGATAAATATTGGATAGGACACCGGGGATAACTCCCCTGCTCTTTTTCGAAATAATACCATGGGATCTTTTACATCCACCTGAGAGAGCAGTCGGGGCCTCGGTTTAACGTCTCATCTGAAAGATGGCACCTCCGATGGTGCAACGCTCCCTCAGCATTGCACTGGAGTGTCAGCTTAGATTTTATTTTGTGCTCAAGTCCTTGGAGTGGGACTTGAACCCACAACCATCTGAGTCAGAGGCAAGAGTGCTACCCACTGAGCCACAGTTGACACTGACTCTGCTCAGTCACTTTCCTCACCTCCACGTTTGATGCCTGTGTCCTCAGAAAAACCTTTACTCTTTCCTATCCCAGTCAACCCCACTGATGTGGTCCCGATCTTTACTCCCTCAAGTCCAAGCAGGCACAGACTTAAGCATGCCCGGTGCACAGCTGGTTTAACCACCTATCACTTCACTATCCCTTGTCAAAACCACCCACTACTCCAGGACCATCCTGGAGAGTAAAGAGAACCTCCAGCTTCTTCTCTCCACTCCTACCATCACCTTAAATGCCTCCCGCCTGCCAGCTCCACCCTTGCCTTCTATAAGCGCGAGGAGCTCATGGACTTCTTGGTCACTAAGATTGAGGTCATCCATTCAGCTGCATCTGTTGCTCCCCCTTCCCTTTGCTCACCAAGCTAAGCCTCCTCCCCAGGCTGCCCTGCCTTAGACCTCAACCCGCATCTCTCTGCATTTTCTCTCCTATCCCCACCTCATACCCTCGCCGATCTCATCATATCCATGAGACCCACTTCCTGCTGCCTTGCCACCATTCCCACTAAATTGCTGACCATCCAACTTCCTTTCCTGGTGCACATGCTAGCTGATATTATAAATGGTTTTGTCACCTCGGATACTGAGCCCCTCCCTTTTACAACTCCCATCATCACACCCTCCTCAAAAACACACTCTTGAGCCTCCTGACCTTGCAAACTGCCAGCCCATCTCCAACCTTCCTTTCGTCCACAAAGTGCTTGAACGTGTTGTCTCCAGAATTTCCTCTGCAAGCCTGGTGTAGGGATTTTAAATTTGGGGGTTATGACCTCTCCCTAACCTATTGTAATTCTACATGGGCACTCATTTATAACTTCTCATTTTATAGGCATCAAAGACCTCCAGGAAACCACAATACATATTGTTAAGTAATATTTTCTGTTGTCCATGGCACAAATCTTGTATCTCAATAGTTAAATAAACTCAGAGTAATTCTGCTGTAATGGCTGGCATAAATTCCAAAGCATTGGAGAGGTCGATTTAATTTTTGAAATCGTTGCCTTTTTGACTAAAGAAAAATACATTTTCTTGGAAAGCAAAAAACATTGCAATATCCCTCTGAGAATTCCTTAATGCTTAAAAGTATTGTGTGCAGTTTATTGTAGGAATGTTCTGTTGCTGACAGGATCTAGTGTTTCCTTATTTGCTGTTTATTGTGATTTAATCTGTTTGGTTTGCTCATGAGAAACAACACGAAAGCTAATTCAAAATAGTTGTTGAACTGTGACCCTTGAACTCTGCTCTTGACATTTGCAATGACCACAATTCTTGAATGGAGCCAAAGATTCAGAGGTGTTTGTTAGTATTTCTCAATGAGCCCTTTAAAATAGTTATCTCTAAGTTTCGAGTGACAAGCGCATTTTAACACAGATTGAGACAACAAACTTTAGCTGCTGTGCCTTGAGCAAAAGTACCTTTTATCAACTCTCCCAGCTATGAACTTCCTGCAGCATCATGTTACCCAACAGTTATTCACATACAGCATGTTGTGCTGAAGCACGTTTGCAGTGCAGTCTCTGTAATAGAATATTCTTTTACAGTATGTAATGATTGTGGGAGAGTAACACCAGAACAGATTCCATGCAGCACTCTCTTGCATTTACATTCTTCTTTAATCTCTCTTGGGTATGTTGGAGGCTGATTTGGAAAAAGGGCAAACCTTTTTCTGTAAGCAATAGTCCCCGGTAAAGGCCACAGAAGTAAAGAACAATGTAAAAGATTTTTTTTTCAAAATCTTTAAAAACATGGCATTGTCAATCTAGGGACAGACCGTGAGCTATCCCTGAAAACTGTGCTGCTTACATCATGATGCAATTTTACAGAACAATACAAATGTGGCTCAGTGCATTTATAGCATAAATGCTAATGATCAGAATACCATGGATTGGGGGTGTGGAATTTCCTGATTGGCTCTCCCAGCATCTGCCACTTAAAAATACCAACTGTTGTCTTTAAGCAATGGTAAGCAAATCACGTCATACATCAGAAATCAATGTTCATGTGTAAGGAGGCACCAAAAAACCCAAAGGAACAAAAGTACAAATGCACTTTGTAATGTTACTGAGCAGGTTTCTAGGCAAAATACACTTTCTAGAAAGTGGAAATAGGCGTTAAAAGGTGGTTAACTAGTGAGTGGAGACGTATAAAAACAGTGGAGGTAGTTGTGTGGAGTAGTGGAAAACAGAATCTGAATTTGGAGTATGGAAGTTGGGAAGAACCTGTCAAAAATGTACTCACGTCTACTCACAGGATCCTGGTTCAGAGCAGGATTAACACACCCTACAATTTAATCTTACAAAGCCATTTTTCCACCTGCATATTTCAGTTACTAATCTCGCAGAACATCATACAGCACTATTTGAATGTGAGTGTGTATAGTGAACTTGATGGTTTCGGTCCCCGCTACTGACTCCATCCCTCTCCCCAACTTCTGTCTGAGGCTGAGTCACACTGTTCGCTACCTTGGTGTCATATTTGACCCTGAAATGAGCTTTTGACCACATATCCGCAGCATAACTAAGACCGCCTATTTCCACCTCCGTAACAGCACCCGTCTCCACCCTTGCCTCAGCTCGCTCGCTGCTGAAGCCCTCATCCAGGCCTTTGTTACCTCTAGACTTGACTATTCCAACGCACTCCTGGCTGGCCTCCCACAGGCTACCCTACGTAAACTAAAGGTGATCCATTGCCCATGTCCTAACTCACACAAAATCCCGCTCGCCCATCACCCTTGTGCGCACTGACCTACATTTTCTCCCAGTTAAGCAATGCCTCAATTTCAAAATTCTATCCTTATTTTCAAATCCCTCTATGGCCTCACCCTTCCCTATCTCTGTAATCTCCTCCAGCCCCACAAGCCCTCCTGCCCTCCCCGAGATGTCTGCACTCTTCTAATTCTGCCCTCTTGAATATCCCTGATAATAATGGCTCAATCATTGGCGGCTGTGCCTTCTGATGCCTAGGCACTAAGCTCTGGAATTCCCAACCTCAACCTCTCCGGCTCTTTACCTCTATTTCCTGCTTCAAGACGCCTCTTAAAATCTAGCTCTTTGTCACCTGTCCTAATTTCTCCTTATGTGGCTTGGTGTCAAATGTTTTATCTCACAATACTCCTGTGAAGCGCCTGGGGACGTTTCACTACATTAAAGGCGCTATATAAATACAAGCTGTTGTTGTTGTTGAAAAACCAAGACTATAAAACAGCATCAAACTTACTGCCCCTTTATTCCCTCTTCTTTTCCCTTTAGTCTTTGCTTTCAAATCAATTGTAAATCCAGAATATGTGATATTTTCCATGTAGACAAGACTTTTCAGCATTAGTAAACGCTGTTCCCTAACCCAGTTTATTTACTTTGTCAAGGGCTCATGTTTGGATCATCTGGTATGTTGCAGTGAGCCAAGTCAGGCCCTCCGTCTCACATTTAAACCTCCTGACCCAAGGTCTGATTTTCCACATGTGTGTTTGTGCATCAACCAAATGGAATGCTATGCTGTTTACTCTTCCATTTACCCTGTGTGGCAGGAGAAATGTGCACCATAACTTTTTTGCCTCCACACTTTTGGTTGCATTAGCAACTTTATTCACTGGATTCCTGGGAAGTCACTGGGCTCTGAATTCTATCAATAGGAAAATGTAGGATTTCAAAGCCTGCAATAATGTGATGTGATCTGTCGATTACCATAGACCTATTTGTGAATGGATATTTACACTGTTCTAATTAAATGGATAAATAGTTGGTGCAGGGGGAAAGAGAGAGCAATGAGATTAGGGTTGGATTGCTCTAGCAATGAGCTGGTACAGGCATGATGAGCTGAATGGGCTTCCTCTGCGTTGTAAATTTTACGATTTGATGGTTTTAATTAACTAACGATAAATAACTATAAACCTCAGTTTTGTATGATTGGGTTTGAGATAGTCTTACTTAATGCTGTACATGTGGTTCCCTACTAGACTTATAATTTTTTATTGTTTTCTAATGTATATCAAACTTGGTACCTGCAGGAGAGCAGGGGAGAAAATTGAAAAGAAACCTTGCAGATGTTCAAGTCTATCTAATGTTATACCCTGTCGGACAAGACAAAATTATAACATTATATGTCCTATAACAATAGGGGAATTTTCCTTATAAACAATTGGGAACACTTCCAGATCGTTTAAGGTATTTATAATTTCAAGAATGAGAGTTTTACTTTAATTGCACTGTAATAGAAGTTATTTCTTTAATAAAATCAGTTACTTTAGACTGTTTTATTTTTGAAATGGAATCATCAGTGATTGCTTCTTCATTTTTTTGCCAGACGAGCAAACATTTTTGAGTCCAAACAAGTGGCTGGATGAGCGTTGCAGATAATATCGAATGTCAGAGAGCATCTGGGGACAGGCCGCTGGACTCGAAGGATCAGGAGCAACGCCATCATCAAAATTCTCGCTCTCACCACCAACTTCTTTCATTAATTGTAACTTGGGTCACCTCAGAACTTTGATGGAGACGGAGAAACATCAGCAGGGATCAAGGCCTGCTCGCTGAAGTTACTCACGAACACTCAACAGGTCAGGGTCAGCTTCAGTTTCTTCAAGCCCCTCTTTGTTACTGACCATACTCCATGGTGAAAGCAGTTTGCAATGTTGCTCAGATTCACAACTTCTAGTAAAGAAATTCAATGGAATCCAGCAAACGGTTCGGGATTTCAATCCTGGCTTCCTAAACAGCGAATTCTAGCCTAAATCTTTCGATAGTGACCCCTGGAAAGCTTGATAACTCCAGTGTCCATCAGTTGAACTTTAGCAGTGGCATTCTTTGGAAGACGGACAGATTCCACACTCAGTAGGCTGGAAAAGCTCTGGATATGCTGAGCAGTTATCCATAATGATTAACATGCTTCTAACCGGAGCTCAAAGTTTTCTGTTCCGAGATCAAATGTACTCCTCAAAAATTGTAGAAATTATCCAAGGTTACTGATTAAAATGGTAAGTGATGTCTCCAGGGAAGTGTTGGACATGTTTAAAACAGAGGAAGTGGAAGCTGCTCAAATTCGGCCATTTAGGGGTCCAGTAGAAGAGTTATGCGATCTTTGCTCCGCTTGTCACTAATGCAAAACTCTTCTGCGGGGCGCCTGTTACGAAAGGTGTGGGAGCTCCCTGGCAGAAGCTTCCAGAAAGGTCTTGGTTAATTGAGGTTGAAATTTTGAAGTTGTCAGTCAGTTGTCAAGTTGCTGACATCATCTCCGTGCACAGTGCCCCATACCCTAAATTGGGTATTGCCCCCTGAAACAACGCCCAGCGATGACAGTGACAGCTTCAGGGGACATGTACCAGGTGGCCAGCCAGGGGGAGGGGAGGTGTGTTGCTGTTAAAAAAAAAAAATTGGCCATTTTTCTGTGTGCCTTGTTGGCGCTTTGATCGTGGGGCTCGTGCTGCGATTGGTTAGCCTGGCACTCTGCTTGAGTGCTGGTCTGTTGCACGGTAACCCGCTCCCCAGTAGCCCAGGTAGGACACTGTTTTTGCTGCAGAATATGCAGCTTGGGTTCTTCCCTTTAATTCAGGGAGAGCCCCTCCTACGTGGCAGCACTGCAAGGCCCAGTGCATAGCATTGCGCCCCGCTCCCAATGTGTTCGTCCCGCAACTGCCCCAGAAAGGCAGTGGAGCGTTTGTGACCTCAATTTCTCGCGAGAGGTGAGACTTCTGCACCTGACGCAAAGTCTCGCGCCTCCCGAGTGTTACCGCCCGCAGAGGTATTGAATTTTTTCACGCAAGTTTATCCTGAGATCTTTCTAGTCTATGTAGCTAGGGGCTTAGAGTGAGGAATTTTACCTCTGAGCCTTCAAGACTTCTGTGGCTTGTTTGTGACCATTGGAACAATAAAACATCTGAGATAGTTACAGTTAACAAGGACAAACTATTCAATTTTTGATAATGGTAACATCTTCTCTTCCAATCTGCTCATTCCAATACCAAAAGCTTTGCTGAGTTTCACAACTTTTATAATGATCAACTATCTTTCAGTCTACCCAGAATTCTTTAATTGTAATAGATTTGTTGAACTGCTATTGGTTTTTACTACACTTAGAGAGTCAGGCTAAATTTTTATTCCAAAGTAGCTCATGTTGCATAGTAGATCTGTAGAGCGCCTTGCATCAATCCCACAGGATGGGCTGTGATCAAATTCACTTCCTGACATGTAGGAGCAAATGAAGATTTCTCCAAAAAGTTTAGTTAAATTAACAGAAACCAGCTATGCAAACAAATACGTCAGCCATAGTACTTAGTAGGTATTGGGTTGGTCAGGTCAAATTCATTTTTGAAGATATCTAGTCAGATTTCTAGGAAAATGTTAAAAAGTTTATTGCAACATGGTTTGTTCGAACTTTGCATCATACTAGATATTTGGTCTGACATAGAACGCTATGTTTCCACCTAAAATAACATATTTTAATAACTTTATTGATAAAATATTTTAAACATTTTTTATTTGCGGAAAATGTTTCCTGTTGCAAACATGTCATCACAAATAAGTCTCAAGATCAGAGATAGAATGAATTAAGCAGAAAATTGAAATTAATAGAATAACAAGCTGTTATCTTATTACTGTACCACTATTCTAATGTACCAAGTTTGCTGTTGATTTTACATAGCACTAAAGAGGCATACAAACTCTTCAGAAGGGGAAACCTTTGTCTCATCCCTCTCGGTGACTCAGCCAGTAACCCAACATTTTTCTAATTTGTATGAACTGAATAGAAAGCCAAAGTTATTTTGACCAAAAGTTTGTTTTTCTAAAATTGAAGAAAATGAAACTGTTATTGACCGAAAGTCCTCCAAAAAATATAATTTATTTAAAATCTATGTTGTCCTATTTTAAAATAAACATTTCCCCTGTTTTATCTGCCTGCTTATGACCCCTGGATCCATGCTATCCAAAATCAGGAGGGTCAGAGACTCGAGGCCTGACTTAACCCCAACGCCTGTCAAGAAAGAGGCGTGCCGGCTTGTGGGGGGGGGGGGGCGGGTGGGGGAGGGGGGGTGGGGTTAAATATCAGCAGTGTGCCCTCACCTTGTGAGCTGCGAGGAGGATGCTATGAGGCTGCAGAGTGACTTGGATAGGTTAGGTGAGTGGGCAAATGCATGGCAGATGAAGTATAATGTGGATAAATGTGAGGTTATCCACTTTGGTGGTAAAAACAGAGAAACAGACTATTATCTGAATGGTGACAGATTAGGAAAAGGGGAGGTGCAACGAGTTGTACAGGGCCCTGGTGAGGCCACACCTGGAGTATTGTGTACAGTTTTGGTCTCCTAACCTGAGGAAGGACATTCTTGCTATTGAGGGAGTGCAGCGAAGGTTCACCAGACTGATTCCCGGGATGGCGGGACTGACCTATCAAGAAAGACTGGATCAACTGGGCTTGTATTCACTGGAGTTCAGAAGAATGAGGGGGGACCTCATAGAAACATTTAAAATTCTGACGGGGTTAGACAGGTTAGATGCAGGAAGAATGTTCCCAATGTTGGGGAAGTCCAGAACCAGAGGTCACAGTCTAAGGATAAGGGGTAAGCCATTTAGGACCGAGATGCGGAGGAACATCTTCACCCAGAGAGTGGTGAACCTGTGGAATTCTCTACCACAGAAAGTTGTTGAGGCCAATTCACTAAATATATTCAAAAAGGAGTTAGATGAAGTCCTTACTACTAGGGGGATCAAGGGGTATGGCGAGAAAGCAGAAATGGGGTACTGAAGTTGAATGTTCAGCCATGAACTCATTGAATGGCGGTGCAGGCTAGAAGGGCCGAATGGCCTACTCCTGCACCTATTTTCTATGTTTCTATGTTTCTATGAGACCTGGGTGTCATAGTACATCAGTCATTGAAGGTTGACATGCAGGTACAGCAGGCGGTTAAGAAAGCAAATGGCATGTTGGCCTTCATAGCGAGGGGATTTGAGTCCAGGGGCAGGGAGGTGTTACTACAGTTGTACAAGGCCTTGGTGAGGCCACACCTGGAGTATTGTGTACAGTTTTGGTCTCCTAACTTGAGGAAGGACATTCTTGCTATTGAGGGAGTGCAGCGAAGGTTCACCAGACTGATTCCCGGGATGGCGGGACTGACATATCAAGAAAGGCTGGATCAATTGGGCTTGTATTCACTGGAGTTCAGAAGAATGAGCGGGGGTCTCATAGAAACGTTTAAAATTCTGACGGGTTTAGATAGGTTAGATGCAGGAAGAATGTTCCAAATGTTGGGGAAGTCCAGAACCAGGGGACACAGTCTAAGGATAAGGGGTAAGCCATTTAGGACCGAGATGAGGAGGAACTTCTTCACCCAGAGAGTGGTGAACCTGTGGAATTTTCTACCACAGAAAGTTGTTGAGGCCAATTCACTAAATATATTCAAAAAGGAGTTAGATGAAGTCCTTACTACTCGGGGGATCAAGGGGTATGGCGAGAAAGCAGGAATGGGGTACTGAAGTTGCATGTTCAGCCATGAACTTATTGAATGGCGGTGCAGGCTCGAAGGGCCGAATGGCCTACTCCTGCACCTATTTTCTATGTTTCTATGTTTCTATGTTTACACTTCGAGAGCCTAGCCGGTGCAGTTGCAGCAGGGAGGCAAAAAAGAAGTAGAAAGAAATCGAAAGGTGACGTTACAGCCAAGGGGGTAAGCGATTGGCTGGTGAATGGTGAGTCATTTTTCTTTTTCCTTTCTATATCAGTAAGTAACATTTAGCATTGTTGTTGCCAAGTTAAGTTTATCTAAGGGTTAAGTCATGGCAGGATAACTCGGACACGTGATATGCTCCTCCTGTACTATGTGGTGTCCCTGACGACTACGTGTGTGGGAAGTGTATCCGCCTCCAGCTCCTGACGGACCACATTGCGGAATTGGAGTTGAGGGTGGATTCACTCTGGAGCATCCACGATGCTGAGAATGACGTGAATAGCACGTTTAGTGAGTTGGTCTTACTGTAGGTAAAGGGTCCACAGCCAGCTAGGGGATGGGTGACCAACAGGAAGAGCAGTGCAAGGAAGGTAGTGCAGGGGTCCCCTGCGGTCATCCCCCTGCAAAACAGATACACCGCTTTGAGTACTGTTGAGGGGGATGACTCATCAGGGGGGAGCAGCAGCAGCCAAGTTCATGGCACCATGGGTGGCTCTGCTGCACAGGAGGGCAGGAAAAAGAGTGGGAGAGCGATAGTGATAGGGGATTCAATTGTAAGGGGAATAGATAGGCGTTTCTGCGGCCTCAACCGAGACTCCAGGATGGTATGTTGCCTCCCTGGTGCAAAGGTCAAGGATGTCTCAGAGCGGGTGCAGGACATTCTGAAAAGTGAGAGCGAACAGCCAGTTGTCGTGATGCATATTGGTATCAACGATTATAGGTAGAAAACAGGATGAGGTCCTACAAGATGAATTCAGGGACCTAGGAGCTAAATTAAAAAGTAGGACCTCAAAAGTAGTAATCTCAGGATTGCTACCAGCGCCACGTGCTAGTCAGAGTAGGAATCGCAGGATAGCTCAGATGAATACGTGGCTTGATCAGTGGTGCAAAAGGGAGGGGTTCAAATTCCTGGGACATTGGAACCAGTTCTGGGGGAGGTGGGACCAGTACAAACCAGGCGGTCTGCACCTGGGCAGGACCGGAACCAATGTCCTAGGGGGAGTGTTTGCTAGTGCTGTTGGGGAGGAGTTAAACTAACATGGCGGGGGATGGGAACCTATGCAGGGAGACAGAGGGAAATAAAATGGAGGCAGAAGCAAAAGATAGAAAGGAGAACAGTAAAAGTGGAGGGCAGAGAAACCCAAGTCAAAAAAAAGGGCCACATTACAGCAAAATTCTAAGGGGCAAAGTGTGTTAAAAAGACAAGCCTGAAGGCTCTGTGCCTCAATGCGAGGAGTATTCGGAATAAGGTGGACGAATTAACCGCGCAGATACCAGTTAATGGTTATGATGTAATTGGCATCACAGAGACATGGCTCCAGGGTGACCAAGGCTGGGAACTCAACATCCAGGGGTATTCAACATTTAGGAAGGATAGACAGAAAGGAAAAGGAGGCGGGGTGGCGTTGCTGGTTAAAGAGGAAATTAATGCAATAGTAAGGAGGGACATTAGCTTGGATGATGTGGAATCGGTATGGATGGAGCTACGGAATACCAAAGGGCAGAAAACGCTAGTGGGAGTTGTGTACAGACTTCCAAACAGTAGTAGTGAGGTTGGGGACAGCATCAAACAAGAAATAAGGGATGTGTGTAATAAAGGTACAGCAGTTATCATGGGTGACTTTAATCTACATATTGATTGGGCAAACCAAACTGGTAGCAATGCGGTAGAGGAGGATTTCCTGGAGTGTATTAGGGATGGTTTTCTAGACCAATATGTCGAGGAACCAACTCGAGAGCTGGCCATCCTAGACTGGGTGATGTGTAATGAGAAGGGACTAATTAGCAATCTTGTTGTGCGAGACCCCTTGGGGAAGAGTGACCATAATATGGTAGAATTCTTTATTAAGATGGAGAGTGACACAGTTAATTCAGAAACTAGGGTCCTGAACTTAAGGAAAGATAACTTTGATGGTTTGAGGCGTGAATTGGCTAGAATAGACTGGCAAAGGATACTTAAAAGGTTGACAGTGGATAAACAATGGCAAACATTTAAAGATCACATGGATGAACTTCAACAATTGTACATCCCTGTCTGGAATAAAAATAAAACGGGGAAGTTGGCTCAACCGTGGCTAACAAGGGAAATTAAGGATATTGTTAAGTCCAAGGAAGAGGCATATAAATTGGCTAGAAAAAGCAACAAACCTAAGGACTGGGAGAAATTTAGAATTCAACAGAGGAGGACAAAGGGTTTAATTAAGAGGGAGAAAATGGAGTACGAGAGGAAGCTTGCAGGGAAGATAAAAACTGACTGCAAAAGCTTCGATAAATATGTGAAGAGAAAAAGATTAGTAAAGACAAATGTAGGTCCCTTGCAGTCAGATTTAGGTGAATTTATAATGGGGAACAAAGAAATGGCAGACCAATTGAACAAATACTTCAATTCTGTCTTCACGAGGGAAGACACAAATAACCTTCCGAATGTACTAGGGGACAGAGGGTCTAGTGAGAAGGATATCCTTATTAGGCGGGAAATTGTGTTAGGGAAATTGATGGGATTGAAGGCCGATAAATCCCCGGGGCCTGCTAGTCTGCATCCCAGAGTACTTAAGGAAGTGGCCCTGGAAATAGTGGATGCATTGGTGATCATTTTCCAACAATCTATCGACTCTCAGGCAGTTCCTATGGACTGGAGAGTAGCTAATGTAACACCACGTTTTTAAAAAGGAGGGAGAGAGAAAATGGGTAATTATAGACCAGTTAGCCTGACATCAGTAGTGGGGAAAATGTTGGAATCATTTATTAAGGATGAAATAGCAGTGCATTTGGAAAGCAGCGACAGGATCGGCCTAAGTCAGTATGGATTTATGAAGAGGAAATCATGCTTGACGAATCTTCTGGAATTTTTTGAGAATGTAGCTAGCAGAGTGGACAAGGGAGAACCTGTGGATGTGGTGCATTTGGACTTTCAAAAGGCTTTTGACAAGATCCAGCACAAGAGATTGGTGTGCAAAATCAAAGCGCATGGTATTGGGGGTAATGTACTGACGTGGATAGAGAACTGGTTAGCAGACAGGAAGCAGAGAGTCAGGATAAACGGGTCCTTTTCAGAATGGCAGGCAGTGACTAGTGGGGTGCCGCAGGGCTCAGTGCTGGGACCCCAGCTATTTACAATATACATTAACGATTTAGATGAAGGAATTGAGTGTAATATCTCCAAGTTTGCAGATGACACTAAACTGGGTGGCGGTGTGAGCTGTGAGGAGGACGCTGAGAGGCTGCAGGGTGACTTGGACAGGTTAGGTGAGTGGGCAAATGCATGGCAGATGCAGTATAATGTGGATAAATGTGAGGTTATCCATTTTGGGGGCAAAAACAGGAAGGCAGAATATTATCTGATTGGCGGCAGATTAGGAAAAGGGGAGACCTGGGTGTCATGGTTCATCAGTCATTGAAAGTTGGCATGCAGGTACAGCAGGTGGTGAAGAAGGCAAATGGTATGTTGGCCTTCATAGCTCGGGGATTTGAGTATAGGAGCAGGGAAGTCTTGCTGCAGTTATACAGGACATTGGTGAGGCCTCAGCTGGAATATTGTGTTCAGTTTTGGTCTCCTAATCTGAGGAAGGACGTTCTTGCTATTGAGGGAGTGCAGCAAAGGTTCACCAGACTGATTCCAGGGATGGCTGGACTGACATACGAGGAGAGACTGGATCAACTGGGCCTTTATTCACTGGTGTTTAGAAGGATGAGAGGGGTTCTCATAGAAACGTATAAGATTCTTATGGGATTGGACAGGTTAGATGCAGGAAGAATGTTCCCGATGTTGGGGAAGTCCAGAACCAGGGGACATAGTCTTACGATAAGGGGTAAGCCATTTAGGACTGAGATGAAGAGAAACTTCTTCACTCAGAGAGTTGTTAACTTGTGGAATTCCCTGCCGCAGAGAGTTGTTGATGCCAGTTCATTGGATACATTCAAGATGGAGTTAGATATGGCCCTTACGGCTAAGGGGATCAAGGGGTATGGAGAGAAAGCAGGAAAGGGGTACTGAGGGAGTGATCAGCCATGATCTTATTGAATGGCGGTGCAGGCTCGAAGGGCCGAATGGCCTACTCCTGCACCTATTTTCTATGTTTCTATGTTTCTATGTGCCCTCTGGTGGCGGTAGAATGCTGGTTACAAGGTCTTGCATACATAACATCACTCTCCCCCGCCCCAAAAGTCAACAGTACACTTATTTATAGGGTGAGACGATCTGGGGCTTTCCGCCCCCTAGTCGATCGTCTCGGTACAAATGCAGGTGCAGGTGAGTTGGTTGGGCCTTCGCTGGGCTGCTGTGCAGCTGGCCTTGCTGGCCTGCTGGGGATGATGGGTTCAGCTTCGTGGTCAACCGTGATGTTGGTTGCTACTTGTGTGTACATCGGAGGGTCGAAGTTGATGGTGTCCTCTTCAGGTTGCTCATGGTTGTCTGTGAATCGCAGTTTTGTTTGGTCCAAATGCTTTCTGCAAGTTAGTCCATTTGCAAGTTTAACCTCAAACACCTTACTCCCTTCTTTGGCTATGACATTTCCAGCAAGCCATTTGGGACCATGTCCATAGTTGAGTACAAATACAGGGTCATTGACTTCAATATCATTGACAAATTTGTGCGAACATGCTTTGTTGGTGCCACCTGGCCTTGACATGATCCTGGAGATCAGGGTGGACTTGAGAGAGCTTTGTTTTGAGTGCACTTTTCATGAGCAGTTCGGCAGGGGGAGCGAGTGGGGTCTTGTGCGGTAGCTGAGCAGGACAGGACTCGGGACAGGCCGGTCTGTAGGGAGCCATCCGACACGCTTTTCAAGCTTTGCTTGATGCTTTGGACTGCCCGTTTTGCCTGGCCGTTAGATGCGGGCTTGATCCCATTGCAGTCATGAATTCCTTGAATTCAGCGCTGGTGAAGCACGGCCCATTGTCGCTGACAAGGACATCAGGCAGGCCGTGCGTGGCAAACATGGCTCGTAGGCTTTCGATGGTGGCAGTGGATGTGCTTACAGACATTATTACACACTCAGTCCATTTTGAATAAGCATCCACAACAACCAGAAACACTTTGCCCAGAAAAGGGCCAGCGAAGTTAGCGTGGGTCCGAGACCACGGTTTGGAGGGTCATGACCACAAACTTAGCAGTGCCTCCTGGGTGCATTGCTCAGTTGAGAGCAAATGTTGGATTGGGACATACAAGACTCCAAATCTGAGTCGATGCCAGGCCACCACACATAGGATCTGGCTATAGCTTTCATCATTACTATGCCTGTGTAGGTCACGTATGATCGTTTCCCCGCCTTTCTTAGGCGAAACCATGCAATTACCCCACAGTCCGCCTGTATGGACATTTCGTCTTTGCGCCACTGGAACGGCTTGATCTCTTCATGCATCTCCGCTGGGATGCTGGACCAGCTCCCATGGATACACAGTTTTTTTACAAGGGACAGTAAAGGATCCTGGCTGGGTGCCTTTTCGTTTTCAAATGCATCTATCACCAAGAGCAAGCCTGCAGGGCTGTGCCATTTCCACCCGGGTGGTGGGCCATGGTAGCGACTGAGAGCATCAGCGCAGTTCTCTGTGCCTGGCCTGTGGCGAATTACATCGTTACATGCAGACATTTGGATGCGAGCAGAGGCATTGGTATTAGAAACATAGAAACATAGAAAATAGGTGCAGGACTAGGCCATTCGGCCCTTCTAGCCTGCACCGCCATTCAATGAGTTCATGGCTGAACATGCAACTTCAGTACCCCATTCCTGCTTTCTCACCATACCCCTTGATCCCCCTAGTAGTAAGGACGACATCTAACTCCTTTTTGAATATATTTAGTGAATTGGCCTCAACAACTTTCTGTGGTAGAGAATTCCACAGGTTCACCACTCTCTGGCTGAAGAAGTTCCTCCTCATCTCGGTCCTAAATGGCTTACCCCTTATCCTTAGACTGTGACCCCTGGTTCTGGACTTCCCCAACATTGGGAACATTCTTCCTGCATCTAACCTGTCTAAACCCATCAGAATTCTAAACGTTTCTATGAGGTCCCCTCTCATTCTTCTGAACTCCAGTGAATACAAGCCGAGTTGATCCAGTCTTTCTAGATAGGTCAGTCCCGCCATCCCGGGAATCAGTCTGGTGAACCTTCGCTGCACTCCCTCAATAGCAAGAATGTCCTTCCTCAGGTTAGGAGACCAAAACTGTACACAATACTCCAGGTGTGGCCTCACCAAGGCCCTGTACAACTGTAGCAACACCTCCCTGCTCCTGTACTCAAATCCCCTCGCTATGAAGGCCAACATGCCATTTGCTTTCTTAACCGCCTGCTGTACCTGCATGCCAACCTTCAATGACTGATGTACCATGACACCCAGGTCTCGTTGCACCTTCCCTTTTCCCAATCTGTCACCATTCAGATAATAGTCTGTCTCTCTGTTTTTACCACCAAAGTGGATAACCTCACATTTATCCACATTATACTTCATCTGCCATGCATTTGCCCACTGACCTAACCTATCCAAGTCGCTCTGCAGCCTCATAGCATCCTCCTCGCAGCTCACACTGCCACCCAACTTAGTGTCATCCGCAAATTTGGAGATACTACATTTAATCCCCTCGTCTAAATCATTAATGTACAATGTAAACAGCTGGGGCCCCAGCACAGAACCTTGCGGTACCCCACTAGTCACCGCCTGCCATTCTGAAAAGTACCCATTTACTCCTACTCTTTGCTTCCTGTCTGACAACCAGTTCTCAATCCACGTCAGCACATTACCCCCAATCCCATGTGCTTTAACTTTGCACATTAATCTCTTGTGTGGGACCTTGTCGAAAGCCTTCTGAAAGTCCAAATATACCACATCAACTGGTTTTCCCTTGTCCACTCTACTGGAAACCTCCTCAAAAAATTCTAGAAGATTTGTCAAGCATGATTTCCCTTTCACAAATCCATGCTGACTTGGACCTATCATGTCACCTCTTTCCAAATGCGCTGCTATGACATCTTTAATAATTGATTCCATCATCTTACCCACTACTGATGTCAGGCTTACCGGTCTATAATTCCCTGTTTTCTTTCTCCCTCCTTTTTTAAAAAGTGGGGTTACACTGGCTACCCTCCACTCGATAGGAACTGATCCAGAGTCAATGGAATGTTGGAAAATGACTGTCAATGCATCCGCTATTTCCAAGGCCACCTCCTTAAGTACTCTGGGATGCAGTCCATCGGGCCCTGAGGATTTATCGGCCTTCAATCCCATTAATTTCCCCTACACAATTTCCCGACTAATAAGGATTTCCCTCAGTTCCTCCTCCTTACTAGACCCTCTGACCCCTCTTATATCCGGAAGGTTGTTAGTGTCCTCCTTAGTGAATACTGAACCAAAGTACTTGTTCAATTGGTCCGCCATTTCTTTGTTCCCCGTTATGACTTCCCCTGATTCTGACTGCAGGGGACCTACGTTTGTCTTTACTAACCTTGTTCTCTTTACATATCTATAGAAACGTTTGCAATCCGTCTTAATGTTCCCTGCAAGCTTCTTCTCGTACTCCATTTTCCCTGCCCTAATCAAACCCTTTGTCCTCCTCTGCTGAGTTCTAAATTTCTCCCAGTCTCCGGGTTCACTGCTATTTCTGGCCAATTAGTATGCCACTTCCTTGGCTTTAATACTATCCCTGATTTCCCTTGATAGCCACGGTTGATCCACCTTCCCTTTTTTATTTTTACACCAGACAGGAATGTACAATTGTTGTAGTTCATCCATGCGGTCTCTAAATGTCTGCCATTGCCTATCCACAGTCAACCCCTTAAGTATCATTTGCCAATCAATCCTAGCTAATTCATGCCTCATACCTTCAAAGTTACCCTTCTTTAAGTTCTGGACCATGGTCTCTGAATTAACTGTTTCATTCTCCATCCTAATGCAGAAGTCCACCATATTATGGTCACTCTTCCCCAAGGGGCCTCGCACAACGGTATTGCTAATTAATCCTCTCTCATTACACAACACCCAGTCTAAGATGGCCTCCCCCCTAGTTGGTTCCTTGACATATTGGTCTAAAAAACCATCCCTTATGCACTTCAGGAAATCCTCCTCTACCGTATTGCTTCCAGTTTGGTTAGCCCAATCTATGTGCATATTAAAGTCACCCATTATAACTGCTGCACCCTTATTGCATGCACCCCTAATTTCCTGTTTGATGCCCTCCCCAACATTACTACTACTGTTTGGAGGTCTGTACACAACTCCCACTAACGTTTTTTGCCCTTTGGTGTTCTGCAGTTCTACCCATATAGATTCCACATCATCCAAGCTAATGTCCATTCTAACTATTGCATTAATCTCTTCTTTAACCAGCAATGCTAACCCACCTCCTTTTCCTTTTATTCTATCCTTCCTGAATGTTGAATACCCCTGGATGTTGAGTTCCCAGCCCTGATCATCCTGGAGCCACGTCTCCGTAATCCCAATCACATCATATTTGTTAACATCTATTTGCATCCACCTTATTACGGATACTCCTTGCATTAAGACACAAAGCCTTCAGGCTTGTTTTTTTAACACCCTTTTTCCTTTTAGAATTTTGCTGCACAGTGGCCTTTTTGTTTTGTCTTGGGTTTCTCTGCCCTCCACTTTTCCTCATCTCCTTTCTGACTTTTGCTTTTGTCTCCTTTTTGCTTCCCTCTGTCTCCCTGCATTGGTTCCCATCCCCCTGCCATATTAGTTTAACTCCTCCCCAACAGCACTAGCAAACACTCCCCCTAGGACATTGGTTCCGGTCCTGCCCAGGTGCAGACCGTCCGCTCTGTACTGGTCCCACCTCCCCCAGAACCGGTTCCAATGCCCCAGGAATTTGAATCCCTCCCTGCTGCACCACTGCTCAAGCCACGTGTTCATCTGTGCTATCCTGCGATTCCTACTCTGACTAGCACGTGGCACTGGTAGCAATCCCGAGATTACTACTTTTGAGGTCCTACTTTTTAATTTCACTCCTAGCTCCTTAAATTCGTTTCGTAGGACCTCATCCCTTTTTTTTACCTATGTCGTTGGTACCAATGTGCACCACTACAACTGGCTGTTCTCCCTCCCTTTTCAGAATGTCCTGCACCCACTCCGAGACATCCTTGACCCTTGCACCAGGGAGGCAACATACCATCCTGGAATCTCAGTTGCGGCCGCAGAAACGCCTATCTATTCCCCTTACAATTGAATCCCCTATCACTATCGCTCTCCCACTCTTTTTCCTGCCCTCCTGTGCAGCAGAGCCAGCCACGGTGCCATGAACTTGGCTGCTGCTGTCCTCCCCTGATAAGTCATCCCCCTCAACAGTACTCAAAGCGGTGTATCTGTTTTGCAGGGGGATGACCGCAGGGGATCCCTGCACTACCTTCCTTGCACTGCTCTTCCTGCTGGTCTTCCATTCCCTAGCTGGCTGTGGACCCTTCACCTGCGGTATGACCAACTCGCTACACGTGCTACTCATGTCATTCTCAGCATCGTGGATGCTCCAGAGTGAATCCACCCTCAGCTCCAACTCCGCAACGCGGACCGTCAGGAGCTGGAGGCGGATACACTTCCCGCAAACATAGTCATCAGGAACACTGGAGTCGTCCCTGAGTTCCCACATGGTACAGGAGGAGCATAACACGTGACCGAGCTGTCCTGCCATGACTTAACCCTTAGATAGGCAACAACAATGCTAAAGTTTACTCACTGTTATAGAAGAGAAGAAAGAAAAACTACTCACCAATCACCAGCCAATCACTTACCCCCTTGGCTGTGACGTCACCTTTCTGTTTCTTTCTACTTCTTTTTTGCCTTCTCCCTGTAGCTGCACAAGTCATGCCTCTCGCTGCCGCTGGGCCTTTTATAGGCCTCCGGCCCCGGACTCGCGCCTCACCAACTGTATTGATACCTTTGCTCTCTGAGAGTAGTGATATGAGTGGCTTATGGTCAGTTTTTAACTTGAACTTAAGCCCAAACAGATACTGGTGCATTTTTTTCACTCCGTAAATGCATGCCAGAGTTTATTTTTCAATCATGCTGTCGGCCTTGGACAAACTCCTGGATGCACAAGCGACCGGTTGCAATGTTCCCGATTTGTTTGCTTGTTGTAACACACACCCGACCCCGTACGAAGACACAGCCCAAGCTAGCACTAAACGTTTACATGGATCATACGGAACAAGCAGTTTGTTGGAACATTACAGATTTCTGGCTTTCTCAGAAGCAGTCCCTTGTGATTTCCCCCATACCCAGTCATCTCCCTTGCGTAGCAACATGTGTAGAGGTTCTAGCAAGGTGCTTAACCCAGGTAGGAAATGACCAAAATAATTGAGGAGTCCCAGGAATGACCGCAGCTCTGTCACGTTCTGTGGTCTCGGCGCGTTCTTGATGGCCTCCATCTTGGCATCGGTGGGTCTGATGCCGTCTGCCGCGATTCTTCTCCCTAAGAACTCGTCCTCTGGCGCCAGGAAAACATACTTCGAGCGTTTCAACCTGAGTCCCACACAATCTAGTCGACTTAGAACCTTTTCCAGGTTCTTCAAGTGTTCGATGGTGTCCCGACCTGTGATCAATATGTCGTCCTATCAGACTATTATCTGAATGGTGACAGATTAGGAAAAGGGGAGGTGCAACGAGACCTGGGTGTCATGGTACATCAGTCATTGAAGGTTGGCATGCAGGTACAGCAGGCGGTTAAGAAAGCAAATGGCATGTTGGCCTTCATAGCGAGGGGATTTGAGTACAGGGGCAGGGAGGTGTTGCTACAGTTGTACAAGGCCTTGGTGAGGCCACACCTGGAATATTGTGTACAGTTTTGGTCTCCTAACCTGAGGAAGGACATTCTTGCTATTGAGGGAGTGCAGCGAAGGTTCACCAAACTGATTCCTGGGATGGCGGGACTGACCTATCAAGAAAGACTGGATCAACTGGGCTTGTATTCACTGGAGTTCAGAAGAATGAGAGGGGACCTCATAGAAATGTTTAAAATTCTGATGGGTTTAGACAGGTTAGAAGCAGGAAGAATGTTCCCAATGTTGGGGAAGTCCAGAACCAGGGGTCACAGTCTAAGGATAAGGGGTAAGCCATTTAGGACCAAGATGAGGAGAAACTTCTTCACCCAGAGAGTGGTGAACCTGTGGAATTCTCTACCACAGAAAGTTGTTGAGGCCAATTCACTAAATATATTCAAAAAGGAGTTAGATGTAGTCCTTACTACTCGAGGGATCAAGGGGTATGGCGAGAAAGCAGGAATGGGGTACTGAAGTTGCATGTTCAGCCATGAACTCATTGAATGGCGGTACAGGCTAGAAGGGCCGAATGGCCTACTCCTGCATCTATTTTCTATGTTTCTATGTTTCTATGTCCTGGAAAACCACGGTGCGCGGAACCGACTTTAGCAGACTCTCCATGTTCCTTTGAAAAATAGCCGCGGCCGATCAAATCCCAAACAGGCATCTATTGTAGATGAAAGGGCCTTTGTGCGTGTTGATGCAGGTGAGGCCTTTCGAAGATTCTGTCAGCTCCTGCTTCATGTAGGCCGAGGTCAGGTTCAACTTGGTGAACGTCTTCCCTCCTGCCAGCGTTGCAAATTGGTCGTCTGCCTTGGGTAGTGGGTACTGGTCCTGCAGTGAAAAACTGTTAATCGTTACTTTATAGTCTCTGCAAATTCTGACCGTGCCATCGCCCTTGAGAACCGGAACAATCGGACTGGCCCACTCGTTGAACTCAACCGACGCGATGATGTCCACTCATTGTAGCCTGTCCAGCTCGAACTCCACTTTCTCTCGCATCATGTATGGCACCGCCCGTGCCTTGTGGTGGATGGGTCGTGTACCGAGAACCAAGTGGATCTGCACCTTAGCCCCAGAGAAATTTCCGATGCCTGGCTGAAACAACGACGGGAACTTGCTCAAAACCTGGGCGACGGACGAAAGCGCTCGGATGTCGTCCCAGGTCCAGTGGATTTTTCCCAGCCAGCTTCTGCCGAACAGTGTGGGGCCATCTCCTGATACAATCCATAGTGGTAGTTCGTGCACCGCTCCATCATAGGAGACTTTTACTGCTGCACTGACAATTACAGGGATCAGCTTTTTAGTGTAAGTTCTCAGCTTGGTATGAATAGGGCTCTTCTTGGGCCTTTGTGCCTTGTTGCACCATAGCCTCTCGAAGGCCTTTTTGCTCATGATAGACTGACTTGCACCCGTGTCCAATTCCATTGATACTAGAATTCCGTTCAGTTCAACTTTTAACATGAACGGTGGACATTTTGTGGTGAAGGTGTGTACCCCGTACACTTCTGCCTCCTCGGTTCGAGTCTCTAGTTCAGTTTGATCCACCATGGATCGGTCTTCCTCTGCAACGTGGTGGGTGGTTTGCAGGGTTTGCAGCTCGTCTGCACATTTGCTGGAGGTGTCCCATTGTTCCACAGTCCTTGCACACATAGTGTTTGAAGCGGCAATGGTGGGCTCGATGATCACCTCCGCAGCGCCAATAAGGTGTTAATTACCTTGCATTCACACTTGATGGTGGACTCTGAGTCATCTGAGGTCGTGCAGCTGCAGGCGTGTACATTCTGCCATATGCATTCCTGCGTGAAAACGTTACTTTGTGTACAGTACATGCCGATGTATCTTCATGCTGCTAAATTAGTTTGGTGTTATCGCTGGTGGATATAAATGCCTGGGCTATCGTTATGGCTTTGCTCAGGTTTGGTGTTTCAACAGTCAATAGTTTGTGAAGGATAACCTCATGGCCAATACCAAGCACAAAAAAGTCTCTTAGCATTTGCTCCAGGAATTCATTGAATTTGCAATGTGCTGCAAGGCGCCTTAGTTCAGCGACGTAGCTCACCACTTCCTGGCCTTCAGACCGTTGACATGTGTAAAATCGATACCTTGCCATCCGAATGCTCTCCTTCGGATTTAGGTGCTCCCAGACCAGCGTACACAGTTCTTCATACGATTTGGTTGTTGGTTTCACCGGAGCAAGATGATTCTTCATGAGGCCTTGGTTGTTGCCTCGTAGACGGTGAGGAGGATCGCCCTTTGTTTGGCAGCGTACTTATTTCCTTCCAGCTCGTTGGCCACGAAGTATTGGTCGAGTCGCTCCACGAAGGCTTCCCAATCGTCACCTTCTGAGAATTTCTCCTGGATACCAACAGTTCTCTACATTTTTGCGTGATGGTTCATTATCTATTACTCGTCGCCAGTTGTTACGTCTCAAATAAAGCAACGTGACTGAGTACTGTAGACTTGAGCGAGTGTGACCTTAGTCTCTTTATTCTGACTCAGTGCTGGCACAGCATGGGAGGCCTGCTTATATGCAGTGCTCACAAGGGATGCTGGAATCCCTTCGGACTCCAACAGATGCGCCCTCTGGTGGTGGTAGAATGCTGGTTACAAGCTGTTGCATACATAACAGCAGGGATGGCAGATTTTGGCCCCAATATTGCTAGGAGTGGTTTGTGATCAGTTATCAGGGTAAACTTTCTGCTGATCAGGAACTGTTCGAATTTCTTGATTCCAAACACTATGGCGAGTGCTTCCTTTTCAATTTCCCTGTAATTTCTTTCGCTCTTTGTGAGAGTTCACGATGCGAACGCGATTGGCTTCACTTGGCTGTTATCCATTACATGGCTTATGACAGCTCCTACACCGTAGCTGGAAGCATCACACACTAACTTAAGCTCACGCTCCGTGTTGTAGTGCACAAGTAGAGCATCGCTAGAGAGACTTCTCTTACAAGCGTCGTTAGCTTCCTGTTGCGCTTTCATCCACTTCCACTGGACATCCTTCTTGAGGAGCTCATGCAATGGAGCCAACATGTTCATTAACTCAGGTAAGAAATGTACGTAGCACTGGGGTGGCCGCAGGACATTCTGACGGGGAGGGTGATCAGCCAGAGGCCGTGGTCCATACTGGTACCAATGACGTAGGTAGAAAGAGGGATGAGGTCCTCTAGGCAGATTTTACGGAGCTAGGAAAGAGATCAAAAGGTAATAATCTCCGGATTACTCCCAGTGCCACATGCCAGTGAGTACAGAAAAATAACGATGGAGCAGATGAGTGTGTGGTTGGAGAGATGGTGCAGGGCTGAGGCATTGGGACCATTTCTGGGGGATGTGGGACCTGTACAAGCCAGACGGATTGCATCTCAACAGAGCCGGGAACAATATCCTCTCTGGGGGATGGGGTGTGGGTGGGGGGGTTGCTAGTGTTATTGGGGAGGGTTTAAACTAGCTTGGGAATCTGAGAGTAGATTCAGATGAGAGAGAAGTAATACTGGAAATGGAAAGCAGAAAATTAGAACGTAAATTTGGAAGGCAGAGGAAACAAAGGCTAGAAAATAGACAACAATGGAGTTTGCCAGTGCTAAATGGTATACACTTCAGTGCAAGGAGTCTAGGGTATAAGGCAGATGAGCTGAGAGCACAGATAGACATTTGGGAGTAATGTTATTATAGCTATTACTGAGACATACCTGAAAGAAGGGCAGACATGGCAGCTCAACATTCCTGGTTCATCATAGGCAGTCCCTCGGAATCGAGGAGGACTTGCTTCCACTCCCAAAGTGAGATCTTTGATGACTGAACAGTCCAATACGAGAGCCACAGACCCTGTTGCAGGTGGGACAGACATTAGTCGGGGGAAGGGGTGGGTAGGGCTGGTTTGCCGCGCGCTCCTTCCGCTGCCTGCGCCTGGCCGCTTCATGCTCCTTGTGTCGAGACTCAGAGCTCAATGCCCTCCCGGATGGACTTTCTCCACCTCGGGCGGTCTGCGGCCAGGGACTCCCAGGTGTCAGTGGTGATGTCGCACTTTACCAGGGAGGCTTTGAGGGTGTCCTTATAACGTTTCCGCTGCCCCCCTTTGGCTCGTTTGGTTACAGGGTTTTCAGATGGGATAGAGAGAGAGGATTAAAAAGGAGGGGTGCTCGCAGTATTAATTAAATAAACAATTACAGCTGTAAGGAGGGATGGTATGTTAGAAAGATCATCAAATGAGACCATATGGGTTGAATTGAAGAACAAAAAAGGGGTGATCACACTGCTGAGAGTATACTATAGACCCCCAAACAGTCAGAGGAAAATCAAAGAGCAAATATAGAGGCACATTTCTGAGAAGTGCAAAAAGTATTAGGCATTAATAGTAGGGGATTTCAACTACCCTAATATTAACTTGGATAATATTAGTGTGAAAGGTATATAGGGTGCAGAACTCCTAAATTGCATTCAGGAGAACTTTTTTTTAGAGAATATGTAGCAAGGTCAATAAGGGAGTGGACAGTTCTGGACTTAGTTTTAGGAAATGAAGCTTTAGTGCTAGTGATCATAATTCAGTTAGATTTAGGGTAGTTATCAAAAAGGACAAAGAGAGACCAGGAATAAAAGTTCTAAATTGGAGGAAAGCCAATTTTGCTAAGCTGAGATGTGATTTAGCCAAGGTGGACTGGAAACAGCAACTAGAAGGTAAATCAGTGTCAGAGCAGTGGGATCAAGGACAAGAATCGGAGGGTTCAGAGCACGATGTTCCCTGAAAGAAAAAGGGTGGGACTAACAAATCTAGAGCCCCTGGATGTCAAGGGGCATACTGGGTAGGATAAAAAAAAAAGGGAGGCATATGACGGATACCGAGAGCTCAATCCTGCAGAAATCCGAGAGGAGTATAAAAAGTGCAGGGATGAAATTAAAAAGGAAAGTAGGAAAGCGAAGAGGGAGCATGAAATATTTTTGGCAAGTAAATTCAAGGAAAACCCACAGATGTTTTATAAATACATTAAGAGCAAGAGGATAACTAAAGAAAGAGCGGGGCCTATTAGAGACCATAAAGGTAATCTGTGTGTGGAGGCAGAAGACGTCGGTATGGTTCTTAATGAATACTTTGTGTCTGTTTTCACAAAAGAGAGGGGCGATACAGACATTGCAATCAGGGAGGAGAAATATGAAATATTAGATGAAATAAACACAGTAAAAGGGGAAGTATTAAGGGGTTTAGCAGCTTTGAAAGTGGTTAAATCCCCAGGCCCGGATGAAATGTATCCCAGGCTGTTATGAGAAGCTCTGATCATCATTTTCCAATCCTCTTTGGCTACAAGTTTGGTGTGGGGGGGCTGGAGGACCGTTAATGCTGTACCTTGGTTTAAGAAGAGAGAAAGGGATAGACCGAGTAATTACAGGCCAGTCAGCCTAACCTCAGTGGTGGGAAAATTATTGAAAAAAATTCTGAGCGACAGGATAAAATCTTAACTTAGAAAGACACATATTCATCAAGGACTGTCAGCATGGATTTGTTAACAGAAGATCGTGTCTCACTAAGTTGATTGAATTTTTTGAGGAAATAACAAGGAGGGTCAATGAGGGTAGTGTGTTTAATGTATTTTAGCAAGGCTTTTGATAAATTCTCAAATGGCAGTCTGGTCACGAAAGAAAAAGGCCCATGGGTTCCAGGGCAAAGTGACAAGTTGGATCCAAAATTGGCTCAGAGACAGGAAGCAAAAGGTAATGGTTGATGGATGTTTTTGTGACTGGAAGGATGTTTCCAGAGGGGTTCCGCAGGGTTCAGTACTGGGGGCTAGAATTTCCACTCCATTTCTCCATTTCTGCCGGTTTTCTCGGCTGTACTGCACATTTTCGGCGGAAAACCACCTGGCGAAAACTTCTACTCCATTTCACAAAGAGTTCCGACGGCAGATTTGAAATATGGCTGGGCAGCGGACCATTGCTGAAAAATCGCTACTGCCCAAGTTTGGGCTCAGCGGTAAGTAGGTAAGATTGAAAAAATTCCCATGAAAAGCAGCCAGAACTGGGTGATAGGTAAGTAGCCCTGCAAAGAAAGGTAAGTTAAGGTGTGTTTTATTATTCTTTTAAAGTTCTTTTACAGCGATTAAGTTAAAAAGGGTCTTGATTTCTGATTGTTTATTTTTTGATTTTTGGAAAAAATATTTTTTGTGTTTTTCCCCCTCCTTGGGCCTAACCGCAGCCTCGGTCTAAATTTGAATAAGTACCGCCCATTTTGATTAAGAACTGCCCAATTTGCCCAGGATTGCGTTTAACCACCGAGAATCCACGTGTAAAATCCATTTTCTCGCCGAGCAGTATTTTTTCATTTTTTTGTGCAATTTTTCATCGGTGTTAATTTAAGAATCTTGTGATCTTTTGGGCAGCAATCCGACGGTCCGGATTTTATGGAAATTTTAGCCCGAGGCAGAAATCCTCAGCATATTTAAACAGTACCTGGATGTGAACTTGAAGTGCCATAACCTACAGGGCTACGGACCAAGAGCTGGAAAGTGGGATTAAGCTAGATAGCACGGACACAATGGGCCGAAATGGTCTCCTTCTGTGCTATAAATTTCATGATTCTATGATTTTATGATTATTCCAAGGAACGATCGTAACTCAGACACGTTCTGTATCTTTGGAGCATTGATGACAGCTTCAACCTTTTCCTTCACTGGTTGCAAGCCATTTGCCTCAACTTTCAGATCAAGGTACACAACCTTTTCTCCTTTTTCTCCTTTTCAGTTTGACATTGTGGGCATTTAACCTTTGAAGCACTATATCTACTTCTAGATTATTTCCCTCACTTCTTGCTGCGGTCAGCACAACACCTTGATTACAGAAGCAATTTGGAGCCCTTTGCAATATCTTATCCAGCCTGGAAGATTTTGGGGAGGATTTTACACCATGCAGCAGCTTGGTGTCTGAGTACAGTCCCTTGTGTGTGTGTGTTGATGGTGAGATATTGGTGACTCTCTTTGTCAACATTCAGCTGAGTATAAGCGTGGAAAAAACTTTGACTCAGCGAGTGCTGCATGTAGGTAACCGGTACTGTTCATTGTCAACTTGGTTGTGTTAAGTATCGAATAACTCCACGAGGCTAAGTACGGTGAGCTAGTTCAGGCATGACCTTACTCCAGGTTATTTATTCTCAAAGTGAGGATTCAACATGATTGCCAACATTATATACACGGCTTGCACGTGTCTGCCAGTGACCATTAGGACTCCGACAGTCGTGGCCTCCGGTGGCAGGTAAAACCCAGTTAACATACATAACATCATTCCCCCCAAAGTCCTTGGTACAGGTTGTATTTACAAGTTGAGATGGTCCGGGGCCTTCCGCTCCCTGGTTGATCTTCTCAGTTCGAACCCAAGCTTGGGTGAGTTAGTAGGACCATTGCTGCATTGCGGAGCAGTCGGTCTGACAGGACTGTCGGGGATGGTAGGTTCGTCTGTGAATGACACAAGGATCAACTGATGGTTGGATGTGTGTTGGTTGGTCGATGATGATGTCATCTTCAATTTGTTCTGGGTTGTATGTGAATCGCAGTTTGGTTGGGTCGATGTGCCTCTTGCACATTTGGCCATTTAACTGTTTGACTACAAACACCCTGTTCCCATCCTTGGCCAAAACCGTGCCATCAACCCACTTTGGACCACGACCATAATTCAGGACAAACACAGGGTCATGTACATCAATGTCACGTGATACGGCCACGCGATCGTGGTACCATTGCTGTCGTTGCCTTCTGGTTTTAACATGATCATTGAGATCCAGGTGTACAAGGGAGAGCCTGGTTTTGAGGCCTCTCTTCATTAACAGCTCGGCAGGAGGGACCCCGGTGAGCAAGTGGGGTCTCGTCCGGTAACTGAGCAGAATGCGGGACAAGCGGGTCTGTAGGGAGCCGTGAGTCACGTGTTTTAGGTTCTGCTTAATGGTTTGGACAACCCGCTCCGCTTGACCGTTAGACGTGGGTTTGAAAGGGGCAGACCTGACATGCTTGATGCCATTACGGGTCATAAACTCATGGAACTCTGAAGTGAAACATGGTCCATTGTCGCTGACAAGGACGTCGGGCAGGCCATGGGTGGCGAACATGGCCCGGAGGCTTTCAATAGTGGCTATGGACATGCTGGATGACATGATTACGCATTCAATCCATTTGGAGTAAGCGTCCACTACCACTAAAAACATTTTGCCGAGAAAGGGGCCGGCAAAGTCGATGTAGATCTTTGACCACGGTTTGGATGGCCATGACCACAGACTCAGTGGAGCCTCCACAGGTGCGTTACTCAGTTGCATGCAAGTGTTGCACTGATGCACGCATGTCTCCAAGTCCGAGTCAATGTCGGGCCACCAAACATGAGACCTGGCAATGGCCTTCATCATGACAATGTCTGGGTGGGTACTGTGTAAATCTCACACACAAGTTTCCCTGACTTTTTTTGGCATAACAACTCGATTACCCCATAACAGACGATCAGACTGAATAGACAATTCATTTTGCGGCGGCTATAAGGCTTAATTTCATCCTGCATTTCCCTGGGAATGGCAGACCAATTTCCAGTTAGGACACACCTTTTTACACTTGACAGTACAGGATCCTGGCTGGTCCAGGTTCTAATTTGGCGAGCCGTGACGGGTGACCCCTCAGTCTCGAAGGCATCCATGACCAGCAGTAAGTCTGTGGGCTGCGGCATTTATACCCCAGTTGTGGGCAATGGTAGCCGGCTAAGTGCATCAGCACATTTCAGTGCCTGGTCTGTGGTGGATGACATAATCATGCGGATAATGTCAGTGCCCATCTTTGGATGTGGGGCGAGGCATTGGTGTTTATACCTTTGTTCTCAGAAAACAATGAAATGAGCGGCTTGTGGTCTGTTTCAAGCTCAAACCGAAGCCCAAACAGGTATTGGTGCATTTTCCTAACCCCATATACACATGCTAAAGCCTCTTTCTCCACCATACTATAGGCTCTTTCAGCCTTAGACAGACTTCTGGACGAGTATGCAACTGGTTGGAGTTTGCCTGATACATTGGCTGGCTGGAGCACAAACCGACCCCATATGATGAGGCGTCGCAGGCCAGCACTAACTGCTTACATGGGTCATAGTGTACCAGTAATTTATTGGAACATAGCAGGTTCCTGGCCTTCTCAAAGGCCCTGTCTTGAGATTTGCCCCAAACCCAGTCATTACCCTTTCTCAGCAACATGTGCAAGGGCTCTAGCAATGTGCTCAAACTAGGTAGAAAGTTACCGAAATAGTTGAGAAGACCCAGGAACGAACGCAGCTCCATCACACTCTGGGGTCTGGGTGCATTCTTGATGGCCTCTGTCTTCGAGTCCGTGGGCCTGATGCCATCTGCTGCAATCTTTCTCACCAGGAATTCAACTTCTGGTGCCATGAAAATGCACTTGGAGTGTTTTAGCCTGAGTCCCACTCTGTCCAGACGACGTAGAACCTCTTCCAGGTTGTGCAGGTGTTCGGTGGTGTCGCGACCAGTGATCAGGATGTCATCTTGGAACATGACTGTGCTTGGGACAGACTTCAACAAACTCTCTATGTTTCTCTGAAATATGGCTGCAGCCGAGCGAATTCCGAAAGGGCACCTGTGGTATATACACAGTCCTTTGTGTGTGTTGATGCTTGTCAGTTTTTTTGATGATTAAACCAGCTCCTGTGTCATGTAAGTAGAGGTCAGGTCCAATTTTGGTAAATGACTTACCTCCCGCTAGCGTTGCAAACAGGTCGTCAGCCTTGGGTAACGGGTACTGATCCTGTATCGAGACCAGTCAGCCTGACAGCGGTAGTGGGTAAAATTATGGAATCAATTATTAAGGATGTCATAGCAGCACATTTGGAAAGAGGTGACATGATAGGTCCAAGTCAGCATGGATTTGTGAAAGGGAAATCATGCTTGACAAATCTTCTGGAATTTTTTGAGGATGTTTCCAGTAGAGTGGACAAGGGAGAACCAGTTGATGTGGTGTATTTGGACTTTCAGAAGGCTTTCGACAAGGTCCCACACAAGAGATTAATGTGCAAAGTTAAAGCACATGGGATTGGGGGTAGTGTGCTGACGTGAATTGAGAACTGGTTGTCAGACAGGAAGCAAAGAGTAGGAGTAAATGGGGACTTTTCAGAATGGCAGGCAGTGACTAGTGGGGTACCGCAAGGTTCTGTGCTGGGGCCCCAGCTGTTTACATTGTACATTAATGATTTAGATGAGGGGATTAAATGTAGTATCTCCAAATTTGTGGATGACACTAAGTTGGGTGGCAGTGTGAGCTGTGAGGAGGATGCTATGAGGCTGCAGAGTGACTTGGATAGGTTAGGTGAGTGGGCAAATGCATGGCAGATGAAGTATAATGTGGATAACTGTGAGGTTATCCACTTTGGTGGTAAAAACAGAGAGACAGACTATTATCTGAATGGTGACAGATTAGGAAAAGGGGAGGTGCAACGAGACCTGGGTGTCATGGTACATCAGTCATTGAAGGTTGGCATGCAGGTACAGCAGGCGGTTAAGAAAGCAAATGGCATGTTGGCCTTCATAGCGAGGGGATTTGAGTACAGGGGCAGGGAGGTGTTGCTACAGTTGTACAGGGCCTTGGTGAGGCCACACCTGGAGTATTGTGTACAGTTTTGGTCTCCTAACTTAAGGAAGGACATTCTTGCTATTGAGGGAGTGCAGCGACGGTTCACCAAACTGATTCCCGGGATGGCGGGACTGACATATCAAGAAAGACTGGATCAACTGGGCTTGTATTCACTGGAGTTCAGAAGAATGAGAGGGGATCTCATAGAAACGTTTAAAATTCTGATGGGTTTCGACAGGTTAGATGCAGGAAGAATGTTCCCAATGTTGGGGAAGTCTAGAACCAGGGGTCACAGTCTAAGGATAAGGGGTAAGCCCGAGATGAGGAGAAACTTCTTCACCCAGAGAGTGGTGAACCTGTGGAATTCTCTACCACAGAAAGTTGTTGAGGCCAATTCACTAAATATATTCAAAAAGGAGTTAGATGTAGTCCTTACTACTAGGGGGATCAAGGGGTATGGTGAGAAAGCAGGAATGGGGTACTGAAGTTGCATGTTCAGCCATGAACTCATTGAATGGTGGTGCAGGCTCGAAGGGCCGAATGGCCTACTCCTGCACCTATTTTCTATGTTTCTATGTTTCTATTGTTACCTTGTAGTCGCCGCAGATCCTGACCGTGCCATCACTTCTCAACACCGGGACAATTGGACTGGCCCATTCACTGAACTCGACTGGTGATATGATTCCTTCCCGTTGAAGTCTGTCCAGTTCGATCTCGACCTTCTCCCTCATCATGTATGGAACCGCCTGAGCCTTGTGATGAACGGGTCTTGCATCCGGGCCTAGGTGGATCTGCACCTTGGCTCCTGTGAAGTTGCCGATGCCTGGTTTGGACAACGAGGGAAACTTGCTCAGCACTTTAGCACACGAAGCATCACCCACTGATGATACGGCTTTAATATCGTTCCACTTCCATTTAATTTTCTCAAGCCAACTCCTGCCGAACAGCGTTGGGCCATTGCCTGGAATGATCCACAACGATAAATCATGCACAGCTCCATCGTACGATACCTTTACTGTCGCGCTGCCAATGACTGGTTTGAGCTCTTTGGTGTAGGTACGCAGCTTTGCATTGATTGGGCTCAGTTGGGTCTTTTTGCCTTCGTGTCCCACAGCTTTTTGAAAGCCTTCCGGCTCATTTTGGACTGACTCGCACCTGTGTAAAATTCCATGGGTACTGGAACCCCATTTAATTTAACTTCCAGCATTATTGGAGGATTTTGGTAAAAGAATGTACCCCATACACTTCTTCGTCCTGTACCTTGGGTTGAGTTGCCTGTGCCACTTGATCCACGCTGGATCGATCATCCTCAGCCACGTGGTGTGTCGCAGCACGCTTGCTCGGTTGCGGACACATTTGCTGAAGGTGCCCCATTGTTGCACAGCCTTTGCACACGTATTGCTTGAAACGGCAATGATGGGCCCGATGATAGCCCCCGCAACGCCAACAAGGCGAGATTTGATTCACCCCCGATGGCGGACTTTGAGCAGTTACAGGTGTACGAATGCGGACGAGTAGGCCCTGCCATGTGCAGCTCTGCCTGCCGACGATATTATTTTATGCACAGTACTTGCCAGTAAGTTTCAATGCTGGGAAGATATCTGTTTCAGGTTTTCGCCTGGGCGATCGTGATAGCCCTGCTCGGGTCTAGAGATTCAGCAGCCAGCAGCTTTCAAAGGATGACCTCGTGGCCAATGCCAAGCACGAAAAAGTCCCGCAGCATTTCCGCCAACGCAGCTCCGAAGTTGCACGACTCAGCGAGACGTCTCAGGTCGGCGACAAATTCCACCACGTCCTGGCCCTCAGAGCGATTGTGCGTATAGAAATGATACCTCGCCATGATGATGCTTTCCTTCGGTTTAAAGTGGTTCCGAACCAGCGTACACAATTCATCGTAAGCCTTATCCATTGGTCGAGTCAACGAGAGGAGATTCTTGATAAGGCTATAAATTTTTGACCCACAAATGGTGAGGAGAACCGTCCTGTTGCTGTGTATACATACACGTGAAGGAGAAGCACAGATGATTCTGCATGAGCATTAACAGTAAAACATGGCAAAAATTCAGTTTAGGTGTCACAAATTCACCTTAAACTTGTCCATTCAAAGTTTGAACACTGTGTCCTTCCATGATCCCTAAAAATGGCTTCTGGATCCCATCTTCATTGCCAAAATGTAATCTATGTCGGTAGAACAAATAAAGGGCAGAGGCACGATGAGTTGCTAGTCCTTGTACTTGTTTATTAGGCCAGAGCGAACTAAGCATGCTCATACTAAACCATATGATAATACATTACAAGACACAATAAAAGAAACACATGCAACTATATAGACCGAGTACAGCAGTCGTAGTGGAGATGTTAGCCTGATGATTTCTTTCAGTCTAAAGCAATACACCAATTGTATGATGGATCAGCTCACGTACCATATATTTCCCAACACAAACAACACTGTTGGAGCCCAAAAAAGTAGTGTCAGTACGAATATGTTTAAATTGTGCAGTAAGGTCATTATGGGCTAGATTGGATATTAAATTTATATTATTCATTCATGGGATGTGGGCGTTGCTGGCAAGGCCAGCATTTATTGTCCATCCTTAATTGCTCTCGAGAAGGTGGTGGCGAGCCATCTTACTAAACCGTTGCAGTCCGTGAGGTGAAGGTATACCCACAGTGCTGTTAGGGAGGGAGTTCCAGGATTTTGATCCAGAGACGATAAAGGAACGGTGATATATTTCAAGTCAGGATGTTGTGTGACTTGGCAAAGAACTTGAAGGTGGTGGTGTTCCCATGCGCCTGTTGCCCTTCTCCTTCTTGGTGGCAGAGGTCGCGGGTTTTGGAGGTACTGTTGAAGAACATAAGAACATAAGAACATAAGAATTAGGAACAGGAGTGGGCCATCTAGCCCCTCGAGCCTGCTCCGCCATTCAACAAGATCATGGCTGATCTGGCCGTGGACTCAGCTCCACTTACCCGCCCGCTCCCCATAACCCTTAATTCCCTTATTGGTTAAAAATCTATCTATCTGTGACTTGAATACATTCAATGAGCTAGCCTCAACTGCTTCCTTGGGCAGAGAATTCCACAGATTCACAACCCTCTGGGAGAAGAAATTCCTTCTCAACTCGGTTTTAAATTGGCTCCCCCGTATTTTGAGGCTGTGCCCCCTAGTTCTAGTCTCCCCGACCAGTGGAAACAACCTCTCTGCCTCTATCTTGTGAGTTGCCTTGGTGAGTTGCTGCAGTGAATCTTGTGGATGGGACACACTGCAGCCGCGGTGCGCTGGTGGTGGAGGGAGTGAATGTTTAAGGTGATGGATGGGACTCACACTAAATTGTTGCAGTAATGCATTGCTGGTGCAATATGTTAATCATGCACCTATGCAACAGTCTTTACTACAGATGCTGAAAATCTGAAACATAAATGTGAAACACTGAAGGTGTTGTTAGCCAGCTTCATGAACCTCTCCGAGCTGTAGTGTCTCCATGCCATGCTCGTCCTTGACCCTTTTTTTTAAGGCTTTCTCAACAGCTATAGCTCAGGGCTGGGTTACAGTCGGGGCCAGAAGAGCATTAAAAGGACTATGAAAATTGGAACAATTTAAAGTATGACAGCAATACCTTGACAGAAATATTGTGAAAGACATTGGGTAATAGAGAAATTATGACAGAATAAAGTATTATGGGAAGTGTCAGACTGTCATGAAACGTGTGTGCACACAAGTTTTTCAATATATAGTAAATAGATTGAGATATCTTTTTAAGTTGAAAAGAATATTCTAAAAACTCACCATACAGCATTTCCTTTTGATTGGGGTTGTTATGTCACAGATTTGAAAATGGTTGATTACTCATCTTCTAGGCAGTGAAGATGAAAATCTATCTTCATTTTACCTCTTGTAGTTTAGGCTCTCAGCATCACCGCTGGGAGCTGATGCCAAGAAAGGAAATGTCACGTTTTAGTACCCAGCAAATATTGGAAAGATGGCAGCCTCCAACAGCAAGTCAGCTGCAATTTGCTGCTTTTTAAAAATGTTTTCGACTTAGAATTTTTCATACATGAGACAGAGGCAGCTTTTCAATGAATACTTAAAGTGTAAGGGGTGTTCTTTTAATTCAGATGATTCCAATCTAAAATACTTTAAATCTTATGTAAACATTTCAGGTTTGCATGTGCTTTCCTGGAATTAGATTTAAGAAGTCTTAGTGAGACCACCATTTTGCTTAATTATTGTGATCATAATCTCGGTATCAGTCCAAAAGCGTGTAATACAATGCTGCAAGCAGTAGGATTGAATACTTTGTTTGTGAGGGATGATAGATTTCTGCCTGGGTACATGCTGGTTTAAACAGATAATAATGGACACCCAGGAGCGATTACAAGGCAGTAATCTCATTGAGGAGCTCCGATGACACTAGAAGCCGTAAGAGCCAAGACTGAGCAACTCATATCTGTCACATGGACCCGAAGGTGAGATCACAGCTCTGAAATCATTCTGTGCCCATTAAAAAAAATACATATACAGCGGAGATGGGAAGAGCAGTTTTATTCTGTTTCTGTTCTGTTTGGCTGGTGAGGACAATTGGCTGAACTATGAAGACCAATCTGCAGTATTAATGACCATGATGCAACCATTCTAAATTTAACTGGTAAATAATCAGCATCAGACTATTCTGATTAGATCACACAGAGAATGGAATAGGCACTTTAACCCTGGTTTTAGCCTCTCTACTGTCATGTTTTTCAGTGGGATTGAAGCGATAGCGAGATCAAAACTAAAAAAAAACACATTGACGACTTTCTGCCTGTTTTGAGCAGGCCTCTAGAAACAGGTAGGATCTTCATTAGATCTAGTAAACGGGGTCCTATGATATTTTGGTAATGTGCAGTGTGGCGCCCACTGAGCGATGGACCTAACCACTACACAGAACGGGAAACATCCAGGTCCAGTGTCACATAAAGGGATCACAGACAGCAGGTCTGGCTAGATTAGAAACACAAGGTATTTGGCAGCTTTATGACAGCAGCTTTAATATAATTGCTCCCTCTGCTTCTTGATCATAATAGTACACCCTTTTATTAATGCACTCTGTCACCACCCCTCCTGACACCACCCCATTCCATCAGCTCAGATCTCCCCTTTAATTGTTGTTGCATGTCCATACTGTATGGCTGCACCACTGGATTTCCCACCCTCCTAAAATGGCAAGCTGCTATCATCACTGATAGTGTGCAGGCAGCCCGTCAATAGAATACAAATGAAGTCCGACCATCAAAATGGTTTGGGCTTCTCGCTGGCGACTTTGGGCAGGCATTCCAATCGCTCTGCCCTCTGTCCGTCAAAGGAATGTTGAAGATGAAAATTGAGCCCAGTTTGAATAACTTCTATCATTGCTGTCAAGATTATACAAGGTTATTTTATAGTGAGTGTTCACCTTCTATCCAATTGGGGACGGTGGTGGAGGGGAAGATCTGCGGTGATATTAACAACCAGGAATTCCCTCTCTATTCAAACTCAGTCTCTGGAAAATGACTCCTTTAGTGCCAGAATGTTTGACGATCAATCAGCATCATATGCGAGAGTGGGCCTGACCAAAGATGACCCAATGGAGTAAACGGGATATGAAAGCAAGCGGTAATTAATTATCTCAGGGCATGCGATGATTAAGCATGGGCTTTAAAAACAAAAATAATTAGATTGGGAGCCACAGCTTTAACAACAGAGACCAAAGCAATCTTTCATTGCTGTTTTCACTAAAGTATTTTTAGTTGTTAAATCTCTCTTAAGGTGAACAACTCTCATTAATGCACAATGCATTCTCATCACTGGTTAATAAACTAAATAAGAATCAACTATAAAGAAAAAATAATGTTTAAATCCGAGCAATGAGGTTCTCATTGCTGCATATTTTAATGGGACAAATTAAGAAATTGTGAGACTTAGTTGTTATGTACAGAGATAGTCAGATCTCTCTGTCTGTGTTTGTTATTTTTATAGTCAGATAGATTTGGAGTTATAAATATACATATGAAAACTTTCAACTAACATATTGCTTCCAGAGATCTAATCTTTCAAAGGGTTATGTATGTGCAAAAGAACTACCATAATCGGGGCTCCAGATCAGATTGTAGCGAGAAGTGGCCTGTTTTCAATTACACTGATTGACTGGCTGATTGATGTACAAGATTTGCCAAGTGCCACAATCAATTGTGTGTTGGGTCACATCCCCATAAAGCCAATCAGTCTTTGCTGCAATGCAACTCCATTTGGCCTCAATCCCCCATGTTTCAGTTGGAATGGTAGAGCTGTTCTTGACATTAGTTAAAAGCAGTATTTCCTTGATAAAATGTAATGTTTGCCCACGTACGACTTTTCATATTCAGAAAAAGTAAGGGCCTCGATTTTAGCTCCCCCACCCTCATCAGCCTGGCGGAAAGCAGATGGAGGCAGGTAAAATGGAGCGGAGGACTTATGCACTCTGTTCCCTCCCTGATCTGACTGCCTGCTATTTTAAATTGGAGGCGGCAAAGATACCCACCCCAAGCCGGCGGGGTCCTCTTTAAATATGCAGATTGTGTTCCATTTCTATTTTAACCTGAGGCCTGAGTGGGAGAGCAGTGGTGGCTTTCTTGCCGGGTCAAACCTGCCGGGAACAGCAGTCAGGGCTAGTCAGTCCTGCCAGTAGACTTTGCCCACGAAAACAAGGCAGTGAAGGGAAATTGTTTAAATTCTAAATTTAATGAGGCAAAATGAAACAATTATTAATGCATTAGTTGAAATTTTTGGCCTCTTTTTACTGCATTGTTTCAGGGGGTGATTTTCACCTTGCACCGAAAGTGCTCGTGGGGTGCATGGCCACCTGCTCGATGACACAGGCCACAGCCCAGTCCAGTTGGAGCTTTGTACTTCATTATAATATGAAGGATGAGTTGTCAAGGCTATTTGTGCTAGTTATTGGCAGCTTGGCCATTGGGGAGTGGTGGGACTCCCACTATTAATGCAGAGAAGTGTGAAATGATGCCCTTCAAAAGGGAAAATGAGGAGAGGCAATATAATTAAATGGTACGATTTTACAGGGGCTGCAGGAACCGAGAGACCTTCAGATTGATGTACATAAAGCTTTGGAGGTGACAGGACAAGATAAGAGGACTGTTAAAAAAGCGTACAGGATCCATACCTTTATAATTAGAGGCTTAGAGAAAAGAAGGTTACGTGGAAAATTAAAAGAAATGTTCAAAATTCTGAGGGCTTTTGATAAAGTAGATAGGGAGAAACCAGTTCCACTGGCAGGAGGGTCGGTAACCAGAGGACACAGACCTAAGATAATTAGCAAAAAATGTCTGGGTGCATACGTGGAGATAAACATTTATACAGCAAGTTGCCATGATCTGGATTGCTCTGCCTCAGTGGGTGGTGGAAGCAGGTTCAATAGTAACTTTCAAAAGGGAATTGGATATGTACTTGATATAAAAAATTTTTAGAGGGCTATGCGGAAAAAGCAGGGGAGTGGGACTAATTAGACTGTGCTTTCAAAGAGCCAGCACAGGTTTGATGGGCCAAATGGCCTCCTTCTGAGCTGTATCATTATATGATTGCATTTAAAGGCAGCCTGCACCATTTAAAGGGGAGGGGAACTTTGCCTATGCTGCCTTTTTTTACTGCTGGAACTGATTGATTTCTGTAAGGCAACAAGGGCTCCCAGAATATCAGATGGTGGGGGTCCTAGTGTAGGAGGTGATCTGGAGGAAGAAGGTCCTCTTCTCAGCTGGAAGAGGAGTGTCCTGCTGAATAGCTTGGTAACAAAGGTCTGAGGTGGAAGAGATAGAGAATGCCTGAAGTATGGTTCTGAGGACCATTGACCATATGGCTCAAGAAATTCAATAACTTGACCAGAGCTGCTAAGCTAAGTTTCCCATTCACAGCTTTCTTACTCTGATCTCACCTGCACCTCTCTCCTGTAGCCTCAGCACCAACAATCCTTCCCTTCATTGCTTCCCATCCATCACCTCCAATCATAGCAGCACACCTCATTCTGCTTCCACTTACACATTTTGCAACTCTTACTTGCCCTCACGATTACTGGGCCCTTTTCCTCACACCGTACTGTGCAAACTGTATTGAGTGTCACACACATTGTTACAACCTTTAACATGCCACATATTAGCACACTACTCCTCTTCTTGCAGGTCAAGCTGGCGTATAATAGAAACTGGAGGGAGACCGCCATCCACCCAAGTTGTCATGCCAATGCAAGAGTGCCATAGATATCATGGGCAAAGGGATGGCAAAAAGCATGATAGATGGTGCGGTCAAAGGATATATCACACAAGGTATTTGGCCACCACCTCCTTTTCTCTTGGCACTGAACTCTTTCTCTCACAGTCTGCATGACAAGCTGGTGATGCATTATGGCTCCACTCATCTGATGCTGCTGACCTCTGTCACTAACACTTGACTCACTTCCCTCTATCCAGGTGTGCCACAATTACCAGGCTCAGTGGCAATAAAGGAAGACAGCCCTCTGCAAGATACAGCATCACTCACTCTAATCCTTGAAAGCACCAGTTCTGAAATTGGCACGATGTGTACTGTTGAGAGCGAGTTTGAAGGGTCTGCACGGGATGGTTCACTGACCACAAGTACACAGGAGCAAGGGCATGGGGTAAAAACTGCTCAGGCCACAGCTCTCCAGAGGAGGAGCTTGTGTCCTCACCCTGTTACAGAGGGGCACTGATGGGGACTTCCAAGGCCCAACCTATTAAAAGAAGAATGATAGTTATGTAACTGTAACTGATCGATGCATTGCACTGGCCGCCAGGGAGCTCCTGCACCATTTCAATGGAAATGGAAAATTGGGCATAACAGATGGACAATCCACTGCTATCCAAGCAGTGAAGGTGAAAATTACCCCTCTCACTCAAGGTATTACCAGCCACTCTATTTCCCCAAATAGTCTTTGGAAAGACTGAAATATACATTCAAAATATTTACAGCCTTGCTGACAAATCCTCTGTGCTTTCCTGTGCACTATCATTGGGAACTTATCACAATCTTCACTGTATCACTCCATATATTACCCTGTGACTATAACATGCCCCAATAAAGCAAACCTTTTTACTTGCATTTTTGTTAAAAATTTCAAACAGAATTTCAAACATATGTGAGATATAGCAGCTGCTATTAATTAATCTCAATTTCAGAAAGAATGATACACAAACAGACAGACTGACACTGCAGCAGTGAGTCTGGTATAAAAACAGACAGACTGACACTGCAGCAGTGAGTCTGGTATAAAAACAAATGCTTCAGAATTCCCTTGAAGGCCAACAGCTTCTTTTCAAAACAGATAGGGAGCAATTTCTGAACTTTTCTTTTTACAAATAGTGATTTACAGCAGATTTGAGAACTGAGTGGACAGCCTTGTGCCTGCAATTTGTTCTCATTAAGAGTCAAGGTTTAACTGTCATAAGCACATGTTCGTGTAAACAGTTAGGAATAACTTGTATAACATTATTACTAGAAGATTACAATAATATCTTGGGGTGGAGCCAAGGGGGATTTCTATTTGAAACAGAAAATGGCCACAATTAATTCATTTTCTATTCACCCTCAATTTTCCCAGTATTTTCTTGAGGACACATGTCTTCCTGTTTCCTCCTGAAATTTGGAGGTAACAACAACAACTTGCATTTATATAGTGCCGTTAACACAGTAAAACATCCCAAGGTACTTCATTTATATAATGCCTTTAACACAGTAAAACATCCCGAGGTACTTCATTTATATAGCGCCGTTAACACAGTAAAACATCCCAAGGTACTTCACAGGAGCGTTGTCAACCAAAATTTGACACCAAGCCACATAAGGAGGTATTAGGACAGATGACCAAAAGCTTGGTCAAAGAGGTAGGTTTTAAGGAGCTTCTTAAAGGAGGAAAGAGAGGTAGAAAGTCACAAAGATTGAGGGATGGAATTGCAGAGCTTAGGGCCTTTTGCAGCCGATGGTACAGCTGCCAATGGTGGAGTGGTGGAGAGCTTAAAATTGCTGATGCGCAAGAGGCCAGAACTGGAGGAGCTGACAGATCTCAGGGGGATGAGGGCTGGAGAAAGTTTCAGAGATAGGAAGGGGACAGATTTGAAAACAAGGATGAGAATTTTAAAATTGAGCTGTTGCCAGACTGGGTGCCAATGTAGGTCAGCGAGCACAGGCGTTCAAAACTTAGTCTTATTTACAACTGCTGCTGATAGCGCTCTGTGATTAGCTCAGAGCGAACCTTCTTTTAGTGGGAATGAAAAGTAAAATGTTCGATATATTAGTAAAGCCAAAAAATGTTGTATGACACACAGAACTAAATCAGTCAGCCATTGGAATACAGGGCCCCAGGATGCCACAGGGTATATATGACTGTATCCATGTAGTACACATACCTTTCTGTAAATATTCCCTTTAAATGCTCACTACCATTAATAATTCAATACTACACAATGTTTGTATGGGCATAAAGTCAAGACTGAATCTTGGATTTTTCATGCAACCATACATTTTAAACTCTAACATCTATTAATAAGCCTTTGTCTGTCTGTGAATGTATAAATGACTAAACGTGGATTTCCCATTCACAATTTCCCTGCTAACTCCATGATATTGTCGGTGATGTGGTTAGCAGGGAGCAATCACACTGGTAAATTATATTCCACACACAGAAAGCAACCACTGCAGTTTCACAGAAAACCTAAGCAAGTAAGTTGAAATAACTAACCATTCAGGGAAGATCGTGTTTGACTAACCTGATTGAATCTTTTGAGGAGGTAACTAATAGGGTCGATGAGGGTAGTGTATACGATGTAGTGTATATGGACTTTAGCAAGGCTTTTGATAAGGTCCCACATGGTAGACTGGTCAAGAAGGTTAAAGCCCCTGGGATCCAGGGCAAAGTGGCAAGTTGGATCCAAAATTGGCTTGGAGGTAGGAAGCAAAGGGTAATGGTTGATGGATGTTTTTGTGACTGGAAGGATGTTTCCAGTGGGGTTCCGCAGGGTTCAGTACTGGGTCCCTTGCTTTTTGTGGTATATATCAACAATTTAGATTTGAATATAGGGAGTATGATTAAGAAGTTTGCAGACGACACTAAAATTGGCTGTGTGGTTGATAATGAAGAGGAAAGTCATGAGCTGCAGGAGGATATCAATCTACTGGTCAGGGGGCAGAGCAGTTGCAAATGGAATTTAATTCAGAGAAGTGTGAGGTGATGCACTTTGGGAGGGCTAATAAGGAAAGGGTATATACATTAAGTGGTAGGCCATTTAATAGTGTAGATGAACAAAGGGACCTTGGAGTGCTTGTCCACAGATCCCTGAAAGTAGCAGGCCAGGTGGATAAGGTGGTTAAGAAGGCATACGGGATGCTTGCCTTTATTAGCCGAGGCATAGAATATAAGAGCAGGGAGGATATGCTTAAATTGTATAATACTTTGGTTAGGCCACAGCTAGAGTACTGCGTGCAGTTCTGGTCGCCGTATTATAGGAAGGGCGTGATTGCACTAGAGAGGGTACAGAGGAGATTTACTAGGATGCTGCCTGGAATGGAGAATCTTAGTTATGAGGACAGATTGGATAGGCTGGGTTTGTGCTCATTGGAACAGAGGAGGTTGAGAGGAGACCTCACTGAGGTGTACAAAATATTGAGGGGCCTGGCCATAGTGGATAGTAAGGGCCTATTTCCATTGGGGGAGGGGTCTAGTATGAGGGGGCATAGTTTTAAGGTGGGTGGTGAAAAATTTAGAGGGGATTTGAGGGGGAGCTTCTTTACACAGAGGGTTGTGGGGATCTGGAACTCGCTACCTGGAAGAGTGGTGGATGCAGAAACCATCACCACTTTTAAGAGATGGTTGGAAGGGCACTTAAAGTGCAGTAACCTGCAGGGTTACGGCCCTAGAGCTGGTAATTGCGATTAGACTGGATGACCTTTTGTTGGCCGACGCATTATTAATGGTAAGTACTGCAGGGAATCGAATACAGCCAGGGTGATCTCTTAGACTAGTTTCAATCACCTGGATGGGTCAGAGAGGAATTTTCACGGATTTTTTTCTCCCTGGGGCTGGGGCAGCGGGGCAGGGTGCAGCAGGGCTAGGGTGGATTGTGACCATGTCTGAGACTCATTTCCTGAGTACACCAATTTGGAGGTGTCAGCTTCTGAAATCTACTCAATTCCAAAAATAAATTGAAAGTTTTGTCTGTTAACGTTGCACTGGAGGTAGAATAATTACTAAAGTAAGATTGTTGTTTGCTTAAAAACTCTCCCTGAGGCCTGTTACCTCAGAAAGGCAGGTGCTGGCTCTCAGCAGTCAGTGATCTCAAACCACTTCCTAAAGAATAAAAATGCTCTAAATACAAGAAGGAAAAGAATATTCACTTCCCTAGTACTCTCACTCCTTACCTTGATGAATACAAAAACTCACTAAAAATGTAAAATTTTTAAACAGTTATTAGACTGGTGAATTGTGGAAGCAGAATCAGATCTTGAAGGAGCCAGGGACAAGCTGAATGATGGTGGGTATTGTGAAGTGTCCATATTGTACTCTGCTACAGCATGTATCTTTACTGAGCACTTTTCACAGTTGATCCTTTAATTCAGTTAGAGTTTTACAGTTTGCAATTCATAGACACTTGAGGTGCCACAATGACATCACTACATAATCAAGGATGCAATCGCGCCCTTCACAAGATATGGTGTTGATATGGTCATGACAAAAGTTGTTTTTGTCTATGAAGTTTCAAAAAACATAGAACCATACAAGTTTTCAGCAGAGAAGGAGGCCATTATGCCGATGGTGACTGTGCCAGGTCTTTGCTAGAACAATCCTAAACTAATTCCACTGTTCTGTTCTCCATAATTTAATGTATGTACCTGTGAGTAGTTTCACAGAAGTTTCTGCGGTCTGGAGGAGTCCGTGTTCCATGTGTATGTTGAGTGTACGAGGTTGCAGCCCCTCTTTCAATATTTGAAGGGGCTGCTCCTCAAATTCTGGTTGCACTTCAGTCCCACACTCCTGATCTTTGGGCATCCTGTGCGGAGGGGAGCGGGTAGGTCCGAGGGCCTCCTCGTAGGACTGCTCCTAGCCATGGCCAAGGGGGCTATTAACCGGTTCAGGCAGCGGGCGGTCGAGGGGGTTCAGCCTGACTGCCTGCCTCTCTTCCGCGGTTACATCCGGGCCAGGGTGTCCCTGGAGATGGAGCACGCGGTGTCCACCGGTACGCTCGCGGCCTTCTGCGAGAGGTGGGCACCGGAGGGACTGGAGTGCATCGTTACCCCCGGCAACCAAATTTTAATTTTATTTTGATTTTAACGTCTAAAGGTTAATTTGTTTAATTTTCCGGTTTTTGGTGCCCCCCCACCCCCCCCCCCACCCCTTTTAGCCAGGGGGCACTTTTATAATTTTTGTGTTGGTGCCCTCAAAAAAAACCCCAAAAACCCAAAAAGCAAGGGGGCACTTGTTTGACAGTTTCTGTTTTAGTGCCCCCCTCTTTAATCAAGGGGCATTGAGTTAAAGATTTATGTTTTGCAGATTCAACAAAATAGTTGTAGAGCTGTTGCAATTTCTGCGGCCTGGAGGAGTCCGTGTTCCATGTGTATGTCGAATGTGTGAGGTTGCAGCCCCTCTTTCAATATTTGAAGGGGCTGCTTCTCAAATTCTGGTTGCACTTCAGTCCCACACTCCTGATCTTTGGGCATCTTGTGCGGAGGGGTGTGGACAGGTCGGAAGGCCTCCTCGTAGGACTGTTCCTGGGCATGGCCAAGATGGCTATTAACTGATCCAGGCAACGGGCGGTCGAGGGGGTCATTCAGCCTGACTGCTTGCGCCTCTCTTCCGCAGTTACATCCGAGCCGGGGCGTCCCTGGAGATGGAGCACGCGGTGTCCACTGGTATGCTCACGGCCTTCCGCGAGAGGTGGGCGCCGGAGGGACTGGAGTGCATCATCACCCCCGGCAACTAAATTTTAATTTGATTTTATGTCTAAATGTTAATTTGTTTAATTTGCCGGTTTTAGTGCCCCCCCCCTTTTAGTCAGGGGGCACTTGTATAATTTGTATCCAAAAAAAACAAGGGGGCACTTGATTACTGATCGCAATTAAAATAGTTCAACTGATAATGTGTAGTGTGGTAGTTAAACCTTTGCTAATAAACCAACTAATTCTTTAGAACAATGTGTTGCTATGAATTCTTAACCAAAGAACCCATGAAGCAAATACATTACACATAACTTTGTATCTTCCTCCACTTAACATATTTATCTACTCATCTCCTTACTCTCCAGTAATTATTTTAAATTGATGATCCTTCATCACTGAGGAAATAGTCTTTTCTTATTCATCCAATCAATACCCTTCATAATTTCAAAATTCTCGACCAAGTCCCTTCCGAGCCTTCTCTGTTCCAGAGGAAATAGAGCTAAACTTTAAATTTCCACAGGGGTCGTCCCTATCTCTTGCTGTAACTTTGGTGTGAATTTAGCAGAACTCCTGGAGAATAAGCACCAACAGCTGAAAATTAAAATTGATGCTATTTCTTATGGTGTACCGCCAGTCTCTCAGTAAAGGACAGGAGCTCATCAAGCCAATTCTTGCAGAAATTCAGGGTCAAGTATCTCAAATATTTGCTTAGAACTATAGTTTCTTAACCTGGTATCATCTGGTGAATCTACATTTAAAGCCTTTTTCCTGGTCGACCTCCCATCTTCCACACTCCGTAAGCTTGTGTATCCACCTCCAGCTCCTGACGGCCCGCTTTGCGGAATTGAAGCTGAGGGTGGATTCACTTTGGAGCATCCACGATGCTGAGAATGACGTGAGTAGCACGTGTAGCGAGTTGGTCTTATCGCAGGTGAAGGGTCCACAGCCAGCTAGGGAATGGAAGACCAGCAGGAAGAGCAGTGCAAGGAAGGTAGTGCAGGGGTCCCCTGTGGTCATCCCCTGCAAAACAGATACACCGCTTTGGGTACTGTTGAGGGGGATGACTCATCAGGGGAGGGCAGCAGCAGCCAAGTTCATGGCACCGTGGCTGGCTCTGCTGCACAGGAGGGCAAGAAAAAGAGTGGGAGAGCGACAGTGATAGGGGATTCGCTTGTAAGGGGAATAGATAGGCGTTTCTGCGGCCTCAACCGAGATTCCAGGATGGTATGTTGCCTCCCTGGTGCAAGAGTCAAGGATGTCTCGGAGCGGGTGCAGGACATTCTGAAAAGGGAGGGTGAACAGCCAGTTGTCGTGGTGCACATTGGTACCAACGATAAAGGTAAAAAAAGGGATGAGGCCCTACAAGACGAATTTAAGGAGCTAGGAGCTAAATTAAAAAGTCGGACCTCAAAAGTAGTAATCTCAGGATTGCTACCAGTGCCACATGCTAGTCAGAGTAGGAATCGCAGGATAGCTCAGATGAACACGTGGCTTGAGCAGTGGTGCAGCAGGGAGGGATTCAAATTCCTGGGGCATTGGAACCGGTTCTGGGGGAGGTGGGACCAGTACAAACCAGACGGTCTGCACAAGGGCAGGACCGGAACCAATGTCCTAGGGGGAGTGTTTGCTAGTGCTGTTGGGGAGGAGTTAAACTAATATGGCAGGGGGATGGGAACCAATGCAGGGAGACAGAGGGAAACAAAAAGGAGACAAAAGCAAAATACAGAAAGGAGATGAGTAAAAGTGGAGGGCAGAGAAACCCAAGGAAAAAAACAAAAAGGGCCACTGAATATAAAGTGGCTCCAGGAGGGGTCAAAACTAAAAATCATGGTTTAAAAACTAGTATTAAAACACTCTACCTAAACGCACGCAGCATTCGAAATAAAGTAAATGAGTTGACGGCACAAATCATTACAAATGGGTATGATTTGGTGGCCATTACAGAAACGTGGTTGCAGGGTGGTCAAGACTGGGAATTAAACATACAGAGGTATCTGACGATTCGGAAAGATAGACAAGAAGGGAAAGGAGGTGGGTAGCTCTGTTAATAAAGGATGATATCAGGGCAGTTGTGAGAGAAGATATTGGCTCTAATGAACAAAATGTTGAATCATTGTGGGTGGAGATTAGAGATAGTAAGGGGAAAAAGTCACTGGTGGGTATAGTTTATAGGCCCCCAAATAATAACTTCATGGTGGGGCGGGCAATAATCAAGGGAATAATGGAGGCATGTGAAAAAGGAACGGCAGTAATCATGGGGGATTTTAACCTACATATCGATTGGTTAAATCAAATCGCACGGGGTAGCCTGGAGGAGGAATTCATAGAATGCATACGGGATTGTTTCTTAGAACAGTATGTTACAGAACCTACAAGGGAGCAAGCTATCTTAGATCTGGTCCTGTGTAATGAGACAGGAATATTAAACGATCTCCTAGTAAAAGATCCTCTCGGAATGAGTGATCACAGTATGGTTGAATTTGTAATACAGATTGAGGATGAGGAAGTAGTGTCTCAAACGAGCATACTATGCTTAAACAAAGGGAACTACAGAGGGATGAGAGCAGAGTTGGCTAAAGTAGACTGGAAACACAGACTAAACAGTGGCGCAATTGAGGAACAGTGGAGGACTTTTAAGGAGCTCTTTCGTAGTGCTCAACAAAATTATATTCCTGTGAAAAAGAAGGGCAGTAAGAGAAGGGATAACCAGCTGTGGATAACCAGGGAAATAAAGGAGAGTATCAAATTAAAAACCAATGCGTATAAGGTGGCCAAGGTTAGTGGGAAACTAGAAGACTGGGAAAGCAATAAAGAAAGGAAAGATAGATTACGAAGGTAAACTTGCGCAAAACATAAAAACGGATAGTAAAAGCTTTTACAGATATATAAAATGGAAAAGAGTGACTAAAGTAAATGTTGGTCCCTTAGAAGATGAGAAGGGGGATTTAATAATGGGAAATGTGGAAATGGCTGAGACCTTAAACAATTATTTTGCTTCGGTCTTCACAGTGGAAGACACAAAAACCATGCCAAAAATTGCTGGTCACATGAATGTGGGAAGGGAGAACCTTGAGACAATCACTATCACTAGGGGGGTAGTGCTGGACAGGCTAATGGGACTCAAGGTAGACAAGTCCCCTGGTCCTGATGAAATGCATCCCAGGGTATTAAAAGAGATGGCGGAGGTTATAGCAGATGCATTCGTTATAATCTACCAAAATTCTCTGGACTCTGAGGATTGTCTCAAGGTCTCCCTTCCCACATTCCTGTGACCAGCAATTTTTGCATGGTTTTTGTGTCTTCCACTGTGAAGACCGAAGCAAAATAATTGTTTAAGGTCTCAGCCATTTCCACATGCTCGAAACTATCATTAAGAAAGAAATAGCGGGACATCTAGATAGGAATAGTGCAATCAAGCAGACTCAGCATGGATTCATGAAGGGGAAATCATGTTTAACTAATTTACTGGAACTCTTTGAGGATATAACGAGCATGGTGGATAGAGGTGTACCGATGGATGTGGTGTATTTAGATTTCCAAAAGGCATTCGATAAGGTGCCGCACAAAAGATTACTGCAGAAGATAAAGGTACGCGGAGTCAGAGGAAATGTATTAGCATGGATAGAGAATTGGCTGGCGAACAGAAAGCAGAGAGTCGGGATAAATGGGTCCTTTTCAGGTTGGAAATCGGTGGTTAGTGGTGTGCCACAGGGATCGGTGCTGGGACCACAACTGTTTACAATATACATTGATGACCTGGAAGAGGGGACAGAGTGTAGTGTAACAAAATTTGCAGATGACACAAAGATTAGTGGGAAAGCGGGTTGTGTCGAGGACACAGAGAGGCTGCAAAGAGATTTAGATAGGTTAAGCGAGTGGGCTAAGGTTTGGCAGATGGAATACAATGTCGGAAAGTGTGAGGTCATCCACCTTGGGAAAAAAAAACAGTAAAAGGGAATATTATTTAAATGCTGCGGTGCAGAGGGACCTGGGGGTCCTTGTGCATGAAACTCTTTTAGAGTTTATCTGTAAAACAAAACATTAAACCGTGCCATCCGAACTGGGTGACACACCAGACATTTACAAGGCCCTTTTTTTCCTTTTTTTTTGTGTTTTTCTTTTTCTTTTTTTTTTTTGGGCACTAAAATCACAATTTTTCCCCAGTGCCCCCTATAAAGGGAAGGGGGACACTAAAAGCACCGGCAATTAAAACAAATTAAACTTTAAAACGTAAAATCAAATTAAAATTTGGTTGCCGGGCGTGATGATGCACTCCAGTCCCTCCGGTGCCCACCTCTCGCGGAAGGCCGCGAGCGTACCGGTGGACACCGCGTGCTCCATCTCCAAGGACACCCTGGACCGGATGTAAGAGCGGAAGAGAGGCAGGCAGTCAGGTTGAACGACCCCCTCGACCGCCCGCTGCCTGGACCGGCTGATGGCACCCTTGGCCGTGCCCAGGAGCAGTCCTACGAGGAGGCCCTCGGACCTACCCGCTCCCCTCCGCACAGGGTGCCCAAAGATTAGGAGAGTGGGACTGAAGTGCAGCCAGAATTTCAGGAGCAGCCCCTTCAAATAATAAAACAGGGGCTGCAACCTTGTGCATTCCATAAAAACATGGAACACGGACTCTTCCAGACCGCAGAAATTGCAGGCGGCCTGGGAGTCTGTGAACCGGCTTAAAAATTTATTGCACGGCACTGCTCCGTGCACCACCCTCCAGGCCAAGTCCCCGATGAATAGTGGGAGGACCCCTGCGTAGAGTGCCCTCCATCGGGGACCCCCGCCACCTCCGGACGGTCCTTGTGCATGAAACTCTTTTAGAGTTTATCTGTAAAACATAAAACATTAAACCGTGCCACCCGCCCTGGATGACACAGCAGACATTTACAAGGCCCCTTTTTTTCTTTTTTTTGGGTTTTTTTTTGGGGCGCTAAAATCAAATTTTTTCCGGTGCCCCCTATAAAAGGGAAGGGGACACTAAAAGCACCGGCAATTAAAACAAATTAAACTTTAAAACGTAAAATCAAATTAAAATTTGGTTGCCGGGCGTGATGATGCACTCCAGTCCCTCCAGTGCCCACCTCTTGCGGAAGGCCGCGAGCGTACCGGTGGACACCGCGTGCTCCATCTCCAAGGACACCCTGGACCGGATGTAAGAGCGGAAGAGAGGCAGGCAGTCAGGTTGAACGACCCCCTCGACCGCCCGCTGCCTGGACCGGCTGATGGCACCCTTGGCCGTGCCTAGGAGCAGTCCTACAAGGAGGCCCTCGGACCTACCCGCTCCCCTCTGCACAGGGTGCCCAAAGATCAGGAGAGTGGGACTGAAGTGCAGCCAGAATTTCAGGAGCAGCCCCTTCAAATAATAAAACAGGGGCTGCAACCTTGTGCATTCAATAAAAACATGGAACACGGACTCTTCCAGACCGCAGAAATTGCAGGCGGCCTGGGAGTCTGTGAACCGGCTTAAAAATTTGTTGCACGGCACTGCTCCGTGCACCACCCTCCAGGCCAAGTCCCCGATGAATAGTGGGAGGACCCCTGCGTAGAGTGCCCTCCATCGGGGACCCCCGCCACCTCCGGACGGTCCTTGTGCATGAAACTCTTTTGAGTTTACCTGCGAAAACATAAAACATTAAACGGTGCCACCCGACCTGGGTGACACTCCAGACATTTACAAGGCCCTTTTTTTTTTTCCCCCCGTTTTTTTTTGGTGTTTTTCTTTTTTTTTTTTTTGGGCACTAAAATCACAATTTTCCCCAGTGCCCCCTATAAAAGGGAAGGGGGACACTAAAAGCACCGGCAATTAAAACAAATTAAACTTAAAAACGTAAAATCAAATTAAAATTTGGTTGCCGGGCGTGATGATGCACTCCAGTCCCTCCGGTGCCCACCTCTCGCGGAAGGCCGCGAGCGTACCGGTGGACACCGCGTGCTCCATCTCCAAGGACACCCTGGACCGGATGTAAGAGCGGAAGAGAGGCAGGCAGTCAGGTTGAACGACCCACTCGACCGCCCGCTGCCTGGACCGGCTGATGGCACCCTTGGCCGTGCCCAGGAGCAGTCCTACGAGGAGGCCTTCGGACCTATCCGCTCCCCTCCGCACAGGGTGCCCAAAGATCAGGAGAGTGGGACTGAAGTGCAGCCAGAATTTCAGGAGCAGCCCCTTCAAATAATAAAACAGGGGCTGCAACCTTGTGCATTCCATAAAAACATGGAACACGGACTCTTCCAGACCGCAGAAATTGCAGGCGGCATGGGAGTCTGTGAACTGGCTTAAAAATTTGTTGCACGGCACTGCTCCGTGCACCACCCTCCAGGCCAAGTCCCCGATGAATAGTGGGAGGACCCCTGCGTAGAGTGCCCTCCATCGGGGACCCCCGCCTCCTCCGGACGGTCCTTGTGCATGAAACTCTTTTTGGAGTTCACCTGCAAAAACATAAAACATGTATCCGTGCCACCCGACCTGGATGACACACACAAGACATTTACAAGGCCCCTTTTTTATTTAATTTTTTGTGTTTTTTTTTTTGGGGCACTAAAATCAAATTTTTCCTTTTTCCAGTGCCCCCTATAAAAGGAGAGGGGGACACTAAAAGCACCGGCAATTAAAACAAATTAAACTTTAAAACGTAAAATCAAATTAAAATTTGGTTGCCGGGCGTGATGATGCACTCCAGTCCCTCCGGTGCCCACCTCTCGCGGAAGGCCGCGAGCGTACCGGTGGACACCGCGTGCTCCATCTCCAAGGACACCCTGGATCGGATGTAAGAGCGGAAGAGAGGCAGGCAGTCAGGTTGAACGACCCCCTCGACCGCCCGCTGCCTGGACCGGCTGATGGCACCCTTGGCCGTGCCCAGGAGCAGTCCTACGAGGAGGCCCTCGGACCTACCCGCTCCCCTCCGCACAGGGTGCCCAAAGATCAGGAGAGTGGGACTGAAGTGCAGCCAGAATTTCAGGAGCAGCCCCTTCAAATAGTGGAACAGGGGCTGCAACCTTGTGCATTCAATAAAAACATGGAACACGGACTCCTCCAGACCGCAGAAATTGCAGGCGGCCTGGGAGTCCGTGAACCGGCTTAAAAATTTGTTGCACGGCACTGCTCCGTGCACCACCCTCCAGGCCAAGTCCCCGATGAATAGTGGGAGGACCCCTGCGTAGAGTGCCCTCCATCGGGGACCCCCGCCTCCTCCGGACGGTCCTTGTGCATGAATCCCAAAAAGTTAGTTTGCAGGTGCAGCAGGTAATCAGGAAGGCAAATGGAATGTTGGCCTTCATTGCGAGAGGGATGGAGTACAAAAGCAGGGAGGTCCTTCTGCAACTGTATAGGGTATTGGTGAGGCCGCACCTGGAGAACTGCGTGCAGTTTTGGTCACCTTACTTAAGGAAGGATATACTAGCTTTGGAGGGGGTACAGAGATGATTCACGAGGCTGATTCCAGAGATGAGGGGGTTACCTTATGATGATAGATTGAGTAGACTGGGTCTTTACTTGTTGGAGTTCAGAAGGATGAGGGGTGATCTTATAGAAACATTTAAGATAATGAAAGGGATAGAAAAGATAGAGGCAGAAAGGTTGTTTCCACTGGTAGAGGAGACTAGAACTAGGGGGCACAGCCTCAAAATATAGGGGAGCAAATTTCAAACCGAGTTGAGAAGGAATTTCTTCTCCCAGAGGGTTGTGAATCTGTGGAATTCTTTGCCCAAGGAAGCAGTTGAGGCTAGCTCATTGAATGTATTCAAGTCACAGATTGATAGATTTTTAACCAATAAGGGAATTAAGGGTTACGGGGAGCAGGCGGGTAAGTGGAGCTGAGTCCACGGCCAGATCAGCCATGATCTTGTTGAATGGTGGAGCAGGCTCGAGGGGCTAGATGGCCTACTCCTGTTCCTAATTCTTATGTTCTTATGTTCTTATGTTATGTTCTTGAGCTGATCCAAATCTCTGCTACCTTCATCTAACTCACACTAAGACGCGTTCACCCATTACCCCTGTGCTTGCTGGCCTACATTGATTAATGGTTCAGCAATGCCTCACATTTTAAATTCTCACCCTTGTGTTCAAATCCCTCCATGGGCTCGCCCCTCCCTATTTGTGTAACCTCCCCCAGCCGTACAACTCCACTTGAACTATCCATTTCTCTGACTCTGGCCTCTTAAGCATTCCCACCAGTTGCTCCAGAATTGGTGATTGTGCCTTCAGCCACTGCGTCCTCATGCTCTGGAAATTGCTCCCTAAACTCCTCCATCTTTTTGACAATCCTGAAATCCATTTCCTTGTCCGAACTTTTGATCACCTTTCCTAATATCTTCTTCAACATCGATTTTTTTTGGTTGCAACTCAGAAGCTCCTTGGGATGTTTTACCATGTTAAAGACACTAAATAAATGTAAGCTGTTGTATCAGAAAATTGATAATATACGTGGACCCGCGATAGAAAAGTTCAGGTACAAATAGGCAGTCATTCCACCCATTTGTACAGGCGTTCAGTGGCCTAACCAGAAATCCGTAAAGTAACTGCTGGAGGCTGCTCATAAAAGCAGTCGAGGATAATTTGAAACTTTCATTTTTGTGAGCACTGGTGTGCTCCTCTTGGCCCCACAAAGACACTCTGCCACTGTTGGCCTGTTTGGCACCTGCAGTTCGCGAGTAGCAGAAATGAAGCCTCAATATGGCTCAGCCTCACGGTGTTAACAATAGGTGAGCAGTGGCTGCACTCTGCCTGCCGACTGTCCATTACGTGTCTAAAATTAAAATCAGCTCCAAATGAGCTGAATGGCTTCTTCTGTGCTGTAAACTCCTATGGTTTCAGTGGAACTATTTGTACTATGGGGTGAACTGCTATAGTGGACTTGAGTTCAACCTTTAAGCAAAAAATAATGATGATAAAACACAAAAATGTTGTCACAACTCAATACCTAACATACAATCCCCGGGGCATGTGGTTTAATGGAGCACTATATGCCATGAATTTCTACACTTCCCTCAATTTGCTGTCCAAGTAATTCTATATAAAAAGTCCTGGAGGCAGTGAAAATGCCAGTTTCTCAGTGGGTCTGAACAATAATGAATCATTTACTACAATAAATCACTTGCTCTAATGATACCATACATTAATTTGTGCTTGAAAAGTCTACTCTGCAGTCAGACAGCATCACCAACCTATAAAGCTGGATGTGATTAACTTTTGATGAGTTGCCTATAATGAATCACCAGACACAGGTGCACTTTTAATGTGATTCGTGCTGAAACTGCAGGTCTAACCACCAAAGAAAGAATTTAAGGTTTATTTACTGATCATGTCCATCTGATAAACAGGTGAAACTCAGGCAAACCACCATTGTTCAAAAAAGGTTGTAAAGATAAATCCAGCAACTACGGGCCAGTCAGTTTAACCTCGATAGTGGGGGTAGCTTTTAGAAACAGTAATCAGGGACAAAATTAACAGTCACTTGGATTGGGGTGGATTAATTAAGGAAAGCCAGCATGGATTTGTTAAAGGCTTCTTCTGTGCTGCAACCATTCTACGATTCTATGATCTAAATTAGGCAGAGATAAGTCAGATTGGACTTCCTCTTATTTTACGTATCATTTGCATTTCCGGCATTGAAAATAAAACAGGGCCAGGCAGCTCCCACCTGAAATATTTATATTATTTAAATAAAGATTGGGGAACATCATATCAACATGTGCCTAATTTTTCAAAATTCTGGTATCTAAAGATGGACCTGGAGCTATGAAAATGATGATAATGAACCGACCACAACAGATTGTATGCAATTAGCACACTACACGTCAGGCGAACTTTTCACTCATTTCGAGCCATTTGGGACGAAAATGGATCCGTAGCAGAGATCCTAGGCTTTTATGTCCTATGCAGAAGGAAAACACGAACCTCAATCCACTGACTTTTTATCCACTTGAAGCAGTTTAACTCAATCTATGACAGTATGAACACCTCCAGTCTTTAATGATGACACTAAGCAGTTTATTTTTAATGCGCTAATTAATGCACTATTTGTAGGGGCTGCTCCTCAATTTTTGGTTGCACTTCAGTCCCTCGCTCCTGATCTTTGGTCACCTGGTAAGAGGGGAGCGGGCAAGTCAGAAAACCTCCTCGTAGGACTGCTCCTGGGCCTGGCTAAAATGGACATCAATGGGTCCAGGCAGCGGGCGGTCGAGGGGGTTGTTCAGCCAGACTGCCTGCCTTGCTTCTGTGGCTACGTTTATGCCCGGGTGTCCCTGGAGATGGAGCACAAGGTGTCTGCTGGCAAGATTGAAGCCTTCCGCGACTGGTGGGCACCGGAGAGACTGGAGTGTTTCATCACCCTGGAAAATAACATTTTGATATAATTTGTTAAGTTTTGTTTAAGTTACAGTTTCATTAGTTGTGCCCCTTTAAGAAGGGGCCACATGGGAAAAAAATCATCCTGATACTTGGAAATATCCAAATGAAAATCATCTTCATAAAAATGTCACACATTTTATTTTGTTTGCAGATATATGATATAATTATGTAAAATTGAGATAGATTTTTGTTATATATGTGGACTTGTATTTACTCTGTACAGACACCAGAGGCCTCATTCCCTGGAGTCCCAAGGGATCCCATAATCCCTGAGAGCACAGGTATTTAAGAAGGCTTCACAGGTTGGAGAGGCACTCTGGAGACCTGCAATAAAAGACTAAGGTCACACTTTACTTTGAGCTCACAGTGTTCAGTCTGACTCTTTCTCCATACACAACAACTAACAACTGGCGACGAGATACAGATAGTGAACCCAAACATCCAGAGAACAGTGGGCATGCTGGAGAAATTTTCGGAGAGAGATGATTGGGAAACTTTTGTGGAGCGACTCGACCAATACTTCGTGACCAACGAGCTAGATGGGGAAGGGAGCGCTGCCAAACGAAGGGCGATCCTCCTCACCGTCTGTGGGGCACCAACGTATGGCCTCATGAAGAATCTGCTCACTCCAGCGAAACCCACGGAGAAATCGTACGACGATTTGTGCACACTGGTGCGAGAGCATTTGAACCCGAAGGAAAGCATTCTGATGGCGAGGTATCGGTTCTACACCTACAAAAGGTCTGAAGGCCAGGAAGTGGCGACTTATGTCACCGAGCTGAGACGCCTTGCAGGACATTGTGAATTTGAAGGCCATTTGGAGCACATGCTCAGAGACTTTATCATACTTGGCATTGGCCACGAAACCATACTTCGCAAGCTTTTGACTGTAGAGACCCCAACCTTGAGTAAGACCATAGCGATAGCCCAGGCATTCATTGCCACCAGTGACAATACGAAACAAATCTCTCAGCACACAAGTGCTGCTACAAGTACTGTGAACAAAGTGATGTTGTTTTCAAATCGTAACCTACAGGGCAGATCACACATACCTGCAGCTACACGCCTGCAGATGTCTCAGAGTCCACCATCAAGGGTGATGAATGCAAGGCCACTAACACCTTGTTGGTGCTGCGGGGGTGATCATCGTTTCCATTCATGCCGATTTAAAGAGTACATTTGCAAGGGCTGTGGAACAATGGGACACCTCCAACGAGTGTGCAGGCGAGCTGCAAAGCCTGTTAAACCTGCAAATCACCACGATGCAGAGGAGGACAGATCTACGGAGGATCACTAGAGGAGGCAGAGGTACATGGGGTGCACACATTCACCACGAATTGTCCCTCGATAATGCTGAATGTTGAACTAAATGGACTCCCGTTGTCAATGGAGCTGGACACGGGGGCGAGCCAGTCCATCATGGGCAAAAAGACTTTCAAAAGGTTGTGGTGCAACAAGGCTTCAAGGCCAGTCTTAACTCCAGTTCGCACGAGACTAAGAACTTACACGAAAGAACTCATTCCTGTGATTGGCAGTGCTACCGTAAAGGTCTCCTACGATGGAGTGGTGCACAAGCTACCACTCTGGATGGTACCAGGCGATGGTCCCATGCTGCTCGGCAGGAGCTGGCTGGGAAAGATACGCTGGAACTGGGACGATATCCGAGCGCTATCGCCCGCTGACGACACTTCGTGTGCCCAGGTCTTAAACAAATTTCCTTCGCTGTTCGAACCAGGCATCGGGAAATTCCAAGGAGCAAAAGTGCAGATCCACCTAATTCCGGGGGCGCGACCCATCCATCACAAGGCGAGAGCAGTACCGTACATGATGAGAGAAAGGGTAGAGATCGAGCTAGACCGGCTGCAAAGCGAAGGCATCATTTCACCGATCGAGTTCAGCGAGTGGGCCAGTCCTATTGTCCCAAGGGACAATAGGACTGACGGTGCCGTCTCTCAAGGGAGACGGCACCGTCAGAATCTGTGGCGATTACAAAGTAACTATCAATTGTTTCTCCCTACAGGATCAATACCCAGTACCAAAAGCTGACGACCTCTTTGCAACACTGGTGGGAGGAAAGACTTTCACGAAGCTGGATCTGACTTCAGCCTACATGACACAGGAACTTGAGGCCCTCACCTGCATCAACACGCACAAAGGCCTTTTTGTTTATAACAGATGCCCGTTTGGAATCTGATCAGCGGCGGCGATATTCCAGAGAAACATGGAAAGTTTACTGAAGTCGGTCCCGCACACCGTGGTCTTCCAGGACGACATCTTGGTCACAGGTCGGAACACAGTCGAGCATCTGCAGAACCTGGAGGAGGTTCTTAGTCGACTCAACTGCATGGGGCTCAGGTTAAAATGCTCGGTGAGTTTTCCTGGCGCCTGAAGTGGAGTTCCTGGGAAGGAGGATTGCGGCGGACGGGATCAGGCCCACCAACGCGAAGACAGAGGCAATCGAGAACGCACCGAGGCCACAGAACGTGACGGAGCTGCGGTCGTTTCTGGGACTCCTGAACTACTTTGGTAACTTCTTACCGGGTCTCAGCACACTGTTAGAACCACGACATGTCTTACTATGAAAAGGGGGTGAATGGGTTTGGGGCAAAAGCCAAGAAAATGCCTTTGTAAAAGCGATAAAATTGTTATGCTCAAACAAATTGCTTGTGTTGTATGATCCATGTAAGTGTTTGGTACTAGCATGTGATGCGTCATCATATGGCGTCGGGTGTGTTTTGCAAAAAGCTAATGATTTTGGGAAACTGCAACCGGTTGCTTATGCATCCAGAAGTCTGTCTCAGGCCGAGATAGCCTACAGCATGATTGAGAAAGAAGCGTTAGCGTGTGTCTATGGGGTAAAGAAAATGCACCAATACCTGTTTGGGCTAAAATTCGAATTGGAAACTGACCATAAGCCACTTATATCCCTGTTTTCCGAGAGTAAAGGGATAAATACCAACGCATCGGCCCGCATCCAGAGATTGGCGCTCACGTTGTCCGCATACAACTATACCATCCGCCACAGGCCAGGCACAGAAAACTGCGCCAATGCTCTCAGTAGGCTGCCATTGCCCACCACGGGGGTGGAAATGGCGCAGCCCACAGATCTAGCCATGGTTATGGAAGTATTTGAGAGTGAGCAATCACCCGTCACTACCCGGCAGATCAAAGCATGGACAAGCCAGGACCCCTTATTCTAGTCAAAAGCTGTGTGCTTCACGGGAGCTGGTCCAGTGTCCCAGTGGAAATGCAGGAAGAGATAAAGCCGTTCCAGCAGCGCAAAGATGAAATGTGTATACAAGCAGATTGCCTTCTGTGGGGCAATCGAGTAGTGGTCCCCAAGAAGGGCAGAGACACCTTCATCAATGACCTCCACAGTACCCATCCAGGCATCGTAATAATAGCCAGATCCCACGTGTGGTGGCCCGGTATCGATGCGGACTTAGAGTCCTGCATTCACAGATGTAATACATGCTCGCAGTTAAGCAATGTACCCAGGGAGGCGCCGCTAAGTTTATGGTCTTGGCCCTCCAAATCGTGGTCTAGGGTACACGTCGACTATGCAGGCCTGTTCTTGGGTAAAATGTTCCTTGTGGTTGTAGACGCGTACTCCAAGTGGATTGAATGTGAGATAATGTTGGCTAGCACGTCCGCTGCCACTACTGAAAGCCTGCGGGCCATGTTTGCCACACACGGCTTACCCGATGTCCCGGTGAGCGACAACGGGCCATGTTTTACCAGTGCTGAGTTCAAAGAATTCATGACCCGTAACGGGATTAAACATGTCACATCTGACCCGTTTAAACCAGTGCCCAATGGTCAGGCAGAGAGAGCAGTGCAAACCATAAAGCAAGGCTTGAAGAGGGTAACTGAAGGCTCACTGCAGACTCGCCTATCCTGAGTCCTGCTTAGCTACCGCACGAGACCCCACTCACTCACTGGGATCCCACCTGCTGAACTGCTTATGAAAAGAGCACTTAAGACAAGGCTCTCGTTAGTTCACCCTGATCTACATGAACAGGTAGAGAGCAGGCGGCTTCAACAAAGTGCATACCATGATAGCGCAAATGTGTCACGCGAGATTGAAATCAATGATCCTGTATTTGTATTAAATTATGGATAAGGTCCCAAGTGGCTTCCTGGCACTGTCGTGGCCAAAGAGGGGAGCAGGGTGTTTCGGGTCAAACTTTCAAATGGACTCATTCATCAGAAACACTTGGACTAAATCAAACTCAGATTCACGGGCTACCCTGAGCAACCCACCTTGGACCCTACCTTTTTTGATCTCCCAACATACACACCAGTGGCAATGGTTGACCACGAAGCAGAATCCATCATCCACAGCAGCCCTGCAGGGCCCAACACACCAGGCAGCCCAGCAGGGCCAGCTGCACAGCAGCCCAGCGAGGGCCCAACAAATGATTCAACAACAGCAGCTTTCACACCGAGACGATCAACCAGGGCAAGGGCCCCAGATCGACTCACATTGTAAATAGTTACACTATTGACTTTTGCGGGGGAATGTTGTTATGTATGTGGACTTCTATTTACTCTGTACAGCCACCAGAGGGCTCGTTACCCCCTTGGGAGCACAGGTTTCACAGGTTGGAGAGGCACTCTGGAGAACTGCAATAAAAGATTAAGGTCACACTTTACTTTGAGCTCACAGTGTTCAGTCTGACTTTTTCTCCATACACAACAGTTTTGTAACTCGTTGCCCAGGTGTACAACTGGCAGTGTGGATGGGTTGCCAGATATAGAAACCACACAATTTTCATTTCTATTGAAAGTCGATGGATATGAACACCGAGGAATTTCTATAATGGGCCGTTGATTCACACAGCCAGTTTATGCCTGGGCAACAAGTTGAAAATCTACGTCAAAATATGTTTTTTGCTCAACTGCACACACTGGGTGGAATTTTCAACTTCGAAAAGGCATAAAATGGGTGGTAGTGGGTCAGCTAGCTGTTATGCACCCGCGCCAAATTTGAAAGTTCCGCCCATTATTGTGGTCAAAATAATTAATGGCAAGACAGACTGCAGGGTCGCCCAAACTTCAGTTTGGGATGTTACCAGCAATGGCACAGCCACAATCATTTTCACAGGAGTTGGCATCTTTAAATGAATGTGAAGCTCACTGACATTGAAGTCACCACTTGTAGCAGGCATAACTGGATTTAAAACTTATCAGCAATCTTCAGAAGCTAGCCACTGGAAATTCCTGCTCCCATTACCTGAAAAATTCTAATGGGGGTTCCATTTAACCTGTCCCTTTAAGTCTGCTGCTTCCTTTAAATAACAAGCAGCATCTGGACTTCCTGTTCGAAGCTCCAATAGAGCTCCCACCACCTAAGCTGGATTCTTGCCTGCGATATTTAAATTGGCCCTGACAGGAAATTCAGGCTGTGTGGTCATGCTCCATGTGCAACACATGTGCTGTGTTCACATTGCCCCCAGTCAGCACCTGGACAGGAAGATGGGCTCTACTGTTTCCAGTAACAATCTCAGTGGAAATTAATTCATCCCAAGCCTTTATCATAAATCTTTAATGTTATGAAAAATAACATAATTTGGAATCCTGTGTGAGTGCACAGGGACAGCTGCCAGAATTAATTTTGTGTGCATGGCATGATGGATTACTGATTTTCTTTCTATTGATACACAACTGCTCCATGTAACATTCATAGCATAGCTCACATTAATAATTATAAACTGGATGCCTCTTGGCATGTGCTTAGACTCAATCCTCACAAAGTTCCGCTAACCCTCCCCTATCTTTGCCAGAATGCTGTTTAGGCACAGCACACCCAAAGTACACTGCACCAACTAGGCCTCAGAATACCCGAATTTGGTAGCTTCGGTCATTAGCTTAGCCTCATCGTTCCCCCAGTCCCAGCGCACCTCCTCGCAGGTCTTGTGCTTGGAAATGGGGGCAGACAAAGAGGTGCAGTTACCAATCAGCAATTGCAGGGTCTTCTCGGTCTTCTGGCTGCTGTTGACAAACTCTTTTCTTGCTAACTGGCTCCTGAAACACCCTCCAATCTGAGAGGAGACCCAGGCTTGAGGCCTAATGCCAGTTTCTTCAGGTGCCCTGAAAATGGGTGTCCTTCTGTTGCATGGGAAAGATAGTGAGGCGGGACACCCCCCTCTAGCCTCCTTTCCATGGCTGCCCTGTTCCTGTCCCTTTGTAGGCGCAGGCCCAACATTATCTGTCTGAGAATGGCCCAGAAATTCTCGGACACTACAAAGGGAGTGGTCTCGCAATGCAACAGGTAGCTGCCCCTTTTTCGCTTTGTAATGTCTGAGAAATGAGCACTATGAAGAGAAATGTTAATGCCAAAGTCTCTATATTGATTGTACACCTTGCATGTTACTGTCCATGTCCTACTATTTACCGTGAATTTTAGGAATTGCAATCCAAGAGATATGACATTGCAGAATAGTTAATGAAATGCCTCACACTGAATTTGTTCCAGTAATGTAAACATGCTTTGTACTTAAATACTGCACTAGAAATCCGGTGTCGCCCATTTTGAGGCATTAATCTTGTCGGGGCGATAACTATAGTGCCCCCTGAAAGTTTGCGCCGCCTATCGCGAAATTAGGTTTCTACACCCCAAGAGGGAAAGGGAGCGCTAAATCAGTCATTGCACAATTCTTTTAGGGTGGTAGAACCTAAAATCTCAGCGGTAAATTTCCAGAGGAATGAGCTTGCTGTAAAGGCCGATATACATCTCATGGACAGCCGATTCTTAAAGGCGTGGTAAGATAAATATGCGCCTTCGCAATTCCAACTTTTCAGTTTGCTCAGAGCGGGAAACTGGAGGCTCAGTGTTTCTCGCCCTCGGCCATTGAGGCATTATTGGAAGCAGTGGAGAGCTGGTGGAATGTGCTGCAACCTCCCAGTGGAAGGAGGCCTGTTCCTAGAGTCTTCAGGAGGCTAAGGAGGAAGGTGGCCCAGCATGTCTCCACCAGGAACACAGTGGCCAGAACTGCGACACAATGTCGCAAGAAGTTCAACTACCTCACTAGGATCGTGAGGGTGAGTAGCCTTTCTATTAACATTGCAATGCCACTATGTAAACCTTACTGTCTCACACAATGTCAAGTCTTTGCAGTACCTGCTCCTTCACTATGTGTACCAGGCCATGGTCTTCGTTGGTGAAAACACCATAAAAGTTTAGGCTCAGTTCAGCAGCCATGCCCTGCCCATCCAAATATCGCTGACTTTCTTCTTCCCTACTCAACCTGACCCCTCCTCGCTCGACCGTTTCACTCTTGATATGTGTTCGCAACATTCAGCCTCATCCTTCATCTTAGGTGGTTGTCATCTAATCGCACCATTCACACAGCCACTCTGTGCAGCCACACAGGTTCATATGAAGATCTGCACACTTCCATACAGCAGCAGCTATTCAAATATGGAAGGCACACGATGAGCTGCACACTCACTCACACCTTCTTGTGTTTGTTATTGACGTTGAAGCTGGCACACAACAGGTGTGAGCAGAGGTGCACCAGAGGAGGGGAGCCTGACATCCGGGACCTCATGGAGGTGGAGGAACGAGTGTCCGCCCTCATGGGCACACTAGTTGGTGCGATAGCGGATGGCGAAGCCGAGCCCCCTGGGGACAGTGACGGTATGTTAATGCCATTTGCGTTTTATGTGAGATCCTGTACCCTTGATACCACACGCCTTACCCCCTTTACATATAAATGTCCAAAGACAGCTCCTTCTTCCCTTCCTGCCCCCTCCTCTGCTGCTAACCACAGTTATGTTGCTTACAGTTGATGAGCCACAAGCACAGCAGCCTGCCCGTGAGCCCTCCACATCGAACAACGGGGGGAGACAAGGAGGAAGGGGATGCGACAGAGCGGGACCCTCCAACAGCTGTACGAGTGGGGATACCACCTCTGTGCAAGACATGCCATTCCCGAGCTTTGAAGAGCCTGAGGCTCCTGGCCCCAGTGACCTGCAGCAACACCCAGTGCAAGGGGAAGCACGGGGGCCAGCTCCCCGGAGGGGGAGTCGACCGATGAGTCCTGCTCAGAGACACTCAGATATGGACCTGGATTTGGAGGCTATGTCGAGAGCGCCCATGGTAATGCACCGCGAGCTTATGGGTGCATTGGAAAGGGTCCCACAGAGCATGGATGCACTTGCTCTGAGGTTGCCGGAAGCCACCTCAAGCATTGTCTGTGTCTCTCAGCAGCCCATTGAGCCCATCCTTGACCAGCTCCAGAGGGAGATTGGCTCAATGAGCGACAGTGGAGCCCCAGATGGTGCGTGCCATGGTTGATAGGGCAGCAGCTATCACATTACAGGCCGAAGCCATGCAAGGCCTTCATGATGTGATGTAGTCATTTCAGACTGCATTTCAGACTCAGTGTGCTGTGAGTCAGTCTCAGATTGATGTCATGCAAACACTGACTGTTGCCATCCTCTCTGTGTTCCCCACGGTGCAACGGGGAAGTGACGGTATCGAAGCAGGCCAGCAACCTGTGCTCCCGGATGCTGAGGCTCTGTCCCAGAGAAGTGGCAGTGGGCTGCTGGAAATGAAAGGTGCTCTCCTTGCTCAAGATGACAGCATTCTGGCTCCCACCATTGCCACTCTGCCTTTGCACCTTCCACAGTCTACACCCCAGCCATCCGAGACAGCTGCCGCCGCCGAGGCAGGAAAATCCGTAGCCAGGCTTTCCAGACACAGCAGCCTTCAAGCAGCCCTGCTGCAGGAACTGCGGCCCCATTAAGGAGGAACATTAGCCGTGGGAGTGGGATTAAGGAAAGGGGTGGAATATTGCAGAGCAAGTCTCAATAAAGGCGTTAGCCACCATGGACAGATGTCCTCACCCTGTAAATATCATTGTCAATTTCTCATTGCAGTTGTTTGATGCCTGCTATTGGTGTATGGGTCTGGGGCTAATATGGCACATGGAAGGTGGTGTGGAATTATAAATGGCAGGGCTGTTTGTACACATATTGCTGAAGTTGATTGCGTGTTATGCTGTTTCAAGGGGCATGTGTTACATTTTTCATCAGTTGTTGGTGAGGGATTTTTGGTGTGCTGTTTTAGGTGAGACTTTTGATGCTGTTAATAAAATGTTCATTTGACCGTTTGCATTCCCGTCCTGTGTATTAACGTGGAATTTCCCCGAGATGTGCCATTATCATAGCACAGAGCCTGGTCAATATCAGCTGCATCTGTCAGCTTCCTCCATTCAAGAGAAGCAATGCACGATGAGCCACTGACGTGTGGCCCTCCTATCAACAGCACTCCTCCGTGGCTGCTGGCTTGTCCTCCTCGCCTGGCTGCCCAATCGGGGCACGCCAGGCTCCTCTTCTCCTCCTCCTGAGGTGGGGCTGCAATCCCCACTGGCCATGCCTGGGCCCTCATTATGGCCAAATTGTACAGCATGCAGCACACCACAATGAATAGCAACACCTGACGAGGGGAATATTGAAGGCTGCCTCCAGAGCAGTCCTGGCATCGGAAACACTGCTTCAGCAGCCCTATTGTCTGCTCGATTATGCAGCAGGTGGCTGTCATTGTAGCGATGCTCTGCTTGGATGGTGGGGCTGCGGAGGGGGGTCATTAGCCTGTTGGCTAGGCCATTTCCTTTGTCCCTAAGCAGCTTTCCCGTGGTGGCTCAAACATTCGAGGCACAGTGCTGTCACGCAGGATGAAGGCATCATGTGCGCTGGCAGGATAGCAGGCATTCACTGCTGGAGGCACTGCGTGTGGTCACAGACCAGCTGCACAATCAGGGTGTGATATCCCTTTTGGTTTCGGAAGACCTCGGTGTTCTCGAATGGTGCTCGCAAGGCCACGTGTGTGCAGTCAATGGCTCCTTGAACCATCGGGAAGCTCGCCATCCTGGCAAACCCACATGTCCGCTCATCCTGTTTACCCCTGCTCATTGGGAACATTATGAACTCCATTCTCCGTCTGTACAGAGCCTGTGTCACATCATGGATGCAGCGATGTGCAACAAATTGAGAGATGCTGGCTATGTCCCCTGATGCAGCCTGGAAGGAGCCGGATGCATTGAAGGCCAGCGCCAGAACGACCTTCACTGCGATGGCCAGCGCAGTCCTGGTGCTGATATCAGGCTACAGGAGATGGCATATCTCCATGAGGACTTCCTTTCAGAAGTGCAGCCTTCAGACACACTGCTCCTTTGACATGTCGAAGTATGAGCCTTGATCCCGTGGGAGCAAAGGCTTCCTGTCTCGATGTCTATGGGGTCTCCTGTCACGGGCCGACATGGCCAACAGCCCTTCCATCTTAATGCCGCCTAACAAGAACATGTAGAAGGTGACGCTGGCATGCTAAAAATGCACCGTTTAATTTTCAAACTCGGGTTGCTAGGAACCTGTAAGGTCAGATAAATCTCCGCTGCAAAGTAAGGGGTTCATGCACTGTGCTCTGTCGAAACATTGCACTTACTCTGACCTCTGATTAATTTGGTAGCTCCTCCCTTCAAATACCCACCAGGTATTGACTAAAGAACTTGGGACTGCCTGGTTGCTCTGGCGTGCTCAGCGGCGGACAGTAAATGAGGCGGACACAGCTAATTTTGCAAGCGGGGTGCTAACGGGTCATTGCACGCGTACTGACGTCATGATCTGACTGAAGTTAGACAGCGAGGTGGGAGTGTTTTGCGCTGCTGGTAAACCTGAACCAAATTTCCCGGCGGGGCGATAGAGCCTGCACGGCCAGGCGGTAAGTCATTCGAGATACATTAACGCCTCGGGGCGCTAAATGAGGCTCCACAACCAAATATCTCGCCCTGAATGTTTTGTTTTATTTACTGGCTGTGCAGCCATTTTGTTTGTGAACCCCTTATATAGGATGCATCGAATGGAGTCCAGCCAGTTTGCTGATCGCAGAAAAACAACCATTATTGTTACGTCTTGAATAAAGAGTCAGACTAGATACTGCAAGCTCAAAGTAAGGTGTGACAGTAAATCTTTATTACAGATCTCAGAGTGCCTCTCCAGCCTGTGAGGCCTCCTTATATACGAGTGCTCCCAAGGGATTGTGGGATCTCTTGGGACTCCAGGGGATGAGCCCTCTGGTGGTTAAACAAGATATTTACAGGTTTACATATATAACACTCCCCCGCAAAGTCAATAGTGTAACTATTTATAATGTGCGCGATCTGGGACCTTCCTTCCCCTGGTTGATCGTCTCGGTGCAAATGTTGGTTTTGGCGAGTTGTTTGTTGGGCCCTCGCTGGGCAGCTGGGCAGCTGGCCTTGCTGGGCTGCTGGGGGTGGTGAGTCCTGCTGGGCTGCTGCAGGTGATGGGTTCTGCTTCGTGGTCAACCGGTTGCCACTTGTGTGTGTGTTGTAGAGTCGAAAAAGGTAGAGTCTATTGTGGGTTGTTCTGGATAGTCCGTAAATCTGGGTTTGGTTTGGTCCAAGTCTTTCCTGCAGGTGAGTCCACTTGAGAGTTTGATCACAAACACCCTACTCCCCTCTTTGGCCAAAAGAGTACCAGGAAGCCACTTGGGACCTTGCCCATAGTTCAACACAAATACAGGATCATTTATCTCAATTTCGCAATCATGATATGTATTCTGTTGAAGCCGCTTGCTTTCTACCTGTTCGTGTAGATCAGGGTGTACTAACGAGAGCCTTGTCTTAAGTGCCCTTTTCATGAGCAGTTCAGCAGGAGGGCCCCAGTGAGCGAGTGGGGTCTTGTGCAGTAACTAAGCAGGACTCGAGATAAGCAAGTCTGCAGTGAGCCTTCAGTTATCCTTTTCAAGCTCTGCTTGATTGTTTGAACTGCTCGTTCTGCCTGACCATTGGACGCTGGTTTAAACGGGGCAGATGTGACATATTTGATCCCATTATGGGTCATGAACTCCTTGAACTCGGCACTGGTAAAGCATGGCCCATTGTCACTTACAAGGACATCAGGCAGGCCGTGCGTGGCAAACATGGCCCATAGGCTTTCAATGGTGGCAGCGGACGTGCTTGCCGACATTATCACACATTCAATCCATTTGGATTACGCATCTACAACTGCTAAGAATATTTTGCCCAAGAACGGACCCTGGACCACGGTTTGGAGGGCCAGGACCATAAACTTAGTGGCGCCTCCCTGGGTGCATTGCTTAACTGTGAACATGTGTTACATTTGTGCACACAGGACTCTAAGTCTGCATCGATACCGGGCCACCACACGTGGGATCTGGCTATTGTTTTCATCATTACGATGCCTGGATGGGTGCTGTGGAGATCACTGATGAAAGTGTCCCTTGCCGTTTTTGGCACCACTCCCTGATTACCCCATAGGAGGCAGTCTGCCTGTATAGACAGTTCATCTTTGCGCCGCTTTATTTCTTCCTGCATCTCTAATGGGACACTAGACCAACTCCCGTGGAGCATACAGTTTTTTACTAAGGACAGTAAAGGGTCCTGGTCCTGGTTCATCCAGGTTCTAATCTGTCGGGCGGTAACAGGTGTTTGCTCACTCTCGAATGCTTCCATTACCATGACTAAATCTGTGGGCTGTGCCATCTCCACCCCGTGGTGGGCAATGGCAGCCTACTGAGAGCATCGGCACAGTTTTCTGTGCCTGGCCTGTGGCGGATGGTGTAGCTGTATGCGGACAACGTGAGCGCCCATCTCTGGATGCGGGCCGATGTATTCGTATTTATCCCCTTGCTTTCAAAAAAGGGGGATATCAGTGGCTTATGGTCAGTTTCCAATTCAAATTTGAGCCCGAACAAATATTGATGCATTTTCTTTACTCCGTAAACAGACGCTAACGCTTCTTTTTCGATCATGCTGTAGGCGCTCTCGGCCTTAGACAGACTTCTGGATGCATAAGCAACTGGTTGCAATTTCCCAGATTCATTAGCTTGTTGCAATACACACCTGACGCCGTATGACGACGCATCACATGCTAGTACCAAACGCTTACACGGATCGTACAACACAAGCAATTTGTTTGAACATAACAGCTTCCTAGCTTTCTCAAAGGCATTTTCTTGGCTTTTACCCCATACCCATTCATCTCCTTTACGCAGTAAAGAGTGCAGGGGTTCTAACAATGTGCTAAGACCCGGTAAGAAGTTACCAAAGTAGTTCAGGAGTCCTAGAAACGACCGCAGCTCCATTCACGTTCTGTGGCCTCCGTGCGTTCTCGATTGCCTCCGTCTTCGAATCGATGGGCCTGATGCCGTCCGCCGCGATTCTTCTCCCCAGGAACTTCACTTCAGGCACCAGGAAAACACACTTCGAGCGTTTTAGCCTGAGCCCCACACGATTAAGCCGACTAAGAACCTCCTCCAGGTTCTGCAGATGCTCGACTGTGTCCCGACCTGTGACCAAGATGTGGTCCTGGAAGACCACGGTGCGCGGGATCAACTTCAGCAAGCTTTCCATGTTTCTCTGGATTATCGCTGTGGCTGATCGAATCCCAAACGGGCATCTGTTGTAAATGAAGAGACCTTTGTGCGTGTTGATGCAGGTGAGGCCTTTCGAAGATTCCTCCAGCTCCTGTGTCATGTAGGCCGAGGTCAAGTCCAGCTTTGTGAACGTTTTCCCTCCCGCCAGCGTTGCAAATAGGTCGTCAGCCTTTGGTAGTGGGTATTGATCCTGCAGTGAGAAACAATTGACAGTTACTTTGTAATCACCACAGATTCTGACGGTGCCATCTCCCTTGAGGACTGGAACAATCGGACTGGTCCACTTGTTGAATTTGATCGCGAAATGATGCCCTCTCGTTGCAGCCGGTCCAGTTCGATCTCCACCCTCTCTCTCATCATGTCAGGTACTGCTCTCGCCTTGTGGTGGATGGGTCGTGCCCCCGGAATCAAATGGATCTGCACTTTTGCTCCTTGGAACTTCCCGATGCCTGGTTCAAACAGCGAGGGGAACTTGTTTAGGACCTGGGCACATGAAGTGTCGTCGACGGATGAAAGCGCTCGGACGTCGTTCCGGTTCCAGCGTATCTTTCCCAGTCAGCTCCTGCTGAACAGTGTGGGGCCATCGCCTGGTACTACCCAGAGTGGTAACTCGTGCACCGCTCCATCGTAGGAGGCCTTTACGGAAGCACTGCCGATTATGGGAATCAATTCCTTTGTGTATGTTCAGTTTATTACGAATGGGAGTCAGGACTGGCCTTGAGGCCTTGCTGCATCACAATTTATCAAAAGTCTTTTTGCTCATTATAGACTGGCTCGCGCCCGTGTCCAGCTCCATGGACACCGGGAATCCATTTAATTCACCTTCAGCATTATCGGAGGACATTTTGTGGTAAATGTGTGCACCCCATATACTTCTGCCTCCTCGGTCTGAGGCTCTGGTTCGTCATGATCCACCGTGGATCTGTCCTCCCCACAGGATTAGCAGGGATTGCAGCTCGCCTGCACATACGTTGGAGGTGTCCCATTGTTCCACAGCCCTTGCAAATGTATCCTTTGAAGCGGCATGAATGGAAACGATGATCACCCCGCAGCACCAACAAGGTGTTAATGGCCTTGTATTCACCACCCTTGATGGTGGACTCTGAGTCACCTGCGGACGTGCAGCTACAGGCGTGTAAGTCCTGCCCTCTACATTTTGATTTGAAAACAACATTACTTTGTTCACGGTACTGCAGCAGCACGCGTGTGCTGAGAGATTTGTTTGGTATTGTCACTGGTGGCGATGAATGCCTGGGCTATCGCTATGGCTTTACTCAAGGTTGGGGCCTCTACAGTCAAAAGTTTGCGAAGTATTACTTCATGGCCAATGCCAAGTACAAAGAGGTCCCTGAGCATGTGCTCCAAATGTCCTTCAAATTTGCAATGTCCTGCAAGGCGCCTTAGCTCGGCGACATAGCTCGCCACGTCCTGACCTTCAGACCTCTTGTACGTGTCAAACCGATACCTTGCCATCAGAACGCTTTCCTTCAGGTTTAGATGCTCCTGGACCAGTGTGCACAACTCATCGTACGACTTGTCTGTGGGTTTTGCTGGAGCGAGCAGATTTTTCATGAGGTCATACATTGGTGTCCCGCAAACGGTGAGGAGGATCGCCCTTCGTTTGGTAGCGTTCGCTTCTCCTTCCCGCTCGTGGCCATGAAGTATCGGTTGAGTCACTCCGCGAAGGTTTCCTAATCATCTCCCTCTGGAAATGTCTCCAGGATGCCCACGGTTCTCTGCATTGTTGCGGTGGGGTTCGTCATCTGTATCTCGTCGCCAGTTTTAAGTCTTGAATAAAGAGTCAGACTAGATACTGCAAGCTCAAAGTAAGGTGTGACTGTAGTCCTTTATTGCAGATCTCAGAGTGCCTCTCCAACCTGTGAGGCCTCCTTATATACAGGTGCTCCCAAGGGATTGTGGGATCTCTTGGGACTCCAGGGAATAAGCCCTCTGGTGGTTAGACATGGTATTTACAGGTTTACATACATAATAGTTATCATATGTTGACGCTAGATGGGACAGAGTTTGAAGTTAGGTGAGAATTTGGTTCATTGTATAGGAAGCAAGTGAAATGAATAATAATCACAGTAAAATTAATAAATCTGTTTTTCGAACCCAGTCACTAGAAATTTGCCAGAGCAGTTGTACAAGTGAATGTTTTAGAATGGTGTTAAAGCTGTTGCCCAACTGAAAACAGACCATACTTGATGCGAATCAATTTTTATTTCTTCAAATAAAGCAGTGGTGCCAAATCAACCAGTGAGTTATAGCCAGCCTGCACATTAAGAATTAACTCATCTATCAACCACATCTCCATGAGGTGTTTTCATTAACAGTGGCGTGAGGGCTTTCAGTACTGGCAGAAGGTCCGCAGAAACTCTGGTGAAACGGTGTGAACACTGTTCACGCTGTTTCTCTGGAGTTTCCGTGGATCTTTGGCAAAGTTATCGTCCTCAAACCCTATAATTCAACCCCCATGTGCTTAAACCCTGGAGTGAAGCTTAAACACACAATCTTCTGAGTTAGAGTTGAGAATTTTACCAGCTCAGCCAAACAGATGCTTAAAATTTAATCTGTTTCCATGTATTGCAGCGATGAAAGTAAAAAATATTCACATACATGTTTATCCTATTACTTTTTAGCATTTTATTAAAATATTTCTCGGCTTATGGTTCCATAAAAATATTTGTTGGCTGTCAAATAAGTCCAACAGTGACATAACCCACCTGCTATCAGGGAAGCATTCACCTTAAAAGGCTCAGCTACAGATTTGTGTCTTTTAGCTACATTGGCCCATGCTAGCTGTTGTGATAACCCCACTGACACACGACTGTTGTAAACATTCCTAGAGCAGGATAGGGAGAAATTACACCTGGGGGAGGTCAGAATATGCCACAGAACCTAGTTACGCAGGGATTCTGCCCGATTTTCCATGGTCTTTTAAATCCCACTCGGGGGATCAGGGGCGGGTGTTCTGCTTGTCCCACCCATCACAAGAAGAGGGTGCGTCAGGTTAGTTCAGGGGCTTCGCTAGAAATTCCATAATTTATGGCCTTGAAACGCCCCGACAGATGTCAGGCCAGCTGAGAATTGCTTGTGTCCCTTTGATGCCTTTTGGGAGGTCCCAAACCTGCACCAGACAACAGTAATCAATCCTCGATCAATTAGCTTAGTCCACGGAAGGTTTAGGGTCTTTCAAAAAGCCACAAAAGGGACTCAAGTCAGCTCTCAGCTGGCTTTAATTCTGGAGTGAATCGATTACCCTGTCTGAAAGCTTAAAGACTAAAGAACATAGATTTTTTTCCTTTAGTCCCATTGGGCATCAGGGGATTTCAGACGAGGGGAACTGTCTGGGGGAGCTGTCTGGGGGAGGCTGTCTGGGGGAGGCTGTCTGGGGGAGCTGTCTAGGGGGAGCTGTCTGGGGGAGCTGTCTAGGGGAGCTGTCTGCGGGAGCTGTCTGGGGGAGCTATCTGGGGGAGCTGTCTAGGGGAGCTGTCTGCGGGAGCTGTCTGGGGGAGCTGTCTGGGGGGGAGCTGTCTGGGGGAGCTGTCTGGGGGAGCTGTCTGAGGGGAGCTGTCTAGGGGAGCTGTCTGGGGGGAGCTGTCTGGGGGAGCTGTCTGGGGGGGAGCTGTCTGCGGGAGCTGTCTAGGGGAGCTATCTGGGGGAGCTGTCTAGGGGAGCTGTCTGGGGGAGCTGTCTGCGGGAGCTGTCTGCGGGAGCTGTCTGGGGGGAGCTGTCTGCGGGAGCTGTCTAGGAGAGCTATCTGGGGGAGCTGTCTAGGGGGAGCTGTCTGCGGGAGCTGTCTGGGGGAGCTGTCTAGGGGAGCTGTCTCGGGGAGCTGTCTGGGGGGAGCTGTCTGGGGGAGCTGTCTAGGGGAGCTGTCTCGGGGAGCTGTCTCGGGGAGCTGTCTGGGGGAACTGTCTAGGAGAGCTGTCTAGGGGAGCTGTCTAGGGGAGCTGTCTCGGGGAACTGTCTCGGGGGAGCTGTCTAGGGGAGCTGTCTGGGGGGAGCTGTCTGCGGGAGCTGTCTAGGGGAGCTATCTGGGGGAGCTGTCTGGGGGAGCTGTCTGTGGGAGCTGTCTGCGGGAGCTGTCTGGGGGGAGCTGTCTAGGGGAGCTATCTGCGGGAGCTGTCTAGGGGGAGCTGTCTGCGGGAGCTGTCTGGGGGAGCTGTCTGGGGGGAGCTGTCTAGGAGAGCTGTCTCGGGGAGCTGTCTAGGGGAGCTGTCTTGGGGAGCTGTCTCGGGGAGCTGTCTCGGGGAGCTGTCTCGGGGAACTGCCTAGGAGAGCTGTCTAGGGGAGCTGTCTCGGGGAGCTGTCTGGGGGAACTGTCTAGGGGAGGCTGTTGTTGGCCAGGTGGACCCAGTGTAGCAGAAGTCCATGTTATTTTTGTGGAGCCCAGAGAAGAATTCCTGCTCCTCCTGGCCCCACAAAAATAAATTAAAATTTACTGCTGGGTTCCGCTTCAGCTAGACTGCCAGTTGACACTGGACAGAGTATGGATGGTGTACGCTCCGCCCAGTGCTGTCCTAAAATGGTAGTCAGGGTTCTGTGCACCTCATAGGTCCTCGATTTGCATACTAAAAGAATCTATCGCCTGTCTCAGAGTGCCCAGCCATAGCCCTGCAAAGAATAAGGACAGACAGCCACACTGTCAACAGGAATGAGTGGCAAGTCATTCCTCACCATTTTGAGGTCACCAGCACCCTATTACCACCAGAAAGTAGGCCTCAAAATCTCTCCCTCAGGGTCTGCTACCAATATAAGTAGGCACCCAGTAGAATTTCAAACAAGGCCTGGGAGACCTCTCTACTTATTCCTTCCAACAGGGCATGACCTAGGAGTAGTACACAAGAAGAAGCAAGGCATATGAACAGAGAGCACTCCTGCTCTTCTAGGCCCAAGGAAAATAAAACAGAAAGGGAACGATAGCATAGTGGTTATGTTATTGGACAAGCAATCCACAGGCCTGGAGTAATGATCCAGAGACATGAGTTCAAAGCCACCATCGATTAAATAAATCTGGAATGAAAAGCTTGTCTCAGTAATGGTGAGCATGAAACTACTGGATTGTCGTAAAAACCCATCTGGTTCACTTCTTTAGCGAAGGAAATCTGCTGCCCTTACCAATATGTGACTCCAATTCTTAACTGCCCACAGAAATGGCCTAGTAAGCCATTCAGTTATACACAACTGCTACAAAAAACAATAATAAGAAAAAAACTGGACGGACCACCCAGCATCCACTTCAGCACCGGCGCTGGACACGACAACGGCACACCCAGCCCAGTCGACCCTGCAAAGCCCTCCTCACTGGGGACTTGTGCCAAAATTGGGAGAGCAGTTCCACAAATGAGTAAAGCAACAGCCTGACATAGTCGTACTCATAGAATCATATGTTTTAGCCAATGTCCCAGACTCCTCCATCACCATCCCTGGGTATGTCCTATCTCACCGGCAGGACAGACCCACCAGGGGTGGCGGCACAGTTGTGTACAGTCGGGAGGGAGTGGCCCTGGGAGTCCTCAACATTGACTGCGGACCCCATGAATTCTCATGGCTTCAGGTCAAGCACGGGCAAGGAAACCTCCTACCGCCCTCCCTCAGCTGATGAATCAGTACTCCTCCATGTTGAACACCACTTGGAAGAAGCACTGAGGGTAGCAAGGGCACAGAATGTATTCTGGGTGGGGGACTTCAATGTTCATCACCAAGAGTAGCTCAGTAACACCCCGACTGACCAAGCTGGCTGAGTCCTGAAGAACATAGCTACCAGACTAGGTCTGCGGCAGGTGGTGAGAGAACCAACACGAGGGGAAAACCTATTTGATCTTGTCCTCACCAAACTACCTGTCGCAGATGCATCTGTCCATGATAACATTGGTAGCAGTGACCACCGCACAGTCATTGTGGAGACAAAGTCCTGTCTTTACACTGAGGACACCCTCCGTCATGTTGTGTGGAACTACCACCGTGCTAAATGGGATAGATTCAGAACAGATCTAGCAGCTCAAAACTAGGCATCCATGAGGCGCAGTGGGCCATCAGCAGTAGCAGCATTGCATTCCATCACAATCTGTAATCTCATAGCACGGCATATCTCTAATGCTACCATTACCATCCAGCCAGGGGACCAACTCTGGTTCAATCAGGAGTGCAGAAGAGCGTACCTAAAAGGAAGGTGCTAATCTGGGAAGCTGCAATGCAGGACTACATGCATGCTAAAGAGCAGAAGCAGCATGCTATAGATAGAGTTAAGCGATCCCACAATCAACGGATGAGATCAAAGCTTTGCAGCCCTGCTACATCCAGTCGTGAATGGTGGTGGACAATTAAAAAACTAATGGGAGGAGGAGGCTCCATGAATAAACCCATCCTCAATGATGGCAGATCCCAGCACATAAGTGAAAAAGACAAGGCTGAAGCATTTGCAACCATCTTCAACCAGAAGTGCCACATGGATGATCCATATCGGCCTTCTCCTGAGGTCCCCACCATCACAGAAGCCAGTCTTCAGCCAGTTCATTCCACTCCATGTGATATCAAGAAATGGCTGAGCGTACTGAATACAGCAAAGGCTATGGGCCCTGACAACATCCCGGCTGTCGTGCTGAAGACTTGTGCTCCAGAACTAGCCGTGCCACTAGCCAAGCTGTTCCACTACAGCTACAACACTGGCATCTACCCAACAATGTGCAAAACTGCCCAGGTATGTCCTATCCACAAAAAGCAGAACAAATCCAATCCAGCCAATTACCGCCCCATCAGTCTACTCTCAATCATCAGCAAAGTGATGGAAGGTGTTGTCGACAGTGCTATCAAGCGGCACTTACTCACCAATAACCTGCTCACCGATGCTCAGTTTGGGTACCACCAGGACCACTCTGCTCCAGACCTCATTACAGCCTTGGTCCAAACATGGACAAAAGAACTGATTTCCAGAGATGAGATGAGAGTGACTGTCCTTGACATCAAAGCAGCATTTGACCGAGTGTTGCATCAAAGAACCCGAGTAAAATTGAAGTCAATGGGAATCAGGAGTAAAACTCTCCATTGGCTGGAGTCTTACCTAGCACAAAGGAAGATGGTTATAGTTTTAGAGGTCAATCATCTCAGCCCCAGAACATCCCTGCAGGAGTTCCTCAGGGCAATGTCCTCAGCTCAACCATCTTCAGCTGCTTCATCAATGACCTTTCCTCCATCATAAGGTCAGAAGTGGGGATGTTCACTGATGGTTGCACAGTGTTCAGTTCCATTTGCAACTCCTCAGATAATGAAGCAGTTCATGCCCACATGCAGAAAGACCTGGATGATATTCAGGCTTGGGCTGATAAGTGGTATGCAACATTCATGCCATACAAGTGTCAAGCAATGACTATCTCCAACAAGCGAGAGTCTAATCACCACCCCTTGACATTCAATGGCATTACCATTGCCGAAACACCCACCATCAACATCCTGGGGGTCACCATTGATCAGATACTTAACTGAACCAGCCATATAAATACTGTGGCTACAAGAGCAGGTCAGAGGCTGGGTATTCTGCGGGAGTGACTCACCTCTTGACTCCCCAAAGCCTTCCCACTATCTACAAGGCACAAGTCAGAAGTATGATGGAATATTCTCTATTTGCTTGGATGAGTGCAGCTCCAAAAGCACTCAAGAATATCGACACCATCCAGGACAAAGCAGCCTGCTTGATTGGCACCCCATCCACCACCATAAACATTCACTCCCTCCACCACCTTTGCAATGTGTCTGCAGTGTCTACCATCTACAAGATGCACTGTAGCAACTTGCCAAGACTTCTTCGACAGCGCCTCCCAAACCCGCGACCTCAACCACCTAGACGGACAAGGGTAGCAGGCGCATGGGAACACCATCACCTGCAAGTTCCCCTCCAAGTTACACATTATCCTGAATTGGAAATATATTGCAGTTCCTTCATTGTCGCTGGGTCAAAATCCTGGAACTCCCTCCCTAACAGCATTGTGGGAGTACCTTCACCACACGGACTGCAGCGGTTTACGGTGGCGGCTCACCACCACCTGCTCAAGAGTTATTAGGGATGGGCAATAAATGTTGGCCTTGCCAGCGATGCCCACATCCCAGGAACTAATTTTTTTTTCAGTTTAAAAACCTAGTTCTTTGAGCCTCGTATGTCCCCAGCTTCCGATTAGCTTTACCTGCTCAACCCACTGGTTGAAACAGTTGGGCACCGATGATTTAATCGGAGTTTAATCAGGATCTTTAAAGAAGGACCCCGCTGGTTTCAGGTGCATTTCTTTCCTGCTTGCTTAGAAGAACAGGTTAAAATCAAAGTGGAAATAGAGTGGGACGTTGGAGGCTAAGTATCCCTTGCCAAATTGAACCCCACCCATGTTTTCATTAAGTGGGCAAAGTTAAAATCACACTTTAAGTTTTGCTCCGAAACAGATAAAATCAGTCGGGCAACTTTGAAAAATGCATTGCAATCACCCAAAAGAGTGGCAAGGAAATATACTTCCCTGCAGCCGTCTTGATTGTGCTTCATGTTCGCAAATGCATTAGATTATCACACCTGGCCTAGCTCCAATGAAATCTATTGCATTGGCTTAACTTCTTTAATCTCTTCTGTTGTCCAGATTGAGAGAGAGGGATTCTTCTGTTGCGTAACTTCAAAGCACTATTCCTAGATAAGCAATTGCAACACCAATGTTGTGGTGAACACTCTACTCTAGAGCTAAAACATTGACGTTGACTAATGAACTTCAATAATTCCTTGGCGAATATTTTAAATCCATTCACCATCTTGTGATGACATATAAATAGAATGATTGTGACATTCTAAGTATGAAAAGATAATTTTTGTTTCCTCTAGTTCTGAGACCACCCAAAAGTTCTGCTGCAGAATATGATCCATGCTGATTGAAAACAGTCACATGTGCAACAAACTCTGATAAAGAACCTAGGAACCAGTTCATACCAGCTAAGCTACTATACCATGTAGTCAACTTTAAAAAAAAAGCGAACGGAGCAGTTATTAGAACGTTGAGATTTCCAAAACTGTATCGTGTAGACTGACCCAGGCAGTTGCTGAAACCATTATTACGTTTTTGGTGACCTTTTTAGTTCCATCCATCATAGACTCTATCATTGTGTACAGATTTGGAATCAGGAGTAGGAGTCATGTGATTCATTATGTAGCGCTTACCACCCCATTGAAAACCATTTGCTTCAGAACAGCCTATTTTATTTAGGATCTATTTATGTATTCTTCCCGTTTCTCTCTTTTTTTGAGGTTTCTCAAACAACATTTATTTATACTATTTAATTCATGGTTTAAAAATGAAGACAGCTGTTAACTATTAACCATCGTTAAGAATTAACTGTGGTATTTGTCTTCTGAATGTAATCATTGGAACAGCAAACAGCAAACTAGTATTTTGGTTCATTTAGAGGTTTGTTAACATTTAAGCGTAGAAATTACTGTTGGTGTCATGAGCAAGTAAATGCTCAGTGCAGTTTGAGGACATTCCCCATCCATTATTTTAACTGATACATTAACCTACTTAAAATAAACAGCTTGATGCCTCTATCAAAATAGTGAACAGAGGCATACCATATGAATGCATTAAAGGGGCTTCTTTTTAATGAATAAATGTGCTTGTTTACAAACACATGGCACAATGATGTCAATCATTTCATCTTTGCACATGATATCCCCACGATGAAAGGATACCGAGCCTCTCTGCCTCTTCTTTCCCAAACACAAAAGTTTGCCAAATATTTTACTACAAAGACATGCATTGTTTTAATGTTTAACTGCAAAACAGTTGAATTAAAGCATATAAAGAGAGATTGTTAGAAAATATAGTTATGTCAAAAACATAATGGTATACTTCACTATACCATTGTTCTCAGTGTGTTAATAAAATCATCTTTTCTGTTGATTACCTTGAATTCAATGGAATAAATTGAATAAATCTTCATTCTAGTCCACTTAGGCACAGTAAATGTGATTGTCAAACACTTGTGTTGACAGGGACAGAAGTCTGAATTCTGTAAATATCATAAGTGAAGGCAGAATAACTGGCAACAATTGCCTACCCCAAACACATTTCTGATGATTAATTTAACAACCAGTTTCCATGGATTACTGGTATATAAAGATAAGCAACCATTTTCTTGCAATAAACCTATTAAACTAGTTCATAGACTTGTTTTCACAATTTGTCAATACATGAACTTGCATTAAATAGTAAATAATAGTAAATAACCCTTGCTCAACCATTTTATCACATAATCCATTGAGCTAGTCATTAATGCACTCAAACTGACATGGTGGCTTTATTTCAATCAGACCTATAAATGTGATCGATGTCATTTAAATCTGACACTAGCAGTTTAATCATCAGAGGTGAGAGTGATCTGGAGGAACAAGTTAGTACCAGCTAGGCTACTGAAAAATATTTTGAACATTACCTTTGAACTATATAGCTGGATTTTCTCTTCATTATGCTTGATTTTTGGGTGAGTAAGCCAGGAATAAAGGGCAGGGACACATAATTCTGGATCCCTGCCCATTTTATTACCTGCGTGATTTTCTGAGGTCACTTCCAGCTGACACCACAGGCACGAAGAGAGGCAAGTCTATTTAAAGTATAGTCATGATGTGATGACATTATATGCCCAAATTTTTCATCATTACCACCTCTTTAGCACTGGATGTAAATCAAGTCCATAGAAAATGGAGTCCAGTTGCGCTATATGGCAACGTAACTTTTATGCATAGAATCATAATAAAGTTTGATTCTCTGTATTTTTTTCACTGCTGACAACTACCTCAACATCGACCTTCGTGCCTTCTGTTGTGGGGGATCCTATTTTTCACCCCATCAACTCATTCTAAAGTGGCAACGATGGGTTTCTCATTGGGGAATAATCCAGTATTTTTTGTTTTTGCGGTAAAAGGAGAAGCTATGGAAGAGGGAGGCCAGGGGTTAGGTGCAACAAAATGAGGTCGGGACCGGCAAGGAGTGGAGATCGGAAGCGGCGAGGGTCAGAGGTCAGAAGCGGTGAGGAGCAGAGATTGGAAGGGGAGAGGAGCGGAGGTCAGGATTGGCGAGGAACGGAGATCGGAAGCAGCGAGGAGCGGAGGCTGGAAATGGCGAGGTGCGGAGAAAGGGACCAATGAGGAACATCCAATAAATTCCAGGGAGAGAGGTTCTGTGGGAAGGAGGATGGTGGACAGTAGGAGTATGTTTGTATTTGGATATATGTACTAGGCTAATGCAGTGGAGCATGGTCCCCAGTGTCTTGGATTCACTTGCCACTGGACCAAGACCTTGCTCTGTCAAGCCCATGTGGTATCTCGTGTGCACGGCCACCCCACATTAAAAGAATTCACGCACAGGCATCTTCTACCACTTAAAATGAAGTTCGGGACCTGGAATGTCAGGACACTCATGGACAATCCCAATGGCAACAGACCTGAACATCGCACTGCCATCGTTGCCCGGGAACTCAGATGCTTTGATGTAATCGCCGCCCTAAGTGAGACCCATGCAGGAAGGGGAAGGCAGCTCAGGGAACAAGATGGTGGTTACACGTTCTTCTGGAGAGGTAAACTTGAAGAAGAACGCTGCCTCCATGGGGTGGGCCTCGCCATAAAAAATGAGCTAGTTGGCCATCTCAGAGACTCCCCTTGCGGGATAAACAAAAGCCTCATGACCCTTTGGCTCAACCTAGCCCGGAAGCAATGCGTCATGGTCATCAGTGCATACGCCCCAACACTGCAAGCTACAGATGAGATCAAAGAGGAATTCTACACCAACCCCTGGTGGTAAAAACAGAGAGACAGACTATTATCTGAATGGTGACAGATTAGGAAAAGGGGAGGTGCAACGAGACCTGGGTGTCATGGTACATCAGTCATTGAAGGTTGGCATGCAGGTACAGCAGGCGGTTAAGAAAGCAAATGGCATGTTGGCCTTCATAGCGAGGGGATTTGAGTACGGGGCAGGGAGGTGTTGCTACAGTTGTACAGGGCCTTGGTGAGGCCACACCTGGAGTATTGTGTACAGTTTTGGTCTCCTAACTTGAGGAAGGACATTCTTGCTATTGAGGGAGTGCAGCAAAGGTTCACCAGACTGATTCCCGGGATGGCGGGACTGACATATCAAGAAAGACTGGGTCAACTGGGCTCGTATTCACTGGAGTTCAGAAGAATGAGAGGGGATCTCATAGAAAAGTTTAAAATTCTGATGGGTTTAGACAGGTTAGATGCAGGAAGAATGTTCCCAATGTTGGGGAAGTCCAGAACCAGGGGTCACAGTCTAAGGATAAGGGGTAAGCCATTTAGGACCGAGATGAGGAGAAACTTCTTCACCCAGAGAGTGGTGAACCTGTGGAATTCTCTACCACAGAAAGTTGTTGAGGCCAATTCACTAAATATATTCAAAAAGGAGTTAGATGTAGTCCTTACTACTCGGGGGATCAAGGGGTATGGCGAGAAAGCAGGAATGGGGTACTGAAGTTGCATGTTCAGCCATGAACTCATTGAATGGCGATGCAGGCTCGAAGGGCCAAATGGCCTACACCTGCACCTATTTTCTATGTTTCTATGTTTACCATTGACAGTGTTCCACCAGCGGCTGTGAAGGTCACAACCACTCTGAACTTTTCATTTCAGGCTACCACTGGGGACATCAGTAACATTATCCAATCAGTTGTGCACAGATGCATAAAGAAAGTCACAGGTGCATTGTTTGCTAGAGCATGCCATTTCATTCGCTTCACCATCGGACAAATGGCAGCAGAAGAACAGAGTATGGCAATTTTACGGAGTGGCAAGATATTCCAAGATCCAATGAGTCATAGTATCAAGATACCCATATGATAATACGTACTTCCTTCATCAATTCCACCACCCATCTAATAGGAAAGGATCCCACTTTTTTCTATGATCAGCTCATTTGTGACCAGTAGCATTGAATCATTCAAGTTAATGCTTATAGTCTTCCATGGTGCCTTCACGTTGAGGCAATTCACCATGTCGGCATTCTTTGATCCAGAAAGGTAAGTCTATGGGTAGATGCTGGGAGGCAAGGCTACCCTCTATAGCCACAGCAGTTGACACCTGTGTGCATTCTCAGAGTACCAGCTGAACTATTTCAAAATCTATTCTTCCACCAGTGATCACAGTGCATGATACTAGATTTCTGAAGGTGCACTTCAGGTGCTTGGCTCAGTCGGGTGTGGGGGGGCTCTGCAATACATATTTCAGCTAGGATCCTGATGTTGTGCATCATGCTCCACAACTTTGCCTTACAATTAGGTCTCCTTATGTAACCACAAAGGACGAAGGCAAAGATCAGCCAGATGAGAGGCAGAGGCACTTTTTTCTCACTGCAAGACAGTCATGTCAATCTGATACAGGAGAACTTTTCTTGACTATCACAACTGACCAGCTCATGAACAATCCTGTCTAAACCTTCCCTTTTCCCGCCACAGAAAATGCCCAGCATTTATTCATCTCTTCCCACGGCACCCATCTCATCAAAACCACTTTCTAACCTCGTCAAAAATCATGCCCATCAATTTCAATACAATCATTATTTTACTAATAACCCCAGTGTTAGTTTGCCCAGTGTTTGTGTCCATGATGCTTCCTCTTTTGCAAGTATGTGATGCATGATCTCCTAATCCTAATCATTGCTTCTTCTACTTGTCACCTTAGTAGTAGGAGTGCATGAGGTAACTGGCTTCTGTTACATTGCCTAACCTGGGAAGATTTTCAGATCTCATCATAACAAATCCTGCACTGGTGCCATAACTGTGAATCTACCTTACACCTTTTCTGTGGCTCATTTTTCTATTTTATTGATAATATTAGAAGTGACAGATGCCTGTGTTGGTTGGCTAGACTAACACAGAGCAATGCTGTCATAGTTTAGGACATCATTTGAACTCTTTGATTAAATTCCAACCTTAACAGCCAGTCCTGACATGCACAATTCCATGTATTATTGGCAGACTTTTACAATAAAATTATTTTTTTTCATTCCAAGTGCTTTTACAAGTCTTACAAGGCTTACACAAGTCTATGGACTGGTTGGGCTGAAGGGCCTGTTTCTGTGTCGTATATCCTATGTAATCCTATTTTGGCAGCATACACTATAATAATACTTGATAAAAATATAGTAAATGCATTTTAAAAGCTTTAAAATAACAAAATCCTGTCCAAAATAATAGACTATTTTTCTTTGAAGGACAAATGTACAAAGTTATTTCTGTTTGCTATTCAGATATAATTAGGAGGCAAGGTGAAAATTAATACATTTTTTAAACTGGGAGATTTGTTTTATTCTCTCCTCTTAGATCCACTCACTGTGTTATGCTGGAATAATAACTGGCTAAAATCCATGATATCAACACAGCTTTTCACTCAATAATGCATAGATAAAAAAATCTACTTACCGGGAAAAGAAAAATACACAAATGTAATAGTTGAAGGATGGGATTAGTATAATGTCCTTGAAATGACAGTGTAAGAGTGCACAGAATAAAAGACAGTAAATGCATATTAAAACCATAATGATCATAACCTAAACCTTAACGTGTGGTTCATTCCTTTTATATGTGCTGGTACAAATAACCTCACATGGACATCACCCTGTTTGCCTCTGAATATAATGAGACCTGGAATTATGCTTGTAAATGTACAAGGTTCAAATTGTGTAAGATAAATTAAGCTCCAGCTTGTGACATTAATTAACCTTTGGCCACTCAAAACGACCTCTCTTTGCCCTTTCAACCCCCAATGGCCCGTATCCAAGACTATGTCTTAACTGATAGTAATTTAAATTTCAAATAACATCCAAGTATTCAGGGGAGGATAAACTCCCTCAAATGAGAAAATGAATAACAATAAAACTTTAAACAAGGATTAATACCTCTGTTAAATTAGCAAACACAAAATTGAAAAGAGCGTGTTAAGCATTTATGTAGTAATATTGTACAGAATTGTTTTCAGGCTGCTATTGTTTTCCTCAGATTAACTGATTTTAACGTGTTTTGATATACTTATCTGGTTATTAGTGAATAGGAGAGTGATCTTAAATCATCATCATTGGTAATCCCTCGTTATTAGAGAATAGGAGAGTGATCTCAAATGGCTAGATTAAAACTATAGCATGGTTTGATCTCACAGAATTGATGTTAACTGCAAACTATTCCTTTTGGTAAATTAATGTACTTGGCACTTTTTAGTCATAAAGCAGTATATCTACTCCTCCATGCCAGTTCTCATTATGTCCCTCCACACCGTAATATTTTGGAATAAAGACACAAGTGACAGCTCAGCCCCTCTGTGATATTAGTGTGGCAAAATCATAGGAAAATAGCCATATGATTATAGGTACTCACGGATACCAGAAATCTATTAGTGTAACAAAGAATTCTTTTAAACCACATTATCCATAGTTCCTTTTTATTTACTAGTTGTATTGGCTATAGAGAGAACTAGTGACCAACACCCTATTACATAAAACTAGGTTGCTTTGGAGCAAGAGAATGTTTAGGCAGTATACAAATACAGAAGTAACGAACTGATGCACCATATGAGCACAGGAGATTTGGGAAAGGACCTTTTCTTGTTTGATTACACTTAGTGAAATGACACAGCACATTGATGAAATTTCATCATCACATTCCTTGTGGATGATATCATTATGACAAAATTCTTATGTGTTTTTTATGAGGGGGAGGAGGAGGAATAGGAGCCTGGCGAGGCCCTGAATGTCCAGCAAGACGACAAGGACCAGCAGCAACCACAGAGGATGCAGAGTGCAAATGTTGGTGGCGACTCATAAGGGATCAGTTTGCTTCAATGGAGGAAGCTGAGGGATGCAGCTAATAATGACCATGCATTGTGGCAAGAGAATGCCACATCTCCATCACACATCCACAATCATACACCAGAGGCTGAAGGAGATGGTCAAAGTAAGAGTTTATTTAACACACATTGCTGGAACAATCCCAAAAACCCCACACATTTAAATAAAACAAAATGGAGCACACCGCCCCTTCAAAGAAAACAAAGAAACATCAGACTTTGGACATATTCACTGAGGTGCCAGACCCTCAAATGAAACAAAATGAAGCATCCGCCCTTTCAAAAAAAACAAACAAACATGAGAGTTGATGAATTCTTCACAGATGTCCCCTGGGGAAACATTTGCTCAATGGGTCTTATGCTGCCATTTCCCATCGCTCTGCCTCACCCCCCTCCCACGCCTACTGCTCCTCCTCCTCAATGTAGCCTCAGTACCTGCAGCAAGGCTGCTCGAGGGCTGCTGTGTGTCTGAGGCAGTCAGGACAGATGGCCGACGTGGACACCCTGGACAAGCTGCGGCCATAGAAAGCCTGGGTACAGAGACGATTCACGAGGCTGATCCCGGAGATGAGGGGGTTACCTTATGATGATAGATTGAGTAGACTGGGTCTTTACTCGTTGGAGTTCAGAAGGATGAGGGGTGATCTTATAGAAACATTTAAAATAATGAAAGGGATAGACAAGATAGAGGCAGAGATGTTGTTCCCACTGGTCGGGGAGACTAGAACTAGGGAGCACAGCCTCAAAATACGGGGGAGCCAATTTAAAACCGAGTTGAGAAGGAATTTCTTCTCCCAGAGGGTTGTGAATCTGTGGAATTCTCTACCCAAGGAAGCAGTTGAGGCTAGCTCATTGAATGTATTCAAATCACAGATAGATAGATTTTTAACCAATAAGGGAATTAAGGGTTACGGGGAGTGGGCGGGTAAGTGGAGCTGAGTCCACGGCCAGATCAGCCATGATCTTGTTGAATGACGGAGTAGGCTCGAGGGGCTAGATGGCCTACTCCTGTTCCTAATTCTTATGTTCTTATGTTATGTTAACCTGTGGAATTCTCTACCGCAGAGAGTTGTTGATGCCAGTTCGTTGGATATATTCAAGAGGGAGTTAGAAATGGCCCTTTCGGCTAAAGGGATCAAGGGGTATGGAGAGAAAGCAGAAAAGGGGTACTGAGGTGAATGATCAGCCATGATCTTATTGAATGGTGGTGCAGGCTCAAAGGGCCGAATGGCCTATTTCTGCACCTATTTTCTATGTTTCTATGCTCCCAAATAGTGTCAGCCCAGGCATTGCACAGCAGCACAAATTCATTCATAGAGCACCACACTTCGAAATAATGATTCTCCTTGAGTTATTAAAGGATGATATTCTTTGTATGCATCATATCCTTTATCTAATAAATCCTATTCCCTGACTTGGATGAGTCACAAATATACAAGTTCTTAACAATTCACAAAGTAAAAAATGTGGCATTTTCCAATTGAAATCTAATCTACTTATCACTTCACAGGCTATCAAAGTTTGTCCTAGACTAGAGACACTGTAGAGGCTATACAATAGTTCATCTCCCTTACAAACCCTTGCAGAGTAAGCTTATCAGCAAGCTAGAATAGACATACAATGAGAAGAGATGAAAGATACATTGAAAAACAAATTTCCTTTGTATATATGGAACAATTTCGCTTCTCAAAATTGTTCATTTAGTTAAGTGGTTGGGCTCTAGTGTATGAGAGGGGAATTGAATGGTGAATGAACTAATTAGTAATTATTGCACAAGGCGGCAATGATGAAGGAGGTCTCTAATCAGTAGACAGCTGGTAGTGAATTGTACAATTTACCAGTTCCCAATGGAGAGCTCTCTATGCGGGAGTCCTCCTTTATCTATTGGGGACCTGGCCTGGAGGGTTTTACATGGGGCAGTCCCATGCAATAATTTTTAAGTCGTTTCATGCACCCTCGGGCCCCATGCATTTTAAGCAACCTGGAGAAGTTTGTGTTTATTGGGTGTGCGAGGTTGCAGCCCCTCTTCCATTTCTTAAAGGGGCTGCTCCTCGATTTCTGGTTGCACTTTAGTCCCACATTCCTGATCTTTGGGCACCCGGTGTGGTGGGGAGCGGACAGGTCAGAGGGCCTCTTCTTAGGACTGCTCCTGGGCCTGGCCAAGGTGGCCATCAATAAGTCCAGGCAGCGGGCAGTCGAGGGAGTCATTCAGCTTGACTGCCTGCCTCTCTTCCGCGGCTACGTTTGCACCTGGGTGTCCCTAGAGGTGAAGCACGCAGTGTCTACTGGTATGCTCGAAGCCTTCCACGAGTGGTGGGCACCGGAGGAACTGAAGTGCATCACTACAACAGGGAACAGAATTTTAATTTGATTTGCTAAGGTTGCTTTTAATGTTTTTTGTTAATTTGCAGATTCTGGTGGTTGTGCCCCCACATGGTTGAATTGTATTATTTAAAAGAGTTGTACAATTTACTACTGAAATTTGACACTTAAAATAGGCAGGTCAGGGGAGCTCCTGGTGGGTCTGCACCTGTGTTTGGTTGCAATCAATTATTCACGAGTCTAGGAATTGTGGGTAGGATGCCTCTGACTACTTAGCCATGTTTTGGGTTTTATTTTCTGGGCCTGGGTGAAGTAAGAATACAGGCACATGATATTCAGCAGTTTTCCAGAAATATTCCATAACTGATGGGTATTACATGGGACTGCTTACTTTGTTCAACTTGATCTGGCAATCATAAATTGAGTTATTGGGCTGGATTTTTGTTTTTTGTGATTTTGCCCGTTTCCGGCACAAATCACGGCGAAAATGTTTCTTTAGCGCCGGGTCAGCGTTAGCGCCAAAGCGCGCAACTTTCGCTAAATGAAAGTTGCTGATGAGCATTAGCGTTAACTCTGGCATTTCACAATAAACTTCTGCCCTGAAAAAAAAATCATCCCTTCTGCGCATGCACGAATGTAAAGATTTTTTGTTGTTTCTTGCCGTGCTTCTGGGTCTGCTGTCCGATCGCAAATGCTAATGCAGGATGTGGCCGTACGCATGCGCATTGCACCAGGGCTGAATCCGCCATTTTAAAATTGAATTTTGAAAATGGAGGAGGACAACAGACAGTGTGACAGGCGGTTCAGCCCAGAGGTAAACAAAGCTCTAGTGGGGGTGTGGAGCGGAGGTGGCCTGAATTGTACAGGAGTGATGGATCTAGATCCCTCCCAGCCATTTTTAACAGAATCTGGAGGGAAATTGCAGAGGAGGTCTCTGCCTCCGACACGGTGGTGAGGTCTGGCACACAGTGCCGCAAGAAATGTAACGATCTCACCAGGGACGTCAGAGTGAGTACCATTTTCATTACTTCAATGATAAATCTGACACACTATTTGTTCTCACGCTGTTGCTGACTTTCAGCACTCTGTGGGTTGCCTCCTAAAATGCATGACACATAGGTAAGCGTAGTTTGGCACCCTATTGGCTATGAATGATATTTACACATTACTAAAAATGCTTTCTGAAATCTCATAAGATGCTTCTGCACTTCGATGTCCTCCTGATGAACCATGTGCAACTTCCAAGGCCATTAAGCAGAAGATTGTATTACATTCAGACAGTATAAGTGCTTTGGTGGCTGTCTGTGTGTGCCACAAGAGCACATCGACCCTCTTGTGGCAGGTAAAGAAGTCACACCCTGCCACTCACTAACCTCGAGGAGAAAGTGGCAGGCCTCATCGGCGTCAATGGTTGGGCAACTGCCGATGGGGGTACTGACCCCCGATTGGAAACTGAGGGTAAGTCCTGCACACTCCCTGGGCTGGGTTGGGGCAATGTCATGCAGTGTATGTGGATTATGGTTGGGGCAATGTCATGCAGTGTCTGTGGTCTGGGTTGGGGCAATGTCATGCAGTGTCTCTGGACTACATATAATGGAGTAGCGGCGGTCCTTTAAATGAGCCTGTGCTATGTGTTATGTCTGTAATGTACTTATGGCAAGGTGCTGTACTCAAACTGTAGTGACCTTGGTCCTTTATTCGTACCTCCAGAGTGAGGCAGCCGCATGGTGGCTGCCCTTTCATACAGCCCCTGCGACCAGGGCAGGAAACCCCAGTCTCCACCAGTTGCACCCTCTAGTGGTGCCAGCATGTATATACACAGTGTAAACCTTATTGATAGTACATCAGGTAAACAAGTCTCCATCTTATGCAACTGTACAGTGACTACACAGAGAGTATATCTATAGTCAGCATATATAATATCACTCTCCCCCCAAGTCCTTTGTGCCAATTACCTTTGCACTATGTGCTCTGGCTTAGCTCTCACCAGACAAGTGCCAATAGCCCTTGCACCTTGACTGTGCTTTGGCTTGGCTCTCTCCCTGTTAACCCCCAAGTCCTTTTGCCACAACGTTGGGTAATGGAGGTTCCAGTGGGTTCTGGGTGTGATCCATGTGTGTGTCCATGGCTACATACATCCATTTTCCGCCCCCCACAGCGGGATCATGCAGCTGGCCCGTTACATTAATATACAGGATCAGACACAGTGCAAGTACAAAGAAAGGACAAAAAAAAATGCTTTTTCTTTACAGTTTGCATCGTGACACCATGGTTCATTGAATTACATTTGTTACGTTTTGCGGTCGTGCGCCAGGATTGAGTAGATTGCATTCATGGTTCAGTCATGGTCAGTACTGAGGTAGCAGTACAGGTATGCGAGAATGCAGGTTCCTGAGCAAACGGACAGGGTCCTAGTTGTCTGATAGCGGCACTGCGTTCCCTGCTAACAGGGTGGGCTTGGTTCGCGCACCGAGCCAGGACTCAGGGTCTTTGCCGTTGCCTAGTGGTGGGCAGATCCACAGATGTATGCGGCCTCCCTGTCCTCCTTTGAGGCTGCAGAATCTTCTGCCTGCTCTCTAACGGTGTTGGGAACCTGGTTGTTCCAGGTCCCGTTTGGGGAACTCGTTGGTTCTGACCTTTCGCTCCCGGTCATGGCCGAGGTAGGGACTGGGTCTGGGGGCTGTGCCGTCTCCACCCGGGTGGTAGGTAACAGCGGCCGACTGTGTGTATTGGTGCCATTTTCGTTTCCAGGTCCGCGGCGAATAGTGCCATCAGGTTCCTGCAGCGTGGGATAGACCTGGGGCAGGGTATCAGGATCAGTGCCTTCACCCTCCTGAGGTCGCTGGCCTATAACTTGTGGGGACACCTGGGGCAGGGTATCAGGATCAGTGCCTTTACCCTCCCGGATTCGCTCGCTTGCTACTTTTGGGGACACTCGATTTCTGACATCTCGGAACAACATTTTGCTCTTTACATTAGCAATAGTACCGACATCTCGCAACAACATTTTGTTCACAATCTTAATCGGCTCGTTACATTGATTGCCATGCATACAATGTCTCTAAGTTCAGTTGGTTGCAGGTCTCCTTTAAGAGAACCCTGCTGGCTTTACCCCAATCAGATCCTTTGTTAGACACCACATGATGGTCCCTGAACATTGCACCTCGTGGTCTGGCTGCGGCCATCTTTTTTCCAGCCACGCTGCCCCTCGCTGCAGCAGGGACACATCTTGCCTCTGTCCTCGAGGTCGACTGCCTTGATCCTTCTCTCCCGCGATTCTGCCACAAAAGCTGGAAGAGTGCCTGTGAATTCAATCTTCCTCCCCAGGAGTCCTGTCACTGGAGCTGGGAAGGTACTTTTAGGTCGTTCCGGTCGGATCATTGCCACGCTGTCGTGATAAACGGTCTGTGCCTCAGGTGCTGCGCTGGTCTGTTCTCTGGTGCCTGGCCCAAGCGAAGGTGAATTTTTGCTTTGCCTCTGAGCACGGGGGACATCGATTGCTGGAGTGAAGAGTTTTCCCATTTCCACTGGATCTTCCCCATCCACCTTCTTCCGAGTAGCGTTGGACCATCACCTGCAACAATCCACAGCGGTAACTTGTGCACCACGCCATTATGGATTACACTTACATTCGCACTACCAAGGACTGGGATCAGCTCCTTGGTGTAGGTGCGCAACTTTTCCTGTACTGGGACCAGCTCGGGTCGTTTTTCGTTCCATAGCCTCTCAAAGGCATCCTGGCTCATCACTGACTGACTCGCTCCCGTGTCCATTTCCATGAAGACTGGAATGCCATTTATCTCAACTTCCATCTTCACTGGAGGACAATCGGTGGTGCAGGTATACACTCCATAGACAGAGACATAGAAAATAGGTGCAGGAGTAGGCCATTCGGCCCTTCGAGCCTGCACCACCATTCAATGAGTTCATGGCTGAACATGCAACTTCAGTACCCCATTCCTGCTTTCTCGCCATACCCCTTGATCCCCTTAGTAGTAAGGACTACATCTAACTCCTTTTTGAATATACTTAGTGAATTGGCCTCAACAACTTTCTGTGGTAGAGAATTCCACAGGTTCACCATACACTTCTTCTTGGGGCTGAGCTGCCTCTCTGGCCAAATCATCATACTCCCCGCTGGATTCAAAGTCATCTACCGACTCCTCTGCTAGACGGTGAGTCATATTTCTTTTACACATACGCTGGAGGTGGCCCTTCGTGTTACAGGCTTTGCATACGTACTCTGCAAACCGACACTGGTGAGCCCTATGGTTTCCTCCACAACACCAGCATGGTGCTACTCGATTAGCACCCCTCGGCGGACTCTGAGTTCTGGAACCCTGAGGTCTGTGCTCTCTGCCACTTTCTACAGACTTGCCTGTGAAAGGCACCATTCTGTGTACAGAGTCCACAGGATGAATGATTTGCTTGGTGCTGCAGGTCGAGGTCATGAACGCCTGACTGATGCTGATGGCCTTCTGCAGGTTGACTGTGGTGTTGGCAGATAATAGCTTGTGAAGGAGGCCCTCGTGGCCAATTCCTATAATGAAGATGTCTTGCAACGCTTCGTTGAGGTGCATGCTGAAATCACACGGTGCCGCAAGTCTCCTGAGGTCAGCAGCATATTTTGCAATCTCCTGGCCCTCAGTTCTGCGGTGAGTGTAAAATCTGTGCCTGGCCGTGAGGATGCTCTGTTTTGGCTTTAGTTGGTCGTGAATTAGTTCAGTCAGCACACCGTATGTCTTATCCTTGGCCTTCATGGGTGTCAGCAAGTCCCCGACGAGACAGTAGACCTCGGGCCCACAACTGGTCAGCACTATAGCCTTGCGCTTTTCCGCCAATGTGTCCGTCTCCCCTGCCAGGTCATTTGCCATGAAATATTGCTTGAGCCTTTCCGTGAAAGCATTCCAATCATCATACTCTGCGAAGTCTTTTAGTGTGCCAACGGTAGCCATAATTGCGTGAATGTCCGTATTCTTATCGCCAGTTGTTATGTCTGTAATGTACTTATGAATGATTGCACGAGGCAATGTGTTGTACTCAAACTGTAGTGACCTTGGTCCTTTATTCGTAAATCCAGAGTGAGGCTGCCCTTTTATACAGCCCCTGCCACCAGGGCAGGAAACCCCGGTCTCCACCAGTTGCACCCTCTAGTGGTGCCAGCATGTATATATACAGTGTAACCCTTATTGATAGTACATCAGTTAAACAAGTCTCCATCTTATGCAATTATACAGTGAGTACACAGAGAGTATATCTATAGAGTGCATGTATAACACTATGTGACCTTCTTCATGTCACCTTGCCCACTCTCCTGCTGCTAACCACTCGTCTGTTGCTTTCTACTTCCAGATGACCAGTCACAGGCGTCGAATCCCTAGGATCAACCCTCCAGGTCTGCCCAACATGTGGCGGGGGTGGGGAAGAGGAGGAGGAAGAGGACTTCAGTGATCAGCCTACTTGGTGGGGGTGGGAGGGGGTGGGAGGGTTGATGCAGTCGACACTTTTTTTGCCACCGGCAAACATGTCATCCGAAGATGATCTCACATTCTCGGGCTTTGACACCTCCGAGGCTCCTGGGACCAGTGGCGAGTGGCAATGCAGTCCTGGGGTCGAATCCCCATATACCATCTCTCCGGAGGGTGAGTCGGCAAAGTTGGTCTGCTGACAGACAAGCAGATGCGGAACTGGACATGGAGGGACTGTCCAGGGAGAGCATCCAGCTCACCCAGCAGCTCCTTGATGTCCTGGGTAGGATTCCCGTGAGCAACGAAAAACTCACTGCGACCATAACAGAAGTAGGGTTGTGAATTGTCGGTGCAATTGCTGGTGGCCTCTGCCAGTCACACTGGAGTCTCCAATGTCTCTCCCCCAATACAGCAGAACTCAAACCTCTGGCCACTTTGCTGCATGAACTCTTGGTGCCACTTTGGGTAAGGTCATCAGGTGAGGGAGAGGGATAATGGTAGGGGGGGGACGGGGGGAGGGTGGGGAGGGAAGAGCCAGTGGCAAAAGACAGTGGGGCAGGGATTGTTGTTTTGTTGTTGTTGTTATTTTATTACAGTTTTCAAAGTTTCCCAATTATGTTCAAAGTTGACTGTTTATTAAAGTTTCAAAATTACATTAACAAAGTTATAAAAGTTTATAATGTTTCATAAATTATTTTGTTCCTGTTTAGTGTCTCATTTGCAGAATAAGAGGGGGAATAGTCAACATGGTGGATAGAGTGGCCAGGCAACGGTCAAACGTGTCTTCAGTCTTCAAGCTAAGCGTTCAGTTATGAGCTGCTGATTAAAGGCTTTTGCAGCGGCGAAAGTGGCACGAGGCCTCCCCTGTGATTGTGGTGGTGGTGGCATAGGTTGCTCTCCAGACTCCTCCTCCTCCCCCCACCGCCCCCTCTCTCCTGTGGTCCTGTAGTCCTCATTGGCAATTCCTGTCCCCACATGATGGCTAAGTTGATTAGCATACAGCACACCACAATGAACTCAGAGACCTGCTGAGGGGAGAATTGCAGGCTGCCTCCAGAGTGGTCCAGGCATCGGAAGCGCTGCTTGAGCACTCCGATTGTCTGTTGGACGATGTTGTGTGTGGCTGCATGGCTCTCATTATAGCGATGTTCGGCTTCTGTCTGAGGGTTCCGGAGGGGGGTCATGAGCCAGGTGGTGAGGCCGTAACCTTTGTCCCCCAGCATCCAGCTCTGGCCTTGTGGCTGATGCTGGAACAGGCCTGAGACAGTGCTCTCACGCAAGATGAAAGCTTCATAGATTCTCCCTGGATATTGGGCATTGACAGCCATGATGCGTTGAGTTTGGCCACAGATGTTCATTCATGGAGTGGAATCCCTTTCGGTTTCGGTAAATCTCTGGATTGTGTTAAGGTGCTCGCAGGGCGATGTGCGTAAGGTCAAGGGCACCCTGAACCTTGGGGAAGCCAGCAAATCATCCAAAACCTACAGCCCTCTCATTCTGGGTCTCCTTGGTCATTGGGAAGTTTATGAAGCCCATCCTGCATGCGTACAGTGCAGTAATCAACAGGCGAATGCAGCAATGTGTAGCGTGCTGCAAGATGGAGCATATGTCTCCCGCTGATGCCTGGAAGGAGCCGGAGGCCTAGAAGGCAAGTGCCGCCGTCACTTTCACCTCGACAGACAGTGCAATCTTGTTGCTGCTGGTAGGCTGTAGGTCTGCCTTTATGAGCTGGCATATCTCTGTCAACACTTCTTTTCAAACGCACTGCGCCTGTGAGAGCTGCTGGCATGTGCGATGTTCCCAGTAAACTTGTGGGGGGTAAGACCATAATATCCAGCCAGCATTAATGGCTGACATAGTATGGCTCCCATCTTTTAAAATGTCCTTTAAAACAGACTATAAACTCATAAAAATTCACTATGAAAAACGGAGCCGCCTTCTCCCACTCCTTTTATGCTGCTCCGTTTTAAAGATGATGCCATTAGTGCTAGGTGCACCCTGGGTCCGACTGCTTTTTGCTGGCGGGTTCCTGGACGGATGCTAAATTGGGCGATATGACCGAAAGTTCTGCCTGGGGTGCTAACGCAGCGTTGCACACCAATTGACGACATCCAAACGGTGAAAACATCGGGCGTGCGCTAAGTTTTAGTGCCGCTGCAAAACCACTGCCGAAAGTTCCGCCTGGGTTCAAAATGTTGTGTGCCTCTTTTCGCGCCAAAAAAAAATCATTTTTGCGCCCCGCCCAGGCGCTAAACTGGGCGCAAATTAGCCGAAAATACAGCCATTTATTTATTTACTTTAAAATTGTAGTTTGGACAGATTGCTTTGTTTCTGTTAGTGGTGGCCTTAATGTTGAGATGGAAGACATTTGTCGATACTCATGATTGTCATGCTTTTCCCAATCATATCAATTACTTTTCTGCACAAAATACTCAGATGGCCTTAATAGATTGGACACCAGGAGGAAAGACTCCAAAGAGTCAATATTACAATGTAATGTATAAGATTGGCGTATGAAAATACAAGGCAGAGCAGAGGTCATGTTTCGTGTGATAATGGGCAGAGTTGAAAGTTGGGGAATGTAGAATAAGGATGTAGAAAGGTGAAGAGGGGATTTGTTATGACCTAGTACAGACAAAGCTTCATGTGTCAAAAATGCATAATGTTAAAGCATTAAAACATAAAAATAATGAATGAGGAGATGCAATCTCAGAAAAATAGAGGTTGAATGATTAAGAAAGATGGTAAATAAAGAGAAAAAGGGGAGATTTTGGACAGACACAAGCAGCAAAATTAAGCAGGGATCACTTGCGATAAAACAGGTGTTCCTGTTTGTTACGAGCAGGAACAAAGGCTCACCATTTAGACATCAGCTCCTTCAATGCAAGATTATTTTAAGCAAAGGTGACTAGCTCGGTTTAAAAATTGTTGATCCCTGTTGGAAGGGCTCTTTAATCTACCACCAGAAAAATATCTTGGATTTGGTTATGGGGTATCTAAGACTGAATAAAAATCAGATGACTGAAGAGGTAAGTATGCTGTGGGGATGCTCAACCCTCTGAGTGTGAGTGTGGGAGGTAGTTGATAACGTAAGTGCTGGGCTTCCTCAATACCCCCAAATTATCCTTGAAATTATCCCAGAAGAATTGGAACTCAATCAGTGGCAATTGTGGTTTGCATTATTGGCATTGCTGCTGAATAACAGGAACATATATTTGTATAGTGTTGCTCACAGAGGGGAAAGTCTCAAGGCAACTAACAAAGAGAAAAAAACAGGACACCAAGTAGGGATAGGAGAAATCAAGGCAGATGAGATAGGTTTTTAAGAGTCTTTTGCAGAAAGTGAAACTAGTAATGAGACAAGTGGTTTGGGAAGAAAGTTGCAGAGGTCGAGGGGCCAAAGTTCACCATCCCCGAAGGGACAGCTACCGCGGGGTTTCAGCGAGCGATCAAAAAAATCGATCGGCCACTGCAGCTCGGGTTCTGAGCGGTGTTCACTTCCGCCAGGAACGGCGGGGTGAAGTTACTGTAAAGGTAAGTTTCCAGCGTTGACGTCTGCAGCATGCGGGCCACTAGAAAGCGGCCAGGACAAGGATTTTCAGGAGTTCTTCGGGCAGAGGTATTCGAGTCAGTCCTCGAACGCAACAGTGCTGGAGTGTTGCCGTGATCATGGCCCTTTGGTAGGAAAATTGTTTCATTAATTTTAGTGTTTTTATGTCAGATTACATCATCCACAGTATTTATGTTTTCATATAGTTTTATTAATTATTAGTGTTTTTATGTCAGATTCCATCATCCTCAGTATTTTGCTTTTTAAATACTTTTATTAATTGTTTTGGCTTCATTAACCTGCTGGGTACTGCTCAGAGGTTTTCACATACTTTTGTACAACTTTCAGGTCTGGCACTTTGTGGAGGCCTGTGAGCTGCAGAGACCTGCTTGGCAGGGTTCACCCTGAGGTTGGGAGGGCAACACCTGGTACACCTGGTCAGAAGCAGGGCAGCACGCAGGAGAAGGTGTCCCATCAGCACCGTGCAGACAGGCAGCGGGCAAGGGAGGCAGCAGCCATGATTCGTTCATTCTGCACCAGACCAGTGTGCCTGCCGTCTTCACCAGCCCGAATCAGGATTGCGGTTGGCTGCTTGGGGACAAGGGATATCACCTGTCCACTTGGCTGCTCACTCCACTGCGGAACCCCAGGACAGCACCAGAGCATGCATACAGTGACGCTCATTGTATCACCAGATGCATCATCGAGCAGTGTATAGGTATCCTGAATCAGAGGTTCCGGTGCCTGCACCGCTCTGGTGGCACCTTGTACTCTCCTCAACGGGTCTCCATAATCGTCGTGGTCTGCTGCATGCTGCACAACCTGGCCATCATGAGGGGACAGTTGCTGGAGGTTGAGCCAGCAGTACCACCTGAGGAGGACGAGGATCCCCATCGCCCCAGAGCGAGGAGGCGTCGACCCATCACCACCCTGGAAGGGCCGGGTACAGACTGGCCAGCACCCTCCTGGGAGGGTGTGTCCTCACATATATGGAGGTGCCTGACACCTTCCCTGCAATCTCCCTCCATGCATTATGTACTGGTGGCCTGCCAGGTCTCCCCACGTCAGGAAACAGTATTCTTCTTCTGTCCTCCACACTGTCCATCAGTGTCTCCAGCTCCATATCAGTGAACCTGTTGGCTCTCCTTGCACCTCTTACACCAGTCCTCCCCCCCCCCCCCCGCTCAGGGCCTTGCTGCAAACCCTGCCCTTTAAAAAGGCCAGGGAGCAGCTGGCTCGTTAGAAACCCTTACCTGCATGCTGAATTTCTCAGTGGTGATAACGCTCACACTACGACAGCCAGACTGCTGAAAAATCCACTTTGGAAGGGTTCATTAGCGCTGGAACCCATGTGTTCACTTTTAGAGCTGAATATGGGGTGGCCCAGCCATGAAAAAATTCCGGTCCTAATGGCCACAAAAAGGTGGAGGGAGCACCAGCTTCCCAGCGGGACTGAATTTCAGGCCCCTAGTGGTTAAAGGATCAACATCAATGGTGAGGGATAAACATGTGTCAAAGGAGGGAAGGTGTATTCTGGAAGGTTGCCCAAGGAGATCATTCACTTATGAAGGATGATACTGAGCCATGGAGGGATTTGAAAATAAGGACAAGGATCTTGAATGTGATATGGTGGGAAGCAGAGAGCCAGTGGAGCTTACAAGGAAAGTGGTAATGGGACCACATGGTCGAGTGCAGAAAAAGACATTTGCTGTAGAGTTTTGGATTAATTGGAGTTTGTGAGGTTCGGAGTAAGGGAAACCTGTGAGATAGGCTTTCAAAAAATTGATCCTTATTGTGATAACGGTGGGGTAGGTCGGGGGGTGGGGGGGGGGGAAATAAGTTCATGATGTGGAAAAATGCAGCCTTAACAAATAGTTAAGGGATATAAAGTTTGGCTTAGGATTGAGCTGGACACTGAAGTTGGAGCACACCTGATTCAGCCTTTGTGGGCAGTCAGAAAGATTGAATAAAAATTGTCAGAAGTACATTGGTGCTGGCGGGAACTTAAAGAGACTGCTTCTGTTTTGCTGATGTGAACTGGATGAAAATGTTGCTTTTTTTTGTATCATAACCATCCCAAATATGATTATCATCTTTCACCGTTCTGCTGCTTGGAGCCTAGAACTGAGTACAACCTTAGTTGTGACTGGAGATAATTCACACTCTGATCCCTGTCTACAACCAGCTGAAAACTTCTTTCCCCCTAGCTTTCATAAATGCTTCATAAAGGGCAAATATTCTGTGTTGCAATGCACTGTGTAATATGAACATGTCTCCCTAGATATAAGACTGGGAATGTGTATGAAGGGGAATGGAAAAACTTTGCACGCAATGGGGAAGGCACCATGAGTTGGATTTCTACTAATGAAGAATACACAGGCCAATGGGAAAATGGCATACAAGTAGGATTCCAGTACTCTTAACATCCTGCAACCAAAAGAAAGTTTAACGTTGTCAACATTAAATTTATCCTACAGTTTCCATAATTATAGTTTCACAAATTCCAAGTTCTGCATAAAAATAGAGAGAACTTCTGAAATTTGCAGTGTGTAAGTTCAGGAAGGGGTGAGCAGCTAGCGGGCACTATATATAGTCCCGATTGCAACCTAGGTGTGGGGGCACAGGGACTTGTCTGCGTGTCGCCTGGGCCATTATTCCCATGACATTTACAATTGTCCGAACAGATTCCTGTCCTGAAGCCGGCGGACAAAAGCGGTGATTATGCCGGGAGCTGGACACTGCCAGGATCCCAATGGAACCTTAGTGACTTGTGTAGTGATAGGGGAAGAAATACGAGGATATGGGGCTACAGGACTATCGGATCTAATGATTGATTGAGATCCATCCTGTATCGAATTAAAATATACTGTACCTGCTGCCAATGTTATATGGGAGTTATATGGGTTATTTAAGCATATGGATAAGACTGAGAGAGAGATACATTATATAAATTATACTGCAGTATATGTGCTATATAGAAACTATGTAGTTGTATTCAGAGAGGCAAACTGTAAGTCATAGTGTTGAGGTCCTACAAGCTGAATTTAGGGAGCTAGGAGTTAAATTAAAAAGTAGGACTTCAAAGACAGTAATCTCAGGATTGCCACCAGTGCCACGTGCTAGTCAGAGTAGAAATAGCAGGATAGTTAAGATGAATACGTGGCTTGAGGAATGGTGCAGGAGGGAGGGATTCAAATTCCTGGAACATTGGAACCGATTCTGGGGGAGATGGGACCAGTACAAACCGGGCGGTCTGCACATGGGCAGGAACCAATGTCCTAGGGGGAGTGTTTGCTAGTGCCGTTGGGGAGTGGGGAGGGTTTAAACTATTATGGCAGGGGGATGGGAATCTATGCAGGGAGACAGAGGGAAGTAAAATGGGGGCAGAAGCAAAAGGTAGAAAGGAGATAAGGAAAAGTGGAGGGCAGAGAAATCAAAGGCAAAAATCAAAAAGGGCTACATTACAACATAATACTAAAAAGACAAAGAGTGTTAAAAAAAAACAAGCTTGAAGGCTCTGTGTCTCAATGCGAGGAGCATTCGTAATAAGGTGAATGAATTAACTGCGCAGATAGCTGTTGACTGATATAATGTAATTGGGATTACGGAGACATGGCTCCAGGGTGACCAAGGCTGGGAACTCAACATCCAGGGGTATTCAATATTCAGGAAGGACAGACAGAAAGGAAAAGGAGGTGGGGTAGCATTGCTGGTTAAAGAGGAGATTAACGCAATAGTAAGGCAGGACATTAGCTTGGATGATGTGGAATCTGTATGGGTAGAGCTGCGGAACACCAAAGGACAGAAAACGCTCGTGGGAGTTGTGTGTAGACCACCAAACAGTAGTAGTGAGGTTGGGGATGGCATCAAACAGGAAATTAGGGATGCGTGCAATAAAGGTACAGCAGTTGTTATGGGTGACTTTAATCTGCATATAGATTGGGCTAATCAAACTGGTAGCACTACGGTGGAGGAGGATTTCCTGGAATGTATAAGGGATGGTTTTCTAGACCAATACGTCGAGGAACCAACGAGAGAGCTGGCCATCCTAGACTGGGTGTTGTGTAACGAGAGAGGATTAATTAGCAATCTTGTTGTGCGAGGCCCTTTGGGGAAGAGTGACCATAATATGGTAGAATTCTTCATTTAAGATGGAGAGTGACACAGTTAATTCAGAAACTAGGGTCCTGAACTTGAAGAAAGGTAATTTCAATGGTATGAAACGTGAATTGGCTAGGATAGACTGGCGAATGATACTTAAAGGGTTGACGGTGGATAGGCAATGGCAAACATTTAAAGATCACATGGATGAACTTCACCAATTGTACATCCCTGTCTGGCGTAAAAATACAATGGGGAAGGTGGCTCAACCATGGCTAACAAGGGAAATTAGGGATAGCGTTAAATCCAAGGAAGAGGCATATAAATTGGCCAGAAAAAGCAGCAAACCTGAGGACGGGGAGAAATTGGGAATTGAGCAGAAGAGGACAAAGGGTTTAATTAAGAGGGGGAAAATAGAGTACGAGAGTAAGCTTGTAGGGAACATAAAAACTGACTGCAAAAGCTTCTATAGATATGTGAAGAAAAAAAGATTAGTGAAGACAAATGTAGGTCCCTTGCAGTCAGAATCAGGTAAATTTATAATGGGGAACAAAGAAATGGCAGACCAATTGAACAAATACTTTGGTTCTGTCTTCACTAAGGAAGAGACAAATAACCTTCAGGAAATACTAGGGGACCGAGGGTCGAGCGAGAAGGAGGAACTGAAGGAAATCCTTATTAGTCAGGAAATTGTGTTAGGGAAATTGAAGGCCGATAAATCCCTGGGGCCTGATAGTCTGCATCTCAGAGTACTTAAGGAAGTGGCCCTAGAAATAGTGGATGCATTGGTGGTCATTTTCCAACATTCTATCGACTCTGGATCAGTTCCTATGGATTGGAGGGTAGCTAATGTAACCCCACTTTTTAAAAAAGGAGGGAGAGAGAAAACAGGGAATTATGGACCGGTTAGCCTGACATCGGTAGTGGGGAAGATGTTGGAATATCAATTATTAAAGATGTAATAGCAGTGCATTTGGAAAGCAGTGACAGGATCGGTCCGAGTCAGCATGGATTTATGAAAGGGATCAAGCTTGACAAATTTTCTAGAATTTTTTGAGGATGTAACTAGTAGAGTGGACAAGGGAGAACCAGTGGATGTGGTGTATTTGGACTTTCAAAAGGCTTTTGACAAGGTCCCACACAAGAGATTAGTGTGCAAAATTAAAGCACATGGTATTGGGGGTAATGTATTGACGTGGATAGAGAACTGGTTGGCAAACAGGAAGCAAAGAGTAGGAATAAATGCGTCCTTTTCAGAATGGCAAGCAGTGACTAGTGGAGTGCCGCAGGGCTCAGTGCTGAGATCCCAGCTATTTACAATATACATTAATGATTTAGACGAAGGAATTGAATGTAATATCTCCAAGTTTGCAGATGACACTAAGGTGGGTGGCAGTGTGAGCTGTGAGGAGGATGCTAAGAGGCTGCAGGGTGACTTGGACAGGTTAGGTGAGTGGGCAGATGCAGTATAATGTAGATAAATGTGAGGTTATCCACTTTGGTGGCAAAAACAGGAAGGCAGAATATTATCAGATTAGAAAAAGGGGAGGTGCAACGAGACCTGGGTGTCATGGTACATCAGTCATTGAAAGTTGGCATGCAGGTACAGCAGGTGGTGAAGAAGGCAAATGGCATGTTGGCCTTCATAGCGAGAGGATTTGAGTATAGGAGCAGGGAGGTCATACTGCAGTTGTACAGGGCTTTGGTGAAGCCACACCTTGAATATTGTGTACAGTTTTGGTCACCTAATCTGAGGAAGGACATTCTTGCTACTGACGGAGTGCAGCGAAGGTTCACCAGACTGATTCCTGGGATGGCAGGACTGACATATGAAGAAAGACTGGATCAACTAGGCTTATATTCACTGGAATTTAGAAGAATGAGAGGGGATCTCAGAGAAACATACAACATTCTGATGGGATTGGACAGGTTAGATGCAGGAAGAATGTTCCCGATGTTTGGGAAGTCCAGAACCAGGGGTCACAGTCTAAGGGTAAGGGTTAAACCATTTAGGACCGAGATGAGGAGAAACTTCTTCACTCAGAGAATTGTGAACCTGTGGAATTGTCTACTGCAGAGAGTTGTTGAGGCCAGTTCGTTAGATATATTCAGAAGGGAGTTAGATGTGGCTCTTACGGCTAAAGGGATCAAGGGGTATGGAGAGAAAGCAGGAATGGGGTACTAAAGTTGCAAAAATGATCAGCCATGATCATATTGAATGGTGGTGCAGGCTCAAAAGGGCCGAATGGCCTACTCCTGCATCTATTTTCTATGTTTCTATGTTTCTATGTCAGGCAACAGCACTGCTCACACTCAGTGATCCTGTCTACGATGTCTGCAAATTAGGTAAAATAATAAAAATATTTTAAACTTTCTTGTTAACTTTCTAATTGATTCCCAGTAACCCGTTGTTATTCCTTTATCATTTGATGTTAGATTATTAGGAACCATAAGACAATATGAAACTGATAAGTTACTAAGTTAATAATACATTATACATTTCTTTACTTAAAGGGGCACTGTTTTATCTTTGATGGATAAAACAGAAGAGCAACCTGTGGTTTTTATTACATGACACATTAATTCATTTTGAATTATATGTCATTGAATTATATATATGTTTGCAAACAGATGAAAATATCTTTGCCAAACACACTTTCAATGAAGACAGCGCCTCACTAAATAATCTTCATTTTTCAACATTATTTTTCTTAAGATTGAAGGAAAATAAATCTAAGACATTATTTTTTATTAAAGTTAGTAGCTTGAAATCAAGCCTTTAATTTTTTTGTTTTGCTGACTTTTAAATTATTAGCAAGATTTCTCAAACTTAAGAGAACATCTCTAAGTGCTCATACTCAAACTAATAAACCACTACAGAGATCAGATTTCTATCTGCAATCCACTTACTTTATTCAAGGTGTGATTAGAGGCCCTTGCTAATAAACAGGATTGGGGTGAAATTGTACTTTGTGATATTAGTACTGCAATCCACTGAACCATTATTTTAAATGGGTTAATATTCCCATTAAAATAGCAGAGACACAGCACAATATTGTGCCAGATGACTCTTTTGAAGTTGGCTGTTTGTGTATTAAAGTTAATTTCAATTAAAGTAACATTTATAAAATGCTCCTAAATGTTTTTAAATTAAATAAATACAATGTCAAAGCACACACCAGCATTATTAGTCTTATTTTTCATTTGTGCCAGAATCTAAGTAGAAAGTTTAAACTGCCAGATCAAAGTATTATAGATAAGACTTATTAGAGACCATTTGAAAACAATGTTCTTTTATTTTGTTTAACTAAAACTTCAATGCCCTTTGGTAATGGATTACTGTAACAGTTAATTTTCAAAAAGGTTGATTATGAAGCAGACAGGAAAGGCTGGCATTGAGTACAAGAAAAGGATCATGTTTACATTAAAACAGCCGTGTAAATTCTGGAGGAAATTGTGATATGTTTTGTTTATTCAAGATCCTATAGATTGCTATTTTGAGACTAACCCTTTCACTTACAAGTAGCTCCTTTCAGTCTGGGTAACTGTTGGAAAATCATGCAAATTTGGTCTCTCTTGTGAATTGTTAGACAAAAAGATAGAGTATAAGTTACATAGAATTACATAGAATACACTGCACAAAAACAGACCATTGGGCCCAACTAGTCTGTGCTGGTGTTTATAATCCACACGAGTCTTCTCCCATACCATTTACCTCATCTCAGCCTTTCAGCATATCGTTCTATTCCATTTTCTCTCATGTATGAGTCTAGTTTTCCTTTGAAAGCATCTAAGCTATTTGCCTCAACTACTTCCTGTGGTAGTGAGTTCCACATTCTAACCACTCTCTGGGTAAAGACATTTCTCCTTATTTTCCTACTGCATTTATTAGTAACTATCTTGTATTTATGGCCCCTTTTTTGGATTCTCCTACAAGTGGAAACATTCTCTCCACATCTAACCTGTCCAACCCATTCATAATTTTAAAGACCTCTATCAGGTCACCTCTAAGTCTTCTCTTTTCCAAAGAAAAAAGTCCCAACCTCTTCAATCTTTCCCAATAGCTATAATCTCTCAGTTCTGGTATCATCCTTGTAAATCTTTTTTGCATTTTCCCCAGTGCTTTTATGTCCTTTTTTATAGTGTGGAGACCAGAACGATGAACAGTATGCCAAGTGCAGCCTGACCAGGGTCTGATTCAAGTTTAACATAACTTCACTTCTTTTGAATTCTATATCCCGAGAAATAAATCCTAGTACTTTGTTAGCTTTTTTAATTGCTTTGCTGGCATGCGATGCTGCTTTTAAAGATTTGTTCAACTGTATTCCTAGATTCCTTTTCTTTTCTACCCCATTCAGTTTCTTATTTTCGAAGGTGCAGGTGCTATTTTCCCAAACAAAGTGTATTACCTCACATTTATTTATATTGAAGCTCATTTGCCAATTAAGAGCCCAATCTGCAATTTTTCTAATGTCTCCTTGTATTATATTGCATTCTTCCTCAGTGTTAGCTATACCCCCCAGTTTGGCATCGTCTGCACATTTTGATATTGAGTTACTTATTCCCAAGTCCAAATCATTCATGTAAATTATGAACAATGTGGTCCCAGCACTGATCCTTATGGAACACTGCTTTCTACCTTCCTTCAATCTGAATGGCCCACAAATTATGGTCGGAGGCTTCCCGCGGGCGGATGCCTCTGACCTGAAAGATTTCTACACAAGTACCTGGTGGTCCCAGAGGAGCCTGAGATTCCGTTGGGGAGGCTTTCTCTTCCCGCGCTGCGAAGCACGCCCCCATCCTCCAGAAGATGCAGTCACGTGTGACTGCTCAACCAATCAGGTAAAGCATTCTCGATTACTAGCAATGGGAACTCCGTATCTACGAGTTCTCATTGCTATTAATTGAAACCTCCCCCAAAACAATAACACCAAATTAAAAATTAAAAACACACCTCACATAATTAAAATTAATTGAAATTAAAGTTAATAAATATCTTAGAGAAAATGTTTTTTTCAAGTTTTTAAAATGTTTTTTAAATTATGATTTAAAATAAATTTAACATAGTGGGCAGGGTTTTTAAAAATAAAATGTGTTTTTTAAATTTAATTAAATTATATTTTTGTATGTTTTTAAACTCTTATGCCTGTAAAAGTAGGCTATGCACCTGCTTTTATCAGGCGCAAGAATTTTGAGGACATTTGCAGGGCAAGATATGGGTAAATCCCGCAATCTTGCCCTTGCAAATGTTCTCGCTCCTGATATGCAGATGATCTGTAAAGCTCCAGCTTGACAGATTGGAAAAGCCGGTTTTCAGCGGATGTGGGGAGGCCGGAATTTCCAGGCCAATAAGTTGTAAAAACAATTCATACCTGTACAAGGTTGTTCTTCCGAGGCAGGAATTGACACCCACATGAGTTGAAGTCACTTTGTGCGATATTAGTAATATACACATTAATGAGTTTGAAATTTGTTTGTCCACGATTTTAACAAAAGGTGTTAAACTGCAAATATAGTGTACACAAAAAGATTCCTACGAACACATTAATGCATTCATTAAAAATATAGTGCAGTGCAATTTTAAACACATTGGGGCAGAAATTGCCCCTTCCCTTAAGGCCTGTTACCGCCAGAAATCAGCGGCCACGCTGCGGAGTGCAATGACGGCAGATTTTTCATGTAATGGCCCACATTTTGAAAATTCCGCTCCAGCGGTATCCCCGTGGTGACCTAATACCACGCTATAGCTCCGCTGTTGCCGATCCATCCTAAGTGCGTCATCAGAGTGCACACCGCCGATGTTCCCCCCAAATGGCGAAGTTCCAGCGAAAAAATCTTGCTCCCACCACACAGTGCCGAAAGCAGCTTTTTGTGCCAGTTTACTGACCTTGGAGTCCTTCTAAAATGGTGGTGTGGCTCCCATTAAAGGGGAGGACCCACTGCTGCTGCCACCATGTTTTTCTTTTTGTCAGCCGACTGCCATGTCCAGCCACCAACAGGCAGCCTGGCACCCCCTCTTGTGTGCCAGGCTACTGGCCCGGCCGAAACCCTCCCTGGTGGCCCAGTGCACCAAACTTAACAAAATCGCGCAGGTTCTCCCCTTTAAGTGAAGGGGAGCGCCGTGCTAACGCAGCATTGTGATGACTACACCCGCCCCCAGTTTCTGCCCCTCTAGACTGCGAACTTCTACTTAGCACCGCACATCATGACCAACTTCCGTTCCGCCGGGGAAAAAAAGCCAAAGAGCAGAATTCCGCTCAAGAGGCCACCGCTGGTAAAAATAAGAGAAACAGGGTAGGTGCACCCCGTTTCCAGCGGTGGCCAATTTCAGCCCCATTGTTTGAGGAGCTCTACTTTACTTCAGGCTGAACTATGCGCTGATACTGGCTTTCCTTTCTCTGTTGTTTTTGTTTCTCACAGAGTTGAGTTGAAAATTCACTCTATCTGCCTATATAATTAAATACCTTGAGTTTACTCTGTATATATGGCATCACACCTGAAATTATAGTATCACATCTCAATGTGTCACATATGCTCACATAAACCAATTAAATAACTACTTACCTGTTAAGTTGCCAAAATACCTGATTGACTTTAATTGTGAACAAATCAAAATAAACAAAAATACCAATGTGGAATGTTTCACCAGCTGAAAACAGTGCAATAAAATCTCTCAACTTTATTTTCAATGCTATCATACATGAGCCAGCATGCAAGACAAAATTTATACATTCAATCACTGAGAATTTCTGCATTCTGCTTATGGTTTTCATTTTCTTTATTCACTTGGGACAGTTAGAAATTGTTGGGCCAGATTTTGCTGTAACATGCATTTAGATTTGCCCCTGCACCCTTCAGCTCAAAACATTTTTGCCCACTAAGTTGCTGAAAGTGCGAGCTGGTAACAGTGGAGCGGGGAAACAGAGCCCCTGCAACCAACAGGGTCTCTCCTTTACCAATTTGATTGAAGGATTGAGAAATAAACAGCAGAGGACTGAGAAGGGGAGTGTATTTAATATCAAATTAGGTACAGAAAGAGAAATAAAGAGATGGAAAGAAAAATTGGATTAAGGGAGGTAGAAAAAGAGACAGAAAGGAAAGTAAGAAAAAAAAGTTTTAATTTAAAATTAGACATTTTTAAAATATCCTAAAACAAATCACAACCTGAAAGAATGAGACTCCACACTTATAATAGTTAATTTTCGGTGCCAGAAAGGTCGATTGACAGGCATTAACATTAAGCACGACATTAAAAAGGTACTTATGCTTGTAAGTACTAGTCCTAAATATCTGCGGTGGGTTTAGTTTTTATCTCCTGTGCAAATACAGCAACCTCAATGCATGTCAATGGTGGGGCAGACAGCAAAAGGCAGTTTTTGCAAAGCTAATGACAGAGTGGTGCAACTCAGATATCTACTTTTGGATATTCACATTTAGCCACGTATCTGCTCCTCGCCTGAAGTTTCTGTACCAATTATGCATAAATAACGTTGAGCACCATAAAAAAGCAACAACTTTTTAAAAATTGTGATATTTTATTACTGTAAAAATGAGTATGAAAATTGTTTTTAAAAAAAAATAAAAAGACAGGAAGAGTGTGATGTGGAGTGCCAGTAAAAATTCTGAGTGAATGATGTTTTGTGGATGATTTTTTTAATGTCACCGGGGTGTGTGGGGGGGGGGGGGGAGGGGGGAGGGTGAGGAATTGACATTTGCCAGATGGAATATTACTGAGGCCTTGATACTGAACTTGGGCATTGTCGTTAGATCTGGACCAGGGCGGATGGCACAAGTCATTGGAAACTCAACATTTGTGGGAAAAAATAATCTTGGGTACATCAACAATAGCTTTACCAGAAACACATTGTGGGAGCTAATGGGGGGAGGAGAGAAAGTTATACAAATATTGTTAAAATAAACTGGGAAAAAGGAGGAAGCTTTTGTGAAAAGTAATAATAAATAAACAAAGTACTTATAGCTTCAATACTAGAACAAAAAAATAAATATTTATTTTATAGTTATACATAGCTACAAATAAGATTAAAATAAACTTGCATCTTAAGCAAATTTAATGAAGTGATGTAAATAGTATTGCAATAGTATTGTATATGTGTATTTCTGTATTAGTAAAGCGTGTAATACTTTTACCTTGTTTCCTACATTACAACAGTGACTACACTTCAAAAACTTAATTGGCTGTAAAGCGCTTTGAGATGTCCGGTGGTCGTGAAAGGCGCTATATAAATCCAAGTCTTTCTTTCCTTTCTTTCTTGTGTAAATCATAGAAACATAGGAACAGGAGCCTGTTTCGCCATTCAATGAGAGCATGGCTAATCTGTACCCTAACTCCATTCACCCGCCTTGGCTTTATAGCCCTTAATACTATTGACTAGCAAAAATCTATCAATTTTAGATTTAAAATTATTAATTGAGATGACATCTACTACGTTTTGTGGGAGAGAGTTCCACACTTCTACCACCCTTCATGTGAAGAAGTGTTTCCTAACTTTTCTCCTGAATGACCTGGTACTGATTTTAGGGTTATGTCCCCTTGTCCTAGGGCCCGAGATTCAGTCCCGCTGGAAAGCTGGTGCTCCCCATCTTTTTGTGGCCATGAGCGCTAAAATTTTTTCATGGCTGGGCCACCCCATATTCAGCTCCAAAAGTGAACAAATGGGTTCAAACGCTAATGAACCCTTCCAAAGTGGATTTTTCAGCAGTCTGGCTGTCGTAGTGTGAGCGTTATCACCACTGAGAAATTCAGCATGCAGGTAATGGTTTCTAATGAGCCAGCTGTTTCTTGGCCTTTTTAAAGGGCAGGGTTTGCAGCAAGGCCCTGAGCGGGGAAGGAGGACTGGTGGAAGAGGTGCAAGGAGAGCCAACAGGTTCACTGATAGGGAGCTGGAGACACTGATGGACGGTGTGGAGGACAGAAGAAGAATACGGTTTCCTGACGTGGGGAGACCTGGCAGTACATAATGCATGGAGGGAGATTGCAGGGGAGGTGTCAGGCACCTCCATATATGTGAGGACACACCCTCCCAGGAGGGTGCTGGCCAGTCTGTACCCGGCCCTTCCAGGGTGGTGATGGGTCGACGCCTCCTCGCTCTGGGGCGATGGGGATTCTCCTCCTCCTCAGGTGGTACTGCTGGCTCAACCTCCAGCGACTGTCCCCTCATGATGGCCAGGTTGTGCAGCATGTAGCAGACCACGACGATTATGGAGACCCGTTGAGGAGAGTACAAGGTGCCACCAGAGCGGTGCAGGCACCGGAACCTCTGATTCAGGATACCTATACACTGCTCGATGATACACCTGGTGGCACAATGAGCGTCACTGTATACATGCTCTGGCGCTGTCCTGGGGTTCCGCAGTGGAGTGAGCAGCCAAGTGGACAGGTGATATCCCTTGTCCCCAAACAGCCAACCGCAATCCTGATCCGGGCCGGTCAAGATGGCAGGCACATTGTCTGGTGCAGAATGAACGAATCATGGCTGCTGCCTCCCTTGCCCGCTGCCTGTCTGCACGGTGCTGATGGCGACACCTTCTCCTGCGTGCTGCCCTGCTTCTGACCAGGTGTACCAGGTGTTGCCCTCCCAACACTCCTCCCATTCTCAGGGTGAACCCTGCCGAGCAAGTCCCTGCAGCCCACAGGCCTCCAGTAAAGAGTCAGAACTGAAAGTTGTACAAAAGTACAGGGATATGTGCAAAATCACCAGGTTTAATAGAGCCAAAAGTATTGTGTTCCCAACACAGATGAGACTGCACACAGGGAGGTTAAAGTAACAGTGACCTCAGTCTTTATTAAGACACTCCAGAGTGAGGAACAGGCCTTAGGGGCCGGCTTATATACAGTGCCCCCAAGGGATGCTGGGATCCCTTGGGACTTCAGTGGATGCGCTCCCTGGTGGCGGAACATGGGAGTGCATGCTTTACAGATACACAACATCACTCCCCCCCAAAGTCAAAGTGAAAACTATTTACAAGGTGAGGCGGTTGGGAGTCTTTCTTTCCCTGGTGAACCGCCTCAGTACAAATGTCTGTTCTGGTGTGTTGGCTGTGCCCTCGCTGGGCTGGCGTGTTGTTGGCCCTGCAGGGCTGCTGGGTGAGCCTGGCCTTGCTGGGCTGTTGGGCGTGATGGGTTTGATTTCCTGGTCCGGCGTGGTGTCGTTGATCCTTTGGGTGTGTGTTGTGGGCTCGAAAAAGGTGGTGTCTGCTGTGGGTTGTTCAGGGCAGTCTGTGAACCGCAGCCTCGTTTGGTCCAGGTGCTTTCTGCAAATGTGTCCATTGTCTAGTTTGACTACAAACACCCTACTCACTTCTTTAGCTATCACCGTGCCCGCGATCCACTTGGGACCATGTCCATAGTTGAGCACATACACAGGGTCATTCAGATCAATTTCCCGTGACACAGTGGCGCGACCATCGTTTACATTTTGTTGCTGCCGCCTGCTCTCTACCTGATCATGCAGGTTGGGGTGAACCAGCGGGAGTCTGGTTTTAAGTGTCCTTTTCATGAGTAGCTCAGCCGGGGGCACCCCTGTGAGCGAGTGGGGTCTTGTGCGGTAACTGAGCAGTACTCGGGACAGGCGGGTTTGGAGTGAGCCTTCTGTGACTCGTTTCAGGCTCTGTTTGGTGGTTTGTACTGCCCGCTCTGCCTGCCTATTGGAGGCTGGTTTAAACGGGGCCGAGGTGACATGTTTGATCCCATTGCGGGTCATGAATTCTTTAAATTCGGCACTGGTGAAACATGGCCCGTTGTCACTGACCAGTATGTCAGGCAGGCCGTGGGTGGCAAACATGGCCCTCAGGCTTTCAATGGTGGCGGTGGCGGTGCTTCCCGACATTATTTCACATTCAATCCATTTTGAAAAAGCATCCACCACCACCAGGAACATTTTACCGAGAAATGGGCCCGCATAGTCAACATGGATCCTCGACCATGGTCTGGAGGGCCAGGACCACAAACTTAGTGGTGCCTCTCTGGGCACGTTGCTCAACTCAGCACACACCGTACATACATTGCCGTACACAGGACTCTAAGTCAGAGTCGATACCGGGCCACCACACGTGAGATCTGGCTATCGCTTTCATCATTACTATACCCGGGTGTGTGCTGTGGAGATCCGAGATGAACGTCTCCCTGCCCTTTTTGCGTAGCACCACACGGTTACCCCACAACAGGCATTCTGCCTGAATGGACAGCTCGTCCTTTCGCCGCTGGAACGGCTTGATTAGCTCTTGCATTTCAACAGGGATGCTGGCCCAGCTCCCATGCAGTACGCAGTTTTTTACTAGGGACAGCAGAGGATCGTGACAGGTGATTTATCATTTTCAAATGCTTCCATGACCATCAACAAGTCTGCGGGCTGCGCCACCATCAACAAGTTTGCAGGCTGCACCATTTCCACCCCCGTGGTGGGCAGTGGTAGCCGACTGAGAGCATCCGCACAGTTCTCGGTGCCTGGCCTGTGGCGGATGGTATAGTTATACGCTGATAGTGCGAGTGCCCACCTTTGTATGCGGGCTGAGGCATTAGTATTTATCCCCTTGTTTTTAGCGAACAGGGATATGAGGGGCTTGTGATCGGTTTCCAGCTCAAATTTGAGGCCAAACAAGTACTGATGCATTTTCTTTACCCCGAACACATACGCTAATGCCTCTTTCTCAATCATGCTGTAGGCCGTCTCAGCCTTAGACAAGCTCCTGGAGACATAGGCGACAGGTTGCAACTTCCCCGCAACGTTAGCTTGTTGTAATACACACCCGACTCCGTACGATGACGCATCACATGCTAGCACAAGTCTTTTACATGGGTTATACAATACAAGCAGCTTGTTGGAGCATAAAATGTTTCTTGCTTTCTCAAAAGCAATTACTTGGTTTTTTCCCCATACCCAGTTCTCACCTTTACGCAATAACACATGTAGGGGCTCTAAGAGGGTGCTTAACCCCGGTAGGAAGTTACCAAAATAGTTGAGGAGTCCCAGGAACGACCGCAGCTCCGTGATGTTCTGTGGCCTGGGCGCGTTCCTGATAGTCTCTGTCTTGGCGTCTGTGGGCCGAATGCCGTCCGCCGCGATCTTTCTCCCCAAAAACTCCACTTCTGTTGCCATGAAGATGCATTTCGACCTCTTCAGCCGCAGTCCTACGCAATCCAGTCGCTGGAGGACCTTTTCCAGGTTTTGTAGGTGCTCGACGGTGTCCCGACCCGTGACCAATATGTCACCCTGAAAAACCACTGTGCGTGGTACCGACTTGAGTAGGCTCTCCATGTTTCTCTGGAAAATCGCTGCAGCTGACCAAATTCCAAACGGGCATCTGTTGTCGATGAACAGTCCCTTCCTGACCTTCAGATCGCTGTAGAACCGATACCTCACCATCAGCACGCTCTCCCTCGGGTTAAGATGCTCCCGAACCAGTGTACACAGCTCCTCATACGATTTATCTGTAGGTTTCACTGGAGCCAGAAGATTGTTCATGAGTCTGTAAGTCGGTGCCTCGCAGACCGTGAGGAGGACCGCTCTCCTTTTTGCAGCGCTTCCTTCTCCGTCCAGCTCGTTGGCTACAAAGTACTGGTCTAGCCGTTCGACATAGGCTTCCCAGTCCTCACCCTCCGAGAACTTCTCCAGGATGCCCACAGTTTGCTGCATCTTTGCGTTAGATTCGTATAATCGTCGCCAATTGTTGTGTTCCTAACACAGATGAGACTGCACACAGGGAGGTTAAAGTAACAGTGACCTCAGTCTTTATTAAGGCACTCCAGAGTGAGGAACAGGCCTTAGGGGCCGGCTTATATACAGTGCTCCCAAGGGATGCTGGGATCCCTTGGGACTTCAGTGGATGCGCTCCCTGGTGGCGGAATATGGGAGTGCATGCTTTACAGATACACAACAAAAAGAATTAGTAAAATTATATGAAAAGATAAATACTGCGGATGCTGAAAAATGAAATAAAAACACTAATAATTAAAACTATATGAAAAGATAAATACCGTGCATGATGGAAAATGAAATAAAAACAATAATAAGTATTAAAACTATTTGCCTACCAAAGGGCCCCAGTGGTGTTGCATTTGAACACTGCATCGAAAACCTCGCGGGGGCATTGCCAGGAAAAGTCCTCCCTTTTCCTCGGTGAATTTCGCTGTGGTAGCACCTTTCCAGTGACCGGCACACTGCAGAGCTCACCGCTGGGATGTCACCTTTACAGCGGCTTCACCGCACCGTTTCCGGCGGAAGTGAACACCGCTGAAACCTTCCCGAGCTGAATATGGCTCAGGGAGGGGAAAGTAGCTGACCACGGCAGCCGATCGATTTTTTCGATTGACCGCCCAAACTCTGTGGTAGCCATCCCTTCAGTGGTGGTGAATTTCAGGTCCCGAGACTCCGCCACCGACAGAAAAGGTTTTCTCTATTTACCTTATCAATTCTTTTCAAAATTCTAAAACCCTCAATCAAATCACCCTATATTCCAGGGAATACATATTATGATCTGTTTTAGATAAATGTTCCCTTACTGTTAGATTATTAACTAAATCTGGCTCATTCCTAAATCTAGTATGGCCTGTCCTGTTGTTGGTTCGAGAACATATTGCTCCAGAAGACCAGTTGAATGCACTCAAGAAATTCACTATTAAAATTAAAGTTTCCCATTAAAACAATTCTGCTTTGTCTAATTTCTACATTCTGCCACTTCATTGCTGCTATCAAAAGGGGCAGAGAGGTGTTACTACAGTTGTACAGGGCCTTGGTGAGGCCACACCTGGAGTATTGTGTACAGATTTGGTCTCCTAACTTGAGGAAGGACATTCTTGCTATTGAGGGAGTGCAGCGAAGGTTCACCAGACTGATTCCCGGGATGGCGGGACTGACATATCAAGAAAGACTGGATCAACTGGGCTTGTATTCACTGGAGTTCAGAAGAATGAGAGGGGACCTCATAGAAACGTTTAAAATTCTGATGGGTTTAGACAGGTCAGATGAAGGAAGAATGTTCCCAATGTTGGGGAAGTCCAGAACCAGGAGTCACAGTCTAAGGATAAGGGGTAAGCCATTTAGGACCGAGATGAGGAGAAACTTCTTCACCCAGAGAGTGGTGAACCTGTGGAATTCTCTACCACGGAAAGTTGTTGAGGCCAATTCACTAAATATATTCAGAAAGGAGTTAGATGTCGTCCTTACTACTCGGGGGATCAAGGGGTATGGCGAGAAAGCAGGAATGGGGTACTGAAGTTGAATGTTCAGCCATGAACTCATTGAATGACGGTGCAGGCTAGAAGGGCCGAATGGCCTACTCCTGCACCTATTTTCTATGTTTCTATGGGCCCAAGTTTCCACACGATAAAAAACGGGCGCCCCTCCGAGCTGAGCGCCCGTTTTTCGCGCCTAAAATGGCGCCTAAAAAAAACCTCGCGATTCTGGAGTGCCCTGCAGCTCCTTGTCTGTTTGGCGCGGCGCCCAGGGGGGCGGAGCCTACACTCGCGCCGATTTTTTAAGTGGGAGGGGGCGGGTACCATTTAAATTAGTTTTTTTCCTGCCGGTAACGCTGCGCGGCCGTTGGAGTGTTCGCGTACGCGCAGTGTGAAGGAAACATTGGCACTCGGCCATTTTTGTAGTTCTTTGTAACTGTTTAATTTTTGAAATTTTTTTTGATAAAAGCACATTGCCATCAGCACATCAGCACTTGCAGCCTTCTCACTGTCTCCTTCCCCCCACCCCCGCGGGAAGAACGGGCGCCTCCTCTCCCCTCCCCCCCTCCCCGCGGGAAGAACGGGCGCCTCAGGCTGACTGCAGCATTCTCTGTGCCTGAAGCACTTTCACGCAGGTAGGAAGATGGTTTATTTAATCTTTTCTTTGCTTATAAATGTTTATTCAGGTTGGATTTATTTGTATAATATTTGTAGAAGTCTAAATAAGGATTTATTATAGAATTTAATGACTTCCCTTCCCCCCCCCACCTCGTTCTGGACGCCTAATTTGTAACCTGCGCCTGATTTTTTAATGTGTAGAACAGGTTTTTTCAGTTCTACAAAAATCTTCACTTGCTCCATTCTACTTTAGTTTGGAGTACGTTTTCACTGTGGAAACTTTCAAATCAGGCGTCAGTGGCCGGACACGCCCCCTTTTGAAGAAAAAATTCTGTTCCAAAGTAGAACTGTTCTACCTGACTAGAACTGCAGAAAAAAAAATGTGGAGAATTGCGATTTCTAAGATAGTCCGTTCTCCACCAGTTGCTCCTAAAAATCAGGCGCAAATCATGTGGAAACTTGGGATCTATGTTTCTATGTTAAGTTCTCTGTTATTCCTCAATTCTATCCAAACAGTCTCCACTGATTGATTTTCTTTGCCTATATCCTCTCTTACTAATGTTGTAATAGTATATTTAATAAATAAGACTACCCTTCCTTCTCTTCCAGTTTCCCTATTCTTTCTAAATACCTTATAATCTGGAATATTTAATGCCCAATCATGACCATGTCTCAGTAATAGCCACCATGTCCTACCCGCTAAGCTGTCTGTGATTCATTCAGTTTATTTATTATACTCTATGCGTTAGTATATAAAACTCTTATTTGGGCAAATGACCCTAACTTGTCCTTTTGCCCTGATGCTGTTTTTCTCACACCATTTAACTTAACACGTTTCTTATTTGTCACTCTTGCTGTAACTACTTTAGTGCAACATATTGCTTCAGTAAATTTGCTGTGTTATGGTATTGGGCAAATCACTGCCATGCTTGGGCCGTGGTGGGACCATCAGAAACCATCTGTCAAGTCCAATTCTACCTGTGAGTAATGCCATGGGAGATCCACTCGCAGTTGTGTAAATTAACTAAGACATTTCCATAGACAATACATCAACACAGTGTCTGTCCAGTTTGTGATGAGTTTGCCTAGAAATTGATGTAACTTTACAGTGCATCAGGACTTTCTACAAGAGTTTATTTCCTGCAACAAAGAGGCCTGTTGGGAGAAGCGAGCCTCCACAGGTCAATCCATTACAAAGGATTGTTTCAAGTTGAAGTTAAACAGCCAGCAAAAGCAGGCACCCAAATCCTTAATTGCCTGCCCATGTGGAGTTTATTTATTTCAATCCAGGATATATAGTTGAAACAGTGCATGTTGTTTGCAGCCTGAAGGCGTTACAAGTAGCACGAAGCAGGTATAATTACAGCTAAACAAAATACCCTGGGGGCGAAATTCCCCCGCACCCTGTTTGGAGACGGTAACCTTTCGGGGCCGGGACATTTATCGCCCGGCCCAGAGGTTCCGCCCCGGCGCGGAATTTGGCCCTTCCGCCCCTCAACAGAGATGGAGCACTATCGGAGGCGTTCCGAGTCCGTGGAGAGGCGCTACCGGGGTGGTCCAGTGCCGCGCTCCGGAACCCAGTATCCCGCTGGCAACGTCAGCGCTTCACAGATGCTCCATGACGCGCTGATGTGGTAGAACGGCCCTCCCCTTCAATTAAAGGGGAGGGCCGCTGCGAGTTCTGCAGTTCCTTTGGTGACCGCCACTGGGCCACCAGGAACGCCCTCGAACAGGCCAACAGCCTGGCACCCATAATGTGAGGCATGGGCCGCCATTGTCGGGCTTTATGGAGCGGGTACCCTGGAGTGGCAACAAGAACAACCCACCTAACTCAAACAGCATCACTTCTCTTTGGCTATAATGTTGTTAGGGTCAGTTCATTTCTCAACAAGAAGCAGTGGAACATTTGATAATTTTGCAATATGCAATATGCATTTTGCAATAACATTAAAGAATGTTATTTTATTGCAAAATGCACTAAATGAAGTGTCAAAAATGAAACCTTTGGGGAATATGCTGCCACGCATCCTTTGATGTACTCTTCTTCTACGGGGCTCTGGGATGTACTATCTAGAACATTTTGACATTTCATGCATTATACTAAATGTAATAAATTCTACTGAAAAATGCTGTAAAATAAATCACGTAAAGTGTCAATGTTAATAATGGCCTGTGGGAGCACGCCCAAAGCTCCCCGAGACTTACAGTGCACCCACTTAAAAAATTACCTCCAGCAGCGCACATAGCAGCAAGCACACACAGCCCATACATGCAGGCAGGGATAGGGTCGTGAGCGCGGCCGGAGGGGAGCGAGGGATGGGGGGGGAGGGGAGCGGGAGGGGGGAGGAGGAGGAGGAGGTGGCGAGGAGGAGGAGAACCTATCAACAAATTGTTCCTTTTAGAACTGACTTCAGGTGGACTTCATTGACAGGTGGGCTGTAACTCAGGGCAGTGGTGCACAGATATAATATTTCAGTCCAAAATGGACTTCTGGCCTTCTGGGAGATTGTCAGCCCCAGATACTACATAATAACTTTCGTTGCACTCCAAATGTAATTCACCACGTGAAGAGCTTTGACATGTTTCAATGACACTGATAAGGTGTTATGATTGCAAGTATTTAATTATACTTATTTATTTTTCCATTACCTTTACTTGACACAGATTGCAGAACCAGAACACATTAGAAGTCATGTCGAGAAATATAGGGGTCAAGTTTTGGCCTGAGTTGCTCCTGTTTTTTTGGAACAACTGGTGTAGAACGGAGTATCTTAGAAATTGCAATTCTCGGCATTTAGTTTGCTCCAGTTCTAGTCAGTTAGAACAGTTTCAGTTTGGAACAGATTTTTTTTTCAAAAGGGGGCGTGTCCGGCCATTTACGTCCGTTTTGAAAGTTTAGGCAGTGAAAACTTACTCCAAACTAACTTAGAATGGAGTAAGTGTGGATTTTTGTACGCTCAGAAAAACCTTGCCTACACTTAGAAAATCAGGTGTAGGTTACAAATCAGGCGTAGGGAATGGGGGGGGGGGGGTTTAAAGAGAAGTTTACAAACATTAAACACTTCAGTTTTACAAATAAAGAACCATCATCAATAATAAATGATAAGTACATCAATGAATCAACCAATAAATCAATCCCCCAAAAAATTAATAAAAAATAAAAAAAATTAAAAAAATCAATAAATAAAACATTTTCTACTCACCGACTGTAGCACCGGGAGCCCTCCAACAGCATGCTGGGACGGCCCCCCCCAGTGTGTCTCTGTCAGTGTCTCTATCTCTCTGTCTGTCAGTGTCTGTGTTTCTGACAGCGCGGGGAGGGAGAGGGGGGAGGAAGAGTGTGGGGGGGGGGGAGAGGGAGGGGGAGAAGGGAGTGAGGGAGGGAGGGAGGGGGAGAGGAGAGGGAGTCTGAACGGGCCGGGCCCGGCTAGGCCCCCAGCACCGGAGTTAAAGGTAGGTGGCCGGGGGGTCGGGTCGGGTCATGGGGGGAGGGGGTGGGGGGGCGGGGAGCAGGAGTCCGGTCCGGGGAGGAGTCCAGTCGGGTCCGGGGGGGGAGTCGAGTCCGGGGCGGAGGAGCGGGAGTCGAGTCGGGTCGGGTCCGGGGGGGTGGGGGAGCGGGGTTCGGGTCCGGGGGGGGGAGCGGGGGTCGGGTCGGGTCGGGTCCGGGGGGGTGGGGGAGCGGGGTTCGGGTCCAGGGGGGAGTCGAGTTGGGTCCGGGGGGGGGGGAGAGTCAGGTCGGGGGGGCGTCGGATCGGGTCCGGGGGGGGGGGGGGATAAGTCAGGTCGGGGGGGAGTCGGAGCGGGAACTACAGGGGGGGGCGGGGGGTTTGAGAGAGCCAGCTGAAGGGAGGAAGCAGGAGCTGGGCGAGGGAGGTGAGCCTAATCCACGCAGCCCCAGTGAGGCCATTCGGGCCCCTCCCACACAGTTTTGGGTGCCTGGAGCTACTGCACATGCGCGTCCACTGTAGCGCGCATGTGCAGAGGTCCCGGCACTGTTTTCAGCGCAGGGACCTAGCTCCGCCCCCCACAGCTTGTGCTGCGCTGCGCCCAGCTCCAGAGGACCTGCAGGGAGCCGGAGAATCTGTGTGAAAAACGGGCGTCCAGGTCAGGGCTGCGCCGTTCTAGGCACGGCCCGAAACTTGGGCCCATACTTTCATGGCTACACTTTTAATAAATTGAAACAAAGGAAAAACATGCATTTATATCGCGCCTTTCATAAGCTCAGGACATCCCAAAGTGCTTTATAGCCAATCAAGTACCTTTTGAATTGTAGTCAATTGCTGTAATGCAGGAAATACAGCAGGCTATTTGTGCACAGCAAGCTTCCATGAACAGCAATGTGATCATGACCAAATAATCTGTTTTAAAGATGTTGATTCAGGGATAATTATTGTCCAGGTCACTTTGAGGAATTCCCTTGCTTTTCTTCAAAATAGTCATCATCATCATCATCATAGGCAGTCCCCTGGAATCGAGGAAGACTTGATTCAACTCTAATAATGAGTTCTTAGGTGACTGAACAGTCCAGTATGAGAGCACAGTCCCTGTCACAGGTGGGACAGATAGTCATTGATGGAAAAGGAGGGTGGGACTGGTTTGCCGCACGCTCTTTCCGCTGCCTGCGCTTGGTTTCTGCATGCTCTCGGCGATGAGACTCGAGGTGCTCAGCGCCCTCCCGGATGCACTTCCTCCACTTAGGGTGGTCTTTGGCCAGGGACTCCCAGGTGTCAGTGGGGATGTCGCACTTTATCAGGGAGGCTTTGAGGGTCTGTAATAGATCCGTTGGTAAGGATCACGGCTTGCATGTCGTGGAGCAGGCAGAGGAGGACGCTCCATAGACCCTCGCGGTTGACAGCGTCAAAGGCCTTTGTAAGGTCGAAGAAGGCCATGTATAAGGGCCTGAATTTTTCCTGCAGCTGTCACGCTGTAAAAATCATGTCCATTTGTCCCGTAGGGGACAAAATCTGCACTGAGACTACGGGAGGAGCTCCTCAGCCACAGGGAGAAGACGGTTGAGGCGGACCCTAGAGATGACTTTCCCAGTGGCTGATAGCAGGGAGGTTCCTCTGGAGTTACCGCAGTCGAACTTGTCCCCTTTTTTAACAATGGTCACGATCACTGCATCTCTGAGATCTCCCGACATGCTCTTCTCCCTCCGGTTGAGAGAGATGAGGTCATGCATTAGCCCCAACAGCACCTCTCCGCCATACTTCAGTGCCTCAGCAGGGATTCCATCCGCTCCCGGTAGCATTGTTGTTCTTAATCTGTCTTAAGGCTTTTTCTACCTCGTGCAGGGCTGGGGTTTTACTGAGGTGGTGGCGGGTGGCAGGTCCAATTGCGCCTGGCCAGGTCCAAGACCACCCAACCTGTGTCGTCGAGCTACAGTACACGGATGACGCCTGCGTCTACGCACACACAGAGGTTGAACTCCAGGACATAGTCGACGTATTTACTGAGGCGTACGAAAGCATGGTCCTTACACTAAACATCCGTAAGACAAAGGTCCTCTACCCCCCAGTCATCAAGATCCACGGTGCAGCCCTGGACAACGTGGACCATTTCCCATATCTTGGAAGCCTCTTATCAACAAGAGCAGACATTGAAGACGAGATTCAACACCGCCTCCAGTGCGCCAGTGCAGTCTTCGGCCGTCTGAGGAAAGGAGTGTTTGAAGACCAGGCCCTCAAATCCACCACCAAGCTCATGGTCTACAGGGCTGTAGTGATACCCGCCCTCCTGTATGGCTCAGAGACATGGACCATGTACAGTAGACACCTGAAGTCGCTGGAGAAATACCACCAGCGATGTCTCCGCAAGATCCTACAAATCCCCTGGGAGGACAGACGCACGAACATTAGCGTCCTCGACCAGGCCAACATTCCCAGCATTGAAGCACTGACCACACTTGTTCAGCTCTGCTGGGCAGGCCACATTGTTCGCATGCCAGACACGAGGGTCCCAAAGCAAGCGCTCTACTCGGAACACCTTCACGGCAAACGAGCCAAAGGTGGGCAGAGGAAACGTTACAAGGACACCATCAAAGCCTCCCTGATAAGGTGCAATATCCCCACCGACACCTGGGAGTCCCTGGCCAAAGACCGCCCTAAGTGGAGGAAGTGCATCCGGGAGGGCGTTGAGCACCTCGAGTCTCATCGCCGAGAGCATGCAGAAACCAAGCGCAGGCAGCGGAAAAAGCATGCGGCAAACCAGTCCCACCCACCCTTTCCCTCAACGACTGTCTGTCTCACCTGTGACAGGGACTGTGGTTCTCGTATTGGACTGTTCAGCCACCTAAGGACTCATTTCAAGAGTGAAAGCAAGTCTTCCTCGATTCTGACGGACTGCCTATGATGATGATGATGCTGCGGGATCGAGTCGAGAACACTCGAGTCAAAGGCAGAATCTCGGTTGAGGAGATCTTCAAAGTGCTCCTTCCAGCGGGCCCTGACTGCCTCGGTGTTCTTGATGAGTGTTTCCCCAGCAGTGGGGTGGGGCCTTGGGAGTTTGGACCTTAGGTGGTCTTGACTGCGGTGAAGAATCCTTGCACATCATGGCTGTCGGCCAGCTGCTGTATCTCCTGTGCTTTCTCCATCCACATCTGTTCTTAAGTTTCCAAGTTTTTTGTTGGACCTTAGCCTTTAGCTGTCTGTAATGCTGCCTTGCTGCTCCTGAGTTGAGTTGTTGTTTAAGGCTCAGAAATGCTCTGCGCTTGCGATCTATGAGCTCTTGGATCTCCTGGTCATTCTCATCAAACCAGTCCTGGTGTTTCCTGGTTGAGTGACCGAGCGTCTCTTCGCAGGCACTGGTTATGGAGGCCTGGAGGGCAGACCAAGCGCTGTGGGCATTCTGCGTCTCGGGGTCAGCAAGGCACACCAGGTGAGCAGTGAGGCGCTGGCTGTATAGGGCTCTTTTAGCTGGGTCTTTGAGTGCCCCGGCGTTGACTTTTTTGCGGCATTGCTTCTGCCACTTTGGGGCTATGTTGATGTTAATGATGGATCGGATTAGGCGGTGGTCTGCCCAGCAGTCGTCAGCTCCTGTCATGGCGCAGGTGATGCGCTCATCCTTGCGATCCCTAGCTCGGATGATGACATAGTCAAGCAGGTGCCAGTGTTTGGAGCGAGGGTGTTGCCATGATGCCTTGTAGTGTGTTGGTGATGACAAGGTCATGTTCTAGACATTTTGTCAGGAGCAGGGTACCATCTGGAGTTGGCTTTCCCTACCCCCTCTCTGCTGATCATGCCTTCCCAGAGGGCTGTGTCCTTGCCAACCCTGGCGTTGAAGTCACCGAGGAGGATCAGTTTGTTGTCCGCAGCGACGCGGGACAGGGATTTTTTTGAGGCTGGAGTAAAAACCGTCTTTGGTCTCATCTGTCGCATCGAGTGTTGGCGATTTCTGGAAATTAGACCTTTCATCCCTATAAAGGCATGTGTGAAAATTCTGTGGCAGTAATCTAGATATTAGTACCATGGGATATTTTACATCCATCTGAAAAAGCAGATGGTTTAATGTTTCATCTGAAAGATGACACCTTCAATAGTGCAGCACTTTCTCTCAGTACCGCACTGGTCTCAATTCCAACAATTATTTTTTTTAAGTCAAAGAAATATTAATATTGTTTTCTCATGTAAAAAATGAGCATTTTAAACAAAAATATTCCCCTGCACTTTCCTTCCTCTTTGAAAACACATTAAGAATTATGTCTGGATTATGGCTGAGGCCATTTCTGGTGGATTTTCAATTGCTTTTGAGAAAACAGGAACATCTGGAAATTAGACCTTTCATTCCTATAAAGGCATGTGTATAAATTCTGTGGCAGTAATCTAGATATTAAATTGAGCTTCATATGCAAAGCTAAATTTTCAGAAAGGGTGCTGAATGTATTTACAGGTAATTTAATCACAAAACAGCAGCATCATTTGACTCCAGGAAAGTAAAATTAAACTAAAGTCTTGAGGGTTAACTCTGCCACAGAACGTCAGTAAAGTGGGTCCTACAGCTCTTCATCACTAAAACTGTGCCAGATTTGAGAATTACTTCCACAAGCCCTGCTAAAGTTTTCATCATGTTTACCACGTTGAGCAGTGACAATAACCAAATGTGTTATTTTTCTAAATTAAACAGATTCAGGACAAACTTGTATTACTTAGTATAAACTTATTGAACAACACGCAACTAATTATTTGTAAGGTTTGGAGGGATAAAAGCTAGATTACATCATCTTAAGTACATTATTTTCTTCTTTTTGCAGCTAGACCTGAGTCTCTGAGGTCAGAAACTGGTCCCAATTCCAACAGCATTTGCCTCTCTAATAATGGCTCCTCTACCTGCAACTTCAACTAAAAGTCAGTGACATTGCAAACAGTCCTTAACTGGTCGGGAAAATGCAGATTCAGCTACTGGTAGGCAAGTCTTCAAAATAACAGCATTAGTGCATCAAATGTCCATTAACCATGCAGTGCAGCACTTACACAACTCCATCAATAAATAATTCGAGAATATTCAGGGATCAGCCTTGAACTAGAAATGCTATATCGCAGATTATCAAAGTGGCTGCTGTACAATTCTTGGGACCTAAATGGTGAGTGTAAAGTGGTTGCTGTACAACCTTTGGGATTCACATAGTGAGTAACGCCTACAACTGCTCCAAGATGAGAGAAGGCTCTTCAAGTACCTCTTTTGCATTCCTGAACTAGATCCAAGAAATATTTTGTAATCTGATTGGTGATCTTTTCCTTATCTCTAGTATCTAATCTGTCCATCAAAACTTTCCTGTCTCTTTATTTTACTGATACCTCTATGGTCATTGAGCATCAGATTTTTTAGGAGGCTTTTCTTGAAGACCAACCACCACCGACTTGCCTTATTCTCTTCTCTCTCCAGAAACATATCCTATTGATACTGCCAGTTACAGTGTCTTTCTTTGGTAACGTAGTCAATAATCCTGGTACCCATTGGTTGAAAAGGTTTTGTCTGACTTACCTTCTTAATTGTCTCAGGTTGATGTCTGTGAAGAATATAAATTCAGAACTCCCTCCCCCCAGGAGTGTTAGGTCAATCATGATAGCATGAAATCCACTTTGAACTGTCTTACAATAAGTCACCTTTCAGTCATAGAAACATAGAAACATAGAAAATAGGTGCAGGAGCAGGCCATTCAGCCCTTCTAGCCTGCACCGCCATTCAATGAGTTCATGGCTGAACATGAAACTTCAGTACCCCATTCCTGCTTTCTCGCCATAACCCTTGATCCCCCGAGTAGTAAGGACTTCATCTAACTCCCTTTTGAATATATTTAGTGAATTGGCCTCAACTACTTTCTGTGGTAGAGAATTCCACAGGTTCACCACTCTCTGGGTGAAGAAGTTTCTCCTCATCTCGGGCCTAAATGGCTTACCCCTTATCCTCAGACTGTGACCCCTGGTTCTGGACTTCCCCAACATTGGGAACATTCTTCCTGCAGGGTGACTTCTGCAAAATTATGCAAATTCAGTGTTCTTCGTCCTCTGCAGAATTAGGCATAGCCTGATCCAAGTCTGAGAATTTTTCTATGGGTCAGTTACCTCCCTTAATGTTTCCTCTCTTGTTCCTCCCAAAGTCCAAATACACTAACTTACATCTTCCTCTTGCTTCATGCTTCCAAACTGTGTTGACTCTTACACTGTTGCATTGAAGAGTGATCAGGAGCAGGAACCCACCTGAACTAATAAGTGCTGAGGCTTTCTATTGCCACCTTGGCTGAGATCAACTAACTCAGCAAAGACCAACGATTGAACCTGGGACTTTCTAGTCTCTACGGCTCATTACTACGCTGGATATACCTTTGCCTAATATGCCATTAAAGCAATGGCAGTATCCTTTAAAATACCATAAATCAATGGCTTTGTGATCAATCAGTAACTGTTGGGGCCAAGGCCCCAGGAACACTTGGCTGAATGAAAAGTTGTTTTGTACCAATATTAATTGTCTTTGAATCATATTATCTCTAATGTTTGATAATGAGCAAAAGATAAAAAGCTTCCCTGACCATTGACCATTTACAGAGCGCTTCTGTCATCTCAACCTCACCGGTCATCTATTCCAACAGCATCAGTGCCCTTGAAAAAATCTCACCTTGGTCCCTAGAATCCCACCACAATCAGCTCCAACAGCAACATCACTAAACACACCAGCATCACCAACAGCAAGACCAACCTTCTCCGTAATCACCTGATGCTGTACAGGAAACAGGGCATCAGCACCCGACCAGTGATGGCTCACCACTATGGCCACATTTACTTCACTTCATGCTGTGCACCCTGACTAACACATGATGCGGCAGGTTGGCACCACCCCACACCAGCTCCATAAAGCATCCCTGTAATGTCCAACCCATTCCTTTCACACTCATCACCATTGTGGGGGGCACCCCTTATGTCTCACCATTCACTACAACTCACTAAACCACTGCCAAAGGTGCCCACAAATCTGTCCAAGAATGCAAAATGTTAAAAATAAAGATTTCAATGTTTGACTATAATGTTCAATATTAACTATACATGAACATTGGCCAAAGGACCCAAGTGCCTATCCTTGTGCGTTGTTGGTTTGTCTGATTGGACAAGGCTGAGGGTGAAGGTTGGCTAGTGAAATGGGAAACTGATAATGTAGATAGAGAGGGATGGGTGGAGCTGCAAGGTAAGTTGGTGTGAGGAAGGGTGTGCAGGGGAAGAGTAGGGAAGGTAGAGTGATGGGGATGTGATGAGTGGCATAGCAGGATGAGGTTGAGTGTGGCTTTGCAGTAATGGTTCGTGATCTACTGAGATCATTGAAAGGTTTGCACCACTGCAGCCAGGTTCTCCTGACCACATCCCTGCTTGTGCCCTCCTGTGCAATGTCCAACCAGGCTGTGTTGGTCTCCTGGGGAGGTCCCTTCCACCTATGGGATGGAAAGAGAACCTCCCTGCGTGCTGTGACTCCCTCCATCTGGAGGGAGTCGTGTTAGATCCTGGGTGAAGCCTTGCACCTCTGTACAGTGCTTGTCAGTGCTTGCAGCACCTCAATACTGCAGAACACTGACAGAACAACTGTCAAAACCATTGTGGGCATGGTCCCTTTAAGGAAACTGGCTGATGATGCAGGGTAGCCTTAACAAGCCAATCAACAGAAGATTCGAGACAGAGAGCAGGCTCGAATCGGGAGCGGGATTTCCACATGCCACCAACCCCAACTGCATCGGTCCCACTGTGGCCTCAGTGACTGTTACAGGGTGTTATTCTAAATAGATTCTACTTTGGTCTACAGATGGCTAGCTTCAGGAAAAAGGTACCTTCCTGAGCTGAGTTTCACAGTTAATATTCAAAAAGTAAAATATCCATCTATATCATGAGAAGTTTCATGTATTGCGCATCAGGCATTAAATTTGCCTCGATCAGCACAAAAATCAATTGTCTTACTTTTCTCATCCACTCAAATAAACAACTTAACCATAGTGATTTGAAGAAATATAGATTAGCAAAGATTCCACAGAACCCACAGGAAAGCAACCACTGGAAAGGCTGTAGTTTCATTCAATCATGGGATTGATGTTATTTTTTCAAAGTGGTTCCAGCCAGCAATTATATATCTGATCGAGCTGAATGTAAAACTGTAAAAATAATAAACTTACAAAAAAGAAAGTACAATTCCCCAAAACACATGACCGTTTCCCATATATCTACCTCTATGGTATTCCACATTCCTCGACTATTTCTTTCCAGAGACCTTCTTATGTCTTAGGGGACCTGGGACTCCCTATCTGCAACTTGATTTCTTCCCTCCTGTTTCTTTGCCTTACATCATCATCATCATCATAGGCAGACCCTCGGAATCGAGGAAGACTTGCTTCCACTCTTAAAATGAGTTCTTAGGTGGCTGAACAGACCAATACGAGAACCACAGTCCCTGTCACAGGTGGAACAAATAGTCGTTGAGGGAAGGGGATGGTGGGACTGGTTTGCCGCACACTCCCTCCGCTGCCCGCGCCTGGTTTCTGCATGCTCTCAGCGATGAGACTCGAGGTGCTCAGCGCCCTCACGGATGCACCTCCTCCACTTAGGGCGGTCTTTGGCCAAGGACTCCTAGATGTCAGTGGGGATGTTGCACTTTATCAGGGAGGCTTTGAGGATGTCCTTGCAACGTGTCCGCCGCCCACCTTTGGCTCGCTTGCTGTGAATGAGTTCCGAGTAGAGCGCTTGCTTTGGGAGTCACGTGTCTGACATGCGAACAATGTGGCCTGCCCAGCGGAGCTGATCAAGTGTGGCCAGTGCTTCAATGCTGGCCTGGTCAAGGACGCTAATGTTCGTGCGTCTGTCCTCCCAGGGGATGTGTAGGATTTTTGCCTTACAGTGGGCCTATCACATGCACAATTAGATTCAACATTGGGCACTTTCCACTAAAATGCTCCTCCTGGTTCCACAAAAATATCTCGGACCATTACTGTCCCGGACTCCACTTTGCCTCCTCCCCCAGTTCTGATATGTGAGCTAGCTTGGTGTCGGTGCTGGCTGGAATTCATCAAGTCTTGACCGGTGAGCTGCATCGGCATCCCCAATTGCCATCCAGAACTCACTAGTTTCATTCAAATAAGGCCCAGTTAAAATTCCTCCCCCCCCCCCCCCCCAAAAGTCCACAAAATAGATAAATCTCCCTCGGGGCAGAAACAAACACTGCCCTTTCAGCTCTGTGACCTGGGATCAAATCCAGCCCAGAGCTAGGTGAAAGATTCTCTTTCTCTCTCTTCAATTATGTACAAAGAGGAGCAGTTGGTGGAACATGGTCCTTTGTAACCTGGGATCAAATTCAGCCTAGCAATAGAAGTTCTCTTGTCTTTCTCTCATGCTCGCATTGGGGACAGAGATGTATCCTGGTTATAAAACACTGTCTATTTAGCCTCTGTGAACTGTGATCAGCTCTAGCCCAAACAGAAGGGGATGAAGATTTCTTTCTTTCTCTCTGACCTCTGACAGCAGTTAACAGACATAAGCTAATGGAAACTGGCAACCTGATCTGCATGCAGTTTATGTGATTCACTGCACGACGCACATACATCACCTTGTTTAAAAAATCCCTGAACTGTTGCCAATGTTCAGCCCAGCACAGAGAAGAACTACTGCTAAGTGGAAAGCCCCCAGAATAAGTTGAAGTGTGAGAACATCTAAGTATTGAGGAAAAGTTTTTTAAAAATTCAGATATATGCAATCAGGCACCGAGACTTTCTTTCATTTTTCTTAAATAATTATATTCTTGTTTTATTTTCACAGAATGTGGGAGCCTCCCCATCAATGATAATATATTAGCAGCACGACTCCTTAATATAATAAAGTGAAGCATTTTATTTTAATAATTATTTCTAAGCCTTTTTTCTTTACAATAATTAGGATTAATTTGCACAACACAATCTTTATAAGAATAAGACAAAACATCTTATGCTACAAGCTACAGAAGAAATGTAATGCTCCAAAGAGCTAAATTTATAATTTAGTAACAAAATTAAAGTATTTACAGAATATCTCACGAAGAATTAGAATCTTCCTTGGCCCTACAGAACAATAATACATTTTCCAAATTTAATACATAGGTAACAACACAATTTTTTGCATGTTTTTTGTTAAACACCCTGAGATAGATGTGTTCTCCCATAAGGAGACAACTGTGTTGTGTTAAGATAAAATTGATGTGGACAGGCCCTCGAATCACATGTTGCACTGTGCAGGGAGTGTCTGACAAGGTCGGAGGTCAGCTAAGCGAACGAGGTCCTGTTCCTTTTCACTTCTAGGAGACATTTGTCTTCATTGCAGACACTAAGATGCTTGTAAATAGAGACGTTGCTATGGTGAGGCTTGGGTGCTCCGCTTCTAGGGGTCGACTGGATGACCTTGAGGTTTCAAAGGTAGAGATGAGTTTGAAAGGAAAGCGATTCCTGGAAAAAGGTCACAAGGCAAAAAATAGTGTTAATGAATTGAAGGATGCCAATAGCACTGCAGTAGAAAAGGATGAAATAAAACAAGATGGGTCTTTAAATTCATTGTATTCAAAACTTTAATAATAAAGAAATGTTCTTTTGCGAAGTGAATTTCTCAATTCTTTGCTTAATGAAGCAGTTGAAATTTAGAAATATTTTTGCTGCAGTTAATGTAACAAAATCAAACATAAGACATCAGTCTTGTGTGATAGGGAAAGTCTGTTGATTTTTTTGTTGACTTCACTGGGAGCACATGTCAGGAATTCGGGCACAGAGATCAGCAGGACCCACAGGTTTTTTCCATTCATTATGAGCTATGATGAGCCAAATGGCCTTCATTATCTTCGATCCCAAGGGACTGCCTATGATGATTATCCATTTCTATCTTGTGGTCGTAGGGTAGATTTTACAAATATGTGCTTTTGGCACAAAAGTTATGAGCACAAATTTGTAATCTTTGCCCTGAGATCACAAGACCAGATATGGATAAGGTAGGCTATCCTTCCTTTGGCCCATATTATCTCATCCATCAAGAAGAAAGCTATAGATCCCCCTTCAAAACATGCAACTGTTTCTTAAATGATTACAGTTTTTGCCTTCACAACTATCTGTGTGAAAAAACTACTGACTTGATGTATTGTAGTTTCCAGTATCTTGATTGTAAGTATCACTAACAAGCTTTGAGCTGCATTTGAAAAAATAACAGTGTAAGATACTAAGCAATGCATTACTGCATGCGATAGCTGTTGAATTTTTTATTTCCTTCTTTATGTCTGGTTTCCCTGTACCTAGTTGCATTTCCTGTCTGGCAGGATATCCAGATCAGTTGTTCCTATGCCTCTGACAGTGCTCCTCTGTACCAGAATAGCCCAGGTTGCTTTGCCCTCCAATTTCCCCATTCTTCTGTAAGTAAACATAGAATTACATAATTTTTATATGTACTGCAACAGGCCATTCGGTCCAACTGGTTTGTGCCGGTGCTTATGCTCCACACAAGCCTCTTCCCACCGCTCTTTGTCTAACCCCATCAACGTATCCTTCTATTCCTTCCTCCCCCCATGTACTTATCTAGCGTCCCCTTAAATAGATCTATGCTATTCACCTCAACTACTCCATGTGGTACTGAGTTCCATATTTTAAACATTCTCTGGGTAAAGAAGTTTCTCCTTTATGGCTTTAAGAAGACAGAGAATATGAGCTTTCACACAGCTTGCTACGAACATGCCTAGAGTCCAGCTGTTGCCTCCTCCCACATCAGCCTGCCCATGAAGTCTGGCTGCTTTCTTATTTTGACGAGCACTCTCCAGGCTGGCTTCCCCATTTTTCCGCATCCAGACGTATCACCTTTACTTGAAACCTCTCCTGACTTAGATAGAGAATGTACTGGCTACAGAGCTGTGCCACACAGCCTCGAACCAGCCACTGTGTGGCACTATCCAGTCATACACCACCACTGTTTGGAGCCATGGGTCTGCTTACAAGCAACAGCAAAAAACAATTCGATAAAACCAACTCTTTTTGCTAAATATTATTTTAGACCAAGGATAAAAAGTTCATTGATCCTTACTTCCATTTAAATTAGGGTTGATACCTTTTACCAAGTCCAAATCTGAACAAGGAGCAAAATAAGGGCAGCTATTGGGGTAGATTTTCATCTTCACTGCCTGGGCAGTGGATTTCCTGCCCTTTATAGAACCTGCCTGATTTTATTCCATTTCAAGGAAATGAAAATTGGACAGGTTTATAAAGGACAAGCAATCTGCTTACTGCCCAAGCGGTGAAGATGAAAATCTACCACAATATATCTACCCCATAAGATACAAAAGTAAGCAAAAAGCAGGGACATCCACTTTAAAAACACAGATTTTTGTGGTGTGATTTTTTTTTGAGGGGGGAAGAAATTTCCAAGCACTGCACTCAAAAACCAGATCCAAAATCAGAGACAGCCATCCCATTGGCTCTTGGATTGTTCTACATTTATGTGATGGGTGCCTCACTAAAGACTCTGCAAAAAAAACAATATACAGACAGAACTGATATTTTGAAAGCTATAGAGCACTTTCTGAAACCAAAGGGTTAACGTGAAAGGAACAGAACAGTACACAGCACAGGACTGACTCACAAAGTATGTCACCAGCTCCTCTGCAAACTAAAATGAATTTTTGCTCTGGCAGCTCAAGAAGTCAGGTGCACGAGTTGAAGACTCGGGGCTGCCTGTGCTAATCTTGACTGCTTCAGCCAGGTAAGTTTCACCATCCCCCAATATGCTTGCTGGGTAAAGCACTACAGATAAGCAAGATGCTCAATTACTGGGTAAAAGTGAGAGGGAATCAAGATTGCCTGTCACAACCTGCCTGAATCAGGCCTCTTGCCTGCTAAGCATTTAGTTTAGTCATGGGAACCATGTTATTCTCCCAGCTTAGAGTAAGGACTCTGCCAAGAGAAAAATAGAGGAAAAAAATCAAAACAAAGGGGAAAAAGAAAGAGAACGATATCTGGCTTTACTGTAGGATAACAAAATAGGAACGCAAACAAATCCTTAAAACATTGACTTCTCATAGTCTAAGGCTGCCTGCTGTTGCCATGCATATATTACGATTTATTTTAATAAAGTGAAATCAAGTTCCTAGGCCTATTTATTTATGAATATATATATTCATAAATTCCAGCTTTCTTCTAAAAATGCTTGAAATGATAAGAAACTAAATCTGATTTATGCTTTGAAGTTGGTGATTAAATAATCTGGAAAATATCTCGGTTGTTCTCACCAGATACTGCAGCAGATATTTGGAATTTGCCTCCCACAATACAGCTCTCCACTATAATCCATTAGGAGATCATCAGGATGAAAAAGTTATCATCTCTCTTTCCTTGGTTAGAATTACGAGGCGAAAGAACAATGATCTAACTCAATATTATGGCTACCATTCCTGCATCAGACCTTCATCGTTTCTGTCTGAGTTGTATTTGAACCCAAGTGCTTCAGGTTAAATGGCAGTGTAGTTATGCAGTTTGCCTCTGGCTTTCTAGTTTTCCATGTTTGGGCAGATACCAATTTTCAGAGCTGAAAAGTCAGTATTTAAATCACACTGGTCCACCCACCTTAACACTTATCAGCTTGATGGAGTGTAATCCTTACAATTATCTGCAAGTTCTTGTATCACCGTTTTTAAAACAATTGGGACATATCGAAGGAATATGGTCAGATTTCTTTTTAGGGGCCAGCCATTTGCTATTGGTGCCAAATTGGCAGCTGGCAGCTGTTGAGCTTTGATTTGGACAGTTTGTTTAGTCTCAGACATGTGGTGATAGCTGGCATTGTTACCCTGTAGTTTGGTCACTTTCCAAGCCACATGGGAAGACATTCCTTGTGCATGGAGAGTGAAACCAGCAGTGCTGGAAGCTGCTCCAGCTATTAAACAACAGTAAGCAATTAAGTTCATACTCTTATCTGCTAATCAGATGGACTCCAGGTATTATAAGAAAGCATGGATTGAGAAGCAGGGCCAATACATACTTATTCGGATGTATCTAACTTACCAACTAAAGAAGAGAAGAAAATGAAATTGAAAGTACCCTGTATAGCAATTGAAAAGGGGAACTTAACACTGTGTAGACAACAAATAAAGAAGAAAGGGTTGTATGAATGATGCTTGAATAAAAATGTTTGATCAGAGCTACACAGATGCCAACATATTTTCAGTACGAAAAGGTTTATGTTAGTCTGTTTGCAAGTTAGTGGCAGCTTGTTGGGGTCTATATATGACATTAACAGATGCCATTAAAGCACTGTATACATTTTAAAGGAATTAATAGAAAATAGTCTTTTGTTTTGAAATTCCATGATCATGATCAAATTTCAGTGCACCACTATAAAAATGAAATATCCTATGAATAACTTGAGTTTGTTATTTTAGATATTGGGATTTTTGTGAATGGAGGTTGATACTTTTCAGCAAGCACTTGTTTAAAAACAGCAGCCCACCAATGTTGAGCACAATACTGACAATTAAGAAAGGCTAGATCCCCTGTTTCTTAGTCACACAGTGCCATGTAGTTGGCATAACGGTGGCTGACAGTACTGGCGGTTGCTTAACATAAAGCACGTGTGCCAAACATGAATTTCAGATGCAAAAATGGATCAACTATCATAAATGAAAGAATCAATGAATATTCAATATCTTCTTGTTATGAAGTTGATATTAAGAGAGAGTACTTAAAATCCAGTAAGATTATTATTAAAATGTAATCAGTAAATGGGAACGGTTTTCTTCAGTAAAACTCTTTTTCCTCCTTGGTAATTTGGTTTTCTATGACTTCTGTTACATTTTGGACATATTTCCCTAACAAATATTGTTGCATAACCTTTCTTAATATTCTCCCTTCTTTCCTGAAAGCACTGACTTTTGTTGGGAAATGGATCCATAGGTGCTGGTAGCCCTCTGTACTTCACCCAAGTACCCATTCTTTACATGTGAGTATAGATAGTATGTGTCACCAGACTACTTGACAAGTGGATCGAACGGCAGCCAAGCCCAATTCTGTTCTCATTCCAACAGAAGTCACTTGATAACAATCAGAAATGAGAAATCTGGCTATTTTATTTCTCTCCTTCCTTAGTCCAGAGGTGCTGAAGCTAATTGTAGTGACCCATTTGTTGCCCCAGCTGGGAATGGCTAAATCAGCACTATGTAACATCTCTTGGGATAGATTGTCAGGACAGCCTGAAGAATTAAATAAAAGGGGATGTTATGAAGATATAAAGTCAGCCTATAAAGCCATATTAATGACTTAAACCCTTTGGGGCTCCAACAGATTTGTGTGTGTGTGTCCAAGAATAACACAAGATGAAAATGCTTAATATTTTTACTTTCACAGGGTTCTGTTATACAGAACACTCTGGGCTTTTCAGAATGCCCTATAGAAAAGAAAGAATGATGGACAGCACAGCTGCTTGTGAATCATTCTGTTAACAAGTTTCCAGTGTTGGAGATGTGTTGTTTGAAACATATCCCTGCTAGCCATAGATCTGGAAACATTTATTTTCCATGAAGTGGAATGTATGTTATTTTGATTTGTGTTTGGTGCGCATTATCCCATGAAGATGTACAGAATCTTGGCAGATAAGTGAAAAGTCACTTTAGTTTAATTTTCTTCATATTTTATAGTCATACAAATATTTAAAAAATCACACATTAGCCTATGTGATGGATTAATGGGGAATAATACTTGCTGCAGCTAACTGAGCTGGAATAGTGCCAGACCCGAGTTAGGCCTGCAAGTAAGCTGTTGATCTAATAATAGGCAATTACCTGTCACACTGCTAGTGTTAGAAAAGCTCCCTCTATATTAATTTGTAATGGGTTTACACTTGTCAAAGAAGCATTATACCTCTATGCCCAAATGTCTGTGTCTGATAAACCAAAGCATTTTACTTGGACTGCTCCCAAAGTCTGAGTTCCCTGACATTCAAGTTCTTCTTTATTTGTAGTTGTCTGTCATTTACTGAATTTAATCCCATAAAAGGGTATATTTCCAATGCATTACCTACTTGTTCTTTATGTTTTAATATCTATTGTAAATTCACAAAGTGCCCTTTTAATATTTAGTCAACCTACATCCTCTGTAAGATTGGAATTTAAGGTTGCACATCTTAATTAATAATACCATGCAAGAGTGGGTGATAGCGGTTTGGAGAAGTAGAAACATTAAACAGATGCTGCTTATTCTTATACTAAGTTTTCAATATTTTTGTCAAAATGTATTTGAAAAATATTGGAATTTTGAAACTTAATTTTTTTTCATGGCAACTGCTGCATCTTCCAAGGGTTTTAACTTTGCTCTGAACGTTTCCATTTTCCTAAAGTTATTAAAGAGTGATGCTTGTTCAAGTGAAAGAGAACAATCACATTGCGCTATTTAGAAAAAAAAAGCAGGGAGTTTGCCTGATCTCCGAGCCAATATTCCTCACTCAATGAAAAATAGATTAAACAGTCATTCATCTCACTGCAGCTTGTGGTTTTGAATGCATGGTATGTTTTGCCTAGAGCAGTCATTGCACCAAGATAATTCAGCATGTGAAGTGCTTTGCGACGTTTCGATTCAGGATTTTTTGTGTACATAAAGGGCATTTGGTTTGTTGTGTGTTTTTCTTTTGTTTTGTGGCAATTAAACATTGTCCCAGTTCTGTCTGGTGCATTATATAAACCTTTCCTTTGCATTATTCCTGGACCTTGATGGAGCATATGACAGCTACTTTGACTGTCAGCTGAAGCAAGGCCTCAGAACCAATTAAAATGCATTGATTATTTTGATTCAGAACTCAAAATGCTGATTTCTTGAATCTGAAGTCCAGAAGTCGGCAGTAAAAATGAAGACATATAATGGACCATTAAATTTAATACAAAGGTGTCATGAAAGAACCAGAGTTCCACCACACTGCTGATGCGACATTGAGATGAACTGACTTTTGGCATTGTATCTGGTAATACAAAATGATGAGGCATGTGTATACGTGAAGAGAATAATGGCAAAATGGTGTCATGCATCGAGAGGTTTCTTTAAATGATAATAGACTGTACTCAGTCAACTGATCTTAGCCAGGGCAACAGTATCAGTATTGGATGAATGCATCTGGGATAAGGAAGGCAAAACCATTAATCAGGGTTCCAGCTTGTGATTGTTATGCAGTGATCCTTATTACAAAATCTATGTGTGTCAGTATCAAGTGAGACCAAAGTGGACTCAGATGTGATAACCCCTCTTCTCCCTGGCTCAAGTAATCTGTTAATACTCACTGTCAAGGCTTACACACGAGGAATAGCCACTTAAAGCTGCTGGCACCCAGTGAACCATAGTTCAGTTTGAGTTACTGGCTTCAGCAGAAAAGAGTAGCAAATCAGTGTTAAAAATATTTACAAAGTAAAATTCTAGATCTTCAGAATCTGAAGCACTAGAAGTAGAAAAAGGTTATCCAATTTGGACCAGTTAACATTTATTTTGATCAGTCCAACCTCATTGACTCTGGCTCCGATTGTTACGGGGAGGTTGTGGGGAAGCCATCAATGACCAAAGAACCTGGAAACCCATGGCCGTCCTGCCGATCATGTTGTGGATGTGTTTACCGCTGAGCAGCCGGCCAAATGAACAGCCTGGCCAACAGCCGGGAGGGAAAACCAGCGGCAGGAGGCATCGGCCGCGCATCCTTGAGGATGGTCCTCGGAAATCGGAGGAGGAAAAGGTCAGCGAGCGAGGCTCGAGTTGTGGCAGAGAGGGGCAAGAGAGGACATCGGAGGTGGGAGCACTCCTGCTTCTCCTGGCCCACAAGGTGTGCTGAAAAAGGCACTTACCTGGTGGACCCAGCAGCTCTCCCTCCCTTTCGCTCACCCTGGGAAACCCGCGAGCAGCAATGAATCTTACATCTGCTTCCTACTTGCACTGTGGTAGCTGGATTTAAATATGGTAATGAAGTATCCCACCTTTCCATGACTGGATACTCAAACGCCTTGAAACCGCATTTGTGGCAGGTTAGGGTCGCGTATCACGCATTTAATTGTTTAACCCCCCCCCCCACCCCCTGCCCATCGTGGGGGGTTTAATATCGAGGCCAATGATTCTCTGTGTGTGAACCAAGTATGTAAATTGCGTGCTATCAGAATGCTAGCCAAATCTTTCAGCTCCAAAATCTGAATCCAAACGCATTTACAAAGAATGTCTTGCCATAAATAAATATATTGCATCTCATCTAACCTGAAGATGTGATTAATTGCAGTCTGCTATCACAGCCTACAGGTATTGGCTGTGATTCAGAACATCTTTCTGTCCCAAAGCCACAAATTATGGGGAAGTAAGAATACTAAATACAAGTGATGTTGGAACCTGTAATGGAACTGTATGAATCTATAAACCATTCAAAATATCTAAATAGTTAGGCAATACTGAACTAAATTAAACTTTAGCTGAAGCCCACCCCCGTTATCGGTGGTATTCTCAGCAGTTGTGTGATTTCCTTTCTGGATAACTTCCAGTGTTTTACTAGGAGGTTTGGTGAACAGCCAAACTGATAGAGCAGGGCAACACCAAGATTGTAAAGAATGGGAAATAAGGAGAAGGTAAATTAAGACATAATGATTAGATTGTGTCAAACTAGCATTTTAATAACCTTAAGTTGTAGGGGGTAGAAAAGACTGAGGGCGGTAGAGTTTTGAGGACCTGGGGAACGATAAAAAAATAATTCCTGAGCCTAGTGGGAAAAATCTATTTGAACAATGAAATGTAACTTTTATAGGATTAATGTTCCCATTTGACCCACTAAGTATGATGGGCAGTCACTACCAGATTGAATTTGAATCAGTGTACCATTCTACTTCTAAGGAAATTAGTAGGGTAATGAAAGAAATCCATATATTTATATAACACCTTGTATCATGTACTACAATGTACTACTAATGGAGTGCAGTGATGAGTTGTGTAGGAGTAAGGACAAAAAGCAAAATTAATCAAAACTGCTAGCATTCCACGGAAAATATCAGCATATTGTTGGGTAATGCAAAATAAAAAAGTGTGCCCATTTTTGGCCTACTCGCTCAATGCACATATTTTTTTATTCAGTTATTGATGCCCAGATTGATGTTGTATATTAGTGTCTGTATAGATCGACGTAAATTAGTATCTACACAGTTTGATGTTGTATATTAGTGTCTGTATAGATCGACATTGTATATTAGTATCTGCACAGTTTGATGTTGTATGTGGTATCTGCACTGATCAACATTGTATATTATCTACGCAGTTTGATGTTGTATATTAGTATCTGCACAGTTTGATGTTGTATATTGGTATCTGCACTGATCGACATTGTATATTATCTACGCAGTTTGATGTTGTATATTAGTATCTATATCGATTGATGTTGTATATTTGTGTCTGCAACAAATTCAATATAACACTGTTCAGCAAACAATTACAATTTTTTTTAGATTAAGCACCAAGGGATTGGTTTGAATTGGGCTGGTTTGGATGCATCAATTATCCTAATTTATTTGGTGGTATAAATTTGCAAAGTAAAAAATGGCAAGTAAAAAACAGGTCAGCACCACCTCAGATTTAGAACAAGGATGTTGCAGCTAAAATACAACCTGATAACTGGGGGGAAAAAATGTAAAAATGGAACTCCAAAACAGATTCTGAATTCTACTTCACAGTAATATCTATCTCCAGCAAAGTTACCTACAAATCCTATTATAATGCAGACCTACAGATAACATGGGAGTCTGTCAGAAAATCCTGGGAAAATCTCTCAAAGTTTTACACTTTCAGGTGATATTTAGGACAGATAACAGGAAGATCTTCACACAAAACTTCCCGTACAAGGTACTTTCAGTTAGATACCATGATGGGGGTGGAGTGGGGCGTCGATTGTACATTCTTTCTGGATTAACGTAGATTCAAATTAGCTCATTTTATATCGCTTGTGATCTTGTATATTAAATGTAATAGAAAAATCCTCGAGGGAAACTCTACACAACTCAGTGTACCTGAAGCCTACATGCTTACCACCTATAGACCTATTCCACAATGGGTATCTCAAATCAAGAAATAAGGGACAAAATAAAGGTGGCTCAGTCACTCACATATAACAACTGATAGGTGACATAAACAAATCTTGAAGCAAAATTTCAAATACTATATGAATTTATCTACAAAATGTGAGGCAAATATTATGCAATATACCTAATTATCAGGATTTTGAGTCTAAATTTTTTTTCCCTCCTGGAGAGTTGTCCAGTCTCACTCCCATAAAGACTCATTTGCCAACCTTTGCCTTATACTTCACTAATATTGCAGGCAAATACACTGTCATCCTGAAATTGTATAGCACCTTGAGTGCTACATCCAGTTCAGATACCAAGATACAATCAAGTCATTGAGGTAAAGTACAGGAGGACAATGAGGATGACCCCTAATGTCAAAGGACTGAGTTATGAGGAAAAGCTAGAATGACTCAATCTTCATCTTTGTACGAAGGCAAACTATAGGGTACTGTATTGAAAGCAAAGGTTTTTATAAAATTATAAGGCTAAAAATAGAGTTCACGGTGTCGATTTTGAATGCCCTTGTCTGGCGTTAACAGCCTCAAAATGGGGTTGGTAACTGTACTAGTTCAAAACGGAGGATTAAAAAGATGTACAAATAAGAGATGAGAAGGAGAAAGTAAGTTAAATGAAATGTAAGGGATCAGAGAGTCAAGTCAAAAAAGGGAAATATGAGGAGAGACAAAATAGAAATGAGAGAGGTGAGAAAGGGAATTAGATAAGTGCTTGAAAAGGAGGAATATTAAAGAGGATGGGGCTCACTTCAGAAAGTTGCATTAGAATAGGTGGCTCCTGAGAAGAAAACACTGGTACAGCCTTGATCAGCCAAATAGCCTATTTCTGTACTGTATTCTTATTATTTCCCATGGCTAACTAGTCCTATGTAATATTCAACATTTAAATAAATCTATTTGTTTTAGTGCGTGCACATTGGTCTGAAAGTATGGCAGTTTCCACCTTTCAAAAGAGGCATAAAGAAAATGGTGAATATCCTGCATGATTTCTGGTTTACTATACACGACATGTCAGGGCACAGGATTCCGATAAAAGGAAACTCAATTTGTTTATGGAATCACCTTTTCACTGTGTACACAAGAGAGAACTTGCACTGTAAAATGGGCCTTGTCGAAATATAAGATACTGAGGGGAATAGAAAAGGTTTTAAATTAAACCATGACATAAAGGGCAAGTTGAGGACTGATATCAGGGAGGACGTTTTATACAGATAGTCTTCTGCATAAAGTAGTAAAGGCAAAAGCTCTGGAATAGTTCAACAGGCAGCTCAATGTTGCAATGGGGGACGGTAGAAGGATGAGCTACTGAATGGGTTTCCTCATCTACTCTTGTGAGTAAAAACAAGAAAATAAGAAACAAGAGGGAGTTATAATTCATTCAGACAGTTATACGTTAGAGACAGCCCATCTGGATAAAACTCGTAGTTACATTTAAGGTAATGTAAATTGGTACTATAAAGCTTAATCCTTTCACATTCTTCTGATCAATCTATTTGTGCTAAAAGGTACTTAGAAAATGTTATAGACTTTATATGTGTTATGTATGTAATGTCATTTGTATCCCATTAGAATTATTATATATTCAGGATTAAAAAGGCTTAGAAACATAGAAACATAGAAAATAGGTGCAGGAGCAGGCCATTCAGCCCTTCTAGCCTGCACCGCCATTCAATGAGTTCATGGCTGAACATGAAACTTCAGTACCCCCTTCCTGCTTTCTCGCCATACCCCTTGATCCCCCGAGTAGTAAGGACTTCATCTAACTCCCTTTTGAATATATTTAGTGAATTGGCCTCAACTACTTTCTGTGGTAGAGAATTACACAGGTTCACCACTCTCTGGGTGAAGAAGTTTCTCCTCATCTCGGTCCTAAATGGCTTACCCCTTATCCTTAGACTGTGACCCCTGGTTTGATGTATGCTAGATGTTTATTTCCAGAGCAATATGATGTTCTTATCTTCATTGTATATATTTTTCTGATTTTCATTATAATTTTTTTCCTCTCCATGTGACCCTCTACATATTTGTTTTTTGAGTGGAACAGTTTTACAGTCACCAGCCTTCCACATGATGGGGCCATGATGTCTCTGTCTGGTGCTCAGTACCCAGCAGCATGACAAATAACTACCAAAACTCAGTCTACTGAAGCAAGAGAGTTTGAGTGATAGGCTTATTCCTTCCTGGCTGGGAGTCAGGACCTCAAACACTTGTGTTACTGGGGCCCCACCGTGTGTCATTTGTAAAAGAAAAAAAAGTGAAAGAAAGAAATTGGAAGAAAAAGGATTAGAAGTTCAGTTACTGGGGGCAACATTTTGGATGCAGTCATCATGAGAGTTATATATTAAATTTATATTTAACCCAAATAATAGAACTAGTCATTCTCTTTATTCTTGGCGGTCACCAAATATTAAGGGAATTTGAATTATTTGACGTGGATTTAATTTTTAATATTTTAAAATTAAACTTTAATTACATATTCAAAAAGAGATCCCTATGTTTCTAGATTAATTCTGAAAACACTGCTGTGGGGATGAGGAGATGATAAATCTGGTTACCACTGCAGACTGAGCAGTTCATCATGTCCGTCTTCTTTGGATTAGAACATCTTCAAGCTCAATATCAGCCAACGCACAGTGTACACTTGGCAAACAATACTGTATGCAAGTTCAGGATGACGAGTTTAGGCACCACATGCTTAATACTCTAAGGACCAAAGGACTTATTTTTGCTTTTTAATGATGTCTTAGAGGCATTGACTACCTCTGTTTGACAGTCTGCTCACATTTGTAACAGAGTCTGATAACAGCTGCAATATATTGCTTTAGTGGATTAAATCTGTCAGTATTATACCTTTTCAGAAGAACAATGGATTGGGATTAACGTTTAAAGAAATATCTATTTAAGTACCTTCAGAATTCTTTCCTAGTTTTTCAAATCTAAATAAGCTGCAAGACGCCAAAATGTTTGATTTCCTATCGCTTTACAGCTGGATCTAAAAAGACCCCGTTTCTCAACTGGAGGCAACTGGCACAAATCTAACATCAGGTGATAGCAACATGGAGACATGACATCACTGTGCTGTCCAACCTGTCTAGCCATGCAAGTGAATCCTAGAGATGAGACCCACTGATGGCCTTGTGGGTAAAGGTACTATTGTCTAATATAGCACGGAGCAATAGCCTTAAGTTCAGGATTCAATCCCTGCTCTGCTCAGTTAGCAGAGCTCAGGACAACAGCTGGGATGCATAATTGTCCTCAGAATCCCAAGATTAGAGATGGAGAAAAATCAGTTAGTGTCCCTACTTACAATTTCTATTTACTGATTGCAAATGGAAAGTTTGAACATAAGAACATAAGAACATAAGAAATAGGAGCAAAACTAGGCCACCTGGCCCCTCGAGCCTGCTCCGCCATTTAATAAGATCATGGCTGATCTGATCATGGACTCAGCTCCACTTCCATGTCCGCTCCCCATAACCCTTTATTCCCTTATTGCTCAAAAATCTGTCTATCTCCGCCTTAAATATATTCAATGACCCAGTCTCCACAGCTCTCCAAGGCAGCAAATTCCATAGATTTACAACCCTCTGAGAGAAGAAATTCCTCCTCATCTCAGTTTTAAATGGGCGGCCCCTTATTCTGAGACTATGTCCCCTAGTTTTAGTTTCCCCTATGAGTGGAAATATCCTCTCTGCATCCACATTGTCGACCCCCCTCATTATCTTATATGTTTCGATAAGATCACCTCTCATTCTTCTGAACTCTAATGTGTATGGGCCCAACCTACTCAACCTATTTTATGTCAACCCCCTCATCTCCGGAATCAACCTAGTGAACCTTCTCTGAACAGCCTCCAACGCAAGTATATCCTTCCTTAAATACGAAGACAAAAACTGTACACAGTACTCCAGGTGTAGCCTCACCAATACCCTGTACAGTTGTAGCAGGACGACTCTATGCCCCTTGCAATAAAGGCCAACATTCCATTCGCCTTCCTAATTACTTGCTGTACCTGCATACTAACTTTTTGTGTTTCATGCAAAGATGGGAGGAAAAGCAATGTGTGAGGAGGACACAAAAAATCTGCAAAAGGACATAGACAGGCTAAGTGAGTGGGCAAAAATTTGGCAGATGCAGTATAATGTTGGAAAGTGTGAGGTCATGCACTTTGGCAGAAAAAATCAAAGAGTAAGTTATTATTTAAATGGAGAAAGATTGCAAAGTGCTGCAGTACAACAGGACCTGGAGGTACTTGTGCATGAAACACAAAAGGATAGTATGCATGCACAGCAAGTGATCAAGAGGCCAATGGTATCTTGGCCTTTATTGCAAAGGGGATGGAGTATAAAAGCAGGGAAGTCTTGCTACAGCTATATAAGGTATTGGTGAGGCCATACCTGGAACACTGCATGCAGTTTTGGTTTCCATATTTACGAAAGGATATATTTGGTTTGGAGGCAGTTTAGAGAAGGTTCACTAGGTTGATTCCGGAGATGATGGGGTTGATTTATGAGGAAGGGTTGAGTAGGTTGGGCCTCTACTCATTGGAATTCAGAAGAATGAGAGGCGATCTTATCGAAATGTATAAGATTATGAGGGGGCTTGACAAGGTGGATGCAGAGAGAATATTTCCACTGATGGGGGAGACTAGAACTAGAGGGCATGATCTTAGAATAAGAGGCCGCCCATTTAAAACTGAGATGAGGAGAAATTTCTTCTCTCAGAGTGTTGTAAATCTGTGGAATTTGCTGCCTCAGAGAGCTGTGGAAGCTGAAACATTGAATAAATTTAAGACAGAAATGGACAGTTTCTTAAACGATAAGGGGATAAGGGGTTATGGGGAGTGGGCGGGGAGGTGGAGCTGAGTCCATGATCAGATCAGTCATGATCTTATTAACATAAGAATTAGGAACAGGAGTAGGCCATCTAGCCCCTCGAGCCTGCTCCACCATTCAACAAGATCATGGCTGATCTGGCCGTGGACTCAGCTCCACTTACCCACCCGCTCCCCGTAACCCTTAATTCCTTATTGGTTAAAAATCTATCTATCTGTGACTTGAAAACATTCAATGAGCTAGCCTCAACTGCTTCCTTGGGCAGAGAATTCCACAGATTCACAACCCTCTGGGAGAAGAAATTCCTTCTCAACTCGGTTTTAAATTGGCTCCCCCGTATTTTGAGGCTGTGCCCCCTATATCTAGTCTCCCCTACCAGTGGAAACAACCTCTCTGCCTCTATCTTGTCTATGCCTTTCATTATTTTAAATGTTTCTATAAGATCACCCCTCATCCTTCTGAACTCCAACGAGTAAAGACCCAGTCTACTCAATCTATCATCATAAGGTAACCCTCTCATCTCCGGAATCAGCCTAGTGAATCGTCTCTGTACCCCCTCCAAAGCCAGTATATCCTTCCTTAAGTAAGGTGACCAAATCTGCACGCAGTACTCCAGGTGCAGCCTCACCAATACCCTGTACAGTTGCAGCAGGACCTCCCTGCTTTTGTACTCCATCCCTCTCGCAATGAAGGCCAACATTCCATTCGCCTTCCTGATTACCTGCTGCACCTGCAAACTAACTTTTTGGGATTCATGCACAAGGACCCCCAGGTCCCTCTGCACCGCAGCATGTTGTAATTTCTCCCCATTCAAATAATATTCCCTTTTACTGTTTTTTTTCGCAAGGTGGATGACTTCACACTTTCCGACATTGTATTCCATCTGCCAAACCTTAGCCCATTCGCTTAACCTATCCAAATCTCTTTGCAGCCTCTCTGTGTCCTCTACACAACCCGCTTTCCCACTAATCTTTGTGTCATGTGAAAATTTTGTTGCACTACACTCTGTCTCCTCTTCCAGGTCATCTATGTATATTGTAAACAGTTGTGGTCCCAGCACCGATCCCTGTGGCACACCACTAACCACTGAATTCCAACCAAAAAAGACCCATTTATCCCGACTCTCTGCTTTCTGTTAGCCAGCCAATTCTCTATCCATGCTAATACATTTTCTCTGACTCCGCGTGCCTCTATCTTCTGCAGTAACCTTTTGTGTGGCACCTTATCGAATGCCTTTTGGAAATCTAAATACACCACATCCATCGGTACACCTCTATCCACCATGCTTGTTATATCCTCAAAGAATTTCAGTAAATTAGTTAAACATGATTTCCCCTTCATGAATCAATGCTGTGTCTGCTTGATTGCACTATTCCTATCTAGATGTCCCGCTATTTCTTCCTTAATGATAGTTTCAAGCATTTTCCCCACTATGGATGTTAAACTAACTGGCCTATAGTTACCTGCCTTTTGTCTGCCCCCTTTGTTAAACAGAGGCGTTACATTAGCTGCTTTCCAATCCGCTGGTACCTCCCCAGAGTCCATAGAATTTTGGTAGATTACAACGAATGCATCTGCTATAACTTCCGCCATCTCTTTTAATACCCTGGGATGCATTTCATCAGGACCACGTGACTTGTCTACCTTGAGTCCCATTAGCCTGTCCAGCACTACCCCCCTAGTGATAGTGATTGTCTCAAGGTCCTCCCTTCCCACATTCCTGTGACCAGCAATTTTTGGCATGGTTTTCGTGTCTTCCACTGTGAAGACCAAAGCAAAATAATTGTTTAAGGTCTCAGCCATTTCCACATTTCCCATTATTAAATCCCCCTTCTCATCTTCTAAGGGACCAACATTTACTTTAGTCACTCTTTTCCGTTTTATATATCTGTAAAAGCTTTTACTATCCGTTTTTATGTTTTGCGCAAGTTTACCTTCGTAATCTATCTCTCCTTTCTTTATTGCTTTTTTAGTCATTCTTTACTGTTGTTTAAAATTTTCCCAATCTTCTAGTTTCCCACTAACCTTGGCCACCTTATATGCATTGATCTTTAATTTGATACTCTCCTTTATTTCCTTGGTTATCCACGGCTGGTTATCCCTTCTCTTACCGCCCTTCTTTTTCACTGGAATATATTTTTGTTGCGCACTATGAAAGAGCACTATTGAATCGTGGAGCAGGCTCGATGGGCTGTATGGCCTACTCCTGTTCCTATTTCTCATGTTCTTATGTTCTTATGTTCTTATGTTCTTAAGGACCCCCAGGTACCTCTGTACTGCAGCACTTTGCAATTTTTCTCCATTTAAATTATAATTTGCTTTTCTATTTTTTCTGCCCCAGTGGATAACCTCACATTTTTCCTACATTATACTCCATCTCACAAATTTTTGCCCACTCACTTAGCCTTTGCAGATTTTTTGTGTCCTCCTCACAATTTGCTTTCCCACCCATCTTTGTATCATCAGCAAACTTGGTTACATTACACTCGGTCCCTTCATCCAAGTCATTAATATAGATTGTAAATAGTTGATGACCCAGCACCGATCCCTGCAGCACCCCATTAGTCGTTGTTTGCCAATCGGAAAATGACCCATTTATCCCGACTCTCTGTTTTCTGTTAGTTAGCCAATCCTCTATCCATGTAATATATTACCCCCAACCCATGTCAGGTCAAATAGACTGCCAACCCCTCCACCTCACCTATGGTTAAAATATCCTGCCAATACTCACTTTCCATGCTCACGATTGAAGAATGGCTATTTAGATAAGGTATAGGAGGCCTACCAGCTCAATTATTATCATATCCCAGGAGAAGTCAATGGCTAGACCAGAGCAGGGGGAAAAAAATGGAAATTTATAGAAGCCAGCAGTATCCAGGTTGAATTAGACCAGACATAGGAACAGGAGTAGGCCATTCAGCCCCCTGAGCCTGTTCCACCATTCAGTTAGATCCTGGAAGATCTGTACTTCAACTTCATGTACCTACCTTTGATCCATATCCCTTCATACCCTTGCCTAATAAAAATCAGTCGCTCTGAGTCTTGAAAATTTCAATTGAACTAGCATCCACAGCTTTTTTGGAGAAAGAATTCCAGATTTCCACGACCCATTGTGTGAAAAAGTGCATCCTGATTTCACTCCTCAGTGATCTAGCTCTAATTTTAAGATTATGCCCTCTTGTTTTGGATTCTCCCATCAGAGAAAATAGTTTCACTCCAGCTACCCTATTGAATCCTTTGATCATTTTAAACACCTCAGTTAGATCACCCTCAACCTTCTAACTTCAAGGGAATACATGCCAAGTTTATGCAACCTGTCCTCATAATTAACTCTTTATGCCTTGGTATAACTCTGGTTAATCTGCTCTGTACCCCCTTCTAAAGCCAATATAGTCTTCTTGAGGTATGGAGCCCAAAACTGAACACAATACATCAGGTGGGGTCTGACCAAGGCTTCGTACAACTGAAGCATAACTTCCTCCCAGACTCAATCCACATACTATTATTAATGGACTATTAAAAATATGGGTATTCGTGCTCTAATAAAAGGAAACACACTGGTCACTCTAACCAAAGAAATTCTACTGATTAGGTTTCTTCTCAAAAAGAAAGTTCCTCAGGCAGGGCAAAGAGTTTAGAATGGCATCAGTCTTTTGAGATTATCAGGGTAAGGAATGCAAGACATTGTGGCTTAATCTATAGTAACCTTAATGAATGGCTGGACATGCTAATTCTTAGCTAGTGGAAAAGCACTTAATTTTGGAGATCGGATTAACTCAATCAAGGACATAGCTGCTCTCGTGTTTATCTTTCAAACAGGAGGTCAATTAGAACTATTTTAGAAATTGTGGCAGCCATTTCAAAGTAATGTTCTTGGTTGCAAGAGAAATTGCAGCCCATAATGGGATTTGGACAATTTGATTTAATGTTTTTTTTAAAGATCTTCCTAGTCATTCTGTGCTATGCAGCACGCTCAATGGGAGAGCAGCTCCTGACATTTTTATTGTACATTTTATGTGACATTATGGACAATTGCTGTGGGATACATCTCGTAGTAACAGGCACAATGGTTGGCTCCCAAACAATGTGTTCCAATTAGTTTTAGGGTATGTGTATCTTTTTATTTCATTCCCATTGTGTGTGATTGCAAAGCTTTAACAACCACATCTGTTAAACTGCACTCCTGTTCTGCTTGGACCGATAAGCAAGGGCACTGTGCAAATATTTCAGGGACCACCCATACCTCAAGACATGTAACTATTTATTGCACTGCAGCCACAGACAAAAACTGTGTAACCATTACATGAAATAATTACAGATACAGAGGATTTGTGGCAAGGGATTAAAATAATATGAACAACTGATAATTCTTGCATGTTTCTATCAATACATGAAGCTCATGTAAAAGGGTGCCTTTGCAGGTGTTAAGCTGCCTCTTCGTTTACCTGACTCAGAAGGGCATGGGTCCTTTGTGTGAGAGACGTGGTCTCAGCCGCCTGTATTTCTTCATTGGTACTTGTCTTTGACTGGGACGTCTGCCTACTTTTTGTACATAAGTCCTGATACTGCCCTCATCCAATGCTGACCCCTCTGACAGGATGGCAATCGGCCCTGGGAATGTAATAAACAAGATTAGTTCTGGATCAGAATGAAGGTACAGCAAATTGGGAGTCTGCATGGTTGGTAACAGCCAGAACATGCTTATAATAATGACGGGCAAGTGAAGGTCACAGGGAGGTTACAATACTATCCATTCTACCTAAGCAAACATCCAGTGATAACAGCGAATAATTATCCTCAGTAAGTTGAAATTGATTTATAAAATCACTTTTAACCGCACAAATAGCATTTTGTAGAACAAAAACTTTTAACTTGCAAGCCACAAATTCCTAATAGCACAGAGGTTTTAACCAGAATGGGCCATGCTACATTCGGGGACTAATAATCCTGCACAAAACTAGTGGTGAGCAGTAACTGGAAATCAGTATTTCCTCTGATGTTGCCTGCCTCCAGGTAAATCATTTATATTTCACATTGAAAGATTTGCTTCTCATTATTGCTGAGAGTAAAATGAGTGTTCATTTATAATGACTTGTAACAGTACGTTTTTGGTTGAAATGACTATTTTAAACAATCAAAATCTATCTATAAAATATCTCTTTTTGAATTTGTTAAATAAGACTTAAAGTGTGCTCTCAAAATAAAACAATATCTGTCTCCTCACAATATACAAAAACCGTAATTTTCTTATTAGATGTTAATCTCCCTGTTAACATAAAATATTCATTTCCCACTGAGTAATGTTCTTAGCAACAGCTGTCTAGTTGCTCCCTGTCTATTATATATTAATATTCATGCTAAGATATGCTTGCCTACTAATTTTTTGGTAACATCTAAAAATGTATTACTTGCTCATTCAGAAATGGTCATAACCTAATCAGCCTACAGTTGCATATCTATATATTAAAAGTTTGGGAATAGGAAGCATCTCCCATCCATTTCACAGTCACAATTTTATGTCATGCCTACTTCTGTCACATTTAATACACCCAAGTGTCATGTGTGGGTTTTACTTTTAATATATAAAATATTAAAAATCTTACATCTGCGCCCAATTCCTGTCTGCATCACTAGACGTCCTGTTGTAACATTTCTGTGTCAACTATAAATTCCGCTATCAGATTTATATGGGTTTTTCCTGTGTGAACTTGTCACTCCCGTCCTGACAATGAAGAAGGCAGCCTGTGGCCCGATCGCAGTTGGCTTCGGGCCTCAGCTACATGACACCAGTGAGCTGCAGATGCCAATTGGACTTCCAGATGCAGCTTGCCGGTTGGGATCCAACAAATTCCACCTGGCACCAACACCAGGCTGGCCCACACGTAGGCCCTGCTCCTGCTTGACCTGGCTCCACAGAAATAAAACTATAAAAAAGTTTACTCACCTTTTTTGAGCAACCTTCAGCGGTCCAGTTAAGGTTCCGCAAGTTCCCAATTTCCACCCATTTGTTGACCAGTTTCAACTGGGGGTTTTAAATAGGCGTTGGGACCCTGATATACAATGGTGAGTGCCCTGCGCACCTAGAAGTCACCGGCATCCAATCTGTTAGTCAGTGCACTCCAAGAGAAATTGGTCTCAGGAGGTCCTGACACAAAATGCGGCTCTTAATATTGATTTAATGCTCAAAAAATGTACGCAACTGTACAAAATTTCTCCCCTTAAAAGTCTTGCGTCTCTATGTAGTTAACTTTTAAGTTTGCAGTTAACTTTTTTCATTAAAATTCCTATGTCCATATAAAAATAAATAATAACATTTAATTTTTCTATACTTTAAAACTCTTACGCAGGTAAAGGCATAAGAGTTTGAAGGACATTCGCTGGGCAAATAGCCCAAATCTCCGCCCGCGAATGTCCTTCTCTCGGGGATGCGTGCGATCTGTCAAAAGCCGGTTCTTGGTGCATGTGCATTGCGCGGAGAACCGGCATTTGCGAGGCCTCTTCGGGTGCTTGAGCACATTTTACACACCCGGAAAGGCCACAGTTTTGTGGCCAATATGTTAGAATGGGCAGTATTAGTCATTATGTGAAACTCCAATATCTTGTATTAGTATACTATCTAGAAGTGAGGGACCAGGTTAGCCAGGGTTAACTAGATGCAGTTACTGTCTGCCCCAACTCAATGGCAATGCCCGATAAATGTAAGGGCCCGAAATTGGTGGACATACCAGCATACCGCCAGCATACCGCCCAAAAATGCAATTTTCGTCAAAAAACACCTACATACCGCTGACATACCGCCCAGCGGAAAATTCATCAGTGACATACTGCTGAGTGGTATGCACCGCCCGCCCATACAAACTGCCGACATACCACCCAAAAGTCTAAAATTCGTGACTTAGCACCGACATACCACCGGAGCTGCATACCGTCCTGGAGAAGGTGCTTTTAAGTCGAGCTTAAGTGGGCAGTATGTACACAGAGCTGACAGGTTTGTTTGATCTTTATAGTTCTCCACAATTTAATGTATTTTTAAATGGATGGTAGTAAGGCAATAATATAAATGTTCTAATAAAGCCTTATTTACTCCTTCATTAATTAACTATAATAAAAAATTTAGTGACTCTCATCCCCCAGTCTCTCCCACACCCCAGTCTCTCTCACCCCACCAGTCTCTATTACCCCCCCCCACAGCGATCTCTTACCCCGACAGCTATCTCTTCCCCCACCCCCACCGCACAGCGATCTCCCTCCAACCCCCACAGCGATCTCCCCCCCCCACACACAGCGATCTCTCCCCCCCCACACACACAGCTATCTCTTCCACCCCCCCCCACCGCACAGCGATCTCCCTCCAACCCCCACAGTGATCTCCCCCCCCCCCCACACACAGCAATCTCTCCCCCCCCCCCCCCCCCACACACAGCGCTCTCAGGCCAGCAATCTCTGGCGTCTCGTCGGTGCCTCTCGGGGGGTGGGGGTGGGGGCGGAGCTTCACAGCAGCACAACTTGGGAGCCGAAGTTTCCCGAGTCAAAAGGCCTCTTGGCCGCATACCGCCGGCTGCACTCCGCTCCCGCCGCTGCACTCCGCTCCCGCCGGCTGCACTCCGCTCCCGCCGCTGCACTCCGCTCCCGCCGCTGCACTCCGCTCCCGCCCGCTGCACTCTGCTCCCGCCGCTGCACTCCGCTCCCGCCGCTGCACTCCGCTCCCGCCCGCTGCACTCTGCTCCCGGCGGCTGCACTCTGCTCCCGCCGCTGCACTCTGCTCCCGCCGCTGCACTCCGCTCCCTCCGCTGCACTCCGCTCCCGCCCGCTGCACTCTGCTCCCTCCGCTGCACTCCGCTCCCGCCCGCTGCACTCTGCTCCCGCCCGCTGCACTCCGCTCCCGCCCGCTGCACTCCGCTCCCGCCCGCTGCACTCTGCTCCCGCCCGCTGCACTCTGCTCCCTCCGCTGCACTCTGCTCCCGCCGGCTGCACTCCGCTCCCTCCGCTGCACTCTGCTCCCGCCCGCTGCACTCTGCTCCCTCCGCTGCACTCTGCTCCCTCCGCTGCACTCTGCTCCCTCCGCTGCACTCCGCTCCCTCCGCTGCACTCCGCTCCCGCCGGCTGCACTCCGCTCCCTCCGCTGCACTCTGCTCCCTCCGCTGCACTCCGCTCCCGCCGGCTGCACTCCGCTCCCTCCGCTGCACTCTGCTCCCTCCGCTGCACTCTGCTCCCGCCGGCTGCACTCTGCTCCCTCCGCTGCACTCTGCTCCCTCCGCTGCACTCTGCTCCCGCCGGCTGCACTCTTCTCCCGCCGCTGCACTCTGCTCCCACCGGCTGTACTCTGCTCCCGCCGGCTGCACTCTGCTCCCTCCGCTGCACTCTGCTCCCTCCGCTGCACTCTGCTCCCGCCGCTGCACTCTGCTCCCTCCGCTGCACTCTGCTCCCGCCCGCTGCACTCTGCTCCCGCCGGCTGCACTCTGCTCCCTCCGCTGCACTCTGCTCCCTCCGCTGCACTCTGCTCCCGCCGCTGCACTCTGCTCCCTCCGCTGCACTCTGCTCCCGCCCGCTGCACTCTGCTCCCGCCGGCTGCACTCCGCTCCCTCCGCTGCACTCTGCTCCCTCCGCTGCACTCTGCTCCCGCCGGCTGCACTCTGCTCCCGCTGCTGCACTCTGCTCCCTCCGCTGCACTCTGCTCCCTCCGCTGCACTCTGCTCCCACCGCTGCACTCTGCTCCCGCCGCTGCACTCTGCTCCCGCCGCTGCACTCTGCTCCCACCCGCTGCACTCTGCTCCCGGCGGCTGCACTCTGCTCCCTCCGCTGCACTCTGCTCCCTCCGCTGCACTCAGCTCCCTCCGCTGCACTCCGCTCCCGCCCGCTGCACTCTGCTCCCGCCCGCTGCACTCTGCTCCCGCCCGCTGCACTCTGCTCCCGCTGCTGCACTCTGCTCCCGCCGGCTGCACTCTGCTCCCGCCGGCTGCACTCTGCTCCCACGGCTGCACTCCGCTCGGCTTACCACCGAGAAAAATTCAATGAAATGCCCGCCCACTCAGCCCCAGTGGTACCGGGCGGTAAAAAGCAACGCACCACCCGCGGACCGCCGAAAAACCGGTGGACCCTAAGAGTCATAAGTACATCTAATTTTGATGCTCACAGATTTGTCTGAAGTGGACACAAATCCAGTCGAGTAAAGCTGCCAATTTGAGAACTTTACACTCACATCTCACAGAAGGAATTGACAGTGGAGAAAAGATGCTTTGTCTGAAAATCCATACACTACTGCAGTGCCTTTTTCAATCTAATCAGTTACTTTTTCCAAAAAATATTAAATTTTCCAAACACAACTTGCCATTAATAAATCTGTGCTAGCTGTTCTTAACCCGTGTATTTCTAAATGCTCACTAATTTTACCTCAAGTCATGGGTTCGAAGAGTTTCCTGCACCTGATGTTAGACTAACTGGTCTATAGTTAACTAGTTTATCCTTCTCTCCCTTCTTGACCAAGGTACTTACATTGGCTGGGTTCCAATTTCACAGCATCATTTACATTTTTAAGGAGGATTAAAAAACTGGCCAGGGCCTCTGTTCAGAAACAAGATAGAAGAGACTCTGGCGACAGTTTTTTAATCCTCCTTAAATATGCTAAATTATTTCAACAGCCTTGGGTACATACTGTCAGAGCTCGTTGACTTAACTATCTTGCATTCTCATAATTTTTCAGAACCAATTCTTTTTCTACCATTGGTTCTGTGAATTGTTCCATTTTCTCCTGTAGTACATGTACATTCTTACCTCAACCATCATTTGATATAACTGATAAAAAGTTATTTAATAGCTCTTCCAGACCTTCAACCATCACAATTTTCTCCCTTCTTCGTGCCTGAGCAGTCCTAGCCTCTCTTCATTTTTTTCCTTTTTATATGTTTAGAAATGTTAGTATTACTAGCCCTAACTTTATCATAAGTTTCCCTTTTAAGTTTCATTTTTTAACTCTGTAGTTATCCACAGAACTGTATTCTGATGCAATCACATTTTGCCTTTCAGAAATATTTATTTTGTATTTGACGGTTTCCCAATACTGATCCATTGATCTGTTTGCTAGTTCTTCTGCCCAGTTAATTTGGGCCAGGTCTCTTATCTCAACTGAACTTTGCCTTTTTTTAGTCTAGCACCCTTCTCTTTGAGTCTTTATTATCCTTTTCTATTCTGACGTTGAATCCAGTTATGTTGTGGTTTTTCCCAATTATTTTCCTATACTCACAACAGTTATTTGCTTCTCTTCATTTCCCAGAACTATATCAAGCAATGCTTCTTTCCTTATTGCAGTAGAAACATATCAAACTAGGAAGCAATCCTGCATTCTAAAAAGGTTCCAGACTTTGATCACATGCATTGCCTTTATTTCAGTCTATCTTGGGATAATTCAAATTACGTGATATTATTGCCCTGCTGTTCTTGCAGATCTGTTTGCAGATCTCCTCACTATCTCATCTCCACTATCTGTTCACCTGTAATGCACACTGAAAAATGTATAATTTCTCTTCCTATTTTTTAACTTTACCCGTACAGACTTTAACTTAACACAGCCCCCAGGGCATCCTTACACTGTGAATGAAACCTTTACTAATAGTGCCATCTCTCCCCCTTATTACCATCCCTAACTCTCCTGAAAACATTATAACCAGGAATATTAAAGTTCTCAATCTTATGCAAACCTGACCCATGTCTCTGTTTGTCCCTCCATAGATATTAATGCTTGCAACTCTGAGTTGAATACTTTGTGCATTCACATACGTTCAATTCAGTTCTGACTCCCAATTTTTGGGGGATGTTGGCTCATCTTTTTTTTTGTTTTTATCATTTAATTTTGTTATCTATTGCCGTTTCTACAAGTGTTCTTATCTTTCATTACCTCACAAACTTTATCTTTCCCTTTATGGATAATATTCTCTCACTACTACAGTTACGTTTTTTGCTTCAACTCCAGCAGTTTTAATAATCCTGCTCTTCCTCTCTCACCTTAAACATAGGCCCCTCCTCCTGCTACATTAGTTTAAATCCTCCCCCACTGCTCTGTTTACTCTCTCTGCAAGGACATTGGTGCTGTTTCAGTTCAGACGAAGGACATCATTTCAGTACACTTTTCCAGAAATCACTCCAACGCCTCAAGAATGTGAATCCACTCTCTGCATCACTCTGTAGCCACATGTTGACCTTTCTAACTGTCCTCTCCTTAACCTGTTTAGCGCATGGCACAGGAAGCAACTTGGACAACACCATCCTGGAGGTCTTATTTCCAATGTGATGCCTCATTTCTTAAACTCCCCCTGCATACTTCGATCTATGGCATTGGTTTTAACATGAAGCAAGACCTCTGGCTGGTCACCCTCTCTTCCCAGAGGTTCTTCACCCATTCCATGATATCCTTTACTCTACTACGAGAAATGCAATATACCTTATTGGATTCCCGGTCATGACTGCAAAAAAGGCTATTTATTCCCCTAACTATTGAATTTCTCATTACCACCCCGCTCCTATCTTGTAATCTACTTGCTGTTCATGTCCTTGGGTAATCCTTGTTCCACAGTGCCACAGTATTGTTCAGGACACCATTCTCTGAGTCACTGGCCACCTATACTTGCTGAACACTTCAAGGGTTCTCTACACCTGTGAGTCCTGTCTCCTCCTACTGCCTCAGCATGATCTTTTCTCTTTTTACCCTAGCCCTGTGTGTTTAACTGACTAACATGGCCTCTTGGATGACCATATTCTGAGATTACAATGTAGAAACTCCTTATCCTCTTTGGTGCTATGGATTGTGGCCATTTCCTTCTTGAGCAGAGATCCTCTGCTCCAGAGACTCAATTTTCTGACACTTAATGCAAATGTGCTGCCTCTGAATACACTGAGAAACACCAAAGCCACCAACATCCGCCTATTTTCCAGTCTTATAGAAAACCATACTGCAGCCTAATCACTGACTGAATTCTGCCTTTTGTAGATTGACATGTATATGAATGAATAAAATATCCTATTCTTAATTCAAGTCAGGTGCATGCTGCAAAAATAGCAAAGTTGCATTCTCTTAATCCATCTGTTGCATATAATTTTTTTAAAAGCTGTAAAAATAAGAGTGAACTACTTGTGTAAGGGAAATGCTTCAAATATTCGCATAATCCTTGGAGAACGGCAGGAATATTTCTGCATAAGAATGAGATTATAAATTAATAATTATTTGTAGCCACTTCAATTCTAATCATTTCTCTAATTGTAATTCAGAATATTCATCAATAAAACATTATAGAAGATTTCTGTTTAGCTGCTACCCAACAGAAATTCGATCTGAAAACTGCAAAGGCTTCTCAGTATTAATACTTCCCTTCTCCTCTTTCAATATACACACACAGATTCTCTGGTTCTCTTCACATTATAACATGCTGGCCAGCAGAACCAGCTAATACTGTAAAAGCATCCGTTGATACTGGACAATGATCTGTAAAGTGCTTATCGAGGGGCTGTTAAAGGGTAAAATCCCTCCCCCAGTCTGTGGTCAGGATGCAGCTTTGTGTGAACACCATTCCAGCTTTGAACCAGATAGTCCAATTTTGTAAGGAGGAGATGACTGATCATTTTGATAACCAAAAACCATGTGGTGAAAATCTGATTTTTGTTTGCTACATTAAACAAAAGCATTGTAAGAAAATTTAAGCAAAAAGAGGAACCGAGACTAGAAGAGGCAAGAAGAACTGGTAAGTTTATTTTACTTTCCTTGTGGGGCTAGGAGGATCACGAATACTCTTCTGGGCCCCAGAGGGAAGGTTTAGGCCACCCATGCCCCAGGCCTCAGATCATTGTGATACCCCCTCCCCGGGACTTACCCGAGTGTTGGTGAACGGTCGTTTGGTTGGCCTGTTGCCTCCTGCCGCCTGAAATCGCATTCCTTCCCACTGGCAAGCTGCCACTTCCCACCCATTTCCAGTGGGCAACTAATTGGGGGCATGCAGGTGAGGGCTGGCACTTAAAATCACCTGGGCATCATGTTGCTGAACTCAGGGGGACTTGGTGTTCGCCACCAAGCTGCCCGTCCAATTCCCATTCTGGGTTCTTGTTTCTTGCTCATCCTATCCTGTGACAGTATTGTGATATTTCACTGTCACAAATTCTTTCACCACCACCAGTATGTTGACAGGATGTAGGAGTAATTGATGCTGCATCTAATCTTTTAGGAGTTTTCCTGACAAAACTTCCCTTAAGAACTGTTTATTCTATCAAGTATTCTATCTGTGTATTTGGAATTGGATATCTGGAATAAAATCTTGGCGATAGTGACATTTGTAATTGAGTAAAGCTTGCCAAGAGAGTTGGATAGACTCCAGTCAAATTAACCCTGAATGTAATTTGCAGGTTATTTGACTGCAACGGGCATAACAGCTGAGCCCAGTGCTGTCCTGAAATGATGCCCATGAACACACAGTCAGGAATGTGAAACCTTCCTGCTCTTGCAGTGGCAGTGCCCATTCTGCAGCTGAATTAATATTAGTTAACTTAACACAGACCAGGAAGAAGATTGAAGGATCTTCTTGATCTATATGGCTCAGTTACTCACTGGATAAACATGTTGAACCATTGGGGGAGCCACGACCCTGGCTTAATAAATCAAAATGTCTATATATAATGCTTCTGACATTCAAACTTTCATAGATAAATTCCAATCAGTTTGATTTGGCTGGTATCAGTTTGATAAGGTCTATGTAAATGTAGCCACAAGGATTGTATCCCTTGTAGTTAATCTGCTATCATTAACTACACGTACTGCATGCATCCCCAGTTTAAAAATAACACTGTGGAAAAATAAATGAGAAATGAATGACTGGTGCTCATGCTGCACGTGTGGTACTGAATCAAAACCACAGCGTCTATGTTCAAACTTAATGAAGTGATTCCTATAATTAGTGAGAGGTTGGAAAGGATATGAATAACATTGTGATCACTTGGCAACATCCTCTGAGGAAATTACAGGTCAAACTAGCCACATATTTAAGGTGAAACACTAAAAATGAAATATAGAATATATTACCCTGTGCTGAACAGTCTAAAGATTTAATATGTGGAACTATGTACGACATCTTACAATTCAGGGCACTACCCAACATTCTTCATTCATGCTCCCTGAAAAGTCAGTTTCAGGAGACAAACCTGTGTCTCCTATGAACTCAAGTATAAGCATATCCATAAATATCTGGGACACTGGGCCAGGGGCTGAACTATTTTACAATTGGAGGGATGTACCAGGTATTTTATGTAATGCTACCTACGCTCCTGATCTTTTTGAATTGACATAAAAATACCACACTGACAATCTGTGTAACTCGAGTTAAATAATTAATTGGGTTTATTAAAAAGTAAGAGTATATAGAAGCACAAATAGATCAGCAGACCAGGTAATCAGCACATTACTTAACTATCCTAAATGCATAAATTTGTTCTGTGTATCCTATACAATGAAACATTTTGAGATTCTTCGAGTCCTTTCAGTATTCTTTAGCTGATCGTGTAAGCAATTTATGGGCTCTAAGCATTATAGCGTATGTGTTCATTACTGCACCAGTTGAATTAAAAGAACTAAAGCAGTTGCCAGCAGCTGTCATATTTATTTGCAGGTTCAAGCAGTTTATGGTTACCAAACTCTCAACCAAAAACTGAACAAAGAGCCAATGAATGTAATGTATGCACCTGTGAGTATGCTTACAGGTTTGCAGAGCCTGCAGAGTCCTCCCTCTATTTATTGGGGACTTGGCCTGGAGGGTGGTGCACGGAGCAGTCCCATGCAATAAATTTTTAAGTCGGTTCACGGGCTCCCAGGCCGCCTGCAATTTCTGCGGTCTTGAAGAGTCCGTGTTCCATGTTTTTATTGAATGTACAAGGTTGCAGCCCCTGTTCCATTATTTGAAGGGGCTGCTCCTTAAATTGTGGTTGCACTTCAGTCCCACACTCCTGATCTTTGGGCACCCTGAGCGGAGGGGAGCGGGTAGGTCCGAGGGCCTCCTCGTAGGACTGCTCCTGGGCACGGCCAAGGGGGCCATCAGCCGGTCCAGGCAGCGGGCAGTCGAGGGGGTCGTTCAGCCCGACTGCCTGCCTCTCTTCCGCGCGTACATCCGGGCCAGGGTGTCCCTGGAGATGGAGCACGCGGTGTCCACCGGTACGCTCGCGGCCTTCCGCGAGAGGTGGGCGCCGGAGGGACTGGAGTGCATCATCACCCCCGGCAACCAAATTTTAATTTGATTTTAATGTCTAAAGTTTAATTTGTTTAAGTTGTTAAGATGCTCCTCCCCCTTTTAGCCAGGGGGCACTTGTATAATTTGTGTTTCTAGTGCCCTCAAAAAAAAACAAAGGGGCACTTGAAAAATTTTTGGAGTGCGCCCCCTCCCCTTTAATCAGTTGGCACTTAATTACTGATACAACTCAAAATAGTTGTAGAGCTGTTGACGCCCAGATGGAATTCCTCATCAGCGCCAAGCCCCGAAACCTCCCTTGGGAGCCGGCACCTCACAACTTGAGCCTCCTCCGGGAAATCCCCTCCGTGCCTTTCAGTTCTGCGCGGAGGGGTTTCCTGTACGGGCTGGTCTTACACAATCTCCACCTTGCCATCCTCGTCTGCCGTCCGGACACGCCATGGCACACCATCTTGCCATCCGGAGGAGACGGGGGTCCCCGATGGAGTGCACTCTACATGGGAGTCCTCCCTCTATTTATTGGGGGCTTGGCCTGGAGGGTGTTGCATGGAGCAGTCCCGTGCAATAAGTTTTTAAGTCGGTTCACGGGCTCCCAGGCCGCCTATAATTTCTGCGGTCTAGAGCAGTCCGTGTTCCATGTTTATGTGGAATGTGCGAGGTTGCAGCTCCTCATCCAATATTTGAAGGGGCTGCTCTTCAATTTCTGGTTGCACTTCAGTCCCACACTCCTGATCTTTGGGCATCCTGTGCGGAGGGGAGCGGGCAGGTCTCCTCGTAGGACTGCTCCTGGGCACGGCCAAGGGGGCCATCAGCCACTCCAGGCAGCGGGCAGTCGAGGGGGTTCAGCCCGACTGCCTGCCTCTCTTCCGCGCGTACATCCGCGCCAGGGTATCCCTGGAGATGGAGCACGCGGTGTCCACCGGTACGCTCGCGACCTTCCGCAAGAGGTGGGCGCCGGAGGGACTGGAGTGCATCATCATCCCCGGCAACCAAATTTTAATTTGAACCACATGTCTAAAGTTTAATTTGTTTAAGTTTGTTGTTTTTAGTGCCCCCCCCCCACCACCCGTCTCATTTTAGCCAGAGAGAACTTTTATAATTTGTGTTTTTGGTGCCCTCAAAAAATAACAAGGGGGTACTCGATTGAAAGTTTTTGGAGTGTGAACCCCTCCCTCCCCTTTAATCAGGGAGCACTTGATTATTGCTTCTACAAAAATAATTGTAGAGTTATTGCATTGTGAGTGGCTTAGCAAGTCACGTGATCGTCACAAAACTCAATAAAACCCCAGTCAGTTGGGACTAGATCATCCACGATGAGGTGTGCAGTTGTGAGCCTAGGGATGAACTGATAATGTGTAGTGTGATTGTTACACCTTTGTTAATAAGCCAACTAGTTCTTAATAGTAATGTGTTGCTATGAATTCTTAAGCAAGAACCCATCAAGCCAACACATTACAATGGGTATAATTATGGGATAAACTTGGTGAAATGGCAGTTAAAACCATTTGGTACATTGTGCCGCTCGGATACCATCCTGCAATTGTTTTAATGCTTGACTCCCCCATAAATATATGTAAATCAAGGTTCTCGCTCAGATAGGATCCCGAGGTGATTCTAACGACCTACTGGGTGGAGTCTCCACTCTGACCACTAAAACTTGCTGGAGCAGAAGTGGAGGACCCAAAAGGCAAGTACAACACTTCTCTCTGTGGTGCCAGGAGTAGCACTCTTGCTCCTCTGGGCACAACTAAGGGAAGTTTTGGCCTCTGCCAACCCAGGCCCTTTCCCACCTGCACAACCTTCTTGAACCATGCAACTTTGTTGAGTACTGGCAAGAAGTCTCTGGGCCACCATGAGGCGGCAGCTGGCCAGCAAACTGTTAATAAGGCTCGGCCATTAAAATTGACCAGGATTCCTGTGGCAATTCCCGGGCAGGAGGTCCATTGCCTCTCCTTGGCTTTCCACCCAGCAGTTTAAATCTTCATTAATGTGTGTCTACCTCTCTTATAGTAACATCTCCTCATCTGATCAATTACCAGATCATACAATCTGGCCTGCTGTTACATAGCCACAGGCTTTTGTTCTCACCTGGTGGCCTTGAGAGAAAAAAACACTAGTGTAATTTTAACACTAGCCAGTTGAGAAAAGTTATTTACCTATTTCCTATATATTATGGGGAGCCATACAGACCAGGAAAATCCCAGATTTTATACCAAATCTATGCTAATCTCATATGAATTGAAAGTTGGAGCTGTACTTAGCTTCGGTATCTCTGATCTAGATAAGGGAAACAAAATTACATAAGGTTTCCATTTCTGATTGCTGTTCATTGACTCCTGCCGAAATGTATGCATGTGTGATGTCATTTGTGGACATGATCAGGCTCTACTGTGATGCCTCTACATTTGAATGACCTGCTGAAATACTCTGGGCTGATGTATTAAGAGGTACTGGAGGATTGTAAGTGTCATAGAATCATATCTCAGCAAGAGTTATTAAAGGAGGGGAAAAAAAGGTGGAGACATTTGAGGAAACATTAAATTAAAAAATGTGCATAAATTGAAAATAATTGCTGAATTCCCAACTTTTTCCAAGAGTTATTCTGCTGAGACATATTGCACAGATCCTTTGACAAGCCAATGTGTTCATTCAATATTGAATTTGTGGGAGTGACTGAACAGGCTGCAGCAAAGCCTTAATGTTTTATATTAAATTAGATCTCAGCAACTTCTAGCACTTCCTATAAATGATATATGTTGTCCTACTGCACTGTGATTGAACTAACATCCCTTGACTCTATCCCCTGAATGTTCTTCCTCAGCCCCTATCCAATTGCCTTGCCTTTTGATGTATCAGATTATTTTACAAGAATTTACATTAGTTTACACAACTGAAGTAGTAAACATTATTTGATATTACTCAAGTTTACAGCTTTAGAATGCAAAGTCGTTTTTAATTACAGCAAGTTCAGGCACTAATAGATAGTGATGCCAAGAGCTTCAAAGAGCAAGTGAAGTGCCCAGACTTGTGAAACACTGATACCTGGTGTGACAACATTGTAAGCACTACATATTGTGAAATCATTTTCATTAGAGACAGTACTTGATTTATTACGTTCATTCTTGGTTTCTCCTTTTACATTAGCACAACCCAATATTTACATGGAGCAAAGTATCTAGCTATGAGCTAGCTATAGGTTGTCATTGACATTTTCCTCAGCAATTGTTGTATCTAATGAATAATAGAATGTAGAAGAAATTCCATTAAAAAAAATGTATAGAATTATTTCCAAAAATAATGAAACAAATTAAAATAAGTCATGAAACATTATACCTTTATCTTTTATTATTGTACTATTAAAATGCTCCTGATTAATCAAGAAACAATACTGATAATGTAAGAATCATGATGTCCCTAATTAAGCCTTATCAGAAACTACAATTACAACTATTACAGTACCTGAATATTTGTGGTGCTCTACACAGGATGGCTGATACACCTTGAGGGAACAGCTAGAATTTGGTTCAGCATCTTATTACTCATGATGGACAAGCTATCGGAGTCAGAACTAATCTAATCTGGCTATTTGGATCCATTGTGAGGTGCTTTGAATTGGCTCAGTTTGATGAATATTGACTGCAGACTCCTTCTCTGCTCCTCGTGGGTAAATGTGGTGACAGGCATTCCTTGAAGTTCTTGATAAAATCATTATATAAGTCAGAAATCAGAATCTAAGGTTAGAATTATCCTCAATGTGATTCATCCTAAGAATGAAGTGCTATCAATATATGCTCCCTACTCAGTGGCACTGTCTGACCCCTGCTAATACTGACCACAATAAGAGGCTTGCTAATACTGACCACAATAAGAGGCCTGCTTTACTGTGAAGGAAATTTATCTTTTGCTCCTCACTGCCAATGAAAAATGTTTCATCTAGCAGCCCAACTGTGAAAAGCTAGAACTACCACAGAGGCTAGTCAATCAGGAGTGTTGGTGAACGCTGGGTTTGGAGCTGATGCTTTCTGAATGGCAGTCTAGCACTCAGCCACTGCTACTGGGGAATATTAATTTTACCATGCTTCACAGAACCATAGAAACTTCAGCATAGAAGAAGATATTTGTCCCATTGTGTCAGTACTGATATTAGCTCCATGATGGAGTTATCTACTCATTCTATTTCTCTTCTCTTTCCTTATATCACCATACCCTAATGAATATTTAACGTACAGATACAAATCATGTTTTGCTTTTGTCTTGATACAAATGTGGAGTAAGAATTCTTTTTGCATATTTGACTTTTATTATTTCCAATATTATATTGGGAGCATGAGGACAATATTGACATATCCTGCAATAACAACCTTGGCATGGTGATTGACAGCCAGTTGAGATTCCCCAGCCAGTGAACGTCAGGGTTTACCAAGTGGAACCAAAAACCAACAGGTTTCTTTTGCAGGGGTAACACTGCATTTATTTTAACCAGGCTTAATCTCAGAGAAAAAAATGCCAGTGACAGAGCTGAATAGTAGAAAAGGCGTCACTGGTTAAAAAAAAACTCGGTTTAAATAACAATATTTTCTCATTTATGAATTATCTAAAACAAATCACATTTTTAAATCAAATTTAATAGTCACTATTCTCCCATAGGGCAGGTTCCACAGCATGATGCAGATAAACAGCTCAGTGAAGTCCATGATTTGAGTGCGACTCCAATCAAACAACACAGTATAAGATAAAGTAGAACTATATACAATCTTGTTATAAATCTCTGAAGTTTTTATGTGATCCAATAACTGTTATATGCATAAGATATGTGTGAATCATCATTTCTATTTTTGACATGCATTTAAAAGGTAAGCTTTAGACTTGCATGCAGAGTGTCAATGCATTAAAAATAATGTAGATTAAAAGTTATACATTAATTGCTGAATCCTATTATACCCGATCATTTCTATTTACAATTAGCTTTATCAAATATTTTTATTTATTCTTTGCATATAATCACTAACAGGTGTTCTTCCAATCAATTCCCTTTATTGATAAAGTATGTCACTGATTAACTTTACTTCAGCTTCTTCCAGAAAAGATTGATTACTGAAACATGCAAGAAATGACTTACCTCCAGATACAAGGGTCAGAGAGACGAAGAGAACCAAGAGGACGAGTGTGTGGAACTTGACGTTCATATTCTTCGCGCTGTGCCTTCAGTGTGAACTTGCAGTTGCTATAGAATGATCAGTGGCTGTGAGAAGGAGGTGTGTGTGTGTGTGCCTCAGTGCTCACTGAATGGCTGTTCAGTTCTCAGTAGCTGGGAGTCTTTGTGGGAAGCTCTGTCTTAAATGGATAAGAGCTCAGCTGATCATGTGGCTCACGTCTAATACCTCAGCACTCCGTAGGTCGTGCAGGAGGGGCCAGCTCCCCTCTCCCCACCTCCCCACCAACCCACACTGTGAGCTGTAAAATTGTAAAACAACAGCCTGTCCTCTATGACAAACCAGAGGTTATTATAACAAAACAGTCAAACAAACACTTTGTGAGGGTTGGGATACTGCCAAGTTTGAGGTAGAAGTCATTAACCCTCGTCGTGCCGGGTTTCCTGCACTTTTGAAGCGGGAAGTCATTAACCCTCGTTGTGCCGGGTTTCCCACACAGCTGCTTTCCACCAAATTTAATCTTGGAATTTTTATTTTCTTTGGGAGTTTTTCTAGACACTTTCCGGTGAAAATTAACCTGACATTGTGCTGCCGATGTCAGCAAAGATTAAGAGATGCCTTTAAAAAAATAAAAAGTAAACATTTAGAGATTTAGAGGCCATGTCAACTTGAAGCTGCCAATAAAACAAATTGTGAATGCTGGACATTTGAAATATGAACAGAAATGCTGGAAATACACGGCAGTTTGTCAGAATCTGAAAAAAAGAAAAAATAGGTTAATGGTTCAGGTGAAGACTCTTGTCTCCGTTCTGATGAGGGACCTACATCCAAAATGTTAACCTGTCCTTTCCCTCTATTGGCACTGATGGACCTGCTGTGCATTAACAGCATTTTCTGTTTTTTTTAACTCAAAAGTTGCCAATCCTAATTTAACTTTTAAAATGGTGTCAATTTTAGGGATGTAACAAAGGGAGCAGGCCAAGGATGCGAATATAAAGAAACAAACTGGTTAGGGGGAACACAGATTATTGTGTCAGCCATGGGTCAGTGAGTAGTACTCTTTCCTCTGAGTCAGAGGCTGTGGGTTCAAGTCTCACTCCAGGGACTTGAGCATGAAAATCTAGGCTGACACTCCAGTGCAGAGCAGGGGAGTTATCCCTGGTGTCCTGGTCAATATTTATCCCTCAATCAACATCACTAAAACAGATTATCTGGGCATTATCACATTGCTGTTATTGGGAGCTTGCTGTGTGCAAATTGGCTGCTACATTTCCTACATTACAACAGCGACTACACTTCAAAAATTACATCATTGGCTGGAAAGTGCTTTGAGACATCCGGTGGTTGTGAAAGGTGCTATATAAATGCAAGTCTTTCTTTCCTTTTTTTCATCTGTTATAGAAATCATCAAGTCATATACAAGTCCAACATCACCATCCATAAAATGTAGATAGGGATAAAAATACATCCAGCTGCTCAATTGGTGCTAGGTAGAATTTACATTTTCAAGAGGAGTTTTTAGTATTTTGATTTTTTAAAGCCTGAGTTTAAATCTGAAAATTCATGTGGACATCTTATTACTGTAGACCTAATTGAAAATATTAAATACTTTTAGTGCACTGATGTACTGCTCATTTATAATTCCTAAAGTTTTGCTTTGGTATCAAGTAAACTGTGTTGCATGTTTTTTACATGACAAAGACTGCAGTAAACGGGAACCAGCTTGACAATGTATGCAAGGTTAAAGAACATGGGATTAATGCAGCCTTGCTGCTTGATGTAAAAAAAATCCTGTGTGATGCTCTACCTCAGGTAAGCTCCCTGTCATGCTGCCTGTTCCACAAAGTCAAAAAATGGTTGTAAATAAAAATGCATTAAATACTTTTGCACTCGCTACTTATAATGAACAGTACGCCATTGAACAGTAATTAATGTTAAAGGAAAATAAACTCCAAAATGAAATACTGTACTAAAGAAAGCATGCAATTACCACCATAGATGTGAAACCAGGTCCCTAGTATCATCAGTCATTTACAGTATCCTCCATTTGGCTTGTAAATTTAGTACAGTAATAAGAGGTTGGTGCTGTGACAGGAATTTACTGCTAAAACACTCATTTAACAGCACTGAATCTATTGAAAGTGGTTAATGGAGTTGCCAAGGCATTCTTTAACAGAAGTGACTCTAACTGCAGCAGCCTTTACATTAGGTTGCAGGGTTTGCACAGAGATTCTGGATAGCTGCCACTGTCTGGGGGCTTTGAGGACTGCAGCAGAATTTCTGCACAAACAGAACAATATAACAGCATTGCAAATGGTTCCATTCATAAAGGAAGAGTGCAAATGACAGAAATCATCTATGGATTGTCTCTGTTACCGCAGTTCCTAATTTACAATTATCAGCATTTTGTATAGTTTGGAAGCACTAAAAAACAGCCAGGGTTAAAACTCTCAAAATCAAAAGCTGGCTTTATATTGACTCTTTTTTTCTGTTACTGGTTAATGTTATGCTTGCAAACTTATGAATAAACACTAACTTTAAGACTTGTTATTGAAATTACCAAGTCGATTTAACAGTGATTTGGGTGATTTTCTGTCTTCATGTCTCCATGAATGTTTCCAGGTTAACCCTCTGCACCCGTAAGAAAGGACTTGTATTTATATGAAACTGTACTGTTTATATGCTCAAGAGAGTGAGAAGCTTTTGCTTACAATCAATTTCGTTGCTGTCAGGTCAACCAGCTAGAAGGCATGTTCGAGGGGTGCAGGACAGAACTCTCTTCCTCACTAGTTTACGCTTCATGTGGGGACATCATGCTGAGACCAGTCAAGTTTGTTCTCTTTAGGAAGTCTAATTGTAAATGCTAGTGAACACTGTGATTTGAACTCGGACCTTCAACCTTAAACAGGCCAGCTTCCTACGATTGCAACTGCCAGGCCTCCTCTTCAATGATAGATTTTAGAATATATGTTTTAAAGGCCACTTTTTTGAATATTTTTACTTTTCCACACAATTGTTAGCTTTTCCCTTCCTGCCATTAGTTGCTCACACACCGGTCTCTACTAATCTGCTGTGTAACAAGACACCAGAACATGGAGCACAGTACCATGGGTCAACTCCCCCTTCCATTTTCTCTTCTTCCCTGTGCTGGTCCAGCCAAGATTGGAATTCCCTTCTCAAAGAATGACATCTGTCAAGCAGATATCTTATGGTGTCTAACCACTTTTGTGGCACTGCCTCTTGTGTCAAACTATTTTTTGGCACCGCCCTTTAGTAAACTAATGTGCTACATGTCAATCTATGAAAATCAAATTTGAATAAAACCCAATGTTTTATGTCTTTATTTTTGAGGTATTGCTTTAGTTTAAATCATTTACCCATTAAATACCTGAACTTTGAACTGCCTATTGTGAGGATGAATGATTCTGTACAGCTTCCCAGGCCTCCTTATTTACTTAGGACAGCTATGAACATAATTCCCCCAAAATTCAAAATGTTAGTGTCTAATTATTTTGGATCCACTCTTATACAACAAAATTTGCTTCTTTCTTCAGCTATTTGACTTAGCAGCCATTTCTGAGAGACCCTTTGAGTGCCACAGCAACAGTTTTTTATTAAAAGAAAATAGTAAATCAAAGGTGCTCTTGTGTTATGGCACCTTTGAAGTACTAATGAATTTCATCACAGGCTGGGGGGGGGCGTGGGTGTCATGCCTGACCTACTCAAGTGGTAAGTTCCTGGTCTTCACCAAGCTGCCAGAGTGGGGGAGAGATAAAAACAGAGGTTAGGATCATCCCCACTGAAAGAGACAGAAACTCAGAGGGCCCAAGTTTCCACATGATTTGCGCCTGATTTTTAGGAGCAACTGGTGGAGAACGGACTATTTTAGAAATCGCAATTCTCCACATTTTTTTTTCTGCAGTTCTAGTCAGGTAGAACAGTTCTACTTTGGAACAGAATTTTTTCTTCAAAAGGGGGCGTGTCCGGCCACTGACGCCTGATTTCAAAGTTTCCACAGTGAAAACGTACTCCAAACTAACTTAGAATGGAGCAAGTGAAGATTTTTGTAGAACTGAAAAAACCTGTTCTACACATTAAAAAATCAGGCGCAGGTTACAAATTAGGCGTCCAGAACGAGGTGGGGGGGGGGGAAGGGAAGTCATTAAATTCTACAATAAATCCTTATTTATACTTCTACAAATATTATACAAATAAATCCAACCTGAATAAACATTTATAAGCCAAGAAAAGATTAAATAAACCATCTTCCTACCTGTGTGAAAGTGCTTCAGTCAGCTCAGCGGTGTGGCGTCGTTCCCGCGAACGGGAGGGAGGGAGGGAGGGAGGGAGGGAGGGGCAGGCAGTAAGCAGGAAACCTCAGTGCTGATGTGCTGATGGCAATATGCTTTTATTAAAAAATTTTCAAAAATTAAACAGCTACAAAGAACTACAAAAATGGCCGAGTGCCAATGTTTCCTTCACACTGCGCGTGCGCGAATGCTCCAACGCGCACGCGCTGCGTTGCCGGCAGGAAAAAAACTAATTTAAATAGTACCCGCCCCCTCCCACTTACAAAATCGCCGCGAGTGTAGGCTCCGCCCCCCTGGGCGCCGCGCCAAACAGACATGGAGCTGCAGGGCGCTCCAGAATCGCACGTTTTTTTTCCGGCGCCGTTTTAGGCGCGAAAAACGGGCGCCCAGCTCGGAGGGGCACCCGTTTTTTATCGTGCGGAAACTTGGGCCCAGAGGGTGGGTCTCCCAAGACTGCTCTTATACAGCTCCAAACAGAAACAACTTGCATTTATAACGTTTCATTTCATGACCACAGAATGTCCCAAAGTGTTTCACAGCCAATGAATTACTTTTGAAGTGCAGTCACTGTTGTAATGTAGGGAACACAGCAGCAAATTTGCCAAGAGCAAGGTCCCACAGACAGAAATGAAATTAGTGACCAGATCACCCCATTTTTAGTAATGTTGGTTGAGGGATAAATGTTGGCCAGAACACTGGGAGAACTCCCCTCCTCTTCTTCAAATAATGCCGTGGGATCTTTTACATCCACCAGAGAGGGCAGACGGGGCCTCGGTTTTAATGTCTCATCTGAAAGACGGCACCTCTGACAATGCAGCACTCCCTCAGGACTGCACTGAAGAGTCAGATAAATTATGTACTCAAGTCTCTGGAGTGGGACTTGAACCCACAATCTTCTGACTGAGAGGCAAGGGTGCTACAACCAAGCCATGGCTGATGATAGTTGTGCAAAAATGTATTAATGAAATAAAAGGAGCAAATATTATTAAATTAATTGTGCACTTGCCATGACTGGACCGGGAATATTTTTAAAAGTTTAAATTTTGAGCTGCAAGTGGGGCTGGGTGGCAATATTTTAAAATTAATTTATATTGCATTTGGGCGGGGAAGGTGAAGAGTGGGGGTCAGGAGTATATTAGATTTAGTGCGGTCAGGAGCAGGGTTTGAAGAGGGGGATCTGAGGAGCAGGGCTGTACTCGGAAGATTTTGCAGACAGTAGTGGGGTTTAGAAGTTGGCATGGGCTGGGAATATTTGTAATTATTTGTTATTGCAAGCGATATTGAGAAGCGATGTTTGGGGATGGAAGAGCGGCCACTGGGTATTTTCTTGTGTAGTTGGGAGTGGGGTTACACGGAGGGCCACGGCTAGCTTGTGAATTATAGCTCTTGACACCCATTGCTTCTTCTCCATTAATATCACCTTTATCTCCCTAATACCGCTCTGTTGCCTAACATTCCCTTTGCTCTCACTCAGATTTGTAATGTCTGCTATGGCTGCAGAACATGATCATCTGTCCCTTTGGCCACTTAACATTATAATTAGTGATTTACTCAGCTTTGTTGTTCTTATATCAAATAAGAAAACAGCTACATTCAAAATATTCATCATATTAATGATGTCTTTTCTGGGTTTTTGTGTTGTAATTTTTGTTTAGCAGAGAGACTATAGAAACTGGAGCACTTTTTATTCGAACATGGAAGGTGAGATGTAAGATGTGGTTTTGATAAATAAATTGGGAAAAGCTATTTCCACTGATTGTAGAGTCAGTAACTATAGTGCATAAAATAAATATCACAACCAGAAGAATAAAGGGAGAGTTTCAGATGTTTTTTTTTATGCAGAGGGGTATTAGAACATGGAATGGAGAGTGGTGGAACCAGGATTAATAATAGTTTTTGAAAAGGAACTGGATGACTATTTGAAAAGGACAAATTTAGAACAGTATTGATTAAGTGTAAGGGAACGGGTGTTCATGTTGCCTCAGTGGTAGTACTCTCACCTCTGAGTCAGAATGTTGTGGATTCAAGATCTACTCCACAGACTTAAGCACATAATCTAGGCTGATGTTTAAATGCATTACTGTGAGAGTGCTGCACTGTGAGGTGCTGCCTTTCAGATGCGATGTGAGTGCCTGGCCCCTCAGCTGGATGTACAAGATCCCATGGCACTATTTAAAGAACATCAGCCAAAACAGATAGCTCCTTCAGAGAGCCAGTTTAGGCATGATAGGCCAAATGGCCTCATTCTATGCTGTAAAGTTCTATGATTCTATGTTCGCTGGACAGGAAAGGGAATGGCCGAGGTTTACAAACCTTGGCAGTGTTGACATGATCGGTAAATGGTAACTTTTGTTGCAAAAAATTATGTATTATTTCTCACTCTCAAATTTGTTGCAGGATTGCAAAAATGTTTTGAGTCAGTAACTAAACGTTTTTCTTTATAACTGATAGCAAAATTGGACGTGCACAGGGCATGCCACAACGATCTGCTTGTAAGCTCTGCCCATGTCCATTAGATTCAGGACATGGCAGTTTTCAGTTGTATTCTTGGAGTTAATAGGGAAGATATAGTCCAACACAATGTTGCACAGAGTGACATCAGTGCATTATAGGAGGTGGAGCTTGTTACCTGGTTCAGCTCTGGCATTCAGTGAAGCCCCAAAGGGACACAATGGTGGTTCTGTGAATGAAGCAGAACTCAAGTTCTAGGATCTGGAGAAGGAGACAGGTATGTGGGGACAGTTATTTCCAATACAACTGCATGGGGAAATTAATTCTTATTTTTTGAATGTTTCAATTCTACATGTGTTTGTTGTACATTTAATTTTAAAATATATTGTTATGTATGTAAACATTGTAACTGTGTAAGACTTGCCACCAGGGGGCGCAACTGTTGGAGGCCCAAGGATCACCGGCACACCTCGTGCGAGGGAGTATAAAAGGTTGTCTGCCATGCTGCTTAGGCACTCTGGAGTTGTATTAAAGAGACTAAGGTCACATCAGTTTTAGCTCACAGTACTCAGTCTTGTGGAGTTCTTCCATACCTAACAATTGGCGACGAGTAACAGATTACAAACTTTCACGTGGTCATGCTGCCATTGATATTTTAGAGAGATTTGTAGAGGGAATGATTGGGAAGCCTTCGTTGAGCGTCTCGACCAGTACTTCATGGCCAACGAGCTGGATGGGGACGATACAGCGATCAAGTGCAGGGCGATTCTCCTCACTGTGTGTGGGTCCACAATATACGGCCTCATCAAGAATCTGCTCGCACTGGAGAAACCAGCGGAGAAGACATATACAGAGTTGTGTACGCTGGTTCGGAACCACCTCAAGCCAAAGAAGAGTGTCTTAATGACCAGGTATCACTTCTACACGCACCACCGCTCCAAGGGCCAGGACGTGGCAAGTTATATCGCCAACGGCATCGGCCACGAGGTCATTCTTCGCAAGCTGCTGTCCGCCGAATCCCTAGACCTGAGCAAGGTCATCACGCTAGCCCAGGCATTCACATCCACGAGCGACAATACCAGATAGATATCTTCCCAGCATCGAAGCTCACTGGCAAATACTGTGCATAAAATAACATCGCTAGCAGACAGAACTGCATATAGCAGGGCCTACACGTCTGCAGCTGCAAGACCTAGGATGACTCAGAGTCCGCTATCGGGCGTGAATGTGAATCCATTAGCACCATGTTGGCGCTGCGGGGATAATCAACGGGCCCATCAATGTCGATTCAAGCACTACGTGTGCAAAGGCTGTGAAACAATGGGGCACCTCCAGGGAATGTGCAAGAGTGCTACGACTCACCACGTGGCAGAGTCGGCAGAGGATGATTGATCCGGCGCGGATCACGCAGAACAAACAAGAGAGGCAACTCAACCTGAGGAAGAAGTGTATGGGGTACACACCTTCACCACCAAGACCCCTCCTATTATGCTGAAAGTCAAATTGAACGGTATTCCAGTAGCGATGGAATTGGACACGGGGGCGAGTCAGTCAATTATGAGCCAGAAGGCTTTTGAGCAACTGTGGGGCAACAAGGCACAAAAGCCCAAACTGAGCCCGATTCAGACAAAGCTGCACACCTACACCAAAGAGCTCATATCAGTCATTGGCAGTGCGGCAGTGAAGGTATCATATGATGGAGCTGTGCAAGATTTATCACTGTGGATTGTACCAGGTGATGGCCCAACACTATTCAGCAGAAGCTGGCTGGGAAAGATTCGATGGAACTGGGACGACATCAAAGCTCTATCTTCAGTGAATGATGCCTCGTGCCCCCAAGTGCTGAGCAAGTTTCCGTCACTATTTGAACCAGGCATCGGCAACTTCACAGGGGCCAAGGTGCAGATCCATCTAGTCCCCGATGCAAGGCCCGTTCATCACAAGGCTCGAGCAGTTCCATATATGATGAGGGAGAAAGTCGAGATCGATCTGGACAGACTTCAACGAGAGGGAATCATATCGGCAATTGAGTTCAACGAATAGGCCAGTCCGATTGTTCCGGCGTTGAAAAGCGATGGCACGGTCAGAATCGGCGGAGACCACAAGGTAACAATCAACCGAGTCTTGTTACAAGACCAGTACCCGCTACCCAAGGCAGATGACCTGTTCGCAACATTAGCAGGAGGGAAGTCATTCACCAAGTTGGACCTAACCTCTGCCTACATGACACAGGAGCTGGCTGAATCTTCTAAAAGATTGACGTGCACCAACACGCACAAAGGACTGTTTATATACCACAGATGCCCTTTTGGGATTCGCTTGGCTGCTGCCATCTTCCAGAAGAACATGGAGAGTCTGCTGAAATCGGTTCTGCGCAGCGTTGTGTTTCAAGACGACATCCTGATCACCGGTCGTGACACCACCGAACACCTGCACAACCTGGAAGAAGTTCTAAGTCGCCTAGACAGACTGAAACACTCCAAGTGTGTTTTCCTGGTGCCAGAGGTCGAACTCTTGGGGAGAAAGATTGCGGCAGACGGCATCAGACCCATGGGCTCAAAGACAGAGGCCATCAAGAATGTACCCAGACCACAGAATGTGATGGAGCTGCATTCGTTCCTGGGACTCCTCAACTATTTTGGTAACATTCTACCCGGGTTAAGCACTTTGCTGGAACTGTTGCACATGTTGCTACGCAAGGGTGACAACTGGGTTTGGGGTAAATCTCAAGAGACAGCCTTTGAGAAGGCCAGAAACCTACTTTGTTCTAATAAGTTACTTGTACTGTATGACCCATGTAAACGATTAGTGCTAGCTTGTGATGCATCTTCGTACGGGGTCGGTTGTGTGTTACAGCAAACCAATGTAGCGGGCAAACATCAACCGGTTGCATATACGTCTAGAAGTCTGTCTAAGGCTGAAAGAACCTACATTATGGTTGAGAAAGAGACGTTAACATGTGTATATGGGGTTAAGAAAATGCACCAATACCTATTTGGACTTCGGTTTGAGCTTGAAACTAACCACAAACTGCTCATTTCGCTGTTTTCCGAAAGCAAAGGTATAAACACCAATGCTTTGTCCCGCATCCAAAGATGGGCACTAACATTATCCGTCTATGACTATGTTATCCGCCACAGACCAGGCACGGAGAACTGTGCTGATGCCCTCAGTCGGCTACCATTGCCCACTACCGGGGTGGAAATGGCACAGCCCACAGACTTGCTTCTGGTCATGAATGCTTTTGAGAGCGAGGGGTCACCCGTCACTGCTCACCAGATCAGGACCTGGACCAGCCAGGATCCTGTGTTATCACTTGTAAAAAGTTGCGTCCTCAATGGGAGATGCTCAGCCATTCCCAGAGAAATACAAGATGAAATTAAGCCATTTCACCGATGCAAAGATGAAATGTCCATCCAGTCGGATTGTGGGGTAATCGTGTGGTTTTGCCAAAAAAAAGGTAGGGAAACGTTTATACGCAATCTACACAATACCCACCCAGGCATAGTCATGATGAAGGTTATAGGCAGGTCGCATGTTTGATGGCCCGGCATTGACTCGGACTTAGAGTCATGCGAACACCAGTGCAACACGTGCTCACAACTGAGCAATGCACCAAGGGAGGCTCCATTGAGTCTGTGGTCATGGCCCTCCAAACCGTGGTCCAGGATCCACGTGGATTTTGCTGGCCCCTTTCTCAGAAAGATGTTTTTAGTTGTAGTGGACGCTTACTCTAAATGGATTGAATGCGTAATCATGTCATTCAGCACATCCAGTGCCACCACTGAAAGCTTCCGGGTCATGTTTGCCACCCATGGCTTGCCCGACATCCTTGTCAGTGACAATGGACTGTGTTTCACCAGCTCGGAATTCAATGAGTTTATGACCCGCAATGGCATCAAGCATGTCAGGTCTGCCCCGTTTAAGCCTGCATCCAGCGGTCCAAACTATCAAGCAGAGCTTGAAACGCGTGACGGAAGGCTCCTTGCAGACCCGCTTATCTCGGGTTCTTCTCAGCTACCGGACACGACCCCACTCGCTCACCGGAGTTCCCCCTGCAGCATTGTTAATGAAGAGAGCACTCAAAACCAGGCTCTCCCTAGTCCACCCAGATCTCGATGTGGAAACCCGGCTTCATTGGCAAAACATGTACCACCATCGCGCGGCCGTATCGCGTGACAGGATGTTAACGACCCTGTATTTGTCCTTAATTACGGTCATGGTCCTAAATGGGTCGCTGGCACTGTCTTGGCCAAGAAGGGGAATAGAGTGTTTATAGTGAAACTATTGAATGGACAAACATGCAGAAAGTATTTGGATCAGACCAAACTGCGGTTCACTGACAACCAGGAACAACCTGAAGAGAACATCACCATCATCGATCCACCAACACACATCCAACCAGCAATCGACCTCGCTGTCAATCAAGAGGATGAACCCACCATTCCCAACAGTCCTGTCAGACCAGCCGTGCTGCAGTGCAGCAATAGTCCGACCAACTCACCCATGCCAGAGTTTGAACTCAGACGATCAACCAGGGAGCGTAGGGCCCCAGATCGTCTCAGCTTGTAAATAATTTGTATCAAAGACTTGGGGGGGGGGGGGGAGTGATGTTTTATATGTAAACATTGTAACTGTGTAAACCTTGCACCAAAGGGCACAGCTGTTGGAGGCTCAAGGGTCACCTGCACACCTCGTGCAAGGGACTATAATAGATTGTCTGCCATGCTGCTTAGGCACTCTGGAGTTGTATTAAAGAGACTAAGGTCACATCAGTTTTAGCTCACAGTACTCAGTCTTGTGGAGTTCTTCCATACTTAACAGACATAGGGTAGATTTTTGTCTTCAGTGCCTGAGTGATAATTTGGTGAAGCAAATTGGTCAGCCTTTATAGACCCCACCTGCTTTGCATTCCATTGTTGGAAGTGCATATTGGGGTGGGGCTTATATAAAGGGCGGGTGATTCACTCTGCGGGGTTACTGCCCAGGGGGTGAAGACCAAAATCTACCCATATATTCTAGGCTCAGTAGATTGCTGCTGAAACCAGATTGAAAAATGTATTAAGGGATTGACCTGTTTTTTTCATGATTGGCAATTGTTAACTGGTAATGTTTTGGTGCCTGCAGCTTCTTCACTGGTTGTTTTTGCAGCTTATACATTGGTAGTTTTCTGACCTATTTAGTCTTACTGGAGGCAATTTGGATCATTTAGTAAACAATTATTTAACATGATTTGTAACTTTATTTATTTGAACCAATAAGAGAATCTTTTGACTGACAAACACTTTCCATGTGTGACCCTTATATATATGATATGCACGTTGTACGTGTGATGCGGTATAATATTTTGATTGTGATAGATACACACTAGATGCAATACTATGAATTTCCATCCCCTGGCTGGGGAATCTAGAACACGGGGTCACAGTTTCAGAATAAGAAGTTGGCCATTTAGGACTGAGATAAGGAGAAATCTGTTCACTCAAAGGGGTGTGAATTTTTGGAATTCTCTACCCCAGAGACCTGTTGATGCTCAGTCGTTAATTATATTCAAGACAGAGGTTGATAAATTTTGGGGAACTAAGGGAATTAAGGGATATGGGTATAGTGTGGGAAAGTGGGGTGAGATAAAAGATCAACCATGATCTTGTTGAATGGCGGAGCAGACTCGAAGGGCCAAATGGCCGACTCCAGCTCCTATTTCGTATGTTCTTATAATTATATGATTTTGTATAGTTCGGGTAATTCAAAATTATGACATCAAATGTGCCAAGAAAGTGGGGGCAAAGGACATAAATTGAAATGAATGAAAAGGAGTTTTAGAGCAGATGTTAGGAAAAACATCTTTACAGGATGAATAATAAATGACTGAAGATAATCTATCAAACATGAAATCAGAGTCAAAAACCTTTGGGCTTATTCAGATTACAATTAGATGCTGTGATGGCAAAGTTAATATATGAGAGCGATGAGCTTCAATGGGCTGAATGATCTTTTCTTATCCACAACCTTTTTTATGTTTTACTGGAGGCTTTGCGGGAGATAAACTAGAAAATTTTACTTAGAAAGACAGTTAAAAGAGGAACGAGAGCCAGTCTATACTTGGGCCTGACACTCATTCACACGCTACACCATCCCTTCACTTGGCAAAGCCTTAAACCCAAATTATACACCACTGCTAGTGCAAGGCTATATTATGTTAATCAGCTCTGTTCTCAATACAAACTATTTAAAAAGAAAAGTTTGGTCATCCTGCTGACAAAGCTGGAAATCAGTATCACACTCACATTTGCCATTATTCTATGTTTGTCAAAAAAGCCTTTCCTGTTGTCTGTCAATATTAGATACAGTCACATACGCCAAAACTGTTTAAAACACGGCCTCTGGGCCAGTGTGGCCCACCAGCTCCTTTGATCTGGCCTGAAAAGCTCCTATTAACTCCATGTACAAAGCTGACTCCAGCAGCTTTGGATTTCAGCGTTTTCAGTTCCCGGGTCTGGAGGACTGGAAAAGGCTGCTCACTGTTTGGTGAAATTTGACCAGTCAGGGAGCAGCCTTTCGAGCCCTCAATGCCTGAAAATTTTAAAAAGTTGAAGTTTCTAACTTAACAGCTTTTAGGAGAGGTGCAAGAGGACAGAAAGGATAACATGAAGGCATCATATTTTCTGTATATAGATGGATCTCACCTTTTTGTGCATAGGGTCTTGCTTTTCCTTTCTGTGGGACTCTCATTACTACATAAACGTATGTGACACACTCAGTGGTGTAAACATCTGTATCCAGCCCTGAACTCCAAGATCCAATTCAAATCTCACCTGGAGACAGTGTACAGTGAAAGTGCTCCTGTATCCACTGAGTGCAACAAGAAGTAAAGCGTAAGTTAGGGTTAAGACACATTGGTTACAAATTGGCCAGAAATAGCAGTGAACCCGGAGACTGGGAGAAATTTAGAACTCAGCAGAGGAGGACAAAGGGTTTGATTAGGGCAGGGAAAATAGAGTACGAGAAGAAGCTTGCAGGGAACATTAAGACGGACTGCAAAAGTTTCTATAGATATGTAAAGAGAAAAAGGTTAGTAAAGACAAACGTAGGTCCCCTGCAGTCAGAATCAGGGGAAGTCATAATGGGGAACAAAGAAATGGCAGACCAATTGAACAAGTACTTTGGTTCGGTATTCACTAAGGAGGACACCAACAACCTTCCGGATATAAAAGGGGTCAGAGGGTCTAGTAAGGAGGAGGAACTGAGGGAAATCCTTATTAGTCAGGAAATTGTGTTGGGGAAATTGATGGGATTGAAGGCCGATAAATCCCCAGGGCCTGATAGACTGCATCCCAGAGTACTTAAGGAGGTGGCCTTGGAAATAGCGGATGCATTGACAGTCATTTTCCAACATTTCATTGACTCTGGATCAGTTCCTATCGAGTGGAGGGTAGCCAATGTAACCCCACTTTTTAAAAAAGGAGGGAGAGAGAAAACGGAATTATAGACCAGTCAGCCTGACATCGGTAGTGGGTAAGATGATGGAATCAATTATTAAGGATGTCATAGCAGCGCATTTGGAAAGAGGTGACATGATAGGTCCAAGTCAGCATGGATTTGTGAAAGGGAAATCATGCTTGACAAATCTTCTGGAATTTTTTGAGGATGTTTCCAGTAGAGTGGACAAGGGAGAACCAGTTGATGTGGTATATTTGGACTTTCAGAAGGCTTTCGACAAGGTCCCACACAAGAGATTAATGTGCAAAGTTAAAGCACATGGGATTGGGGGTAGTGTGCTGACATGGATTGAGAACTGGTTGTCAGACTGGAAGCAAAGAGTAGGAGTAAATGGATAATTTTCAGAATGGCAGGCAGTGACTAGTGGGGTACCGCAAGGTTCTGTGCTGGGGCCCCAGCTGTTTACACTGTACATTAATGATTTAGACGAGGGGATTAAATGTAGTATCTCCAAATTTGCGGATGACACTAAGTTAGGTGGCAGTGTGAGCTGCGAGGAGGATGCTATGAGGCTGCAGAGTGACTTGGATAGGTTAGGTGAGTGGGCAAATGCATGGCAGATGAAGTATAATGTGGATAAATGTGAGGTTATCCACTTTGGTGGTAAAAACAGAGAGACAGACTATTATCTGAATGGTGACAGATTAGGAAAAGGGGAGGTGCAACGAGACCTGGGTGTCATGGTACATCAGTCATTGAAGGTTGGCATGCAGGTACAGCAGGCGGTTAAGAAAGCAAATGGCATGTTGGCCTTCATAGCGAGGGGATTTGAGTACAGGGGCAGGGAGGTGTTGCTACAGTTGTACAGGGCCTAGGTGAGGCCACACCTGGAGTATTGTGTACAGTTTTGGTCTCCTAACTTGAGGAAGGACATTCTTGCTATTGAGGGAGTGCAGCGAAGGTTCACCATACTGATTCCCGGGATGGCGGGATTGACCTATCAAGAAAGACTGGATCAACTGGGCTTGTATTCACTGGAGTTCAGAAGAATGAGAGGGGACCTCATAGAAACGTTTAAAATTCTGATGGGTTTAGACAGGTTAGATGCAGGAAGAATGTTCCCAATGTTGGGGAAGTCCAGAATCAGGGGTCACAGTCTAAGGATAAGGGGTAAGCCATTTAGGACCGAGATGAGGAGAAACTTCTTCACCCAGAGAGTGGTGAACCTGTGGAATTCTCTACCACAGAAAGTTGTTGAGGCCAATTCACTAAATATATTCAAAAAGGAGTTAGATGTAGTCCTTACTACTCGGGGGATCAAGGGGTATGGCGAGAAAGCAGGAATGGGGTACTGAAGTTGCATGTTCAGCCATGAACTCATTGAATGGCGGTGCAGGCTAGAAGGGCCGAATGGCCTACTCCTGCACCTATTTTCTATGTTTCTATGTTTCTATGGTTGGGTATTGCACTGAGAGCTTTTCTCTGTACTGACTGTATTGTACCTGACATGGAATGTTGACAAAAGTGCAAAAACTGGAAAGGTATTTAATTCTGGCACTGACATCCCTCAGATTAATGCCCAATAAATAGAACCAGAATACATGTATATCAAAGTTTACGTAGGATTTATGGTCAGATCCATGATTGCCTGTCTTATGCCCCCATCCAAACTTCTAAGTTCCACCCCAACTGTCAACAGACTATTTGAAGTGGCTAACGGAGGAGGGTCAATCCTGTCCTCACCCGATGGACATATACATGCACTTTCCAGTAGTAGTCACTGAATAGTAATCAGCAGCAAGAACCTGCCTGATTGCTCTCCACTTTTGCCCACGAATGCTAAGGACAATTTGGCATTCTAATTGCTGCCTCAGCTGAGATCAGCCAACTCAATTGAGTCTAGGACTGGGATCTTAGTAATAGAACTTGGTATTAGTACTTTTAGTAATAGAACCAGGTTGTGAGTACTACCACACAGCCCTTGATTATATGGATGCGTTTATTTGTACTGTAACAATGGTTGCCCTTTGTCTCTGATTGGTCCCCTTGGAGGATAAACCACACCCTAACGTTTCTCTGGAATGCGTAACTGGAACCGCCCAGCCCAAGTTCTCACTGACGTTGCAAATTGTAACTCGATTCACTTTGACTTCCACAAGCCACAGAGGATAGATCTCCACAGAAGCCACCAAGTGCCAGCTGAAGTCCCTTGCCCCAGCGCAGGTGCTGCCTCCCTCAACAAAAGTCCCTTATCCCAGCACAAGTGCATCCCTCCCCCAGCTGAAATGCCTTACACCAGCGCAAGTGCATGGCCTTACCCTCCACCATAGATGGGGCATTCTGTGCAGATTGTTAACAGGTTTATTGGGTATGAAGTGAATAGTGACAGTGTAGTGACTTCTGGATTTCATCCATTCCAATGATGTCCCTTGTAGGGGGTTGTAAGAATGTCATTTGTCTTCCCTGAGTTCCCTCTCTCCCCTCCAAAACCCCCCACCCATGTCTCTCTCCTGCTGCCCCCCCCCACCCAGGGGTTTTTCTCTCTTCTCCCCCCCCCCCCACCTCCCCGCAGACTCTCTCTCCCTTCCACCCCAGGCTCTCTCTTCCCCCCCCAGACTCTCCCTCTCTCCCACGCCAGGCTCTCTCTCTCAACCCCCCCATCCCCCTCCACACTCTCTCTTTCTGTCTGTCCCTCCTCTCTCCCCTCAGTCTCTCTCTCTTCCCCCCCTCTCGGGGGCAGTCTGCGCTCGGGGCCGATCGGGTTGGGGGTTCAGTGGGCAACGTGCTCGGAATGATTCAGGTTCAGGGCCGCACTCCCGGTTTAGCACTTCCGGTTCAGGTGGGAGGCATCGGGGGCTGGGACTTGACCGGGCAGACGGATCGGGGGCTGGGACTTGACAGAAAAAGCACAATACAATAGTCACTTTGTGATTATATTACCTATCGTTTTGGTGTTGAAATCTACTTTGAACACAAAAAGATATAACTCTCTCCTAGAATGAACTTGGAGGTAACAAATACAGGGTCAACAGGAAGGTTAGGAAGAAAGTCCTCTCTTCTCATAACTATGGGTTAGATGTTGATTGAGGTAAAGATAGTTATGTCGGCAGTTTTTGCAAATGTAGCATTTTACTAGGATCTACTCAAAATATACATTTGGCAGTATTTTTACTAACTATCTATATTTTATAAGTTGCAAATCCATTTCACAATGGCTGAATCTAATTCCTTGCATCCCACCCGCTGGTCCATGCTGTTTATTTAGCTGTTACTAACAAGAGGTGGATGAAAGGCTTATGGACTAATTGACTTCTAGCTTGTAATTATGCATTCTAGCTCCATAATGTAAGAGTTAATGATTATGTTGTTTTTGCTGTACTCGATGCCCCAGCTTAAAAAAAACACGTTAAAGGTAACAATGTGTTTCTCATTTATATTAGAAAAACGACTGATTCTAATTGGAAAAGACTGTGGTATCTTCTGTTTTGTTCTCCAACACCCAGTCGTGCCCCCAGGCTGTCAATCTCTCCCTACGACTGCTGATACTTTCTCCAGTTAACTCCAATTCATAGGCTGCCAGCACTTATTTCTGAGATGCTTCTGTATTTGCCTAGACCAAATCTATTTTTCCTTTTGAATCAATATTTGAGACATGTCCCCTTTCCTCTCTGAATCTTTTGCTTTACAGTCTTACTGGCTAATGTTTTAGTCGCTGTTTGACTTCCCTCTCTCCCTCTCTCTCTCTCTGCTGCTAAACTCTCTATTAGATCCACTCTGCTGTCTGATTCTTATAATTCCTCACTTTGAGGCTAGTTCCTTTCACGCTCTGAAGGGGTAATGTTAACCCTGCTCACGCAATGGAAACCAGGTGGGTGGGCAGTTAAAGTCAGCCGGGGGACTTATCCACTGACATCCCCCTTCTGTCCCACAGTCTTCAATTTTTAAATAAATCAGATACTTCACTGCTGGTATGGGACTGTGGGAAATGTCTTAGTTCTACAGCAATGGAGCACTCATCTTAATGACAACAACGTTAGGCCATGATCTTTTTCTCAATTTTATTGCTAGCATCCAACATTCTAGATTTTTGAGGTGATGCAAACCAAAAAAGAAAACCCAAATGTTGGTCCACATTGATACGTCCTTACTACACAGTACAAATGCACACGAGGCCCATGCTTGAGAGAAGGTCACTCTGTGACCAGCAACTTTTATTCCAGCACTGAAGTGATGAAGGTGGGTGGAGCTTCCCCTTTTATACCTGAAAGACCACACTTCAAAAGAACGTCATTGGCTGTGAATTGTCTTGAGACATGCAAGGCACTATTAAATGCAAATTCATTTGTGTCAATGTTACATAGGATTACATTGGGTATACAGCACAGAATCAGGCCATTCGGCCCAATCAGTCCATGTTCTATGTCGGCTCACACATGAAAACTGCTCAATTGAACTATTGGAGGATGGTACTGGAAGGCAGCCAGCACCTCAAGGAACCAAACACCAGCAAAAGTCGGTATCCTAAACTATTATTAAAATTATTGGTTTAAAATATTGGTCATTGCAAAATAATATTGATTGCAAAATTGAGGCTTTATCTCCTGGAGCAGGGAGAAAAGGGCGAGAAAGACACACAAAATTATTGGAGCAACAACGGGTTACCATTGATTGTGTTTGTACCTAACCAGGTCCTTACACTAGAGATCTGAGTAAAGAGCAATTTGCTGGCCCCTCTTCCACATACCATTCTGTAGAGTGGAGTCTGGAAGAAGAAATGTTCCACAGAGCCCAAATCTGATCATCTGATCCAATGAAAAATAGAGGGGGTGAAATTCCCCTGTTGTGCACCTCCTGGTCGCATCTCCGGAGGTGCTAACGGGACGCAAAAGTGTTTTTGCCGGAGGGGGTGGTGGGGCACTGCTGGCTCCCGCAACATTGCACGGGAGTTAGCGGATGCCGAAAGCAGTATCGCCGCCCCCCTGCTGGTAATGCCCCTGGGCGTTGCGCCTCCGGCGATGGTGTTATCGCCAGGCGGCCAACCCCTTTTCGTCCCGTGGCAAACATTGGGCAGCACCGCGTGAGGCTGCCGTGGGCGATGTTAGCACCAGCCTCTTGGGTTGTCAACCGATTGCGGGGCAAAACTTAAAGGGGAGGTGCACGCTGCCCTTTATCTTCCAATTTCCTAGGGTCCGTGCTGCGATTGTGCAGCCTGGCGCTCCATTTCAGTGCCGGGCAATGGCCACGCTACCCTGCATCCCCGGTGACCGAATAGAAGCCCATCAAAAGACCTGCTCCTTTAATGGAAGGGGAGGGCATGTCGTACGCATCAGCGCTACGCGGAGAGGCCGCATAGCGCTTCAACGTCCGCCTGGGTAGCGCCCCTGATCCCAGGAAATGGAGCACACGACATTACATTCCACTTCCTGTCAGGGGCGCTAAGCCCAATTTTGCTTCTGGGCGGAATTCTGTGCTAGGCGCAGAATGTCCAGCCTCAGGAAGGTTACCGGCCCCAACCGGGGTGATATGCAATTTCAACCCCATCGTGTTATATTCATAAATATGCATGAATTTTGAGAATATAGGAAAATGTTAACTTGTGGGATTGGAGGTTGGACTTTTGTTTGTGAATAACTTTGGATGTCTAAAAGTGAAACAAATCAAATTTATCGCCTGCTACTCATTCCATTTTTATTGCTAAAATGCCATCAAATATATACTTTCAACTATTGGCTTACTAATTTCTTCCAAATTATAACAACATAAGGCGATTAAGATGATGGTGTATCTTTACTAATGGTGTTAGGCTTCATTAACTCTAGCTTCCAGAGCTACATTCACATTTCTCAGATTACAATGTTATTTATGCTACAATCAACCAAAGGCTAGTTGCTTGTAATTGGCCAAGTATTCTAACGATCAACCATTCTGTGAATGCACTCGGCTCCAGCTCTCATTACAGCCTTGATCCAAACATGGCAGCAAGAGCTGAATTCCAGAGGTGAGGTGAGAATGTCTACCCTTGACATCAAGGCAGCATTTGACTGGCTCCAAGAAGCCCTAGTAAAACTAAAGTTGATGGGGTTCAGGAGGAAAGCACTCCAGTGGCTGTTGAAGACCAATAATCTCAGCTCCACAACATTGTTGCACAAGTTTCTCTTGGCAGTCTCCTGGCCCTAGGCTGCTTCATTAATGACCTTCCCTCCATGATAAAGTCAGATGTGGGGCTGTTCACTGATGATTGTTCAGTTCCATGCACAACTCCTCAGATAATGAAGCAGTCTGTGCCCGCATTCAGCAAGACCTGGACAGCATTCAGGCTCGGGCTGATAAGTGGCAAATAACATTTGCAACACACAAGTGCCAGGCAATGACCATCTCCAAAAAGAGCAGGCTTAACCACCTCCCCTTAACATTCAATGGCATTCGCTAACCATTAACATCCTCAGATCGCCATTCACCAGAAAGTCAGCTGGACCAGCTACATAAATGCCTTGGCTACTGGAACAGGTAACAGGCTGGGTATTCTGCAGCGAGTGGCTCCCCTCTTCATTCCCCAAAGCCTCTCCGCCACATACAAGGTACAAGCCTGGATGGGTGCAGTTGCAACAACACTCAAGAAGCGCAACACCATCCAGTGGTGGAGGGGGTGGATATTTTGGCTCATGGATGAACACTTCATCCACTAGCCTAAACATCTGCCCCTTCCACCACTAGCGTACCATGACTGCAGTGTGTATGATCTACTACCTAGCACCCTACAGGAAGGTCTTATCAATTTCACTTTCCCTCTTCCCACCCCTCTAAAGTAAGGGTCTCATTTCCCCCATCTCTCCTCACTCCAAGACTATTGCTCCAAAGCTCTTAACTGTTGATGCTGCTTTGAATAATGATGCTCTACACTGTGAGTGGGAATTCTTACTTATAGGGTACACTGCCGAATCACAACAGGAATATTAGCAGTTTATTTCTCAGGGGCAGTATTTGAGGAGGGTCTTGGTCTGCTGATTTTGGTCTGCAAATATGGACATGCAAGCAGAGCCCCCAAAGACCTGACAGTCCACATCAAATAAAGATGGTTGGCATATTGATAAAAGCTAACAAATAGAAAATCTGAACCATTCAAATCCTTTAAAATGATTAAAATCTTACAAGATTGGATATTTACACGGGCACCCATGCAGGGAGAGACTGTAAACAAAAAATGAGGAATAGCGAATTTGATCAAAAGATACATAACATTTTAAATGGCAAAACAGAAGCCATGAACTGAGTGATTAGCTGACCTTAGTAATACAGCAGACTTTGATATAACACAACATGATTGTCTGCCAAAATCATGTTATACCAAATGTGAGTAGCATTCTTTTTGAAAATGGGGTTGAATTTCCCCTGTCCTCATTCAAGGTTAAGTGCAGACTGTGATCTGTACTTTAACACCAGCAAAATGCCTCCTTCAAAATTTGATCCAAACAATTGTTCAAGTGTTAGGGGTCACAAATTTTAAAAATATGAAGTTAGGTGTAAGTCAAGAATACTTTTTCACCCAAAAGGAGGATAATGTGGAATAAATAACTGGGGGCAGGCCACTGAATTGGACAGTGGAAATGGGTATAAAATGTTTGGATGCTAAGACAGAGCATGAAAAATATTTGGCAAGTAAAATTAAGGAAAACCCAAAGATGTTCTATAAATATATTAAGTGTAAGAGGCTAACTAAAGGAAGGCTAGGGCCTATTAGAGACCATGAGGGTAATCTCTGTGTGGAGGCAGAAGATGGTAGGGTTCTTAATGAATAATTTGCGTCTGTTTTCACAAAGGAAAGGGGCAATGTAGATATCGAGAAGGAGTGTGAAATTCTGGATGAAATAAACATAGTGAGAGAGGAGGTATTAAGGGGTTTAGCAATTTTGAAAGTAGATAAGTCCCCAGGCCCGGATGAAATGCATCCAAGGCTGTTGAGCGAAGCAAAAGAGGAAATAGCAGAGGCCTTGACCATCATTTTCCAGTCATTTGGATTTCGGCTTGGTGCCGGAGGATTGGAGGACTGCTAATGTGGTACCCTTGTTTAAGAATGGAGAAAGGGATAGGCCGAGTAATTACAGGCCTGTCAGCCTAACCTCAGTGTTGGGAAAATTATTGGAAAAAGTCCTGAAGGACAGGATAAATCTACATTTAGAAAGGGTAAGCTTAATCAGGAACAGTCAGCACGGATTTGTTAAGGGAAGATCGTGTTTAACTAATCTGATTGAATTTTTCGAGGAGGTAACCAGGAGGGTCGATGAGGGTAGTGCGTACAATGCAGTGTATATGGATTTTAGCAAAGCTTTTGATAAGATCCCACATGGCAGTCTGGTCACAAAGGTAAAAGTCCATGGGATCCAGAGCAAAGTGGCAAGTTGGATCCAAAATTGGCTTAGAGGTAGGAAGCACAGGGTAATGGTTGATGGATATTTTTGTGACTGGAAGGATGTTTCCAGTGGGGTTCCACAGGGCTCAGTGCTGGGTCCCTTCCTTTTTGTGGTATACATCAATGATCTAGATTTGAATATAGGGAGTATGATTAAGAAGTTTGCGGATGACACTAAAATTGGCTGTGTGGTTGATAATGAAGAGGTCATGGACTGCAGGAGGATATCAATCACTGGTCAGGTGGGCAGAACAGTGGCAAATGGAATTTAATTCGGAGAAGTGTGAGGTAATGCACTTGGGCAGGGCTAATAAGGAAAGGGAATACACATTAAATGGTAGGCCACTTAAAAGTGTAGATAAACAAAGGGATCTTGGAGTGCTAAGAAACATAAAAACATAGAAAATAGGAGCAGTAGTAGGTCATTTAGGGTTAGAATTAGGGTTAGGGTTAATGATCGGCCCCCGCCATTCAATATGATCATGGCTGATCCTCTATCCCAACACCATATTCCCGCTTTCCCCAAACCCCTTGATGCCTTTTGTTTCTAGAAATTTATCTATCTCCCTCTTAAATATATTCAGTGACTTGGCCTCCACAGCCTTCTGTGGTAGAGAATTCCTCAGGTTCACCACCCTCTGAGTGAAAACATTTCTCCTCACCTCGGTCCTAAGTTTCCTACCCTGTATCCTGAGACTGTGACCCCTTGTTATAAACTTCCCAGCCTGAGGAAACATCCTCCCCACATCCATTCTATCCAAATCAGTCAGAATTTTATATATTTCAATGAGATCCTCTCTCATTCTTCTAAACTCTAGTGAATACAGGCCTAAGTCAACCCAATCTCTCCTCATAAGACAGTCCTGCCATCCCAGGAATCAGTCTGGTGAACCTTCGCTGCACTCCCTCTATGGCAAGTATATCTTTTCTTAGGGAAGGAGACCAAAACTGCTCACAATACATCAGGTGCGGTCTCACCAAGGCCCTGTATAACTGTAGTAAGACATCCTTGCTCCTGTACTCAAATCCTCTTGCAAGGAAGGCCAACATAGCATTTGCCTTCCTAACTGATTGCTGCACCTGCATGTTTGCTTTCAATGACAGGTCCCTCTGTACATCTCCACACTTCCCAAGCCAACACCATTTAAATAATACTTTGTCTTTATGTTTTTCCTACCAAAGTAGATAACTTCACATTTATCCATGTTATACTGCATCTGCCATGTGTTTGCCCACTCACTCAACCTATCTAAATCGCCTTGCAGCATCTTTGCATCCTCCTCACAACTCACAATCCCACCTAGTTTTGTGTCGTCAGCAAACTTGGAAATATTACATTTGGTTCCCTCATCCAAATCATTTATATATATATTGTGAATAGCTGGGGCCCGAGCACTGATCCGTGTGGTACCCCACTAGTCACTGCCCGCCACCCCAAAAAAGACCCGTTTATTCCTACTCTCTGTTTCCTGCCAGTTAACCAATTTTCAATCCATGCCAATACATTATCCGCAATCTTATGTGCTTTAAATTTGCACAATAGCCTCTTATGTGGGACTTTATCAAAGGCCTTCTGAAAATCCAAATACACTGCATCCACTGGTTCTCCCTTATCTATTCTATCAGTTACATCCTCAAAAAACTCCAGTAGGTTTGTCAAAAATGATTTTCCTTTCATAAATCCATGTTGACTTTGTTTAATCCCATTGATATTATTTAAGTGTGCCGTTATCACATCCTTTATAATAGACTCCAGCATTTTCCCTGCTACAGATGTTAGGCTAACTGCTCTGTAGTTCCCCGTTTTCTCTCTCCCTCCTTTTTTAAATAGTGGGGTTACATTTGCCCCCCTCCAATCTGCAGGAACTGTTCCATAATCTATAGAATTTTGGAAGATGACAACCAATGCATCTACTATTTCCATGGCTACCTCTTTTAGTACTCTGGGATTCAGATCATCAGGCCCTGGGGATTTATTGACCTTCAGTCCCATTAGTTTCTCCAGCACTATTTTCTTACTAATAATCATTTCCTTTAATTCTTCTGGCTCACTAGACCCTTGGTTCCCTAGTATTTCTGGGACATTATTTGTGTCCTCTTCCGTGAAGGCAGAACCGAAGTATTTATTTAATTGTTCTGCCATTTCCTTGTTCCCCATTACAAATTCTCCCATTTCTGTCTGTAAAGGACCTACATTTGTCTTCACTAATCTTTTTCTTTTTACGTACTTAAAGAAACTTTTGCAGTCGGTTTTTATGTTCCTTGCAAGTTTACTCTCAAACCCTATTAATCAACCTCTTGGTCCTTTTTTGCTGAATTCTAAACTGCTCCCAATCCTCAGGCTTGCTACTTTTTCTGGCAACTTTATATAACTCCTCTTTGGATCTAATACTGTCCTTAATTTCTTGTGTTAGCCCTGGTTGGGCCACTTTTCCTTTTGTTCTTTTACGCCAGAAAGGAATGTATAACTGTTGCAATTCATGCATTCGTTCCTTAACTATTAGCCATTGCCTAGCCACCGTCATGCCTTTTAATGAATCTTCCCAATCTGTCATAGACAATTCATTCCTCATACCTTCATAGTTTCTTTTGTTTAGATTTAGGACCCTAGTTTCAGATTGGACTACTTCACTTTCCGTCTTAATAAAGAATTCAATCATGTTATGGTCACTCTTCCCTAAAGGACCCCACAGCAAGACTGTTAATTAACCCCTTCTCATTACACAATACCCAATCTAGGATAGCCTGTTCCCTAGTAGGCTCCTCAACATATTGGTCTAAAATAACATCTCGTACACACTCCAGGAATTCATCTGCCACAGTATTATTACTAATTTGATTTGGCCAGTCTATATGCACATTAAAGTCACCTATGATAACTTGTCCACAGATCCCTGAAAGTAGCAGACTCGGTGGATAAGGTGGCTAAGAAGGCAGATGGAATGCTTGCTTTTATTGGCCGAGGCATAGAATACAAGAGCACGGAGGTTATACTTAAATTGTACAATACTCTGGTTAGGTCACAGCTGGAATACTGCATGCAGTTTTGGTTGCCATATTGTAGGAAGGGCCTGATTGCACTGGAGAGGGCACAGAGGAGATTTACGAGGATGCTGCCTGAACTGGAGAATCTTAGCTATGAGGACAGATTGGATAAACTCAGTTTGTTCTCCTTGGAACAGAGGAAGCTGAGAAGAGACCTCATTGAGGTGTATAAAATTTTGAGGGGCCTGGATATGGTGGATAGAAAGGGCCTATTTCCCTTGGTGGAGGGGTCAATTATGAGGGGGCATAGTTTTAAAGTGGTTGGTGAAAGGTTTAGAGGAGATTTGAGGGGAGGCTTCTTCACACAGAGGGTTGTGGGCATCTGGAACTCATTGCCTGGAAGGGTGCTAGAGGCAGAAACCCTCAACATATTTAAAAGGTGCTTGGATGGGCGCTTGAAGTGCCGTAACCTGCAGGTTTACGGACCTCGAGCTGGTAAATGGGATTAGACTGCATAACCTCTTGCTGGCTGGCGCAGATACGATGGTAAGTACGTCAGGGAATCGAATGTGGCCAGAGTGATCTCCTGGACTAGTTTCATTTGCCTGGATGGGTCGGAGAGGAATTTTCCCAGATTTTTTCCCCCAATTGGCCTGGGTTTTTATCTGTTTTTTTGCTCCACCAAGGTGATCGCATGGTTCCAGTTGGGGTGGAGTGTAAAATGTTGTGATGCATGGGGTGTTGCAGTTGTGTGGGGCAGACTGGTTGGGCTGGATGCTCTTTACCTTTCCACCATTGTTCATTATTCATAGCTTTATACGTAGCCTTCAGGGCTGCTGACCGAGGGCTGCCTGGCTCTTTGTTGGCCAGCGTGGATGGGCCGAAATGGCCTTCTGTGCTTTAAATTTCTATGTTTCTACAGAGAGAAGGAATTGAGGGAAATGCTGCGAAGGTGGGATTGATCTGTGAAACATTGGATTCATTTGGGCCTAATAGCCTTTTCATGCTCATAAAAATTCTGATGTTCTAATAATATGAAAGATCTGATTTGGGACAATCTGCTTGCCAGCATAATGGTCAGTTAACCATTTTAGATAATACCTCGTTCCCTGTCTTCTAGCGTGACCGAGTAGTTATAAGAATCCAGACTTATAGCTGGGTATAATTTTCTGCGGCTTTTTTCTTAATTAGATTTTAGCTGAGGAAGGGTTACACCTAGAACACCCTATAGGATTGACAGAACATAATCAGGCTATCAACTATCTATCATCTAGAAAGTTCAGCATTGGAGTAGTTTAAAAAAATATAATTAACTCCTTCCTTTCCTAAATATCTAAGTTTAATGCATGTGTGATGAGGGAGTTCTTGACGTTAGTTCAAATCACCTGAATAGAAACATAGGAACATAGAAATTTACAGCGCGGAAGAAGGTCATTTCGGCCCATCATGCCCACGCCGGCCGACAAAGAGCCGCACGGCCCTCGGTCAGCAGCCCTAAAGGTTACATATAAACCTATGAACAATGACGGAAAGGCAAAGAGCACCCAGCCCAACCAGTCCGCCTCACACAACTGTGACACCCCTTATACTGAAACATTCTACACTCCATCCCAACCGGAGCCATGTGATCTCCTGGGAGAGGCAAAAAAACAGATAAAAACCCAGGCCAATTTAGGGAGAAAAAATCTGGGGAAATTCGTCTCCAATCCATCCAGGTAATTGAAACTAGTCCAGGAGATCACACTGGCCATGTTATATTCCCTGCAGTATTTCCCATTATATCTGCGCCATCCAACAAAAGATCATCCAGTCTAATCCCAATTACCAGCTCTAGCTCTGTAACCCTGCAGGTTATGGCACTTTAAGTGCCCATCCAACCATCTCTTAAAAGTGGTGAGGGTTTCTGCATCCACCACTCTTCCAATGAGTTCCAGATCCCCATAACCCTCTGCGTAAAGAAACCTCCCCTCAAATCCCCTCTAAACCTTCCACCAACCACCTTAAAACTATGCCCCCTCATTATAGACCCCCCCATCAATGGAAATAGGCCCTTACTATCCACTATGTCCAGGTCCCTCAATATTTTGTACACCTCACTGAGGTTCCCTCTCAGCCTCCTCTGTTCCAATGAGAACAAACCCAGCCTATCCAATCTGTCCTCATAACTAAGATTCTCCATTCCAAGCAGCATCCTAGTAAATCTCCTCTGTACCCTCTCTAGTGCAATCATGTCCTTCATATAATACGGCGACCAGAACTGCACGCAGTACTCCAGCTGTGACCTAACCAAAGTATTATACAATTTAAGCATAACCTCCCTGCTGTTATATTCTATGCCTCGACCAATAAAGGCAAGCATTCCGCATGCCTTCTTAACCACCTTATCCACCTGGCCTGCTACTTTCAGGGATCTGTGGACAAGCACTCCAAGGTTCCTTTGTTCATCTACATTATTAAGTGGTCTACTGCCTAATGTGTATACCCTTTCCTTATTAGCCCTTCCAAAGTGCATCACCTCACACTTCTCTGAATTAAATTCCATTTGCCACTGCTCTGCCCCCTGACCAGTAGATTGATAGCCTCCTGTAGCCCATAACTTTCCTCTTCATTATCAATCACACAGCCAATTTTAGTGTCGTCTGCAAACATCTTAATCATACTCCCTATATTCAAATTTCAATCGTTGATATATACCATAAAAAGCAAGGGACCCAGTACTGAGCCCTGCGGAACCCCACTGGAAACATCTTTCTAGTCACAAAAACATCCATCAATCATTACCCTTTGCTTCCTACCTCCAAGCCAATTTTGGATCCATCGCCACTTTGCCCTGTATCCCATGGGCTTCATGACCAGTCTACCATGTGGGACCTTATCAAAAGCTTTGCTAAAGTCCATATATACTTCATCGTACGCACTACCCTCATCGACCCTCTTGGTTACCGCCTCAAAAAATTCAATCAGGTTAGTCAAACACGATCTTCCCTTAACAAATCCGTGCTGACTGTCCTTAATTAATCTTTGCCTTTCCAAATGCAGATTTATCCTGTCCTTCAGGATTTATTCCAATAATTTTCCCACCACTAAGGTTAGGCTGACAGGCCTGTAGTTACTCGGCATCTCCCTTTCTCCATTCATAAACAAGGACACTACATTAGCAGTCCTCCAATCCTCTGGCACCATGCCCAGATCCAAAGAGGACTGGAAAATGATGGTCAAGGCCTCTGCTATTTCCTCTTTTATTTCGCTCAACAGCCTGGGATGCATTTCATCCGGGCCTGGGGACTTATCTACTTTCAAAGCTGCTAAACCCCTTAATACTTCCTATCTTACTATATTTATTTCATCCAGAATATCACACTCCTCCTCGATAGCAGGAGTGATAATTGGTATTTGGGGCGAAAAATGCTGAAAAAATACTGCTATCACCAAAAACCGAATTTCCAGCCCAAAGGAGTGCTTGTATGCAAACTTCAGTGATGGGCACTCTTACCCTCAGATTGTCTGGTCAAGTTCCTTTGTCTTTGTGTAGGGGACTGACAAGTTGAAATACCTCTAGATTAGGTTAAAAATAGGTGGACTGCCGTCTCACTTCTAGTGACAGTATCGCGAGTTTCTGGCCAGTAACCAGTTCCTCAACCCTTTCGGAACAATGCCTCAGGAAAGATCAGCACTTTTGGACGTCTTGAGATCGTGAAAGCCGCAATATAAATGCAAATCGTTCTTTCTTTTCAGGAGGATGGAAAAAGATTTGGGGTGGTGTGGGGAAATGGGGACAGTAATAATATAGTATTGTGTAAGAGTTCTGGTTGAGTTGAAGTGAGTTTAATTTGATAAAGAGAAATTTGTCTATATCGCTGTGGACTGATTATACAGAGAGGTGCCGTTAAAAAATATGTCTGGATTTTGGAACATATTTTCTGGATTTTGGAACTCCAGATTTGGGAGGTTGCACCTGAATCAATCAGTGTCAGGCTTGGCTCAGTGCTAGCACTATCGCCTCTGACTCAGAAGGTTTGAGGATCAACTTCACCTCCCCGCCACCCCCTGCCCCCCAGAGAATTGAGGCTGACACCTCAGTGCTGCACTGAGGGAGTGCTGCACTGAGGGAGTGCTGCACTGAGGGAGTGCTGCACCGAGCGAGTGCAGAACCGAGGGAGTGCTGTACTGAGGGAATGCAGTACTGAGGGAGTGCTGCACTGAGGGAATGCAGTACTGAGGGAGTGCTGCACTGAGGGAGTGCTGCACTGAGGGAGTGCTGTACTGAGGGAATGCAGTACCGAGGGAGTGCTGCACTGAGGGAATGCAGTACTGATGGAGTGCTGTACTGAGGGAGTGCTGCACTGAGGGAGTGCTGCACTGAGGGAGTGCTGTACTGAGGGAGTGCTGCACTGAGGGAGTGCTGCACTGAGGGAATGCAGTACTGATGGAGTGCTGCACTGGGGGAATGCAGTACTGAGGGAGTGCTGCACTGAGGGAGTGCAATACTGAGGGAGTGCTACACTGAGGGAGTGCTGTACTGAGGGAGTGCTGTACTGAGGGAGTGCAATACTGAGGGAGTGCTGCACTGAGGGAGTGCAGTACTGAGGGATTGCTGCACTGAGGGAGTGCTGTACTGAGGGAGTGCTGCACCGAGCAAGTGCAGAACCGAGGGAGTGCAGTACTGCGGGAGTGCTGCACTGAGGGAGTGCTGCACTAAGGGAGTGCGGTAGTGAGGGAGAGCAGTATTGAGGGAGTGCAGTACTGAGGGAGTGCTGTACTGAGGGAGTGCAGTACTGAGGGAGTGCTGCACTGAGGGAGTGCTGTACTGAGGGAGTGCTGCACCGAGCGAGTGCAGAACCGAGGGAGTGCTGTACTGAGGGAGTGCAGTACTGAGGGAGTGCAGTACTGCAGGAGTGCAGTACTGCAGGAGTGCTGCACTGAGGGAGTGCTGCACTGAGGGAGTGCGGTAGTGAGGGAGAGCTGTATTGAGGGAGTGCAGTACTGAGGAAATGCAGTACTGAGGGAGTGCTGTACTGAGGGAGTGCTGCACTGAGGGAGTGCTGCACTGAGGGAGTGCGGTAGTGAGGGAGAGCTGTATTGAGGGAGTGCAGTACTGAGGGAATGCAGTACTGAGGGAGAGCTGTATTGAGGGAGTGCAGTACTGAGTGTGATGTATGTAACCATGTAATACTTGCCACCAGAGGAGTACAAATGGTCACCTGCACACACATGCAGGGCCAGTATAAAAGGTTGGCTGCCAGGTTGTTTAGGCAATCTGGAGTTGTAATAAAGAAGACTAATGTCACACTAAGTTTAGCTCACAGTACTCAGCCTCGTGGAGTTTTTCTATACACAATAATTGGCGACGAGCAACAGAATACGAACCTTCATGCAACCATGGCTGCCATTGGAATATTAGAGAGATTCATAGAGGTTGATGATTGGGAAGCCTTTGTCGAGCGTCTCGACCAGTACTTCATGGCCGAGTTGGAAGGAGACACTAATACGGCCAAGCACAGGGCAGTTAACCCAACCGTCTGTGGGCCTAAAATATACGGTCTCATCAAGTATCTGCTCGCACTGACAAAACCAATGGAGAAGGAATATACAGAGTTGTGCATGCTGGTTCGGGATCACGCTGGAAGCAGACTATCCTCATGTCCAGATATCGTTTTTACACGCAGCATCGCTCCGGGGGCCGGGACGTGGCGGATTATGTTGTTGACCTGAGACGCCTCGCGGGACCTTGCAATTTTGCAGCTGCATTGGGGAAAATGCTGCGGGACTTTTTCATGCTGGGCATCAGCCACGAGGTCATTCTTCGGAAGCTGCTGGCTGCTGAAACCCTAGACCTGAGCAGGGCCATCGCGATCGCCCAGACATGCATGGCCACGGGCGATAACATCAAACAGATATCTGCTCAACATCGAAGCTCACCGGCAAGTACTGTGCATAAAATGACGTCGCTAGCAGGCCGAACTGCATATGGCAGGGCCTATACATCTGCGGCTGCAAGTCCGCCATCGGAGGTGAATGTGAATCCATTAGCACCATGTTGGCGCTGCGGGGGTAATCATCGGGTCAATCAATGTCGATTCAAGCACTACGTGTGCAAAGGCTGTGCAACAATGGGGCACCTCCAGCGAATGTGTAAACATGCTGCGACACACCACGTGGCAGAGGATGATCGATCCGGCGCGGATCACACAGCACAGGCAACTCAACCCGAGGAAGAAGTGTATGGGGTACATACCTTTACCACTAAGAGCCCTCCTATAATGCTGAAAGTCAAATTAAATGGAGTTCCAGTATCCATGGAGTTGGACACAGGTGTGAGTCAGTCAATAATGAGTCAAAAGACTTTCGAGAAATTGTGGGGCAATAAAGCACAAAGGCCCAAACTGAGCCCGATTAATGGAAAGCTGCGAACCGACACCAAAAAGCTCATACCAGTCATTGGAAGTGCGGCAGTGAAGGTATCGTATGATGGAGCTGTGTATGACCTATCATTGTGGATTGTTCCAGGCAATGGCCCAACACTGTTTGGCAGAAGCTGGCTAGAAAAGATTAGATGGGATTGGAATGACATCAAAGCACTATCTTCAGAGGATGACGCCTCGTGTGCTCAAGTGCTGAGCAAGTTTCCCTCGCTATTTGAACCAGGCATCGGCAACTTCACAGGCGCCAAGGTACAGATCCATCTCGGCCCCGATGCACGGGCCGTCCATCACAAGGCTCGAGTGGTTCCGTACATGATGAGGGAGAAAGTCGAGATCGAACTGGACAGACTACAATGCGAAGGAATCATATCGTCAGTCAAGTTCAATGAGTGCGCCAGTCCAATTGTTCTGGTGTTGAAAAGCGAAGGCACGGTCAGAATCTGCAGACTACAAGGTAACGATTAACCGAGTCTCACTACAGGACCAGTACCCGCTACCCAAGGCGGATGACCTGTTCGCAACGTTAGCGGGGGGGAAGTCGTTCACCAAGTTGGGCCTAACCTCCACCTACATGACACAGGAGCTGGCTGAATCTTCGAAAAGACTGATGTGCATCAACACGCACAAAGGGCTGTTTATATACCACAGGTGTCCTTTTTGGATTCACTCAGCTGCAGCCATTTTCCAGAGAAACATGGAGAGTTTGATGAAATCTGTTCCGCTCACCGTTGTGTTTCAAGATGACATCATGATCACTGGTCCTTACACCATCGAACATTTACACAACCTGGAAGAGGTTCTAATTTGCCTAGACAGAGTGGGACTCAGGCTGAAAAGCTCCAACTGTGTTTTCCTGGCGTCAGAAGTCAAATTTTTGGGGAGAAAGATTGCAGCAGACGGCATCAGGCCCACGGACTCAAAGACAGAGGCCATCAAGAATACACCCAGACCACAGAATGTGACGGAGCTGCGTTCATTCCTGAGACTCCTCAACAATTTCGGTAACTTTCTACTCGGGTTGAGCACGTTGTTAGAGCCTTTGCACATGTTGCTATGTAAGGGTGACGACTGGGTTTGGGGAAAATCTCAAGACGCAGCCTTTGAGAAGGCCAGGAATCTGCTATGTTCAAATAAGTTACTTGTTCATTATGACCCATGTAGCTTGTTACACCTCATTGTACGAGGTCGGCTGTGTGTTACAGCAAACCAATGTATCAGACAACCTCCAACCGGTTGCATACGTGTCTAGAAGTCTGTCTAAGGCTGAGAGAGCCTATAGTATGATCAAGAAAGAGGCGTTAGCATGTGTTTATGGGGTTAAGAAAATGTACCAATAGCTATTTGTACTTCGGTTTGAGCTTGAAACTGACCACAAGCCGCTCATTTTGCTGTTTTCGGAGAGCAAAGGTATAGACACCAACGCTTCGTCCTGCATCCAAAGGTGGGCACTAACATTATCCGCTTATGACTATGTTATCCGCCACAGACCAGGCACTGAAAACTGTGCCGATGCTCTCAGCCGGCTACCATTATCCACCGCTGGGGTTGAATTGGCGCAGCCCGCAGACTTGCTACTGGTCATGGATGCTTTTGAGAGCAGTCACCCATCACAACTTGCCAGATCAGGACCTGGACCAGCCAGGATCCTGTGCTATCATTAGTAAAGAGTTGCGTCCTCAATGGGACCTGGTCGGCCATTCCCGGGGAAATGCAAAATGAAATTAAGCTGTTTCATTGACGCAAAGATAAAATGTCTATCCAGTCGCATTGTCTCTTATGGGGTAATCGCGTGGTTTTGCCAAAAAAAGGCAGGGAAACGTTTATACACGACCAACACAGTACCCACCCAGGCATTGTCATGATGAAGGCAATTGCCAGGTCGCATGTTTGGTGGCCCGGCATTGACTCGGACTTAGAGTCATGCGTACACCAGTGCAACACGTGCTAACAACTGAGCAATGCACCAAGGGAGGCTCCACTGAGTCTGTGGTCAGGGCCCTCCAAACCGTGGTCCAGGATCCACGTAGATTTTGCCGGCACCTTTCTAGGAAAGATGTTTTTAGTAGTTGTGGACGCTTATTCCAAATGGATTGAATGTGTAATCATGTCATCCAGCACATCCATAGCCACCATTGAAAGCCTCTGGGCCATGTTTGCCACCCATGGCCTGCCCGACGTCCTTGTCAGCGACAATGGACCGTGTTTAACCAGCTCGGAATTCAGCGAGTTTATGACTCGCAATGGAATCAAGCATGTCAGGTCTGCTCCGTTTAAGCCCGTGACCAATGGTCAAGCAGAGTGGGCAGTCCAAACTATCAAGCAGAGCATGAAACGCATGATGGAAGGCTCCCTGCAGACCCGCTTGTCTCGCATTGTGCTCAGTTACCGGACACGATCCCACTCACTCACTGGGGTTCCCCCGGCAGACTTGTTAATGAAGAGAGCCCTCAAAACCAGTCTCTCCCTAGTCCACCAGATCTTAATGATCACATGGAAACCCGGCGACTCTGGCAGAACATGTACCACGATCACACGGCTGTTTCACGTGACATTGATGTAAATGACCCTGTGTTTGTCCTGAATTACGATCTTGGTCCCAAGTGGATTCTGGCCCTGTTTTGGCCAAGGAAGGGAATAGAGTGTTTATAATAGGGTGTTAAATGGCCAAACGTGCAGATAGCATTTAGATCAGACCAAATTGCAGTTTACTGACAACCAGGAACGACTTGAAGAGGTCGTTGATACATTCATAATAAAGAATGAAACTGAGTACTGTGAACAATGAGCAAGTGTGACCTTAACTCCTTTAATAAGACACCAGAGTGCAGGTACCTCGTGGGTGGCCTGCATATATACTGTGCTCCCAAGGAATGCTGGGATCCCTTGGGACTCCAACAGTAGGCCCTCTGGTGGTGGTGTAATACAGGGTGCAAGGGGTTAAATACATAACAGACATCACCATCAACGATCCACCAACACATGCCCAACCAGCAATCGACCTCGCTGTCAATCACGAAGATGAACCCACTGTTCCTGACAGTCTGGTCAGATCAGCCATGGTGCAGTGCAGCAATGGTCAGGCCAACTCACACACGCCAGGGTTTGAACTTAGACGATCAACCAGGGAGCGAAGTGCTCCAGATCGCCTCAACTTGTAAATAACTTGTACTGAAGACTTTGGGGAGGAGAGATGTTATGCATGTAACCATGTAATACTTGCCACCAGAGGGCACAACTATTGGAGTCCTAATGGTCAGCTGCACACATGTGCAGGGCTAGTATTACAGGTTGGCTGCCACGTTGTTTAGGCATTCTGGAGTTGTAATAAAGAAGACTAAGGTCACACTAAGTTTAGCTCACAGTACTCAGCCTTGTGGAGTTCTTCTATACTCAACACTGAGGGAGTGCTGTACTGAGGAAGTGCAGTACTGAGGGAGTGCAGCACTGAGGGAGTGCTGTACTGAGGGAGTGCAGTACTGCGGGAATGCAGTACTGAGGGAGTGCTGTACTGAGGGAGTGTAGTACTGAGGGAGTGCAGTACTGCGGGAGTGCAGTACTGAGGGAGTGCAGTACTGAGGGAGTGCTGTACTGAGGGAGTGCAGTACTGAGGGAGTGCAGCACTGAGGGAGTGCTGTACTGAGGAAGTGCAGTACTGAGGGAGTGCTGTACTGAGGGAGTGTAGTACTGAGGGAGTGCAGTACTGCGGGAGTGCAGTACTGAGGGAGTGCAGTACTGAGGAAGTGCAGTACTGAGGGAGTGCAGTACTGAGGGAGTGCAGCACTGAGGGAGTGCTGTACTGAGGAAGTGCAGTACTGAGGGAGTGCTGTACTGAGGAAGTGCAGTACTGAGGGAGTGCAGTACTGCGGGAATGCAGTACTGAGGGAGTGCTGTACTGAGGGAGTGCTGTACTGAGGGAGTGTAGTACTGAGGGAGTGCAGTACTGAGGGAGTGCAGTACTGTGGGAGGTACTTTTTCAGATGAGATGTTAAACTGAGGCCCATCTGCCCTTTCAGGTGGCCATAAAAGATTCCATGGCACGACTCAAAGAAGAGCAGTAGAGTTCTCCCTGATGTTCTGGACAATTTTTGTCCTTCGAACAACATCATTAAAACAGATTTTCTGATCATTACCTCAATCCTTTGTAGGATTTGGTTGTGTGCAAATTGGCTACAGTGTTCCCTACATTACAACAGTGACTGCACTTCAAAAGTACTTCACTGGCTGTAAGATGATTTGGCATGTTCTGAGGTTGTGAAAGGTGCTATATGAATGTAAGTTATTTTTTCTTCTTTATATTCTCTTTTCCATGTTGATTGCAATATTCTGGCAAAGGCCCTGGACAATTTACTTAGCATAGTATTCATTCTACCATCTCCTGACCAAATTAGTGACATCACATATCAGTTTTCAAAACAATTTGCTCACCTATTTCACCAGGTGCTGCAATGACATCTCTTGCTCTCAATTCCTTCATTATAGGTTGGATCGCTACATTATACAGCAAACCCTGAGAGCAATACTGACTGAATAAGCCCATTGTGGCATTCAACAAATGTCCATCACTGACAAAATGGTGCTCAGAGAACAGGAACAAATGAGCAAATTCTGCCAATATGATCCCCTAGCCTGATACTGTCACTTGTAAGAATCCTTATGCTCATGTATGAAAAATATTTATCGACATTGCCTTTTCTATACCTCTTTGTACCTTGGGAAGCAGGGTCCTCTAAAGTTGGGAGATTGTAGTCTTCAGACAGGAGAGCAACAAAAAAAAAAATACTGGTGTCCAGTACAATGATTCTGAAAATATTGTTAGAGAAACAAGTATATATATATATTTTTTTTTAATGGTCTTAGAAATAGCAATAACAGCCAGTGTAAGAGTGTGAGGCTGGAATTATGTAGCAATGATTGATGGATCAGAAACCCTAGTAACAAAAATACACCTAAGCAAAGCTGAAAATAGGAATGTTAACAAGCCCTTTGTATTTTCATTTCAAGCTGGTGGCCTGCCCCCTTGCTGCCATTCCATTGCTCAATGTTCAGAATGACTACATAAAGAGACGGGTTAAGAGCATTTAGCATGTGTGAAAATGCAGGCAGCCCCTTGCTGATTCCAGTTTGAAATTTGTAAGACTTTCTTGGAGTGCTTTTTTGTGCTCAACAGATGAGTGATGTCAATGTAGGAGAATGGAACATGTTGCTCAATTCTGGCATGGGGCCTCGATTTCAAACTCCCCTGCCCATAGTGCGTGGGAGGGGTTAAGATTAGGCCGAGTACACTAATTGGCCTGAAGTTGCACTGTTCCTGCTCAACAGCATTGTATTTTCACTGACTTTGAAGTCGGCCAAGTTTCCCACTGCAGGCCAGCGAGGGCCTAATTAAATTCAAAGGTCGTGGCCCGATGACATAATCGATGCCACAAGGTGATTTTAACGATGAGTCAGGGTGACCCACCCATTGTCAAACCCGACAGTCGAACCATGACTGGCCAGAAGAGGCCTTGGTAAGTTTTGAAAAATTACTTTTGTGCGAAGTCCTTATGGGCCTGGAGGAGCAGGAGCACAGACTCGGCTTTGCCTTTCCGGACTGACATCGGCTGCCAGAGCTCTAGCCCAGCGTCAACATTGAGCCAAGGACTGTTCCTTTGGGCGCACAGCATTGTAAGGCTCCCAACCCAATTTCTCGCTCCCATCTGCCGGCCCTGATGTCAATCCTGCCAATTCTGGGAGGGAAACTGTCCTGCGTTATTTAAATGTGGCCCAGGCCTCACATTGGGATCCCTGTGAGGTTTCCCCTCGCCTGCATACACGCCTGTCCCAAACGTGCCCCTCAATAAATATCGAGGCCTGTGTCAGCATTGAGAACTAGCACGGGTTAGAGGCAATGTGAAGGCCTCTCCAATCTGTTCTATTTCATTTTACACACCAGCCATCTCTGTAACACTAACGTTTATGAGCTTCTTCATGTCTTGGACTCACACTCATTAAGAACTGAGGTGAACTCTTTAAAATCTTTTACTGAGGATTGTTATAGTTAGCTTTCACTCTATCAGCAGAACTGGATTCAAATCAGATGCAATAGCTCAATGTTGTAACTCATTTCCCCATTTCCCCATAGCGATGGTTTTTATATATTTAGGACTTTAAGGGTATATCTTTGATTCAACCTGTTGGTTAGTAATAAGTCATAGAGAAGTGAGATTATTATAAAAATGACTTTATTAGTTAACATCAATGACAGTTTACCAGAAAAGTATTTACCTGACCTTTGTCTGGGGAGTGGAACCCAAAATCTCAGTGTCACAAGGTCCCTTAATCTTGGGAGGTGGTTGACATGTCGTTCCTTCTTCACCAGTGTCTTCTCCTTCTCTCTCGATCATGGATTCTACCCGATCCTTCTACTCTTTGTCTGCCTTTCTCGTGTATACCATCAGAAAGGGATAGACCAATACTCTTTTAATGTGTACAGCATGAACCCTAGTTCAAAGGGAATAGGCCAAAATTTTCTGGACAATTGTCCTGTCCAATCCGCTCAAGTTGAGCTATCTGTTTGATGTCTGTCCACCACAGTCATTAATCTATTTACTCAGTTCCCTCTTCTGTAAGCAGTTATTGTCTGATAACCTCCTTGCTGATTAAATCAGACCCAGGTTGCTTCAGTGATTAAATCAGATCCAGGTTTCTGCAATACTTTGCAATCAGGTTCACCCCAGGACTAAATAGATTAGGAGGGGTGGGTATCAAAATTGGTTTCTTACTGTTCAGGAAAAACTTGTGGAATGGTATCCATTATTTCTCACCTGGATAGATGCTTTCTCCTGTTGTTTAATGACAACAAGCAGACACAGGTATTCAACACTCGAAAAACAGGGAGTTCAGCTAAAACAGCCATTTCTTTCCTCTTTTGTACTGTTGCCTGTTTCATGTCCCAAAAATGAGTAATGAAATTAGTAATGGAATTGTTATATAAATCTACTTGTTCAAGCCTTTTGCTAATGAAACTTGAGTAAGATGTGGCAATCGCCTGCGGAGGTAAATTAATACAAACAGGTAGAAATTAGCTCATCCACAGAGTTAGAGTTCATTTAATGATGGAGCTTAAATCTTTGGCAGAGTGTCCATTCAACATGGATTTTGTTGAAGTTGTTACATTAACTGGTTCAGTGTTTGATAGTGGTGGGAGAAGGCTATCTTGGAGTGTCAACTCCACTGGAGTCTATACATCCAATTGCCATAAAGGTTTGATATGATCTACTGCACTGCACTCATTTGCACTTTGAGCAAATGAGCAGTGCTCAGTTCAGCTCAGGGGCACTTTAAACAGATGAGCAGTAAACTGTTAAAAAAAAAACTCCCATGCATCTCAGCTGTATATTTAATCCGCTCTGATGACAAATCAAAAATCTCAAGACTTGAAAATGTTTCAAAAAATCATTGCAGATACAAGGAAGAGCAGAATTAACCAGGAAATGTATTTAAGTATAAGTTCCAATGTAAAATATGTAAGCAGGTGAGGCACCTAATTTTGAAAACTTGAATTGTGGTTAACTGTGCATCTTGTGTCAAAACTCAAGTTAACTGTACACATGAGAACTAATGTTCTAATGCCATTGATCTATTAATCAGTCTTTCAAAAATCTGAGAATTGATATCTACATTTCATTGTATCTCACAGGAAATGATTTAAGATTTCCACTGCTTGAGTTCACTCTAGGATTTTGTTGGTCACCTGAACAAAAACCTGACTGACCAGGACTTGTTAAATCATGTTAATTTTGTGCCACAGAACTGTGCTTCATTTCTTATATTTTCCCGACAGAGCTGGATTAATGTCCTTCACCATTACTTGATTAGTTAAGTGGCTGGTAACCCTCTTGTGACACCCATAATGAGTATCATTGAGATGATTGGCCAGGATTCTACTAGTAAGGCTCATGACATCCTACAGAATGAACTCAATCAGTGGAAAACTGAAGAAGTTACAATGCCTATCTGTTGTTAAACTAAACAAAAAATGACCGGATTAACTCCCCATCCCTAAAACCGCAGCATATATGAGATATTGTAATTGCATCACGATCTTGATAATTCCACAAATAAATTATTGGCTCGGTGTTATTCCTTTATTAAAGAAATATGGTTTGAGCAACTTTGAAACCAAATGACATTTGCTAAGTTCAAAACAGTGTTATGAAAATGCTGGCAAGCACAATACGATTACCATATTAATAGTCCCAATTTTACCCAGTGAAATATTATCCTACAAAACAAATTTGCAAAATGTTAGAATGCCATGAATAAAGAGATACTTAAGTGAATTGTCTTTATTGATGTTGACAGAATTAGAAAACCAAAGCTAAAGATATATAAAAGAAACTAAAACATATGTAGCAATGATAACTATATCATAAGTGAACAATTAATAGAGTTCTGACGAAAGGTCATCGACCTGAAATGTTAACTCTGTTTCTCTCTCCACAGATGCTGCCCGACCCGCTGAGTATTTCCAGCATTTTCTGTTATTATAATTAATAGAGATACTTCAACGATCTGAAATTTAACATGATGTCACACCACATGTGAGAAACCTTGTAAACCTCAATTCAATATAGTGACAGGGCCAGATATTCTGGGTTGGAGGCAATTTGAAAGAGGACCTTGCAAAAAGATTAGTGAAGACAAATGTCGGTCTCTTGCAGTCAGAATCAGGTGAATTTATAATGGGGAACAAAGAAATGGCAGACCAATTGAACAAATACTTTGGTTCTGTCTTCACTAAGAAAGACACAAATAACCTTCCAGAAATACTAGGGGACGGAGGGTCTAGCGAGAAGGAGGAACTGAAGGATATCCTTATTAGTCAGGAAATTGTGTTAGGGAAATTGATGGGATTGAAGGCCGATAAATCTCCAGGGCCTGATAGTCTGCATCCCAGAGTGCTTAAGGAAGTGGCCCTAGAAATAGTGGATGCATTGGTGATCATTTTCCAACATTATATAGACTCTGGATCAGTTCCTATGGATTGGAGGGTACCTAATGTAACACCACTTTTAAAAAAAGGAGGGAGAGAGAAAACAGGGAATTATAGACCGGTTAGCCTGACATTGGTAGTGGGGAAAATGTTGGAATCAATTATTAAAGATGTAATAGCAGCGCATTTGCAAAGCAGTGACAGGATCGGTCTAAGTCAGCATGGATTTATGAAAGGGAAATCATGCTTGATAAATCTTCTAGAATTTTTTGAGGATGTAATTAGCAGAGTGGACAAGAGAGAACCAGTGGATGTGGTGTATTTGGACTTTCAAAAGGCTTTTGACAAGGTCCCACACAAGAGATTAGTGTGCAAAATTAAACCACATGGTATTGGGGGTAATGTATTGACGTGGATAGAGAACTGTTTGGCAGACAGGAAGCAGAGAGTCGGGATAAACGGGTCCTTTTCAGAATGGCAGGCAGTGACTAGTGGGGAGGTTCAGTGCTGGGACCCCAGCTATTTACAATATACATTAATGATTTAGACGAAGGAATTGAATGTAACAACTCCAAGTTTGCAAATGACACTAAGGTGGTAAGGAGGATGCTAAGAGGCTACTGGGTGACTTGGACAGGTTAGGTGAGGTGGGCAAATGCATGGCAGATGCAGTATAATGTAGATAAATATGAGGTTATCCACTTTGGTGGCAAAAACAGGAAGGCAGAATATTATCTGAATGGTGACAGATTAGGAAATGGGGAGGTGCAATGATACCTGGGTGTCATGGTACATCAGTCATTGAAAGTTGGCATGCAGGTACAGCAGGCGGTGAAGAAGGCAAATGGCATGTTGGCCTTCATAGCGAGAGGATTTGAGTATAGGAGCAGGGAGGTCTCACTGCAATTGCACAGGGCCTTGGTGAGGCCTTGAATATTATGTGCAGTTTTGGTTTCCTAATCTGAGGAAGGATATTCTTGCAATTGAGGGAATGCAGCAAAGGTTCACCAGACTGATTCCCGGGATGGCAGGACTGACATATGAAGAAAGATTGGATCGACTAGGCTTATATTCACTGGAATTTAGAAGAATGCGAGGGGATCTCATAGAAACATATAAAATTCTGATGGGATTGGACAGGTTAGAAGCAGGAAGAATGTTTCCGATGTTGAGGAAGTCCAGAACCAGGGGTCACAGTCTAAGGATAAGAGGTAAGCCATTTAGGACCGAGATGAGGAAAAACTTCTTCACTCAGAGAATTGTGAACCTGTGGAATTCTCTAACACAGAAAGTTGTTGAGGCCAGTTCGTTAGATATATTCAAAAGGGAGTTAGATGTGGCCCTTATGGCTAAAGGGATCAAGGGGTATGGCGAGAAAGCAGAAATGGGGTACTGAAGTTGCATGATCAGCCATGAACTCATTGAATGGCGGTGCAGGCTCGAAGGGCCGAAAGGCCTACTCCTGCACGTATTTTCTATGTTTCTATGTTTCTAAGTTTCTATAATGAGCATTCAGCTGCCTTAAAATATTGGCAGTTTTATATCACGGGATGTTGGGAAACAGAACCTAATAGAAGATGAGCAGGACTGAACACTATCAGCTTAATAAAAATCAATTTTCTCAGTGAGCAAATATTCACCAAGCTTTGAATGCTTGTATCCACCTCTAGATTTACATGATGTCTAAAGAAATATTGGAATGGTTCTTGCCCCAGGAAATGGCTAATCTAGGTTTATTTCTTTTTTGTAGTTCAATGAATGCCATTTGTCACTGATGTTGCCAAGTACATGAAATGGCAGCAATTCAGCAAAAAGGTTAAAACAATTTTTAAAGAAACATTCATGCAGAGAATAAAATTAAAATTCAGATATAACTTCCATAAAGTCATATTGAGAATTGTTTCACCAATACAATGGAGTGGTACCGGAATTGATGCTGATTACTCCTGACACATTCATAACTTACAATCAACCATATATGCTGAACACGGCACCGGAAAATAATCTGTAATCAAAACTGTTGTGTCAGATAGTGGTTGAGAAGACTGTCCCTTGACCTTAAATCTGGTCCAATGCCAGAACATGCTCAGTTGTCTAGAGGAACCTAATTTAAAATATGCTTCAGTAGCCTTATCACAAGAATTCATAGCACCAAAATTACCCATAACTTGATTTTGAATAATGACTAATCTAGCCATCATGCTCAGCCTGGCTGTAAAGATTATTAATATGAGAACTAGAAATTGCTTATTGGTTAATGTGGGGTTCCATCTGAAATATCTGACATTGTAGTTATGAGCTTTTGGGGAGAGAGTTCCAGATTTCGACTACCCTTAGTGTGACAATGTGCTTCCTGATTTCACTCCCAAATGGTCAATCGTAAAAATTAAGATTATGCCCCTTGTTACATAGTATTATATTACATAGTAGTTAAAGCACCGACACAGGCCAGTCTGATTCCCTCACCAGAGGAAAAGTTTCTCTGCATCGACCCTATCAAATGCATTTATTATTTTAAAAATCTCAATTAGATCAATTAGATCACCCTCAACTTTCTAAACTCACACCTCCCCACATTGAACTCCATCTGCCATAGTTTTGCTCACTCACTTCATCTATCTATGTCCCTTTGTAACTTCCTGCTTCCTTCTACACAATTTACTATGCCTCCTATTCCTTCATCCAATTCAGTTATATATATATATATATATACGATGAAAAGCTGAAGCCTCAGTACAGATCCCTGAGGAACACTGTTTGTCACATCCCACCACTCTGAGCATGTTCCCTTTATCCCTATTCTCTATCTCCTATTTCTCACCCAATTGCCAAGCCATTTCATGAGGTTCCCTCCATATCCTTGTGCTCTGTTTTTATTCATCTCTTGTGCGGAATCTTATCAAATGCCTTCTGGAAGTCCATATAAACAACATCTGTCAAAACTTTCCGAGCCACCATGCTAGTGATCTCCTCAAAAAATTCAACTAGATTAGTCAGATAGGGCCTACCCTTCATAAATCCATGCTGACTCTGTTTGATTAGCTCAAACTCGGCCATGTGGCACAGTTATATTTATAGATTATTGCCACATTTCATCTTTAATCCTTTATTTGTGCACAGTATTTTCGATATTCTCAAATAACATGCTGTACAGAACTATTTCTGTCTTAAAGTGATTGATTTAAGGTTGTATCTAGCAACAGTTCTTACTTAAGACTAGATCTCATTTGCGAGAAATGAAGTGAGATAAGCATTAAGAGAGTTACAATGCATGTTTCAGCAGGATTAGATATCTGCTGCTGATCTGAAGCTTAAGGTCAGAATGCTCTCCTGGGTTTATCCTGATTGAGCTGGAGCTATGTTCAGTGAATACAACAAACAGGAGTACACTTACTGGAGTTGGTTATTTTGACTCATCCAGAACATTACATAATATGGTAGTATCAAGATGGAGAGGCGGGGCCCCATAAAAGAAGAAATAGATTTAACTCTCATGATCCCAGTCATGTTTAAGATTATTGTCATGTATGTATGCTTGGGTTTACTAGTCACCAGGTGGCGCCACTGTCAGAGGTCATTGGGCTGTGCGCACGTGTGTGTGGCCCAGGTATAAAAGGCCAGCCATCTTGTAATGTAATCACTTTGGGCTCTAATAAAGTAGAGCCAGGTTTGTACCTGTTCGGAGTTTACAGTGTTGAGTCTATTGAGTTATTGCATACACAACAATTAGCTAGTTTTGAAATGCTTGATATGATTGAGTTTCATGGCCTTGGACACGAATGGCATTACCTGAAGTGTGTGAGTATGTGATCTGCACAGAGAGGTCTAAAACGGAGTGGAGTTAAACAGAGTGGTTTGTTCGGGAATTTGGAAAGAGTGGGAATTCAGAGAGGAGGGGAAGATTAATTAAAAAATTACAAATAGGTAAGTGATATTTCACAGAGGCAGCGGACCAGTGTGGGAGCAGCAGCGGGAACCGAGGCTGAGGCTTAAAAGGCAAGGCTCAACAGGCAACATTCAAAAAGGACGTCAGAGTTTAAAAGTGACATTGGCACAAGGGAAGTAGCTGATTGGTGAGTGCTTTTTTTCTCTGTTAAGTTAGTACTTTGTCTTTAAATGAAGGTTAGTTAAATCAGCTGATTGCCGAGTAGTTGCTAGGTGTGTTTTGCTAAGGTTAGAGTTTAGTTCTACTCGATAGTTCCGAGTGTAACTAGAGGGATGACAGGGCAGCTCAGTCCCGTGGAGTGCACAGCCTGTGGCATGTGGGAAGTCCCGGATGCTTCACGCAGCCGGGACGACCACGTGTGCAGGAGGTGTCTCCAGCTGCACCAACTCCAGCTCCGTGTTTTGGAGCTTGAGCGGCGGCTGGAGTCACTGCGATGCATCCATGAGACTGAGAGTTACGGGGATATCACGTTTCTAGAGGTGGTCACCCTGCAGCTTAAGAATGTGCAGTTAGAGAGGGATTGGGTGACCCCTGGACAGAAGAGGAGGACAGGCAGGTAGTGCAGGAATCCCCTGAGCCCATCTCGCTCTCCAACCGGTATTCTGTTCTGAGTGCTGGTGAAGGCGATGGTGGCTCTGAGGAGTGCAGCCAGAGCCAAGTCCACGGCACCACGGGTGGCTCAGCTGCACAGGGGGGGAGGAAGGAGAATGGTAGAGCTATAGTGGTCTGGGATTCAATAGTCAGGGGAGCAGACAGGCGTTTCTGCGGCCACAGACGTGACTCCAGGATGGTATGTTGCCTCCCTGGTGCCAGGATCAAGGATGTCACCGAGCGGCTGCAGGGCATTCGGGGGGGAGAGGGTGACCAGCCAGAGGGCGTGGTCCATATCGGGACCAATGACATAGGTAGGAAGAGGGATGAGGTCCTGCAGGAGGAGTTTAGGGAGCTAGGAGAGAGATTAAAAAGCAGGACCTCAAAGGTAGTAATCTCCGGATTACTCTCAGTGTCACGAGCTAGTGAGTACAGAAATAGGAGGATAGAGCAGATGAATGTGTGGCTGGAGAGATGGTGCAGGCGGGAGGGCTTTAGTTTCCTGAGGCATTGGGACATTTTCTGGGCGAGGTGGGACCTGTACAAGCCGGACGGGTTGCACCTCAACAGAGCCGGGACCAATATACTCGCGGTGGGGTCTGCTAGTGCTGTTGGGGAGGGTTTAAACTAGCTTGGCAGGGGGATGGGAACCTGAAAATAGATTCAGTAGGGAAGGGAGTAAAGCTGGAATTAGAAAGCAAAAATAAAGAAAGTGAGTTGGAAGGAGAGAGGAAACAAGCAGGAAAAAAGGGTAAAAAAAAACAAATTTAAAGTCACTTTGTCTAAATGAACGTAGCATTCGTAACAAAATAGAGGAGTTGACGGCACAAATAGATACAGATGGGTTTGATCTGATAGCCATTACAGAGATGTGGTGGCAAGGTGACCAGGACTGAGAATTAAATATTCAGGGGTATTTGACAATCCGGAAGGACAGACAGAAAGGAAAAGGAGGTGGGTTAGCTCTCTTGATAAAGGCTGGAGTCATACCTAGCACAAAGGAAGATGGCTGTGCTGTTGAAGACCAATAATCTCAGCTCCATACATTGTTGCACCAGTTTCTCTTGGCAGTGTCCTAGCCCTAGGCTGCTTCATTAATGACCTTCCCTCTATGATAAAGTCAGATGTGGGGCTGTTCACTGATGATTGTTCAATTCCATGCGCAACTCCTCAGATAATGAAGCAGTCTGTGCCCGCATTCAGCAAGACCTGGACAGCATTCAGGCTTGGTTTGATAAGTGGCAAATAACATTTGCAACACACAAGTGCCAGGCAATGACCATCTCCAAAAAGAGCAGGCTTAACCACCTCCCCTTAACATTCAATGGCATTCTCTAACCATTAACATCCTCAGGTCTCCATTCACCAGAAAATCAACTGGACCAGCTACATAAATGCCTTGGCTACTGGAACAGGTCACAGGCTGGGTATTCTGCAGTAAGTGGTTCACCTCCTCATTCTCCAAAGCCTCTCCGCCACATACGATATAGGTAAAAAAAAGGGATGAGGTCCTACGAGACGAATTTAAGGAGCTAGGAGCTAAATTAAAAAGTAGGACCTCAAAAGTAGTAATCTCGGGATTGCTACCAGTGCCACGAGCTAGTCAGAGTAGGAATCGCAGGATAGCTCAGATGAATACGTGGCTTGAGCAGTGGTGCAGCAGGGAGGGATTCAAATTCCTGGGGCATTGGAACCGGTTCTGGGGGAGGTGGGACCAGTACAAACCGGATGGTCTGCACCTGGGCAGGACTGGAACCAATGTCCTAGGGGGAGTGTTTGCTAGTGCTGTTGGGGAGGAGTTAAACTAATATGGCAGGGGAATGGGAACCAATGCACAGAGACAGAGGGAAACAAAATGGAGACAAAAGCAAAAGACAGAAAGGAGATGAGTAAAAGTGGAGGGCAGAGAAACCCAAGGCAAAAAAAAAGGGTTACTGTACAGCAAAATTCTAAAGGGTCAAAGTGTAATAAAAAGGCAAGCATGAAAGCTCGGTGCCTCAATGCAAGGAGTATTCGGAACCCAGGAGAGGGCTCTGCGCTAGTTAGAGAGGTTGAGAGCTCAGATGAACAGGACCCCAAGAAAGAATGCAAAAGGCAGGAGGCAACAGAGCAGAGTAGCACTGGGGTAAGTGTAAACCACAAGGTGATAGGAAGTGACAATATGTATGAATATAAAGGGGCTGCAGGAGGGGTCAAAACTAAAAATCATGGTTTAAAAACTAGTATTAAAACACTCGACCTAAACGCACGCAGCATTCGAAATAAAGTAAATGAGTTGACAGCACAAATCATTACAAATGGGTATGATTTGGTGGCCATTACAGAAACGTGGTTGCAGGGTGGCCAAGACTGGGAGTTAAACATACAGGGGTATCTGACGATTCGGAAAGATAGACAAGAAGGGAAAGGAGGTGGGGTAGCTCTGTTAATAAAGGATGATATCAGGGCAGTTGTGAGAGATGATATTGGCTCTCATGAACAAAATGTTGAATCATTGTGGGTGGAGATTAGAGATAGTAAGGGGAAAAAGTCACTGGTGGGCGTAGTTTATAGGCCTCCAAATAATAACTTCATGGTGGGGCGGGCAATAATCAAGGGAATAATGGAGGCATGTGAAAAAGGAACGGCAGTAATCATGGGGGATTTTAACCTACATATCGATTGGTCAAATCAAATCGCACGCGATAGCCTTGAGGAGGAATTTATAGAATGCATACGGGATTGTTTTTTAGAACAGTATGTTACAGAACCTACAAGGGAGCAAGCTATCTTAGATCTGGTCCTGTGTAATGAGACAGGAATAATAAACGATCTCCTAGTAAAAGATCCTCTCGGAATGAGCGATCACACTATGGTTGAATTTGTAATACAGATTGATGGTGAGGAAGTAGTGTCTCAAACGAGCGTACTATGCTTAAACAAAGGGGACTACAGTGGGATGAGGGCAGAGTTGGCTAAAGTAGACTGGGAACAGAGACTAAACGGTGGCACAATTGAAGAACAGTGGAGGACTTTTAAGGAGCTCTTTCATAGTGCTCAACAAAAATATATTCCAGTGAAAAAGAAGGGCGGTAAGAGAAGGGATAACCAGCCATGGATAACCAAGGAAATAAAGGAGAGAATCAAATTAAAAACCAATGCGTATAAGGTGGCCAAAGTTAATGGGAAACTAGCAGATTGGGAAAATTTTAAATAACAGCAAAGAATGACTAAGAAAGCAATAAAGAAAGGAAAGGTAGATTACGAAGATAAACTTGCGCAAAACATAAAAACAGATAGTAAAAGCTTTTACCAATATATAAAACGGAAAAGAGTGACTAAAGTAAATGTTGGTCCCTTAGAAGATGAGAAGGGTGATTTAATAATGGGAAATGTGGAAATGGCTGAGACCTTAAACAATTATTTTGCTTCGGTCTTCACAGTGGAAGACACAAAAACCATGCCAAAAATTGCTGGTCACGGGAATGTGGGAAGGGAGGACCTTGAGACAATCACTATCACTAGGGAGGTAGTGCTGGACAGGCTAATGGGACTCAAGGTAGACAAGTCCCCTGGTCCTGATGAAATGCATCCCAGGGTATTAAAAGAGAGTTTATAGCAGATGCATTCGTTATAATCTACCAAAATTCTCTGGACTCTGGGGAGGTACCAGCGGATTGGAAAGCAGCTAATGTAACGCCTCTGTTTAAAAAAGCGGGCAGACAAAAGGCAGGTAACTATCAGCCGGTTAATTTAACATCTGTAGTGGGGAAAATGCTTGAAGCTATCATTAAGGAAGAAATAGCAGGACATCTAGATAGGAATAGTGCAATCAAGCAGACGCAACATGGATTCATGAAGGGGAAATCATGTTTAACTAATTTACTGGAAATCTTTAAGGATATAACGAGCATGGTGGATAGAGGTGTACCGATGGATGTGGTGTATTTAGATTTCCAAAAGACATTCGATAAGGTGCCACACAAAAGGTTACTGCAAAAGATAAAGTTACGCGGAGTCAGAGGAAATATATTAGCATGGATAGAGAATTGGCTAGCTAACAGAAAGCAGAGAGTTGAGATAAATGGGTCCTTTTCGGGTTGGAAATCGGTGGTTAGTGGTGTGCCATAGGGATTGGTGCTGGGACCACAACTGTTTACAATATACATAGATGACCTGGAAGAGGGAACAGAGTGTAGTGTAACAAAATTTGCAGATGACACTAAGATTAGTGGGAAAGCGGGTTGTGTAGAGGACACAGAGAGGCTGCAAAGAGATTTAGATAGGTTAAGCAAATGGGCTAAGGTTTGGCAGATGGAAAACAATGTTGGAAAATGTGAGGTCATCCACCTTGGAAAAAAAAACAGTAAAAGGGAATATTATTTGAATGGGGAGAAATTACAACATGCTGCAGTGCAGAGGGACCTGGGGGTCCTTGCGCATGAATCCCAAAAAGTTAGTTTGCAGGTGCAGCAGTTAATCAGGAAGGTGAATGGAATGTTGGCCTTCATTGCGAGAGGGATGGAGTACAAAAGCAGGAAGGTCCTTCTGCAACTGTATAGGGTATTGGTGATGCCGCACCTGGAGTACTGCGTGCAGTTTTGGTCACCTTACTTAAGGAAGGATGTACTAGCTTTGGAGGGGGTACAGAGACGATTCACTCGGCTGATTCCGGAGATGAGAGGGTTACCTTATGATGATAGATTGAGTAGACTGGGTCTTTACTCGTTGGAGTTCAGAAGGATGAGGGGTGATCTTATAGAAGCATTTAAAATAATGAAAGGGATAGACAAGATAGAGGCAGAGAGGTTGTTTCCACTGGTCGGGGAGACTAGAACTAGGGGGCACAGCCTCAAAATACGGGGGAGCCAATTTAAAACCGAGTTGAGAAGGAATTTCTTCTCCCAGAGGGTTGTGAATCTGTGGAATTCTCTGTCCAAGGAAGCAGTTGAGGCTAGCTCATTGAATGTATTCAAGTCACAGATAGATAGATTTTTAACCAATAAGGGAATTAAGGGTTACGGGGAGCGGGCGGGTAAGTGGAGCTGAGTCCACGGCCAGATCAGCCATGATCTTGTTGAATGGCGGAGCAGGCTCGAGGGGCTAGATGGCCCACTCCTGTTCCTAATTCTTATGTTCTTATGTAAGGTACAAGCCTGGATGAGTGCAATTGCAAGAACAGCACAAATTTGCTGGAATTCTTTTCGGATGTAACAAACAGGGTGGATAAAGGCGGAACCAATGGATGTGGTGTATTTGGATTTCCAGAAGGCATTTGACAAGGTGCCACATAAAAGGTTACTGCATAAGATAAAAGTTTACGGGGTTGGGGGTAATATATTAGCATGGATAGAGGATTGGCTAATGAATAGAAAACAGAGAGTCGGGATAAATAGTTCATTCCCCAGTTGGCAATCAGTAACTAGTGGGATGGTTTTCTCGACCAATATGTCAAGGAACTACTAGGGGGCAGGCCATCTTAGACTGGGTGTTGTGTAATGAGAGAGGATTAATTAGCAATCTCGTTGTGCGAGGCACCTTGGGGAAGAGTGACCATAATGTGGTGGAATTCTGCATTAGGATGGAGAAAGAAACAGTTAATTCAGAGACCATGGTCCAGAACTTAAAGAAGGGTAACTTTGAAGGTTTGAGGCATGAATTGGCTAGGATAGATTGGTGAATGATACTTAAGGGGTTGACTGTGGATGGGCAATGGCAGACATTTAGAGACCGCATGGATGAACTACAACAATTATACATTCCTTTCTGGTGTAAAAATAAAAAAGGGAAGGTGGCTCAACCGTGGCTAACAAGGGAACTCAGGGATAGTATTAAAGCCAAGGAAGTGGCACACAAATTGGCCAGAAATAGCAGTGAACCCAGGGACTGGGAGAAATTTAGAACTCAGCAGAGGAGGACAAAGGGTTTGATTAGGGCAGGGAAAATGGAGTACGAGAAGAAGCTTGCAGGGAACATTAAGACAGATTGCAAAAGTTTCTATAGATATTTAAAGAGAAAAAGGTTAGTAAAGACAAACGTAGGTCCCCTGCAGTCAGAATCAGGGGAATTCATAATGGGGAATAAAGAAATGGCAGACCAATTGAACAAGTACTTTGGTTTGATATTCACGAAGGAGGACACAAACAACCTTCCGGATATAAAAGGGGTCAGAGGGTCTAGTAATGAGGAGGAACTGAGGGAAATCCTTATTAGTTGGGAAATTGTGTTGGGGAAATTGATGGGATTGAAGGCCGATAAATCCCCAGGGCCTGATGGACTGCATCCCAGAGTACTGAAAGAGGTGGCCTTGGAAATAGTGGATGCATTGACAGTCATTTTCCAACATTCCATTGACTCTGGATCAGTTCCTATCGAGTGGAGGGTAGCTAATGCAACCCCACTTTTTAAAAAAGGAGGGAGAGAGAAAACAGGGAATTATAGACCGGTCAGCCTGACGTCAGTACTGGGTAAAATGATGGAATCAATTATTAAGGATGTCATAGCAGCGCATTTGGAAAGAGGTGACATGATAGGTCCAAGTCAGCATGGATTTGTGAAAGGGAAATCATGCTTGACAAATCTTCTGGAATTTTTTGAGGATGTTTCCAGTAGAGTGGACAAGGGAGAACCAGTTGATGTGGTATATTTGGACTTTCAGAAGGCTTTCGACAAGGTCCCACACAAGAGATTAATGTGCAAAGTTAAAGCACATGGGATTGGGGGTAGTGTGCTGACATGGATTGAGAACTGGTTGTCAGACAGGAAGCAAAGAGTAGGAGTAAATGGGTACTTTTCAGAATGGCAGGCAGTGACTAGTGGGGTACTGCAAGGTTCTGTGCTGGGGCCCCAGCTGTTTACACTGTACATTAATGATTTAGACGTGGGGATTAAATGTAGTATCTCCAAATTTGCGGATGACACTAAGTTGGTTGGCAGTGTGAGCTGCGAGGAGAATGCTATGAGGCTGCAGAGTGACTTGGGTAGGTTAGGTGAGTGGGCAAATGCATGGCAGATGAAGTATAATGTGGATAAATGTGAGGTTATCCACTTTGGTGGTAAAAACAGAGAGACAGACTATTATCTGAATGGTGACAGATTAGGAAAAGGGGAGGTGCAAAGAGACCTGGATGTTATGGTACATCAGTCATTGAAGGTTGGCATGCAGGTACAGCAGGCGGTTAAGAAAGCAAATGGCATGTTGGCCTTCATAGCGAGGGGATTTGAGTACAGGGGCAGGGAGGTGTTGCTACAGTTGTACAGGGCCTTGGTGAGGCCACACCTGGAGTATTGTGCACAGTTTTGGTATCCTAACTTGAGGAAGGACATTCTTGCTATTGAGGGAGTGCAGCGAAGGTTCACCAGACTGATTCCCGGGATGGCGGGACTGACATATCAAGAAAGACTGGATCAACTGGGCTTGTATTCACTGGAGTTCAGAAGAATGAGAGGGGACCTCATAGAAACGTTTAAAATTCTGATGGGTTCAGACAGGTTAGATGCAGGAAGAATGTTCCCAATGTTGGGGAAGTCCAGAACCAGGTCACAGTCTAAGGATAAGGGGTAAGCCATTTAGGACCGAGATGAGGAGAAACTTCTTCACCCAGAGAGGGTGAACCTGTGGAATTCTCTACCACAGAAAGTTGTTGAGGCCAATTCACTAAATATATTCAAAAAGGAGTTAAATGAAGTCCTTACTACTCGGGGGATCAAGGGGTATGGCGAGAAAGCAGGAAGGGGGTACTGAAGTTGCATGTTCAGCCATGAACTCATTGAATGGCGGTGCTGGCTAGAAGGGCCGAATGGCCTACTCCTGCACCTATTTTCTATGTTTCTATGTTTCTAGTGGGATGCCACAGGGATCAGTGCTGGGACCCCAACTATTTACAATCTATATTAATGACTTGAAAGAAGGGACCTGAGTGTAACGTTGCCAAGTTTGTTGACGATTCAAAGATGTGAGGAAAAGCAATGTGTGAGGAGGACACAAAAATCTGCAAAAGGACATCGGGCAATAACCTCCATTTTTGGGCTTACCGCCCAAAAATGGGAGTTATTTCCGGCGTGGGCATTAAAAAAGGGTTTTCAGATCGCCGGCTTCACGCCCATTCTTAAAACACCGAGTTTACATTTTTGAAAATGGACGTTACCGCGAGCGATATCATTAAATTATTTTGACCTTCTGCCGTAAAGTGTGGCCGTCCTTAGCAACAGTATGGCAACGCTTGATTCCCACAATTCAGGAGGTCAAGGGTCATCATGACATGCGCAGAAGAGGAGACAGAGAGAGAGGGAGCTCAGAGGCACTGAAAGCGTATGTGGCTGTGGTGTGTGCTTGTCTGGCTGTTGTCGGAGGCACGATGGAGATTCACCAGTAGCAAAAAGCCTATTACACGCAAAGAAGATAGTTGACACCGAGTTTTTGTCCAACAAGTAAGATATAACATGGTGGAGGCCCTGAAGCTGGTAGCCAGGAACAGTGGTGGCAGCGGGCTCCCGGTGGTCCCAGAGCACGGCACTCCACCCCTAGGTTCCACACCATCACTGCGAACGACAGATGAGAGCAAGGACCAAGATCCTGCTTCTGCATCAGAGAATGTTGCCCCATCGGCACCCTCTGCTCCCGTACCTGTCCAACGACCGCATCTGCCTTCATCCCCTCCAATGAGGCACCTCCTGAGGAGCTCCTCGGCCAGGCACCATGGAGCGAGGAGGGGAAGGGGTAGAGGTGGGCAGAAGAAGGAGAGAGAGAAAGGAAAGTGAGGTGCATGTGCGCAGGTGATGGCTGTGTTATATCTCCATCTGGGTATATGCAATTTGTTGCAATGTATGGGGGCTGGAGACCACGCTCCTGCTTTGCCTTTGTATTCTGTGTTGGTGGACATGTTGAACATGTGATTTATGTCAATGGTGGAAAAATTGGGGTGTGGGTGGGGGTTGGGTGTTATTGGCTGGGATACTTATGATTTCAGACCAATGTTGGTATTAAACTTTGTTATTGAACATAACCTTGTTGCACATTGTCTCAGATAGCTGGACTGTTACACACTGGTGATTCCTTACCATGAAAGGGTTAAATACAACTTAACATCAATCAACGTAAACTTTAACTGGCACCAAGGCAATGGGCGCCATTGATGTCTGAGCTGCACTCATACAGCAGTGTGTCAGCGGTGTCACTCACATCAGCGCTTTTTCAGGCAAATATTTCCGATATCAGCTCCTCACGTAAGAGTGGAATTTAATAAACGCCAGCCACACTGTTCCGGTTAATTCCACTTTTCGTGGGTGGTTTTTTGAGGGAGCGATATTGTGGGCGATATGTGAGCGAGGTGGTGAAATTGAAGATGGGCGATCTCCATGGTCGCTAGTTTGGGTAAATATGCTCTTTATGACAAAAAACAGTGGGCAGGCGTTAATATTGAATCTCGGCGTTAGTTCCGTGCAGAAAGTGATGCTGGGCGATATTATGGGCATTGATTTCGCCCATTCTGCTGATTGCGCCCAAAAAAAGTGGGCGGGCAGTAATATTTTTTCCCAGCGTGAAGCCCATTGGGAAAATAACGCTTGCCGATATGTCTCCTAAAAAAAGCCCGCCAGTTTCAATTTTGTGCCAAAATGGGCGATGTATGGGCGTTATACGTCATTTCAGCGGTAAAATGGGCGTTCAGTGGGCATTAAGCATGCAAAAAAAGAGGAGGTTCTAGCCCATAGACAAGCTAAGTGAGTGGGCAAAAATTTGGCAGATGGAGTATAATGTTGGAAAGTGTGAGGTCATGCACTTTGACAGAAGAAAATCAAACAGCAAGTTATTATTTAAATGGAGAAAGATTGCAAAGTGCTGCAGTACATGAAACACAAAAGGATAGTATGCAGATACAGCAAGTGATCAGGAAGGTCAATGGAATCTTGGCCTTTATTGCTAAGGGGATGGAGTATAAAAGCAGGGAAGTCTTGCTACAGTTATACAGGGTATTGGTGAGGCCACACCTGGAATACTGCGTGCAGTTTTGGTTTCCATATTTACGAAAGGATATACTTACTTTGGAGACAGTTCAGAGAAGGTTCACTCGGTTGATTCCGAGGATGAGGGGGATGACTTATGAGGAAAGATTGAGTAGGTTAGGCCTCTACTCATTGGAATTCAGAAGATTGAGAGGTGATCTTGTCGAAATGTATAAGATTATGAGGGGGCTTGACAAGGTGGATGCAGAGAGAATGTTTCCACTGATGGGGGAGACTAGAACAAGGGAGCACGATCTTAGAATAAGGGGCCGCCCATTTAAAACTGAGATGAGGAGAAATTTCTTCTCTCAGAGGGTTGTAAACCTGTGGAATTTGCTGCCTCAGAAAGCTGTGGAAGCTGGGACATGAATAAATTTAAGACAGAGATAGACAGTTTCTTAACCGATAAGGGAATAAGGGGTTATGGGGAGTGGGCAGGGAAGTGGAGCTGAGTCCATGATCAGATCAACCATGATCTTATTAAATGGCGGAGCAGGCTCGAGGGGCCATATGGCCTACTCCTGCTCCTATTTCTTATGTTTACGTTCTTATGTAATATCTCCTCATCTGGCCCAGTGCCCAATTTTGTTTGACGACGCTGCTGTGAAGCACCTTGGGATGTTTTACTTTGTTAAAGATACTATATAAATGCAAGTTGCTTTTGTTTCGTTAAATGTTTGAGCCATCTGTGTTGCTATGGCAATTTTTTTTGCTGAGAATTATAAGTAAACAATGTCCTTCACAAACTTCTCCTGTGTAACTTGGTTCATTTTTAACACTCTAGTCTCATGGTTTAAGCAGAGAGAATGTTTCCACTGATCGGGGAGACTAGAACCAGGGAGCATAATCTTAGAATAAGGGGCCGCACATTTAAAACTGAGATGAGGAGAAATGTATTTTCTCGGAGGGTTGTAAACCTGTGGAATTCACTGCCTCAGAGAGCTGTGGAAGCTGGGACATGAATAAATTTAAGACAGAGATAGACAGGGCAAGGAAATGTAAGAGTGCTCCTCCAGGCTCCACAAAGAAAGCTTAATCCTCCCCTACCGTGATCCAGAATGGGGAATGAGGAGATTCAAACCTTTTAAACAGAATGGAAATAGTACTTCAGGCAGTGCAGTAGCTTTATTATAAAAACAGTCAGTACTGCAACTGGACAATAAGTCAATCTGAAAAAAGGATACGTTAATGCCTTGGGTTGGACTGAATAAGATAGTTTTAGTAGTATTTCTATTACTTTTCTGGTGGTGCTAAGTGATTACTGTTAGTGAACTAAAACCAACAATTATTGTTGTGTGGATCACGTTGAACAGGAAGGAATGTCTAAGGGGATTACTTTTTGTTTAAAGTTATAAAAATATCTGTTGATTTTTTGGATAACAGTGATTGTTTTTTACCTTGATGGAGACCTGCTGTTATAATGTTGCTTTTTTCTTAGAGCTGTTTTTCTTTCAATGGTTTCACAGTCGGCTTTTGCTGGTTTTCTATTCTGGCATGTCTGTAATTGGTTAGTTATTGTGGTTTTATAATATCCACAGAACTGCTACCCACCTTGTGCCAAAACAGGCAACAAATGCTGTAATCTAAATCACTTTAGGGATGAAGGTTGACGAGAATCTTGTCACCGAGGAGAAAAATGACTTTGTAAGAACCATCCATTTCTTGCACTGCAGGTAAGGAATTGGAGGTAACTTTAGTAGACTGTGAAGGAAAATTGTCAGATATTGGGACTTAAGGGAATATTATGACAAATGTAATGAACTCAAAAATCAAGAAACATTTTCAACTTGAAAGAAGCAGCTAACTACTTTCACCAGGAAAAAGCTTCAGGTGAAAGTTAAATGTTTGTTTATTGTCCAGTACACAACAGGCGATCGGTTATGGGACTGAAGGTATGTGGGCAATTAAATCCAGCAAAATGTTAAAGTGAGTCAGGTGTATGATTATTTGGATGTTAAAAGTTAAAAGAAAGCACATCACAGCAAGACTGATAATGAAGTTGAGCCTGTGGTTTACTTGCAGTAATCTGTGATAAAATGAAAGCACTTACACTGCAGAGAAAAACTGAGAATAACGCAACAACTGAAGACTGGGCTAGTGCAGTAATAATTATATTGGAATGCCAGATAAAACGTTACATATTGCCTTCACAAGAGAGAGATTAGATAGCATAGTTAAGTGGGAACATTACCAGCTACTTACTGTTGCTAATATAGGTTCCAGGGCAACTGCCATAAACTCCACAAACCTGTAGTTTACTGGTGAAGAAATTAAATTGACTCCTTTCACTGTAACTTGTTTTTTTAAGTGGTTTGTCTATGCAATGTTACAGTGGAGAGGAAGGAAGAAAGAATTTGCATTTATACAGCACCTTATCATATTTCTTAAGACGATCTCAAAGTCTTTCACAGAATGCAGTATTTGTTTTGAGCCAAATGCAGCAACATTTTACACACTGTATAATCTCACTAATATAAATGATTGGTTAATCTGTCTTTGGTGGCTTTGGCTAAAAAGGTAAATCTTTGTCAGGATACTTGAATGACCCCCTGCTCTTCTTCAAATAGTGCCATGAGATCTCTAACATCCACATGAACCACCAGAACAGACAGACAGGACAGGCCTTGGTTCAGTGTCTTAGTGAAATAACAGTTCCAAAAGATTGTGTGCTTGAGTTCTAGAATGGGTCTGGAATCAATGACCTTCTGACTCTGAGGCAAGCATATCACTGATTGAGCTGAGCAGTAACCCTATTCAGGATCAGTTTTGGGGGTGACAGACAGTTTGTGACTATGCCAACTGCTGCATAGTGCTGAACCTCTATTATAATGTGTTGGAAAAGCAAGAAAAGCTCTCAGAGTGATAATTACACCATGGGGACTGCTCCACTGACTGAATACCTCACATTTCTGGGAAGATGTTTGCTGTTCAGAAAAAATGTTTAAACTTTGTTTGAAACAATTTTATCCAATCTGATTGATGCAGCAGTGCTTAACATGTACATGCTCTCATTCATATTTTCCTCAGGACAGAGTACTACACTTTTAAACTGTACCAGATTTTGCTATCTTTACTTAAAAGCTGCTTCTTGTTAACTCATTTAAGTTCATAAAGCAATATGATGAGGAACGTAACTAATTCATATTTGACACAAAATGTTTTATTTCCCTCGCGGTCACTAAAAGCAACTCTTCAGTGTAGTTTATTTAAGTTACTGGCAATGTTTTATGCAAGGACTGTGTAGCTTTAAGAGGCTGCTCAAAGCCCCAACAGAATGATGTCATCAGCTCCTCTTGCCAGCTTCCTTGCTTTCCACATACTGCAAACTTCAGGGGGCTTGACAAAGTGGATGCAGAGAGGATGTTTCCACTGATAATGGAGACTAGAACTAGAGGGCATAAACTTAGAATAAGGGGCCGCCCATTTAAAACTGAGATGAGGAGGAATTTCTTCTCTCAGTGGGTTGTAAATCTGTGGAATTCGCTGCCTCAGAGAGCTGTGGAAGCTGGAACATTGAATAAATTTAAGACAGAAATAAACAGTTTCTTAAACTATAAGGGGATAAGGGGTTATAAGAACATAAGAACATAAGAATTAGGAACAGGAGTAGGCCATCTAGCCCCTCGAGCCTGCTCCGCCAATCAAAAAGTTCATGGCTGATCTGGCCGTGGACTCAGCTCCACTTACCCGCCCACTCCCCGTAACCCTTAATTCCCTTATTGGTTAAAAATCTATCTATCTGTGATTTGAATACATTCAATGAGCTAGCCTCAACTGCTTCCTTGGGCAGAGAATTCCACAGATTCACAACCCTCTGGGAGAAGAAATTCCTTCTCAACTCGGTTTTAAATTGGCTCCCCCGTATTTTGAGGCTGTGCCCCCTAGTTCTAGTTTCCCCGACCAGTGGAAACAACCTCTCTGTCTCTATCTTGTCTATCCCTTTCATTATTTTAAATGTTTCTATAAGATCACCCCTCATCCTTCTGAACTCCAACGAGTAAAGACCCAGTCTACTCAATCTATCATCATAAGGTAACCCCCTCATCTCCGGAATCAGCCGAGTGAATCGTCTCTATACCCCCTCCAAGGCTAGTATATCCTTCCTTAAGTAAGGTGACCAAAACTGCACACAGTACTCCAGGTGCGGCCTCACCAATACCCTGTACAGTTGCAGCAGGACCTCCCTGCTTTTGTACTCCATCCCTCTCGCAATGAAGGCCAACATTCCATTCACCTTCCTGATTACCTGCTGCACCTGCAAACTAACTTTTTGGGACTACAAAATCTTCGCCAGGGCGATGTCTGCTCGCCTTGGTGCCGTGCTGGACCACATGATCCACCCCGACCAGTCCTACACGGTCCCGGGCCGGACAATCCACGATAACATCCATCTGGTCCGGGACCTCATCCATTGTTCCCAGGAGGCTGGTCTGTCGGTCGCCTTCCTATCCCTCGACCAAGAGAAGGCGTTCGACAGGGTGGATCACGACTATCTGCTCGGAACTTTCGGGTTCGGGACGCATTTCGTCGCCCGGATCCGACTTTTGTACGCCGCCGCGGAGTGTCTGATTAAGGTTAACGGGTCCTTGACGGCGCCCCTTCGCTTTAGGAGAGGGGTGCGCCAGGGATGCCCCATATCCGGCCAGTTATACGCCGTTTGCGTGGAGCCTTTCCTGCGCCTCTTGCGGACGAGGTTGACGGGACTGGCTCTGCAAGGGCCGGGCGTGGAGGTCGTCCTCTCGGCTTACGCCGATGACGTGCTCCTCGCGGTAGAGGATCCCGCTGACCTGCGGAGGATGCGTGAGTGCCAGGAGATTTACTCGGCCGCGTCCTCCGCCAGGATCAACTGGGAGAAATGTTCCGGACTCCTGGTGGGTCAGTGGCGGGTGGACTCCCTGCCGGAGGAGCTCAGGCCTTTTGCCTGGAGCACGACCCATCTCCTCTATCTGGGAGTCTACCTTAGCCCCGACGAGGGAGCCTGGCCGGCGAACTGGCAGGAGCTGGAGGCCAAGGTTGCCGCTCGCCTAGGGCGCTGGACAGGACTGCTCCGAGTGCTGTCCTACAGGGGTTGAGCGCTAGTCATAAACCAGCTGGTGGCCGCAATGCTGTGGTACCGGCTGGTCACTTTGACCCCTCCCCCTGCATTTGTCACCAAGATACAGAAGAAGCTGGTGGACTTCTTCTGGAACAACAGGAAGCACTGGGTCTCTGCCGCGGTCTTGAGTCTCCCGCTTGAGGAGGGCGGTCAGTCGTTGGTGTGCGTCAGCGCCCAGCTCGCGACTTTCCGTCTTCAGACCCTGCAGAGATACATTTACGTCGAGCTCCCTCCTAGGTGGTGTGCTCTGGCGACGTATTTCTTCCGCCAACAGCGTGACCTCAATTACGACACGCAGCTCCTGTTTGTGAACTTGGGGGGTGTCAGGACCGCCCTCCGGGAGCTGCCTGTCTTTTACAGGGAACTCATCAGGGTCTGGAACAAAGTCTACACCAGGCGCAGCTCTCCGCCGGCTGGAGTGGCGGCCGTCCTGCAGGAGCCGCTGCTCGGGAATCCGTACCTCCACGGCCGAGGTTTCATGTGGCGGTCGGAAGAGAGGGCTGTGGCTGGTGAGGTGACCAGGGTCAGGGACCTGCTCGATGGCGGAGGAGCGGGCTGGATGGCGCCAGACACGCTGGCGCGGCGCCTAAACTCTGCCAACGTCCGCCACGCGGCCGATGCCATCGAGTCGCTAAAAACAGCTCTGGGCCCTGACTCCGTTAGGTGCATCGAGGAGGCTCAAGCACGTGGGGAGATCCCGTCCGAACTGACCCCCGTCCGGACGGAATTCCTCATCGGCGCCAAACCCCGGAACCTCCCTCGGGGGCCGGCGCCTCACAACTTGAGCCGCCTCGGGGAAATCCCTTCCGTGCCTTTCAGTTCCGCGCGGAGGGGTTTCCTGTACGGGCTGCTCCTGCACACTCTCAACTTTGCCATCCTCGCCGGCCGTCCGGACACGCCATGGCGTACCATCCTGCCGTCCGGAGGAGGCGGGGGTCCCCGATGGAGGGCACTCTACGCAGGGGTCCTCCCACTATTCATCGGGGACTTGGCCTGGAGGGTGGTGCACGGAGCAGTGCCGTGCAACAAATTTTTAAGCCGGTTCACGGACTCCCAGGCCGCCTGCAATTTCTGCGGTCTGGAGGAGTCCGTGTTCCATGTTTTTATTGAGTGCACGAGGTTGCAGCCCCTGTTCCATTATTTGAAGGGGCTGCTCCTGAAATTCTGGCTGCACTTCAGCCCCACTCTCCTGATCTTTGGGCACCCTGTGCAGAGGGGAGCGGGTAGGTCCGAAGGCCTCCTCGTAGGACTGCTCCTGGGCACGGCCAAGGGTGCCATCAGCCGGTCCAGGCAGCGGGCGGTCGAGGGGGTCGTTCAACCTGACTGCCTGCCTCTCTTCCACTCTTACATCCGGTCCAGGGTGTCCTTGGAGATGGAGCACGCGGTGTCCACCGGTACGCTCGCGGCCTTCCGCGAGAGGTGGGCACCGGAGGGACTGGAGTGCATCATCACGCCCGGCAACCAAATTTTAATTTGATTTTACGTTTTAAAGTTTAATTTGTTTTAAATGCCGGTGCTTTTAGTATCCCCTTCCCTTTTATAGGGGGCACTGGAAAATTGTGATTTTAGTGCCCAAAAAAAAAGAAGAAAAAAAAAAGAAAAACACAAAAAAAACCCAAAAAAAGGAAAAAAAGGGCCTTGTAAATGTCTGGTGTGTCACCCAGGTCGGGTGGCATGGTTTAATGTTTTATGTTTTGTAGGTAGACTCTAAAAGAGTTTCATGCACAAGGGCCCCCAGGTCCCTCTGCACCGCAGCATGTTGTAATTTCTCCCCATTCAAATAATATTCCCTTTTACTGTTTTTTTTCCACCAAGGTGGATGACCTCACACTTTCCGACATTGTATTCCATCTGCCAAACCTTAGCCCATTCGCTTAACCTATCTAAATCTCTTTGCAGCCTCTCTGTGTCCTCTACACAACCCGCTTTCCCACTAATCTTTGTGTCATCTGCAAATTTTGTTACACTACACTCTGTCCCCTCTTCCAGGTCATCTATGTATATTGTAAACAGTTGTGGTTCCAGCACCGATCCCTGTGGCACACCACTAACCACCGATTTCCAACCCGAAAAGGACCCATTTATCCCGACTCTCTGCTTTCTGTTAGCCAGCCAATTCTCGATCCATGCTAATACCTTTCCTCTGACTCCGCGTACCTTTATCTTCTGCAGTAACCTTTTGTGTGGCACCTTATCGAATACCTTTTGGAAATCCAAATAAACCACATCCATCGGTACACCTCTATCCACCATGCTCGTTCTATCCTCAAAGAATTCCAGTAAATTAGTTAAACATGATTTCCCCTTCATGAATCCATGCTGCGTCCACTTGATTGCACTATTCCTATCTAGATGTCCCGCTATTTCTTCCTTAATGATAGCTTCAAGCATTTTCCCCACTACAGATGTTAAACTAACCGGCCTATAGTTACCTGCCTTTTGTCCGCCCCCTTTTTTAAACAGAGGCGTTACATTAGCTGCTTTCCAATCCGCTGGTACCTCCCCAGAGTCCAGAGAATTTTGGTAGATTATAACGAATGCATCTGCTATAACTTCCGCCATCTCTTTTAATACCCTGGGATGCATTTCATCAGGACCAGGGGACTTGTCTACCTTGAGTCCCATTAGCCTGTCCAACACTACCCCCCTAGTGATAGTGATTGTCTCAAGGTCCTCCCTTCCCACATTCCCGTGACCAGCAATTTTTGGCATGGTTTTTGTGTCTTCCACTGTGAAGACCGAAACAAAATAATTGTTTAAGGTCTCAGTCGGTCGAGGAGGCGGGAGCTCGGAGCAGCGCGAGTCCGGGGTCGGCGAGAGGCCTATAAAGGCCAGCGGGAGTCAGGCAGTTCGAGCAGTCAGTCGAGGAGGCGGGAGCTCGGAGCAGCGCGAGTCCGGGGTTGGCGAGAGGTGTATCGGTGCAACTGCAGCGGGGACAGAAGGCAAAAAAGTAAAAAGAAATCGAAAGGTGACGTCACAGCCAAGGGGGTAAGTGATTGGCTGGTGATTGGTAAGTAGTTTTTCTTTTTCTTTTCTATATCAGTAAAGAACATTTAGCATTATTGTTGCCAAATTAACTTAATCTAGGGGTTAAGTCATGGCAGGAGAGCTCGTACACGTGTTATGCTCCTCTTGTACTACGTGGGAAATCAGGGACGCCTCCTACGTCTGCGGGAAGTGTATCCGCGTCCAACTCCTGATGGTCCGCGTTACGGAATTGGAGCTGCGGGTGGATTCACTCTGGAGCATCCACGATGCTGAGAATGACGTGAGTAGCACGTGTAGCGAGTTGGTCTTACCACAGGTGAAGGGTCCACAGCCAGTTAGGGAATGGAAGACCAGCAGGAAGAGCAGTACAAGGAAGGTAGTGCAGGGGTCCCCTGCGGTCAGCCCCCTGCAAAACAGATACACCACTTTGGGTTCTGTTGAGGGGGATGAGTCATCAGGGGAGGGCAGCAGCATCCAGGTTCATGGCACCGTGGCTGGCTCTGCTGCACAGGAGGGCAGGAAAAAGAGTGGGAGAGCGATAGTGATAGGGGATTCTATTGTAAGGAGAATAGATAGGCGTTTCTGTGGCCGCAACTGAGACTCCAGGATGGTATGTTGCCTCCCTGGTGCAAGGGTCAAGGATGTCCCGGAGCGGGTGCAGGACATTCTGAAATAGGAGGGTGAACAGCCAGTTGTCGTGGTGCACATAGGTACCAACGATATAGGTAAAAAACAGGATGAGGTCCTACGAGTTGAATTTAAAGAGCTAGGAGCTAAATTAAAAAGTAGGACCTCAAAAGTAGTAATCTCGGGATTGCTACCAGTGCCACGTGCTAGTCAGAGTAGGAATCGCAGGATAGCTCAGATGAATACGTGGCTTGAGCAGTGGTGCAGCAGGGAGGGATTCAAATTCCTGGGGCATTGGAACCGGTTCTGGGGGAGGTGGGACCAGTACAAACCAGACGGTCTGCACCTAGGCAGGACTGGAACCAATGTCCTAGGGGGAGTGTTTGCTAGTGCTGTTGGGAAGGAGTTAAACTAATATGGCAGGGGGATGGGAACCAATGCAGGGTGACAGAGGGAAACAAAATGGAGACTGAAGCAAAAGACAGAAAGGAAATGAGTAAAAATGGAGGGCAGAGAAACCCAAGGCAAAAAACAAAAAGGGTCACTGTACAGCCAAATTCTAAAGGGTCAAAGTGTAATAAAAAGGCAAGCCTGAAAGCTCGGTGCCTCAATGTGAGGAGTATTCGGAACCCAGGAGAGGGCTCTGAGCTAGTTAGAGTGGGTGAGAGCTCAGATGAACAGGACCCCAAGAAAGAATGCAAAAGGCAGGAGGCAACAGAGCAGAGTAGCACTGGGGTAAGTGTAAACCACAAGGTGATAGGAAGGGACAATATGTATGAACATAAAGGGGCTGCAGGAGGGGTTAAAGCTAAAAATCATTGTTTAAAAACTAGGATTAAAACACTCTACCTAAACGCACGCAGCATTCGAAATAAAGTAAATGAGTTGATGGCACAAATCATTACAAATGGGTATGATTTGGTGGCCATTACAGAAACGTGGTTGCAGGGTGGCCAAGACTGGGAATTAAACATACAGGGGTATCTGACGATTCGGAAAGATAGACAAGAAGGGAAAGGAGGTGGGGTAGCTCTGTTAATAAAGGATGATATCAGGGCAGTTGTGAGAGATGATATTGGCTCTAATGAACAAAATGTTGAATCATTGTGGGTGGAGATTAGAGATAGTAAGGAGAAAAAGTCACTGGTGGACGTAGTTTATAGGCCCCCAAATAATAACTTCATGGTGGGGTGGACAATAATCAAGGGAATAATGGAGGGATGTGAAAAAGGAACGGCAGTAATCATGGGGGATTTTAACCTACATATCGATTGGTCAAATCAAATCGCACGGGGTAGCCTTGAGGAGGAATTCATAGAATGCATACGGGATTGTTTCTTAGAACAGTATGTTACAGAACCTACAAGAGAGCAAGCTATCTTAGATCTGGTCCTGTGTAATGAGACAGGAAAAATAAACGATCTCCGAGTAAAAGATCCTCTCGGAATGAGTGATCACAGTATGGTTGAATTTGTAATACAGTTTGAGGGTGAGGAAGTAGTGTCTCAAATGAGCGTACAATGCTTAAAGAAAGGGGACTACAGTGGGATGAGGGCAGAGTTGGCTAAAGTAGACTGGGAACATAGACTAAACGGTGGCACAATTGAGGAACAGTGGAGGACTTTTAAGGAGCTCTTTCATAGTGCTCAACAAAAATATATTCCTGTGAAAAAGAAGGGCGGTAAGAGAAGGGATAACCAGCCGTGGATAACCAAGGAAATAAAGGAGAGTATCAAATTAAAAACCAATGCATATAAGGTGGCCAAGGTTAGTGGGAAACTGGAAGATTGGGAAAATTTTAAACGACAGCAAAGGATGACTAAGAAAGCAATAAAGAAAGGAAAGATAGATTACGAAAGTAAACTTGCGCAAAACATAAAAACAGATAGTAAAAGCTTTTACCGATGTATAAAATGGAAGAGAGTGACTAAAGTAAATGTTGGTCCCTTAGAAGATGAGAAGGGGAATTTAATAATGGGAAATGTGGAAATGGCTGAGACCTTAAACAATTATTTTGCTTCGGTCTTCACAGTGGAAGACACAAAAACCATGCAGGGAAGTGGACCTGAGTCCATGATCAGATCAGCCATGATCGTATTAAATGGTGGAGCAGACGCGAGGGGTCGTATGGCTATTCCTGCTCCTATTTCTTATGTTCTTATTATGAGGAGCCTTGACAAGGTGGATGCAGAGAGGATGTTTCCACTGATAGGGGAGACTAGAACTAGGGGGCATAATCTTAGAATAAGGAGCCGCCCATTTAAAACTGAGATGAGGAGGAATTTCTTCTCAGAAAGTTATAAATCTGTCGAATTCGCTACCTCGGAGAGCTGTGGAAGCTGGGACATTGAATAAATTTAAGACAGAGATGGACAGTTTCTTAACTGATAAGAGATTAAGGGGTTATGGGGAACAGACATGGAAGTGGACCTGAGTCCATGATCAGATTAACCATGATCGTATTAAATGGCGGAGCAGGCTCGAGGGGCCATATGATCTACTCCTGCTCCTATTTCTTATCTTCTTATGTGCAGGCATCTGAGAATAGGATTAGCTGTCCTCTAGTTGGGATGTTCTACAATGTTGAGTTTCAGTGCTTATACTTATAAATGCCCTGATCAAGCCAGGAGCTCTTCATTCCCAATGTTATAAGTAAACCTTCTGATCACATTGATCCATTCCGTTGTCTGAACCCGTGCAGTCGGGAAGTTTAGTTGCAACATCAGGAGCCAGGAGCAGCATCAGCAATCCAGGATCCTCCCAGATGGCTGGAAAGATATACAGTGTAGGTTCACATATCGAGAATATCATTTGATCGAAGGGGCTGTTGGTAGCTATCGCATTGTACTCGAACATGAGTTACCAGCTTCCAGGGAGGAGGAAGAAGGGCAGTAAGTCTATAGATCCCATTTTGAGGCTGATACCACTTTGTCAACGCTAATTTTGGTGCGTTAAAATTGGCCCCAAGATCTACAACAGCTAAAGATACAGCTATCTGATGATAAACCTAAACTATGTGCAGAAGAGAATAGAACAGCAAATAATGGAAAATTGAAGTAAACAGAGAATGTTGGAAGCACACAAAGGGTCTTTCAGCATCTGATGAGAAAGATGTTGGGTTAATGTTTTGGGTTGAGATCATTCAACAGAGTTTTGTGTATTTTCAGCAATTTCTGTTTTTATTATGTTGCATATATCAGGTTTAAAAAAATAAGACGCATAAATGAGAAAAAAATAAAGCAAAGGTGACATAATTCCTTCAGAAAAATAAACCATATATTAAAATTACAGCTGAGCCTTTGTGAAGGCACATATAGGAGTGAAACAAACTAATAAACTATCAGCAACGAAGCTGTTCCATTGTGTCCTCAATTTCATTTGGTTGCTAGATTGGGGAATTGTTACACGAAGGTTGAGAAATTAAGTACAAGGTTTGCAAGCTGCACTGCTTCTTAATAATGGAGTGTGTGAGAAGTATGAGACCTCATTGCATGACTTCCATTAAAATTAAACAGCTTTACAGATTAATAATTCTATCTATATGCATAGTTTATGCCTCAGAACAACTTTCTAATCAAGCTGCAGCTTACCGGGAGTTCATAGTTCCTCTATTAATACTGATCTAAACCATTGTCTGTAAAAGTACATTGTACTTAACCAGTTGCTCTTAAAGAAGAGTGAGATATAGAATTAGTATAGCGAAGCTCAAAATTCAAAGAAAATATTGTACAATTGACACCAAGCACGAGGTCACTGAGATCAACTGCAGCTAAAAGAAAACATGTCTGTGTGAAGATGAATTTGGTACGATAAAAAGAAATGGGTAAATGCATATAGGAAATAAATTAACTTTTGAGTTGGGTTTGCTATTAATGGTGATTACAAGATGGATACAGTTGAGGGAGGCCTATTCAGCCCATCGTACACATTCATTCTGAAACATTCTATAGATTCCCTTATCACAGCATTCAGTTTTTTTCTTAAACGACTCCCTATACAGAAGTCCATTCCATGCAACGATCAGTCTTAATTAAAAAAATACTTTATGATGTTAAATTCAGTTTTTATACAGACAGAGCATAATAAACAGTTTTCTTCTCCATAAATTAGTATTCCCTTTTATTTCTTTGTTATTTCTAATTTAACACTGGAGGATTTGGAATATGTTCAAATAAAGCCTCAAAGCACAACTAAGTTGAAAGCAGCTAGCATAAGCTACATAATTTATTCTGAAAATTAATTTGAAAATAATGGGTACCTGGGGTGTTTACCAGGCAGTAACTTAATCAAGCAGATTAGACAATGTCAAAGTCTGTGAGACTGAAGTCTGTGTAATTGCCACTTGAAATGGAGAATAAGCCTACAATGACCACATTTGCATTTACATAGTACATCTCATGTACCAAACCAAAAATATCCCAAGGTATTTTACACGAAGGAGCAATCGACACCAATTAGAGAAAAGTTAGGGGGAGGTGAGTGAAGACATGGTCAAAGAGATAGATTTGAGGAAAGTTTGAAGATGCAGACTCAAGTAGCAGGGAAAAGAACGTGAGGAAGCGAGTTCCAGACTATGTCAGCAATAGAAAAGCAGAAGGGGGAGAGTATATGCAATAGACCAGGGTCAGAAACATGAAAGGTGTGTGCTGGGACATAGGGCTGGAGAAGATTGCAGAGACAGGGTGCAGCGAAGCAATATAGGGATTTGAAAATGAGGAGAAGTGTTTTGAAGTTGATACCCTGGACGGACAGGGTTAGCAAAGTTAACAAGTATGTGTTATGTATGTAAGCCTGTAAATGCCATGTCTAACCACCAGAGAGCTTATCCCCTGGAGTTCCAAGGGATCCCACAATCCCTTGGGAGCACCTGTATATAAGGAGGCCTCACAGACTGGAGAGGCACTCTGAGATCTGTAATGAAGGACTACGGTCACACTTACTTTGAGTTTGCAGTATCTGGTCTGACTCTTTATTCAAGACTTAACAACAAGGATGACAGGCGTGCAGAACTTTGTGTGGAATAAGATTCGAACTGCAGAGTTCTGGATGAGTTGGGGTTTGTGTAGGACGAGGCTGTAATTATTCTTTTTAGCCACAATTTTAACCTGGATTTTGGGAGATATGTGAAGAGTTCACTGCAGGCAGGTGAGGATCGCATAAATAAATATTCAAAAGTTGGACCCCAAAGCTATTTTAACCCCAGGCCGCGCAGGTCACGCACAGTGCTAACCGCACTGGGGAAATCTGTCACCAAATGGATCTGAGGCCAGAACAGGCCCAGCAAGGTAGGAATTTTAAAACTTTTAATGCTTTCTTTGAAGTACAGGAGAAGCAGAAGTGTTTCTCCAGGCCTTACAAGGAAACCTTGGACCTCGCCTGCCCTGGGATTTCCCCATCAACCACGATTGTCTCTCAATGCCCCCCACCCCAATGTTTTACCTTTGTGTAGGGGACCATTCCCTCAGGCCCAAACTGTGGCCACCTGTCACCCAAAATCCTGGTCCCACCTGCTGGGCTCCTGGTCATTCCTGCTGGCTTTGGGTGGGAGTCCTTATTGGAATATGGAGTTAAAGTCTGGGGTTTAAAATAGCCTGGGTAGCTGTGAGAGCTTGTCACTCCCCCTACGCCTCATTCACACCCGGAATTAAAATCCGTGCTTCTCTTTCTCTCTCTCTCTCTCTCTCTCTCTCTCTTTATATGTTGTGTACGGTGCTATTTCAAACATCAGAAAGTACTCAGGCAAACACTGGAGGCTGGCCAGTAACATCTTGTCTGTGCCTGACCACAGCTAGTTCTTCTGTGTAGTCAGGTTGTTAGTACGCTCGTGGAGAGTGGCTCTTCACTAATGAAATATATCTGTAAATGCCATCAGGTCAAGACTAGGTCAAACATGGCCCAATTGTTTGCCGACACTCTCTCTCTCAAGATGCACACATGAAGAATGATCATTTGGATGAAGCACAGGAGGGTTGCGTGGAATTGCATCCCAGAATGAATCATTTTCCGGAAGAGAGAAAGGGAAAGAACAAATGGGCGAATAAAATGTGTTATTGTGGTTTCAATCTCTGTTTATTTTAATGAAGTACCTCACCTGTAAATGACAATCCCTATTGGTCTGTGGTTAATGTGATTCAGTAGTTGAACTGCTGTCTCCAGGCAACATTCAAAATCTTCAAAGATTGCTTTAACTGCAGGTACATGGTGGCTGTTGGCTAGAATTCAGAAGCTTCTGTTTGAAGGGCAAGTTCAGTCATGGTGCAGGCAGTGAGCTTGAACATACTCCAATTTCAACTCCCTTTAGACTGTCCACTCAGTACAGATTCACTCGAGGCATGTAGTGAAGTCAAGGTCACTCTGGACCTGCACCTTTATTTCACAACTCTGGAATGCTGCACTTGCCTGAGACCTGTTCTTATATACCTGTCTCTTGCAAGTGCACCCCTGGTGGTAAGGTATGCTGGTGGTTACAGGTCATATCTTATTACAGTCATGTATAGCATGTTAGGATACAGTTTTATATAATAATGTAAGATACATGACATCACCCTCCCCCAAGGTCTTATTGTCTTTATAGGTTCAGTCTCTCAGGAGGTCTACGTTCTCACGTGGAGTGTCTGAGTTGTGGTTCAGTTGTTTGCCTTGGTGTCTGTTTTTCTTTGGGTGTGGTTGCTGGTATCTCGCCTGGGCTGTCTGTTTCGATTGGTGTGATTGTTGTTGACTCGCCTGGGCTATCTGTTGGGATTGCCCTTTCCTCAGGTTGTTCCCTCTGTCTGTCCACCAGGTGTGGTGCGAGTTCCACATTGTAGTCTGCCTCTGGTTCCGCAGTGTTGTTGGTAAATCTGCTTTTGACTTGGTCTACATGCCTCCGGCAGGTTTTACCATTGTCCATTTGTACTACCAGTAGCCTGTTTCCTTCCTTGCCCGTTACTGTCCCTGCAAGCCATTTGGGACCGCTGCCATAGTTTAGTACAAACACTTTGTCCCCTATCTCATTCCATCTCCCCCTCGAATTTCTGTCATGGTTCTCAGTCAGCTTACGGTGCTTTGCCTCAACGATTTCGTGCATGTCTGGGATGATTAATGAGAGCCTTGTTTTTAAAGTCCTTTTCATCAACAGTTGCACAGGGGGGATCCCAGTCAATGAGTGCGGATGAGATCTGTATGCCAGCAGCAGTCGCGACAGGCGATCCTGCAGCGTGGGACCTTGGATTTTAAGCATGCCTTGTTTAATGATTTGCACTGCTCTCTCCGCCTGGCCATTGGAGGCCGGCTTGAACGGTGCCGTCTTGACGTGATTTATGCCGTGCTCAATTATAAAGTCTTGGAATTCTGCGCTGGTGAAGCACGGACCATTGTCACTGACCAATATGTCAGGGATTCCGTGCGTTGCAAACATGGTTGCGAGGCTCTCCACAGTGGTGGAGGTTGTGCTCGAGTTTAAAATGGTGCATTCGATCCACTTTGAAAATGCATCTACAACTACGAGGAACATTTTGCCCATGAATGGGCCCACATAGTCTACATGCACCCACGACCACGGTTTGGTAGGCCAGGGCCAGGGGCTCAGTGGAGTCTCCCTGGGGGCATTGCTGAGTTGGGCACAAATGGTGCACCTTCGGACGCAGAGCTCCAAGTCCGCGTCAATACCAGGCCACCAGACGTGGGATCTGGCTATGGCCTTCATGAGAACGATCCCTGGGTGCTCGCGGTGGAGCTCCCGGACAAATGCCTCTCTGCCTTGCAGAGGCATGACTACTCAGCTGCCCCACATCAGGCAGTCTGCTTGTAGTGATAGCTCATGCATGCGCCTGTGAAAGGGTTTTAATTCCTCGGGGCAGGCATCGCGAGCCTCTGCCCAGTCACTGGTTAGGACACATCTTTTTACTCAGGATAACATGAGGTCGCTGCCCATCCAGGCTCTGATTTGGCGAGCCGTCATGGGCGAACCTGTGGACTCAAAGGCATTGATTGTCATGGCTATCTCACAGCCCTGTTCATCAGACCCTTATGTGGTCGCTAGGGGTAGCCTGCTGAGCGCGTCGGCACAGTTGTCTGTGCCTGGTCTGTGCCATATGGCATAGTCGTAGGACGCCAGCATGAGTGCCCACAGTTGAATTCGCGCCGAGGCGTTGGCGTTTATTGCCTTGTTCTCGGATAGGAGGGACGTGAGGGGCTTGTGGTCGGTTTCTAACGCGAACTTGGCCCCGAAAAGGTATTGGTGCATCTTTTTGACACCGTACACACACGCGAGCGCCTTCTTCTCTACCATTCCGTACCCGTGCTCCGCCCGCGAAAGTGACCTGGAGGCATAAGCTATGGGTTGTAATTTGCCCGCACTATTGACATGTTGCAAAACGCACCCGACCCCATACGCTGATGCATCGCATGTGAGAACTAGCTTTTTACCTGGATCAAAGAAAGTCAAAACACTGTTGGAACACAGAAGGTTGCGTGCCTTATTGAAGGCGCATTCCTGGGCGTCCCCCCAAAACCAATCGCACCCCTTTTTGAGTTGCACGTGGAGAGGCTCCAGCAGTGTGCTTAAGTTCTGCATAAAGTTCCCAAAGTAATTGAGAAAAGCGCGTAGTTCTGAGACATTCCGGGGCCTGGGTGCCAGGCGAATTGCTTCTGTTTTGGACTCTGTTGGGCGGATTCCATCAGCGGCAATCCTTCTGCCCAAAAATTCAACCTCGGGTGCGAGAAACAGGCACTTGGATTTCTTGACTCGTAGGCCTACCCGATCCAACCGCTTTAGTACTTCCTCCAAATTACGGAGATGGGAGTCGGTGTCCCTGCCCGTGATAAGTATGTCGTCTTGAAATACAACCGTCCCCGGGATGGACTTGAGCAGACTCTCCATGTTGCGCTGGAATATGGCAGCTGCCGACCTGATGCCGAATGGGCATCGATTGTACATGAAAAGGCCTCGATGTGTGTTGATGGTGGTGAGTAGCTTGGATTCCTTGGTCAATTCTTGCGTCATATACGCAGATGTGAGGTCTAGTTTTGAGAAAAGTTTACCTCCAGCCAATGTGGCAAATAAGTCCTCCGCTCTGGGCAGCGGGTACTGGTCCTGTAGGGAGACTCTGTTTATGGTAGATTTGTAGTCCCCACAGATTCGTACGGATCCATCAAGCTTCATGACTGGGACGATGGGACTTGCCCAGTCGCTAAATTCCACAGGTGATATAATGCCTTCCCGCAGAAGCCTGTCTAGTTCGTGTTCAATCTTTTCCCTCATCACATAGGGTACAGCTCTGGCCTTGTGATTGACCGGTCTAGCATCCTCTGTGATGTAGATATTGACTTTGGCCCCTTTGAAAGTGCCCACACCTGGCTGAAAGAGATGTTCAAATCACTTTATAACTGTTGAGCAGGAGGTCCGTTCCTCTAATGACATGGCATGGACATCATCCCATTTCCAGTTTAGTTTTGCCAGCCAGCTTCTCCCCAGCAGTGCTGGGGGGTCTCCGGGGACAATCCACAGGGGAAGTCGGTTCACTGTCCCTTTGTGTGTGACAGAGAGCATGGCGCTGCCGAGGACTGGTACGATTTCTTTGGTATAGGTCCTTAGTTTGGTGTCGACCCTTGTGAGTTTTGGTCTGTCTCTTTTATGCGGCCACAGTTGTTCAAATTGTTGAGCGCCCATGAGAGATTGACTCGCTCCGTATCTAGCTCCATGTTGACAGATATCCCGTTGAGTAGGACCCTCATCATTATAGGAGGCATCCTGTTGTAGGAGCAGCGGCCATTGATCGTGTTGACCTGCTGTATATCGGTGTCCTGGGTACTGTCCCCACCGTCGTCTGGTCCGCTTTCTGACCCATCCGATTCGTATACCAGCCGAGCTGCCGTCTTTTTGCACATGTGGGCCAAATGCTCTGTATATTCACAGTTCCTGCAGAGAGTCTGCTGAAATCGACATCCCCTTGACGAGTGCCCACCCCCACACCTCCAGCACAGACCTGTTCCATTGTTCAAAGTGTTCCCAAAGAATGAGCTGCGTCTGGCTGATCTCTCTTGTGCTTCTCTCAGTTTGTAGTTGATTGCTCGCATTGTGGGTTGATGAGGTGTGAACGGCCGTTCCTGTGGCCCTTGATGGCTTCTGGCGCCACTGCCTGTCGAGAGCCTGTTCTCCCGGTTTTGTCTGTGTGTGGGGGTAGCAGCTTGTTTAGTGCTGTGAACTTCTTGTTCCGATATTTCGTTAGTTGTCATACCTGCATTGTAAATCAACCTCGTTTCTTCTTCCCCTACCAAGAATGTCTGTGCAACCAGTGCTGCTGCCTCTAAGGTCAGGTTCTTGGTCTCTATGAGCTTTCGGAATATGCCTGCGTGGCCTATTCCTTCAACGAAAAAGTCTCTCAGCATTTCTCTCCTCAGTTCATCGGAGAACTCACATAAACTAGCCAACCTCCGAAGTTCCGCCACGAAGTCGGGTATGCTCTGGCCCACACAGCGTCTGTAGTTGTAGAACCTGTGTCTGACCATGTGTAGGCTGCTCGCTGGCTTCAGGTGGTCTCTTACCAGTATGCTCAATTCTTCAAACGACTTGCTTGCTGGTTTCTTGGGTGCCAACAGATCCTTCATTAAAGCGTATGTTTTCGAGCCACAGCTGGTCAAGAGATGGGCTCTTCTCTTGTCTGCCTTATCATCGCCTAACCAGTCTTTGGTTACAAAGCTTTGCTGGAGCCTTTCTATAAAGTCCTCCCAATTGTCTCCCGCATTGTACTTTTCATCTGATCCATTGTTTGCCATTCTGTGGATTCTGTAATCCCGTAACTCGTCGCCACTGTAAAGTCCTGTCCCCTCAGTACAGATTCACACGAGGCATGTAGTGAAGTCAAGGTCACTCTGGACCTGCACCTTTATTTCACAGCTCTGGAATGCTGCACTTGCCTGAGACCTGTCCTTATATACTTGTCTCTTGCAAGTGCACCCCTGGTGGTAAGGTATGCTGGTGGTTACAGGTCATATCTTATTATAGTCATGTATAGCATGTTAGGATACAGTTATATATAATAATGTAAGATACATGACATAGACTGCAGACTGCTAACATTTCCAGAAACCAGATTCTTTCATTTGGTGTTGGTATGGCTGGGCACAGACAGGTGGCTGTCTGGAGTCACTTTGTCATTCCTGGACCACTGTTGACTGCAAACCGTTGTGGGTGCCTAAAGTCTAGGACCTTTGACTTTTATACTGACAAAAGAAGGTATAGAACTGATGGTTATCAGGACTATAATTCACCTCTTTTTCTTTGTTAAAAGACTAGATTTTTGTCTTTTTTATGGAGGAAGGTTGATATTTTGTTGCTCCTGTGAGGTTTACCCCTATGTCCATGAAGCGCATTCTTCAGGCAATATCTAATAGTTACTAAGAAACCAGTTAGTAAGCTGAAATGCGATAACTAATAATTACAATTATTTCAGTTATTTATTCAATACATAACTCAGTGCGGTGTCCATTATTGATATGAGACGTGTTCATTATTTGATGTATAATTCATCAAGGTGTTCATATTCAAAATATAATTGATTAACAGATGTCTAGTATTCAATACATAATTCACTGAGAAGTGTTCATTATTCAGTATATAATTCATCAATACATGTTTGTTATTCGATCTATAACCCACTGAAAAGGGTTACTTATTGAATAAATAATTCACTAAAAGAATCTATGGTTCAAAATATAATTGACTGAATAGTGTCTATTATTCAATATATCATTCACTGAGACAAAGTGCTCATTAGCCTTTATCATTCAATGTGTATGAAATTTCCCAAATATATATCCTCCAATTACATAACATGCACAGTTCTACTGACCTTTCTAGAAATGTGTTTCATTTTCTGAGTCTATTACGTAATTACAGCTCCTCTCCCAAACCACAGAACTAATCAGGATAATGAGCCCTATCCATTTCCCCCAGTAGCCTATCACTACTTATCTAGTTATACCTTTACATCAACTAACGACTAGTTCGAGAAAACATTAAACACTTTCTCGAAACCTTCAGAAACGTTTCACAGAACTGTCAATCATTAAACATTACGTAATGCACTTTGTCAGTTACAAGCAAACAGTTTGATAACCAGTCCTGCTTTTAGCACCATTAAGAAAACACGAGTTAGGACAGGGTTACTTTTACCTCTCCTTAGAGCACGTTAGAGCAGCTTTTTGATGCTACAAATACTGGACCTTTACCAATAAGTACTACATAAAGTCTGGATTGGATCATCCTAGACTGGCACATTATTGTACTGTTAAGCCTATTTCTGTATTAAGAATTACACTAAGTAGGTAGGGCTTACCACAGTGGTTTGTGTTTGGTGGTTTATGAATTTTGTTACATTGTTGGGACCAGTTTATTACACTACAGCAATATTCTTCAACCTTCTCTTCACTAACTTAGTTCATTTTTTGGCAGCAGTCTCCTGTCTGCTCTTCCTCCCATCGCTCACTTGTGCTCCAGAACTAGCCGCACGCCTAGCCAAGCTGTTCCAGTACAGCTACAAAACTGGGATCTACCCAACAAAGTGGAAAATTGCCCAGGTATGTCTTGTCCACAAAAAGCAGGACAAATCCAAACCGGCCAATTACTGCCACACCAGTCTACTCTTCAAACAGCAGCAAAGTGATGGGAGGTGTCGACAGTGCTTTCAAGTGGCACTTACTCACCGTAGACTTGCTCGTGGAAGCACAGTTTCAGTTCCGCTAGCACCACTCGGCTCCAGACCTCATTACAACATTGGTCCAAACATGGACTGAACAGCTGGATTCCAGAGGTGAGCATGACTGCCCTTGACATCAAGGCAGCATTTGACCGAGTGTAGCATCAAGGAACCCGAGTAAAATTGAAGTCAATGGGAAGCGGAGAAAACTCTCCATTGGCTGGAGTCATACTGTTATGTATGTAAACATTGTAACTGTGTAAGACTTGCCACCAGAGGGCGCAACTGTTGGAGGCCCAAGGGTCACCTGCACACCTCGTGCAAGGGAGTATAAAAGGTTGTCTGCCATGCTGCTTAGGCACTCTGGAGTTGTATTAAAGAGACTAAGGTCACGTCAGTTTTAGCTCACAGTACTCAGTCTTGTGGAGTTCTTCCATACTTAACACATACCTAGCACAAAAGATGTTTGTGGTTGTTGGAGGCCAATCATACCAGTTCGAGGACACAAGTGCCAGACAATGACTATCTCCAACAAGAGAGAGTCTATCCACGTCCCCTTGACATTCAAGGAAATTACCATCATGAAATCCCCAACCATCAACATCCTGGGGGTCATTGACTAGAAACTTAACTGGACCAGCCACATAAATACTGTGGCTACAAGAGCAGGTCAGAGGCTGGGTATTCTGCGGCGAGTGCTACACCTCCTGACTCTGCAAAGCCTTTCCACCATCTACGAGACACAAGTCAGGAGTGTGATGGAATACTCTCCCCTTGCCTGGATGAGTGCAGCTCCAACAACACTCAAGAACATATGAACATAAGAACTTAAGAAAAAGGAGCAGGAGTAGGCCATAAGGTCCCTTGAGCCTACTCCGCCATTCAATAAGATCATGGCTGATCTGATCATGGACTCAGCTCTACTTCCCCGCCCGCTCCCCATAACCCCTTATCTCCTTATCATTTAGGAAACTGTCTATTTCTGTCTGAAATTTATTCAATGTCCCAGCTCTCTGAGGCAGCGAATTTCACAGATTCACAACCCCCTGAAAGAAGAAATTTCTCATCATCTCAGTTTTAAATGGGCGGCCCCTTATTCTAAGATCATGCCCTCTAGTTCTAGTCTCCCCCACCAGTGGAAATATCCTCTCTGCATCCATCCTGTCAAGCCCCCTCATAATCATATACGTTTCTATAAGATCACCTCTCATTCTCCTGAATTCCAATCAGTTGAGTAGAGGCCCAAACTACTCAATCTTTCCTCATAAGTCAACCCACTCATCCCCGGGATCAACCTCGTGAACCTTCTCTGAACTGCCTCCACAGTAATTATATCCTTTCGTAAATATGGAAACCAAAACTGCATGCAGTATTCCAGGTGTGGCTTCACTAATAACCTGTACAACTGGAACAAGACTTCCCTGCTTTTATACTTCAACCCCTTTGCAATAAAGGCCAAGATTCCATTGGCCTTCCTGATCACTTGCTGGACCTGCATATTATCCTTTTGTGTTTCATGCACAAGTACCCCCAGGTCCCGCTGTACTGCAGCACTTTGCAATTTTTCTTCATTTAAAAAATAACTTGCTCTTTGATTTTTTCTGCCAAAGTGCATGACCTCACACTTTCCAACATTATACTCCATCTGACAAATTCTTGCCCACTCACTTAGCCTGTCTATGTCCTCCTGCTGCCTCTTTATGTCCTCCTCACATAATTGCCCTTCCTCCCACCTTTGTATCGTCAGTAAACTTAGCTACGTTACAATTAGTCCCCTCTTCAAAGTCATTAATATAGATTGTAAATAGTTGGGGTCACAGCACTGATCCCTGCGGCATCCCACTCGTTACTGATTGCCAATCCGAGAATGAACCATTTATCCCAACTCTCTGTTTTCTGTTTGTCAGCCAATCTTCTATCCTTGCTAATATATTACCCCCAACCCCGTGAACTTTTATCTTGTGCAGTAACCTTTTGTGTGGCACCTTGTCGAATGCCTTCTGGAAATCCAAATACACCACATCCACTGGTTCCCCTTTATCAACCCTGTTCGTTACATCCTCAAAGAATTCAAGCAAATTTGTCAAACATGACTTCCCCTTCATAAATCCATGCTGACTCTGCCTGACCAAATTTTACTTTTCCAAATGTCCTGCTGCTGCTTCTTTGATAATGGACTCCAACATTTTCTCAACTACAGATGTTAGGTCTATAGTTTGCTGCTTTTTGTCTGCCTCCTTTTTTGAATAGGGGCATTACATTTGTAGTTTTGCAATCTGCTGGGACCTCCTCAGAATCCATGGAATTTTGGTAAATTACAACCAATGCATCCACAATCCCTGCCGCTACTTCTCTTAAGACCCTAGGATGCAAGCCATCAGGTCCAGGGGATTTATCTGCCTTTAGTCCCATTATCTTACTGAGCACTGCCTCCTAAGTGATTGTGATTGTGTTAAGTTCCTCCCCCCCACCCCCCCCTATAGCCTCTTGACTATTCACTATTGGAATACTGTTAGTGTCCTCTATCATAAAAACTGATACAAAATACTTGTTTAGAGTTTCTGCCATCTCCATGTTCCCCATTACTAATTCTCCGGTCTCGTCCTCTAAGGGACCAACATTTACTTTAGCCACTCATTTTCTTTTTATATACCTATAGAAACTCTTACTATCTGTTTTTATATTTTGTGCTAATTTACTTTCATAGTCTATCTTCCCTTTCTTAATCATTTTTTTAGTCATTCTTTGCTGGCTTTTATAAGCTTCCCAATCTTATGTCCTCCACTAGTTTTGACAACATTGTATGCCCTTGCTTTTAGTCATAGAAACATAGAAACATGGAAACATAGAAAATAGGTGCAGGAGTAGGCCATTCGGTCCTTCGAGCCTGCACCGCCATTCAATAAGATCATAGCTGATCATTCCCTCAGTACCCCTTTCCTGCTTTCTCTCCATACCCCTTGATCTCTTTAGCCGTAAGGGCCATATCTAACTCCCTCTTGAATATATCCAATCAACTGGCATCAACAACTCTCTGCGGCAGGGAATTCCATAGATTAACAACTCTCTGAGTGAAGAAATTTCTCCTCATCTCAGTACTAAATGGCCTACCCCTTATCCTAAGACTATATCCCCTGGTTCTGGACTTCCCCAACATTGGGAACATTCTTCCCGCATCTAACCTGTCCAGTCCCGTCAGAATCTTATACGCTTCTGAAAGATCCCCTCTCATCCTTCTAAACTCCAGTGAATAAAGGCCCAGTTGATCCAGTCTCTCCTCATATGACAGTCCAGCCACCCTTGGAATCAGTCTGGTGAACCTTCGCTGCACTCCCTCAATAGCAAGAACGTCCTTCCTCAGATTAGGAGACCAAAACTGTACACAATATTCCAGGTGAGGCCTCACTAAGGCCCTATAAAACTGCAGTAAGACCTCCCTGCTCCTATACTCAAATCACCTAGCTATGAAGGCCAACATACCACTTGCCTTCTTCACCGCCTGCTGTATCTGCATGCCAACTTTCAGTGACTGATGAACCATGACACCCAGGTCTCATTGCACCTCCCCGTTTCCTAATCTGCCGCCAATCAGATAATATTCTGCCTTCGTGTTTTTGCGCCCAAAATGGATAACCTCACATTTATCCACATTATACTGCATCTGCCATGCATTTGCTCACTCACCTAACCTGTCCAAGCCATCCTGCAGCCTCTTAGAGTCTTCCTCACAGCTCACACCGCCACCCAGTTTAGTGTCATCTGCAAACTTGGAGATATTACACTCAATTCCTTCATCTAAATCGTTAATAGATATTGTAAAGAGCTGGGGTCCCAGCACCGAGCCCTGCGACACTCCACTAGTCACTGCCTGCCATTCTGAAAAGGACTCGTTTATCCCGACTCTCTGCTTCCTGTCTGACAACCAGCTCTCTATCCACGTCAGTACATTACCCCCAATACCATGTGCTTTGATTTTGCACACCAATCTCTTGTGCGGAACCTTGTCAAAAGCCTTTTGAAAGTCCAAGTACAACACATGCACTGGTTCTCCCTTGTCCACTCTGCTAGGTACCTCCTCAAAAAATTCCAGAAGATTCGTCAAGCATGATTTCACTTTGGTTGAATTTGTAAGACAGATTGAGGATGAGTGTCTCAAACGAGCGTACTATGCTTAAACAAAGGGGACTACAGTGGGATGAGGGCAGACTAAATGGTGGCACAATTGAGGAACAGTGGAGGACTTTTAAGGAGCTCTTTCATAGTGCTCAACAAAAATATATTCCAGTGAAAAAGAAGGGCGGTAAGAGAAGGGATAACCAGCCGTGAATAACCAAGGAAATAAAGGAGAGTATCAAATTAAAAACCAATGCGTATAAGGAGGCCAAGGTTAGTGGGAAAATAGAAGAATTTTAAATGACAGCAAAGAATAACGAAGAAAGCAATAAAGAAAGGAAAGATAGATTACGAAGGTAAACTTGCGCAAAACATAAAAACGGATAGTAAAAGCTTTTACAGATATATAAAATGGAAAAGAGTGACTAAAGTAAATGTTGATCCCTTAGAAGATGAGAAGGGCGATTTAAGAATGGGAAATGTGGAAATGGCTGAGACCTTAAACAATTATTTTGCTTCGGTCTTCACAGTGGAAGACACAAAAAACATGCCAAAAATTGCTGGTCACAGGAATATGGGAAGGGAGGACCTTGAGACAATCACTATCACCAGGGGGGTATGCTGGATAGGCTAATGTAACGCCTCTGTTTAAAAAAGGGGGCAGACAAAAGGCAGGTACCTATAGGCCGGTTAGTTAAACATCTGTAGTGGGGAAAATGCTTGAAACTATCATTAAGGAAGAAATAGAGGGACATCTAGATAGGAATAGTGCAATCAAGCAGACGCAACATGGATTCATGAAGGGGAAATCATGTTTAACTAATTTACTGGAATTCTTTGAGGATATAACGAGCATGGTGGATAGAGGTGTACCGATGGATGTGGTGTATTTAGATTTCCAAAAGGCATTCGATAAGGTGCCACACAAAAGGTTAGTGCAGAAGATAAAGGTACGCGGAGTCAGAGGAAATGTAATAGCATGGATAGAGAATTGGCTGGCGAACAGAAAGCAGAGAGTCGGGATAAATGGGTCCTTTTCGGGTTGGAAATCGGTGGTTAGTGGTGTGCCACAGGGATCGGTGCTGGGACCACAACTGTTTACAATATACATAGATGACCTGGAAGAGGGGACAGAGTGTAGTGTAACAAAATTTGCAGATGACACAAAGATTAGTGGGAAAGCGGGTTGTGTAGAGGACACAGAAAGTCTGCAAAGAGATTAAGCGAATGGGCTAAGGTTTGGCAGATGGAATACAATGTCGGAAAGTGTGAGGTCATCCACCTTGGGAAAAAAAACAGTAAAAGGGAATATTATTTGAATGGGGAGAAATTACAACATGCTGCGGTGCAGAGGGACCTGGGGGTCCTTGTGCATGAATCCCAAAAGTTAGTTTGCAGGTGCAGCAGGTAATCAGGAAAGCGAATGGAATGTTGGACTTCATTGCAAGAGGGATGGAGTACAAAAGCAGGGAGGTCCTTCTGCAATTGTATAGGGTATTGGTGAGGCCGCACCTGGAGTACTGCGTGCAGTTTTGGTCACCTTACTTAAGGAAGGATATACTAGCTTTGGAGGGTGTACAGAGACAATTCACGAGGCTGATTCCGGAGATGAGGGGGTTACCTTATGATGATAGATTGAGTAGACTGGGTCTTTACTCGTTGGAGTTCAGAAGGATGAGGGGTGATCTTGGAGAAACATTTAAAATCATGAAAGGGATAGACAAGATAGAGGCAGAGAGGTTGTTTCCACTGGTAGGGGAGACTAGAACTAGGGGGCACAACCTCAAAATACGGGGGAGCCAATTTAAAACCGAGTTGAGAAGGAATTTCTTCTCCCAGAGGGTTGTGAATCTGTGGAATTCTCTGCCCAAGGAAGCAGTTGAGGCTGGCTCATTGAATGTATTCAAGTCACAGATAGATAGATGTTTAACCAATAAGGGCATTAAGGGTTACGGGGAGCGGGCGGGCAAGTGGAGCTGAGTCCACGGCCAGATCAGCCATGATCTTGTTAAATGGCGGAGCAGGCTCGAGGAGCTAGATGGCCTACTCCTGTTCCTAATTCTTATGTTCTTATGTTATGTTCTTTCATAAATCCATGCTGACTTGGTCCGATCCTGTTACTGCTTTTCAAATGCGCTGCTTTTCGTCCTTAATGATTGATTCCAACATTTTCCCCACTACTGATGTCAGGCTAACAGGTCTATAATTACCCATTTTCTCTCTCCCTCCTTTTTTAAAAAGTGGTGTTACATTAGCTACCCTCCAGTCCACAGGAACTGATCCAGAGTCAATAGACTGTTGGAAAATGATCGCCAATGCATCCACTATTTCTAGGGCCACTTCCTTAAGTACTCTGGGATGCAGACTATCAGGCCCTGGGGATTTATCGGTCTTCAATCCCATCAATTTTCCTAACACAATTTCCTGCCTAATGAGGATATCCTTCAGTTCCTCCTTCTCACCAGACCTACTGTCCCCTAGTACAATCGGAAGGTTATTTGTGTCTTCCTTCGTGGAGACAGAACCGAAGTATTTGTTCAATTGGTCTGCCATTTCTTTGTTCCCCTTTATAAATTCACCTGAATCCGACTGCAAGGGACTAATCTTCACTAATCTTTTTCTCTTCACATATTTATAGAAGCTTTTGCAGTCAGTTTTTATGTTCCCTGCAAGCTTCCTCTTGTACTCTATTTTCCCCCTCTTAATTAGTCTTCCTCTGTTGAATTCTAAATTTCTCCCAGTCCTCAGGTTTGTTGCTTTTTCTAGCCAATTTATATGCCTCTTCCTTGGCTCTAACACTATCCTTAATTTCCCTTGTTAGCCACGGTTGAGCCACTTTCCCCGTTTTATTTTTACTCCAGACAAGGATGTACAATTGCTGAAGTTCATCCATGTGATCTTTAAATGTTTGCCATTGCTTATCCACCGTCAACCCTTTAAGTATCCTTTGCCAGTCTATTCTAGCCAATTCACGCCTCATACCGTCAAAGTTACCTTTCCTTAAGTTCAGGACCCTAGTTTCCGAATTAACTGTGTCACTCTCCATCTTAATAAAGAATTCTACCATATTATGGTCATTCTTCCCCAAGGGGCCTCGCACAACATGATTGTTAATTAGTCCCTTCTCATACCAGCTTGTACATGTGACTAAAAGCCTAGCGAATGAGAAGCATGGAGTTTTAAACAAGATTATGGCAGGCAATGTGCGTTTGGGCAAGTTGGAGGAGCAAGTAAAGGTATGAGTGTCTTCAGTTTTCAATCCAATTTTATAAATTAATTTAAAGTTATACTGATCTGATTTCCTTGACATAAGGAAATAGTGTCCTAAATTGGATATGATGTTAATTGAGTTCCATTGTATTGTTACAAATATGACGTGTCTTTTTCCATCTATAATAGTCTAACTGGCTTCATCACTAAGCATAAATCTCATATAAATTGTCAGTTAATTTTGTATCTGGCAACAGGTGAAATATTTGGCTATTGCATAAGAAATTGCAATCAAGTTTTTATTGGATTATTTTAACTGGAGTTTTTATGAGTTAATATGAACTTTAAGTTGCATGTTAATTAGTATTTGCACTTTCTATCAACTCTTTTCATGAAAATGTTCTTGAAAGTAGCAGTGCAGAGGGCTAATGTATCACTTCTTTTTCCTGTGCAGTTAGCCTAATAGCTGACAATATACAACCCTTTAAGGACAGCACAAAAATAATATAGCAAGATAAGTATTTTTTAATGTGTTCAGGGAATACTGTGCTATGCATTCTTGTAAAGGTACTGTAAAATACCACCACCTCAGGCTCTGAGCCCATCTAAACAGACTCACAGCTTCCCTTTGCCTCAATCTGGGCACCCTTCACTGCACTCGATATGACACACACTGTCACTACACTTCAGTAGTCATCCAAGCAACCTTGAACCACCCTTCAGGTGTCTTGCCCACTACCTCACTCTCTGGGCACATTTTTTGTAATGTAGTTCCCATTGTATTCTTCTATGTCTGCTTTGACCACATTCCGAGCAAATTTTTCAACATTGGTCAGCAATTCTCGAGTTTCCCTCCCCACTTGTATTGCCTTCAAAATGTCTCCTCTTTCACAAGCAAGGCTGTACCCATCCATAAACTCATCCTCAAATAGCAAATGGATATCCTGGTCCTTAATGAAACCTCTCTCACCAATCATGACTCCAGCCCCTGGAAGACTGCTTTCTTCCACTTCTGAAAACTTGCCCCTGACTTTCCCGCACAGCTGACAGAATTCCAGCTCGTGTCTTCATCACATTGAGGTGAACTTCTATGTTGTTGTTCTGTTGAACCACTTCCACAAATTACAATCTTAACCTACGTCACTAGAGCAACACAGAAGAGAAATGGAACCTGAAATTGTGTGGCAAAAGAAACCAGCAAAATTAATAATATTTAGAACTGATATTAAATTTGTTTTTGAAGAATGTGGATGCAGAGGATGAGGAAGTATTCCTTCTTGCTTTAATTACACAAGAGCTCCGATGTGGTCAAGGCCCTTTCCTTTTTGCTACATCTTAACTAAATAGTTTGTTTCAAGGGGTTCTAAACAGCATTTTTATCATGTTTGCCCTTGGTTTTTCCCTACAGTGATAAAACTGGGATTATGGAAATCAGTAGTGTAGAAATTGTGGGCACAAACCCATGCCTGTGATCTCACATGTTGGTGCTCTAGTGTGCTGTCCTCTCTATGCTATTTGCTTCATTAGCAACAGACATTATAAACTGTAATTGCATTACAGATAGTATGTTTCTATTTTCTATGTTTCTATCAAAAAGGAGTTAGATGTAGTGCTTACTACTAGGGGGATCAAGGGGTATGGTGAGAAAGCATGAATGGGGTACTGAAGTTGCATGTTCAGCCATGAATTAATTGAATGGTGGTGCAGGCTCAAAGGGCCGAATGGCCTACTCCTGCACCTATTTTCTATGTTTCTATGTTTCTATTACACATCACCCAGTCTAGGATGTCCTGCTTTCTAGTTGGTTCCTCGACATATTGGTAGAAAAACATCCCTAATACACTCCAGGAAATCCTCCTCCACCGCATTGCTACCAGTTTGGTTAGCCCAATCAATATGTAGATTAAAGTCGCCCATGATAACTGCTGTATCTTTATTGCACACATCCCTAATTTCTTGTTTGATGCTGTCCCCAACCTCACTACTACTGTTTGGTGGTCTGTACACAACTCCCACTAGCGTTTTCTGCCCTTTGGAATTCCGCAGCTCCACCCATACCGATTCCACATCATCCAGGCTAATGTCCCTCCTTACTATTGCATTAATTTCCTCTTCAACCAGCAATGCCACCCTGCCTCCTTTTCCTTTCGGTCTATCCTTCCTAAATGCTGATACCGTCCTTTATTTCTTTAGTTAGCCACACACCATCGAGCCCGCCGAGGATACTGCCGCCTTAAACAAAATGACAGATATCTTATCTGTGGCCTGACAACACGTCACTGATCTTCACCAAGCTGGTCTGCAGCAGAGTGGTAGAAGTGATGTGGTGCCAGGCCAGGAGAGTGATGATGACAAAAGGGGACATGGAGGTGGGAATTCCACTCCAAATGCTCCAACTTCTCACCAGTTACTCCCCTCCCTCAGCCAGTGCCTGACACAATGCCTCAACTCCCGATGGTCGAGTCTGCTCCTGCACAGGAACAGGTGGATCAATCTTTGGCGGGGCCCTCAAGGGCTCTGAAATCTCGATGATTTTGGCCAAATGTATTTCAGCAGTCAGGGCAGGGATCTTAGAAGCCTGCCTCTATCTCGGCTGAAGCCACACGTAGAATCGGTGGGAAGCGTAAGAGAACGCTATTATAATTCATCAAGGGTATGCACATGGGTGTTTTACAAAATATTATGTTGCTAAATTTCCCTTTTTTATAACGACACATAAAATTTATTGCCCATCACCACTTCCGTATCTTGCCCAATAGAAACATAGAAAATAGATGCAGGAGTAGGCCATTCGGCCCTTCGAGCCTGCACCGCCATTCAATGAGTTCATGGCTGAACATGCAAATTCAGTACCCCATTCCTGCTTTCTCGCCATACCCCTTGATCCCCTTAGTAGTAAGGACTACATCTAACTCCTTTTTGAATATATTTAGTGAATTGGCCTCAACAACTTTCTGTGGTAGAGAATTCTACAGGTTCACCACTCTCTGGGTGAAGAAGTTTCTCCTCATCTCGATCCTAAATGGCTTACCCCTTATCCTTAGACTGTGACCCGAGTGTCAACTCACCCTTTCACTTGTTTCATGATGAATGACAATACATGATGGGACCCATTGGGTGGGTATGCAGTAGGTGGATGAATGACGGAAGGACTGTTTCGTACAAAAGGGGTGCAAGTTGGGGGGGGGGGGGGATTGGTGTTGGTGGTGGGAGCGGGCCAATGGATTTAATTTGGGATGTTTTTCTGTACAAGTCACCTTTAGCTGAACCTTTGAGCTATTAGGGCTTCCTGGCCAGCAATGTAGGTATTGGTCTAGCAGTGGGGGCCCCATCTTCATAGTCCTCCTCCTCCATGATCTCCTCATCCGAAGGGAAGTGATGAACGCTTTTGTCTTCCTCCACCTGTAATCCTCCCTGCTGCGCAATGTTGTGTAGGACACGGCACACCACTATTATTCTGGACACCCTCACTTAAGGGCGCCTCCAGACCTATCTAGGCACCTGATGCGCATCTTCAACATTCCGATGGCTTGCTCCATGACACACCTGGTGGGCATGTGGCTCTCATTGTAGAACTCCTGCATCTAATTGGTGGTTCCTCACAGGTGTCATGAGCAAGGTTTGAAGGGGCATTCCTTGTCTCCTACAACCCAGCCCTTAAGACTTCTTTCTGGAACAAACAGGTATGGAATGTTGGACTGCTGCAGTATGAAGCCATCATGACAGCTTCCATGGAATCTGGCACACACCAGCAGTGCATTGATGGAATAATATCCCTTGTGGTTGATAAAAACTCTTGGTTGCCTTGGTGGTGCTCGGATTGCCATGCGCGTGTAATCGATGGCACCCTGTACCTGTGGGAAGCCAATCAGAGAGGCGAATGCAAGTGTTCGCTTATTCAGGCTATTGCCATCACAGAGGAAGTTTACATAACTCCGAGCCAACAATCCATCCGTCACCTGCCTTATTTATTTATGTGCAGCGGACTGCGAGACTCTTGCTATGTCTCCGGTAACGCCCTGGAAGGAACCAGAGGCAAAAAAATTGAAGGCGGTGATGGCTTTCACAGCCATTGGTAATGCATGGCCACCAGATCCAGCAGGCTGCAGGTGTCTGACACCACCTGACAGGACAACCTCAGCCCACGGAACCACTGCTCTTCCGAGAGATCAAGGAAGCTGAGCCTCTGTCTGTAGACCCTGTTATGTGGGGAGTGACTCCTGCAATCTTGGCCCTTCTCCTGTGGACCTCTCTCCTATGCAGCAGCTGAATCCACTACTGCACATCATCACTGCCCTGGATGGTGATGGTGAAACTGATCAGTTTCCCGAGCCCCAGGAAACCCGTGCTGAAAGAAATCCAGAGGAAAGTTAAATTCCTGTGAAAAGGCCTTCATTCACCTTAAATGATGTCTCATGCCCGCCCGCCTGTGCTAATGATTGCATCAACTCTAGCGAGCGGATTATTCGCTCACAGCCAAACGCGCCTCAGTGAAACCCGGAAATTGGCACGTTGGAGTTGGGTTATGGTCGCGAATATAACTACACCCCCGACCTCATCCCACCCATTCTTGCCTGTTAAAATTCTCCCCACTTATCAGCAGTGTCGAACCCAGGCACTTTATCTGTGTGAATGTGATCGTGCTGAATCAACATCAGGTCAAACACGCCCTGCAATGCATTGATAGCACAAAAACAGGAGCATTATGTCATCTATGACATGGTGGTGTTTAAACTGAATAATGTTTAATTTATTGGGGGTCACGAGTAATCTGTTTACAGGATCCTAGTGTTTATCTGAATGTAAATATAGCAGTATTGTATATTCCTGTATGCCAGCCCAATGAGAGGATAAGGCAAATGCATTTGGAGAATGGTTGCCTCAAAAACATGCATCGCTAGCTCCCTGCTGGCTGAATTGGTAAAGCCACACCCGATTGTGGTCCGAAGCCTTACTGACAAGAAACATCCCAGGTTCAAGCACAGGCTTGCTTTGTTATCTAGTGTCAGTCTGGGCAACAATTGGCAGACTCCAATTGTCCTCAGCACCATGGGCTAGATAGGGCGAAAAATAATCCATACATCATTAAATATATATAAACATCTGGCAAACTAAATAGAAATGTAAACTCTGTTAAAATAAATATATATGGTAACATAAATATATGATCAAGAAAAATAAATATATATCCAGTAAAATAAATGCAGAAAATAAATATATCACAAAATAAATGCTATGGGGTGATTTATAGAGTGGAAGAGATTCAGATAATGTCATAAACTATCAATATTTAAAGGCAATTCATTGGCTGGATTTTTGTATCTGCGTTTAACTCAACACGATACATTCCCCTTGAATGAGGCAGGCTGCTGAAAATATGGAATCAGTGAATTTACCCAATGGAACACTTTTTAAGTTCAAGGTGGTAAACTTAGCATAAAACAAAGTGTTATTCATTGTTAATAATTGAATAACAAGCAATGGGCTGAAATAAGAACATAAGAACATAAGAATTAGGAACAGGAGTGGGCCATCTAGCCCCTCAAACCTGCTCCGCCATTAAACAAGATCATGGCTGATCTGGCCGTGGACTCAGCTCCACTTACCCGCCCGCTCCCCGTAATCCTTAATTCCCTTATTGGTTAAAAATCTATCTATCTGTGACTTGAATACATTCAATGAGCTAGCCTCAACTGCTTCCTTGGGCAGACAATTCCACAAATTCACAAACCTCTGGGAGAAAAAATTCCTTCTCAACTCGGTTTTCAATTGGCTCCCCGTATTTTGAGGTTGTGCCCCGGAGTTCTAGTCTCCCCTACCAGTGGAAACAACCTCTCTGCCTCTATCTTGTCTATCCCTTTCATTATTTTAAATGTTTCTCCAAGATCAGCCCTCATCCTTCTGAACTCCAACGAGTAAAGACCCAGTCTATTCAATCTATCATCATAAGGTAACCCTCTCAACTCCGGAATCAGCCGAGTGAATTGTCGCTGTAACCCCTCCAAAGCTAGTATATCCTTCCTTAAGTAAGGTGACCAAAACTGCACACAGTACTCCAGGTGCGGCCTCACCAATACCCTATACAGTTGCAGCAGGACCTCCCTGCTTTTGTACTCCATCCCTCTCGCAATGAAGGCCAACATTCCATCCGCCTTCCTGATTACCTGCTGCACCTGCAAACTAACCTTTTGGGATTCATGCACAAGGACCCCCATGTCCCTCTGCACCGCAGCATGTTGTAATTTCTCCCCATTCAAATAATATTCCCTTTTACTGTTTTTTTTCCCAAGGTGGATGACCTCACACTTTCCGACATTATATTCCATCTGCCAAACCTTAGCCCATTCGCTTAACCTATCCAAATCTCCTTGTAGCCTCTCTGTGTCCTCTACACAACCCGCTTTCCCACTAATCTTTGTGTCATCTGCAAATTTTGTTACATTACACTCTGTCCCCTCTTCCAGGTCATCAATGTATATTGTAAACAGTTGTGGTCCCAGCAACGATCCCTGTGGCACACCACTAACCACCGATTTCCAACCCGAAAAGGACCCATTTATCCCGACTCTCTGCTTTCTGTTCGCCAGCCAATTCTCCATCCATGCTATTACATTTCCTCTGACTCCGCGTGCCTCTATCTTCTGAAATAACCTTTTGTGTGGCACCTTATCGAATGCCTTTTGAAAATCTAAATACACCACATCCATCGGTACACCTCTATCCACCATGCTCGTTCTATCCCCAAAGAATTCCAGTAAATTAGTTAAACATGATTTCCCCTTCATGAATCTATGCTGCGTCTGCTTGATTGCACTATTCCTATCTAGATGTCCCGCTATTTCTTCCTTAATGATAGTTTCAAGCATTTTCCCCACTACGGATGTTAAACTAACCGGCCTGTAGTTACCTGCCTTTTGTCTGCCTCCTTTTTTAAACAGAGGCGTTACATTAGCTGCTTTCCAATCCGCTGGTACCTCCCCAGAGTCCAGAGAATTTTGGTAGATTATAACGAATGTCTCTGCTATAACTTCCGCCATCGCTTTTAATACCCTGGGATGCATTTCATCAGGACCAGGGGACTTGTCTACCTTGAGTCCCATTAGCCTGTTCAGCACTACCCCCCTAGTGATAGTGATTGTCTCAAGGTCCTCCCTTCCCACATTCCTGTGACCAGCAATTTTTGGCATGGTTTTTGTGTCTTCCACTGTGAAGACCGAAGCAAAATAATTGTTTCAGGTCTCAGCCATTTCCACATTTCCCATTATTAAATCCCCCTTCTCATCTTCTAAGGGACCAACATTTACTTTAGTCACTCTTTTCTGTTTTATATATCTGTAAAAGCTTTTACTGTTTTTATGTTTTGCGCAAGTTTACCTTCGTAATCTACCTTTCCTTCCTTTATTGCTTTTTTAGTCATTCTTTGCTGTCGTTTAAAATTTTCCCAATATTCTAGTTTCCCACTAACCTTGGTCACCTTATACGCATTGGTCTTTGATTTGATACTCTCCTTTATTTCCTTGGTTATCCACGGCTGGTTATCCCTTCTCTTACCGCCCTTCTTTTTCACTGGAATATATTTTTGTTGCGACTATCAAAGAGCTCCTTAAAAGTCCTCCACTGTTCCTCAATTGTGCCACCGTTTAGTCTGTGTTTCCAGTCTACTTTAGCCAACTCTGCCCTCATCCCACTGTAGTCCCCTTTGTTTAAGCATAGTATGCTCGTTTCTGACACAACTTCCTCACCCTCAATCTGTATTACAAATTCAACCAGACTGTGATCACTCATTCCGAGAGGATCTTTTACCAGGAGATCATTTATTTTTCCTGTCTCATTACACAGGACCAGATCTAGATAGCTTGCTCCCTTGTAGGTTCTGTACCATACTGTTCTAAGAAACAATCCCGTATGCATTCTATGAATTACTCCTCCAGGCTACCCCGTGCGATTTGATTTGACCAATCGATATGTAGGTTAAAATCCCCCATGACTACTGCCGTTCCTTTTTCACATGCCTCCATTATTCCCTTGATTATTGCCCGCCCCACCGTGAAGTTATTATTTGGGGGCCTATAAACTACACCCACCAGTGACTTTTTCCCCTTACTATCTCTAATCTCCACCCACAATGATTCAACATTTTGTTCATTCGAGCCAATATCGTCTCTCACAATTGCCCTGATATCATCCTTTATTAACAGAGCTAACCCACCTCCTTTCTCTTCTTATCTATCTTTCCGAATCGTCAGATACCCCTGTATCTTTAATTCCCAGTCTTGGCCACCCTGCAACCATGTTTCTGTAATGGCCACCAAATCATACCCATTTGTAATGATTTGTGCCGTCAACTCATTTACTTTATTTCGAATGCTGCTTGCGTTTAGGTAGAGTGTTTTAATATTAGTTTTTAATCTATGATTTTTAGTTTTGACCCCTCCTGCAGCCCCTTTATATTCAGTGGCCCTTTTTGATTTTTGCCTTGGGTTTCTCTGCCCTCCACTTTTACTCATCTCCTTTCTGTCTTTTGCTTTTGTCTTCCCTCTGTCTCCCTGCATTGGTTCCCATCCCCCTGCCATATTAGTTTAACTCCTCCCCAACAGCACTAGCAAACACTCCCCCCAGGACATTGCTTCCGGTCCTGCCCAGGTGCAGACCGTCCGGTTTGTACTGGTCTCACCTCCCCCAGAACCAGTTCCAATGCCCCAGGAAATTGAATCCCTCCCTACTGCACCACTGCTCAAGCCACATATTCATCTGAGCTATCCTGCGATTCCTACTCTGACTAGCATGTGGCACTGGTAGCAATCCCGAGATTACTACTTTTGAGGTCCTACATTTTAATTTAGCTCCTCGCTCCTTAAATTCATCTCGTATGACCTCATCCCTTTTTTTACCTATATCGTTGGTACCAATGTGCACCACGACAACTGGCTGTTCACCCTTCCTTTTCAGAATATCCTGCACCCGCTCCGAGACATCCTTGACCCTTGCACCAGGGAGGCAACATACCATCCTGGAGTCTCGGTTGTGGCCGCAGAAATGCCTATCTATTCCCCTTACAATCGAATCCCCTATCACTATCGCTCTCCCACTCTTTTTCCTGCCCTCCTGTGCAGCAGAGCCAGCCATGGTGCCATGAACTTGGCTGCTGCTGCCCTCCCCTGATGAGTCATCCCCCTCAACAGTACTCAAAACGGTGTATCTGTCAATAAAAGTCATCAGCAAAACAGATGATAGATAATGGTAAATAATGGCCGGGAATTTGTGGTTGGAATGATTGCAAAACTGTCAGCGTCGCCGTCATTACTGTGTAAAACTCACGACAACTTCTGGCATCTTCACGTGCAGTAAAACACAGAAATCAGGAGGTTGCTATCAGTGATAGCCTGCTCCTCCACATGGTGCATTTTTGCAGTTTTCGCCGATGGAATCAACACAGAATCAGTGATTTTATGTGAACTTCAACTTCTTACGTATTATTCTCACTGTAAAAACCACTGAAAAAGTTAAGCCTTGTTGAATGAGGTGTAATTGAATTTTTAACGCCTTAACAAAACATAATTACTGCTGAACAACCTCTCTGGTCCTGAAAAACTAATGTTATAAATGTGAGGTGTCATTCCTTCCATTCCATGATAAAAATGTCCTAGATTTTTGAAATTATAAAAATTAATTTTTATTTTATATTTTAAAGTTTTTTTTATGACATTTCGGCTTGTACCTTAATCCCATGTGCATGTTCCAATCTTTATTTTGCTTTCTGTAAAATAATTTAAAAATTATGAAAATCAGTGTTTTTTACTTCCTGGTTTGCTGTGTGAGAATTCTTCAATCTGATTGGCTGCTCAGCCTGCTTGATGATTTCACTGTTCCTGAATGCCTCAGATCCCCTATGGATGGCTCCAGATAGAAAATCACATCGGAATAAGGGAAATCAACATCACAGAACCCACTAAATCTTTGTGGGCCGCTTTCTTCGAGGGCAGCGGCAAGCGCCGTCCCTTTGCCTCTGACCGCAAACTCCGAGGCCATTGTATTCTGACTCCATGATCCAGGCCTGAACCAAATGCAAATTCTGTGTATTACATGTATCTGAGCCTATGTGGGTTAAAACTGTGCAATATTGGACCAGAATTTGCTGTCAAAATAACGGTGAGGCTAATGATGCTATATTGTTATTTATGCACAAATGGTACAGCAACTTCAGGCAAGGAGCAGATGCATGGGTAAATGCCAATATCCAAAAGTTGCTGTCCAAGTTGTGTGCTCTGCTGTTTCACTGTCTGCCTCATCAGTGACATGCGTTCAATGTCGTGAAGTTGCTGTATTTGTGTGGTAGATACGAACTAAACACGCTGCAGATATTTAGGACGCATGTAAGTACTTTTTTTTAAACAATGTGATAATTGTTAAATACTGCCAATCTACCTCTCTGGCACTGAAAATTAACTACTGTCAATGCGGAGCCTCATTCCTTCAGGTTTTGAACTTTTCGGGGAGATTTTAAAAATATAAACATTTTTTCAAATACCTACTTTTCCTTTCTGTTTTTTTTTCTCTCTCTCTCTTAATCCAACCTTTCTTTTTCTCTCTCTTTATTTCTCTTCCTGTACCTGATTTGACAATGACTTCACCCTCTTTAATTCACCCTCCTTCACAGTCTTTCCTGTGTGTATTTCCCAATCTTTAAAGTTCATTGGTTAAGGTGAGACCCTGTGGGTTGCCTGGTTCACTCAGGACCCAGATGCACTGTTTGTCTCTGCGCCGTTATCAGCTCGCACTTTCAGCAACTTAGTGGGCAATAATCCTTTGTGCTGATGGGTGCAGGGGCAAATCTGTCCAACAGCAGCCCCCTTTAGGTATCCCACCAAAGCAAACTCTGGCCCATTAACAATGAACGTACTAACATTTGAATGAAACTCCTTTGTTTGCTATTTTAATGAAGATGTTCCCTTATTTATTTTAGTAATCCAGAGGCCTGACCTAATAATCCTTATAAAACGAGTTCAAATGTCAATTTGAGAATTAGAATTCAGTTAAAAAAATCTGGAAAAGCTGGTATCAGCAAAAGTGACCATGAAACTGTCAGATTGTCATAAAAATCCTACTGGTTCACTACTGTCCTTTAGGGAAGGAAATCTGCCGTCCTTTCCCAGTCTCCTCTATATGTGACTCCAGACTCACACCAACATGATTGACTCTTAACTGCCCACTGAAGTGGCCTGGCAAGCCACTCGGGGCAACTAGGAATGGACAATAAATGCTAGCCTCACCTGTGACACCCACATCCCAAGATTGAATTCAAAATAAATTGAATGGAATTAATGTGAACCTGTTATAATGTTCATTATTAATATCAGACGATGTGATTTCAAATCCACAGGCTGTGTTGTTTTTATTACAGTTTTTTTTAATGCAAAAATTGGAGGTAATATTCTTCTTCAGAATTCTGCTTAAGAAATAGATTTTAAATTATGTTAGCAACATAGGTTGGCCATATGGTAGGAATAGTGTGCTGTTGAAAGGGGAGCTTCAAGATAGCTTCTGACAGTGCCTGGGGTTTGGCTCAGTCAGGGGAATATCAAGGGTTGGCCTGAATAGAGTGGTGATTTTTTATCAATATGGGTCATTGCTGTTTTGGGGATTGATGTTGTTGTTAGCTTGTTGTTTCATGCAGTGACCACAAAATATCTGTATTTTGTCTTTATGAAAAGTTATTATCCATCAATTGTGTCACTAAGTCTAAAACTAAAATATTGTGGGAAGGCTCGATATGATGCTGAATGTGGAGGAAGAGAATCACAGTACCCACACATTGAAATGCTAAACTGATCATATTCAAGTACGCAAGTGCTCTGGAAATGAAAGCAGAAAAAGTCATAAAGACAGTCATATGGAAACTGAAAATTGCAATCTCTTCTGAGAACGTAGGTGTCAATAATACATGTGAAAATGTATATGAAGAGGATGTTGCATATCTCTAGTGAACTTCTTTCTTGTGATACTTTACACCATGAGTAATGAAATAAAAAATTATTCTCCTCTGCTTGAAGAAGGGTTGAGAATGTGCAGATTTTCCACTGCGGCATTCCCAACACATGCTGTAAATACATATTGGGAAATATCCACAATCCATGATTTTCCGGCCATTCATTTTAATGACCAGAAAATCCCAGACTGTGATGTGCAATCTTTTTCAGTCTGAAATGTATATAGCGCCTTTCATGACCACTGAACCTCCCACAGCTCTTTACAGCCAATGAAGTACTTTTGAGTGTAGTCACTGTTGTAATGTAGGAAACACGGCAGCCAATTTCCTCACAGCAAGCTCCCACAAACAGCAATGTGATAATGATCACATAAAGGGGCCAAAATTGCCTCTTCCGATAAGGCCTCTGGCCACCTGAAAATGGCGGCCACGCGGCGACGCGGAATGCCCACACAGTCTCCGCGGAGGAGCTGCCATTTTGGAAATTGCCCTTCCTTTGCTTAGGAGCGGTGTCTGGGACCACTCCGCCTGTTTTCCCGCCGCGGGCGTACGCGCGCCAACCCTTTACCGACTGGCGGGGACCCCTTTGTGAAATTGCCCCGTTCCCAGAATGGCCCCGCGGGAGCGGCCGATTGGAGCTCCTGACGGCTTTTGCTGTCGGTACACTCTCTGTTGCATGGCGACGCGACCCTAAAGGGGAGGGCACACTGCTGGGGCCGCCATGTTATTTTCTTTGGCTGCAGGTTCAGCCAGGCACCCTCTCTTGGGTGCCAGGTTGCTGGCCTGGCTGAAACCCTCTCTGGTGGCCCAGTGTTTGCCACTAAAGTGGCTAGACAGTTTTCAGCGGCCCTCCCCTTTAACTGAAGGGTAGAGATGTGACACGCCAGGGCAATGATGTCATCAGCTGATGACTGACAGCATCTGCTACTCTACCCTGCCCCTACTTCTGCCCCCACGATGAGGCTACTTCCGCCCGGCTCCAAAAATTCCCCAAAGTGCTGAATTTTGACAGTTAGGGCGCCCCAATTCATGGAGCGTCCAAAGCACATCGAAACTGGTAAGTGTGCCTTGTTTCTGGCAGTGGGCAATTTTGGCCCTAAACTGTTTTAGATGTTGATTGAGAGATAAATATTGTCTGGGAGACTGGGGATAACTCCCCTGCTCTTCTTCAAAAGAGTGCCATAGGATCTTTTGCATCCACCTGAGAGAGCAGTTTAACGTCTCATCTGAAAGACGACACCTCCGACAGTACAGCACTCCCTCAGTACCTAGATTTCTTTGTTCTTGTCTCTGGAGTGGGACTGTGAACCCATAACCTTCTGACTCCGAGGCGAGAGTACTACCCACTGAGCCACAGCTGACACTGGAGTGCTGAAGTTGAAAATTGTGTTAATGGGGATCATACCAACCAGAAAGTTATCTGCTTCTACTTCATGTTTGTAATAAAAAGGCAACAAAAATGCTTTGATCATTTAACAACAATGGAGAAAGGTGGAAGACCACATCAATGCAATAAACATAGTACCCATTACTCTGGCAGCAGTGCAGGAAGACATTTGATAACCTCAGCAGGACTGTCAAGGTAAGATTCTCTTTCAAATCATTCTTACTTTTCTCGGCCCTGCACCAACCTCCATGTGCCCCAACACAAGGAATACTGTTTTCCCCTGTTTCCCATGCCTCTCCTCCAATTTCCACAGTACATTCCACTACACCTCCTTCTACTTGCACTTGCACAATTAGGACCAAACTACTGCCCTCACAATGACTGCCCTCTCTTGCCCACATGTATTATTAATCATGCACACTGTGCTAAGCTTCCTCAGACATCTCCAGAACCCTTCACCAGAAGGCAGGCTCATGCCCTCGCTCAGCTGAAGAGGACAGAAATGCAGATTTCAGGGGTTCATCCTTTCAAAGGAAAAATGCTCATTGTGCTCCACCAATTGCGTAATACCTTGGACTTCCTGCCAGAGACCTTCTTCAGTAGACGGAAGTTAACTCATCAGTCGGCCCCTCGTAACTCCTGTTGCTACAGAATGCCATACACCATTTTAGTTGAATTGGTAAAATTAAAATTAAAATTAAAACTAAAACCCAAGGGGGCTAGACTTTCCACTTCACGTCGCTGGGCTAGTGCCCATATAATTGCCCAAAGAGGCCTGCTATTGTCCATTTTGACTGAAAAGTGGAAAGTTGGGCCGGAACATCAGCGAAAAATTGTTCCCCCAACTTTTGTCTCACATTGCCGAGGTGATCGCCGAGGTGATCATCCACACATCGCCCAACCCAACTTTCGGCACATCGCCGGCATGTCACTGGGCTGATCACTCACCGAGAACATCGCTGCAGAACAGTTGTTTTTCCCTGTCCTTCCTCACAGAACTCGGCCCTGTGGACACCAGAGAGGAGGCTGTTTAAACAAGGGACTTATAATTTGTGAGTTATTTAAGGGCCTTTTACCGATAGATTCACTCACATTTATACTTATATTTATATTTCTATGTATATTTATTTATATTTTATATTTTTTTAGGACCAAGGGCATTTTTACCAACATTGATAGTGATAGTGATAATAGTGATAGTGATGGGGCCTGTAGCTTCTCTACCATTACTTGTAACTGCTCATATGCTGGCATGTGAAATTGAGTTAAGTGAAGGGGCCAATCGAAGAGGTGGCAGAGTAATGCAGAGGCAGAGGTGGCGAACGTACAGGGAAAAGCAATCTTACCTCAACTTGTCTGATAACGCGTGCCTTAAGGGGCTGCGCTTCTGGAAGGAGGTAATCGAAAAGATATGCCAGCTCATCAAGGGGGATCTGCAGCCTTCCAGCACCATCAGGATCGCACTGCCCATTGAGGTAAAGGTTACTGCAGCACAATCCTTCTACACATCGGGCTCCTTTCAGGCTTCAGCTGGCGACATCTGTGGTATCTCTCAGCACGCCACACACTGCTCCATTCGACAGTTGACTGAAGCCCTTTACTCTTGCAGGATGGACTTTATAAGCTTCCCTATGACCAGGGAGGCACAGACTGAGAGGGCTTTGGGTTTCTGAAGAATAGCAAACTGCCCCAAGGTGCAGGGAGCTATAGACTGCATGCACATCGTCCTGAAAGCCCCTTTACAGAACGCGGAGGTATTTCGTAACCGAAAGTGATTCCACTCCCTGAATGTGCAGCTTGTTGTCAACCACAACCAAATAATCATGGCAGTAAATGCTACATTTCCAGGCAGCATCCATAATATACACATCCTGCATGAGAGAAACATAGAAACATAGAAAATAGGTGCAGGAGTAGGCCATTCGGCCCTTCGAGCCTGCACCGCCATTCAGAAGATCATGGCTGATCACTCCCTCAGTACCCCTTTCCTGCTCTCTCCCCATACCCCTTGATCCCCTTAGCCGTAAAGGCCATATCTAACTTCCTCTTGAATATATCCAATGAACTGGCATCAACAACTCTCTGCGGCAGGGAATTCGATAGATTAACAACTCTCTGAGTGAAGAAGTTTCTCCTCATCTCAGTCCTAAATGGCCTACCCCTTATCCGAAGACTATGTCCCCTGGTTCTGGACTTCCCCAACATCAGGAACATTCTTCCCGCATCTAACCTGTCCAGTCCCTTCAGAATCTTATACGTTTCTATGAGATCCCCTCTCATCCTTCTAAACTCCAGTGAATAAAGGCCCAGTTGATCCAGTTCTCCTCATATGACAGTCCAGCCATCCCTGCAATCAGTCTGGTGAACCTTCGCTGCACTCCCTCAATAGCAAGAACGTCCTTCCTCAGATTAGGAGACCAAAACTGTGCACAATATTCCAGGCGAGGCCTCACTAAGGCCCTATAAAACTGCAGTAAAACCTCCCTGCTCCGATACTCAAATCCCCTAGCTATGAAGGCCAACATACCATTTGCCTTCTTCACCGCCTGCTGTACCTGCTGTACCGTGGCTATCAAGGGAAATCAGGGATAGTATTAAAGCCAAGGAAGTGGCATACAAATTGGCCAGAAATAGCAGCGAACCTGGGGACTGGGAGAAATTTAGAACTCAGCAGAGGAGGACAAAGGGTTTGATTAGGGCAGGGAAAATGGAGTATGAGAAGAAGCTTGCAGGGAACATTAAGACGGATTGCAAAAGTTTCTATAGATATGTAAAGAGAAAAAGGTTAGTAAAGACAAACGTAGATCCCCTGCAGTCAGAATCAGGGGAAGTCATAACGGGGAACAAAGAAATGGCGGACCAATTGAACAAGTACTTTGGTTCGGTATTCACGAAGGAGGACACGAACAACCTTCCGGTTATAAAAGGGGTCGGGGGGTCTAGTAAGGAGGAGGAACTGAGGGAAATCCTTATTAGCCGGGAAATTGTGTTGGGGAAATTGATGGGATTGAAGGCCGATAAATCCCCAGGGCCTGATGGACTGCATCCCAGAGTACTTAAGGAGGTGGCCTTGAAAATAGTGGATGCGTTGACAGTCATTTTCCAACATTCCATTGACTCTGGATCAGTTCCTATGGAGTGGAGGGTAGCCAATGTAACCCCACTTTTTAAAAAAGGAGGGAGAGAGAAAACAGGGAATTATAGACCGGTCAGCCTGACATCGGTAGTGGGTAAAATGATGGAATCAATTATTAAGGATGTCATAGCAGTGCATTTGGAAAGAGGTGACATGATAGGTCCAAGTCAGCATGGATTTGTGAAAGGGAAATCATGCTTGACAAATCTTCTGGAATTTTTTGAGGATGTTTCCAGTAGAGTGGATAAGGGAGAACCAGTTGATGTGGTATATTTGGACTTTCAGAAGGCGTTCGACAAGGTCCCACACAAGAGATTGATGTGCAAAGTTAGAGAACATGGGATTGGGGGTAGTGTACTGACATGGATTGAGAACTGGTTGTCAGATAGGAAGCAAAGAGTAGGAGTAAATGGGTACTTTTCAGAATGGCAGGCAGTGACTAGTGGGGTACCGCAAGGTTCTGTGCTGGGGCCCCAGCTGTTTACACTGTACATTAATGATTTAGATGAGGGGATTAAATGTAGTATCTCCAAATTTGCGGATGACACTAAGTTGGGTGGCAGTGTGAGCTGCGAGGAGGATGCTGTGAGGCTGCAGAGCGACTTGGATAGGTTAGGTGAGTGGGCAAATGCATGGCAGATGAAGTATAATGTGGATAAATGTGAGGTTATCCACTTTGGTGGTAAAAACAGAGAGACAGACTATTATCTGAATGGTGACAGATTAGGAAAAGGGGAGGTGCAACGAGACCTGGGTGTCATGGTACATCAGTCATTGAAGGTTGACATGCAGGTGCAGCAGGCGGTTAAGAAAGCAAATGGCATGTTTTGGCCTTCATAGCAAGGGGATTTGAGTACAGGGGCAGGGAGGTGTTGCTACAGTTGTACAGGGCATTGGTGAGGCCACACCAGGAGTATTGTGTACAGTTTTGGTCTCCTAACCTGAGGAAGGACATTCTTGCTATTGAGGGAGTGCAGCGAAGGTTCACCAGACTGATTCCCGGGATGGCGGGACTGACCTATCAAGAAAGACTGGATCAACTGGGCTTGTATTCACTGGAGTTCAGAAGAATGAGAGGGGACCTCATAGAAACATTTAAAATTCTGACGGGGTTAGACAGGTTAGATGCAGGAAGAATGTTCCCAAAGTTTATGGAAGTCCAGAACCAGAGGTCACAGTCTAAGGATAAGGGGTAAGCCATTTAGGACCGAGATGCGGAGGAACTTCTTCACCCAGAGAGTGGTGAACCTGTGGAATTCTCTACCACAGAAAGTTGTTGAGGCCAATTCACTAAATATATTCAAAAAGGAGTTAGATGAAGTCCTTACTACTAGGGGGATCAAGGGGTATGGCGAGAAAGCAGGAATGGGGTACTGAAGTTGAATGTTCAGCCATGAACTCATTGAATGGCGGTGCAGGCTAGAAGGGCCGAATGGCCTACTCCTGCACCTATTTTCTATGTTTCTATGTTTCTATGCCCACTTTCAGTGACTGATGAACCATGACACCCAGGCCTCGTTGCACCTCCCCTTTTCCTAATCTGCCGCCATCCAGATAATATTCTGCCTTCATGTTTTTGCCCCCAAAATGGATAACCTCACATTTATCCACATTATACTGCATCTGCCATGCATTTTCCCACTCACCTAACCTGTCCAAGTCACCCTGCAGCCTCTTGGCATCCTCCGCACATCTCACACCACCACCCAGTTTAATGGCATCCGCAAACTTGGAGATATTACACTCAATTCCTTCATCTAAATCGTTAATATATATTGTAAATAGCTGGGGTCCCAGCACTGAGCCCTGCGGCACTCCACTAGTCATTGCCTGCCATTCTGAAAAGGACCCGTTTATCCCGACTCTCTGCTTCCTGTCTGCCAACTATTCCTCTATCCACGTCAGTACATTACCCCCAATACCATGCGCTTTGATTTTGCACACCAATCTCTTGTGCAGGACCTTGTCAAAAGCCTTTTGAAAGTCCAAATACACCACATCCACTGGTTCTCCCTTGTCCACTCTGCTAGTTACATCCTCAAAAAATTCCAGAAGATTCATCAAGCATGATTTCCCTTTCATAAATCCATGCTGACTTGATCCGATCCTGTCACTGCTTTCCAAATGCGTTGCTATTTCATCCTTAATGATTGATTCCAACATTTTCCCCACTACTGATGTCAGGCTAACCGATCTATAATTACCTGCTTTCTCTCTCCCTCCTTTTTTAAAAAGTGGTGTTACATTAGCTACTTTCCAGTCCTTAGGAACTGATCCAGAGTCAATAGACTGTTAGAAAATGATCACCAATGCATCCACTATTTCTCGGGCCACTTCCTTAAGTACTCTGGGATGCAGACTATCAGGCCCCGGCGATTTATCGGCCTTCAATCCCATCAATTTGGATATATTCAAGAGGGAGTTAGATGTGGCCCTTATGGCTAAGGGGATCAAGGGGTATGGAGAGAAAGCAGGAAAAGGGTACTGAGGGAATGATCAGCCATGATCTTATTGAAAGGCGGTGCAGGCTCGAAGGGCCGAATGGCCTTCTCCTCCACCTATTTTCTATGTTTTTATGTTTCTATGTTTCTCTCCCCTCTCTCTCTCTCTCTCCCTCTTCAACAGCCTTCTGTGCATGTGTGGATGACCCCTGATCTCGCGAAACGCAGGAAAAGCTGTCCACCAAAAAAAAACGCGTGTGCAGAAGGCCGTTGCTCGGGAAGCTTTGCATCCCACTTTGCTGGGCGATCGTTGGGGCCGTTTCGCTTCGCTGGGCTGTCGCTGAGCTGAAAGTCGCGATCCAAAAAATGGGTGATGCTCCAGCGAACATGAAGGCTGACACATCGCCCATTTTTGGGACGATAGCCAGAAAAGTGGAAAGTCTAGCCCTTGCAAGTCTCTACTTGCCAGATGTTTTACAAACTTCAGTATTTTGCAATATGACAACTTATTGAATCTTAAAATTTATATTTATACATAAACCATTAAACAGAAATTTGTTATTCTGATTCTGTTTCTATTCTCACACATTTTTAATAGTGTTCCCTGGAGTATTTCATTAAGATTGGTTCTGGCATTGAGTTTAAACTAAACCAAGCTTCCAGACATCAGCCAATTCACTCACCCCTACAGCAATATATATGTAGGTCAGAAATCGTTGATCATTAAAGTTAAATATAGACTAACAGTTGGCTGGAAGTGTGTACCAAGTCATTAGCACAATCTCAGGCTTCCGAAAAGTTAATGCAGTCGTCAGAGCCAGGAGATTGTGTTACAGTCGTCACACACTCCCTGACATCTGTTATTTTATACAGCAGCACTCTGGGCAGGTGAACTGCTCCCTGATCTCCAGCAAAGTTACTCTTGAACCACAACTGTCCCGACTGACTCCCAGTAGATTTTTGAACAATAAGGGAGTCAAGGGTTATGGGGAACGGGCAGGGAAATGGAGTTGAGGCCAAGATCAGATCAGCCAAGATCTTATTGAATGGCGGAGCAGGCTCGAGTGGCCAAATGGCCTACTCCTTCTCCTATTTCTTATGAATTTGCAACCATCTGTAACATAACATATTGGAGTATAATATCCTCACCACCAATGTTTAAAGGTTAATATATGGTTGGCTTCCAAAGGTTTGTATTTATGATTGTTAAATCATGTGAAAGGGAGACTGGATAGGATAAGGATTATAAAGAAACCACTTTTCTATATTACCATCATGTGACAGGAAGGGAATGGTTTTTATATATTGATTTGGCTTTGTGCAACCAATCCAATTCCTGCACGAATCAACACCTTCTGAAGATGAGAAAAAAGTAAGTAATTTCTGAGGTGGAAGATAACTTTCAGCACAGTAATCATAAAATCATACAGCATGGAAGGAGGCCATTTTGGCCCATCATGCCTGCACCAGCCAACAAAGAGCTATCCAGCCTAATTCCACTTTCCAGCTCTTGGTCCATAGCCCTGTAGGTTACAGCACTTCAAGTGCACGTTTTAAAAGTGTATTTTTTAAATGTGGTGAGGGTTTCTGCCTCTACCACCCTTTCAGGTAGTGAGTTCCAGACCCCCACCACCCTCTGGGTGAAGAAATCTCCCCTCAAGTTCTAGGAACATAAGAAATGGCTGGTGGCAGCCAGCTAGGCTCCCAATAAGTCATCACAGGTGTACCAAATTAAGTAAACAAGGGGGTTATAAAACCCAATGGGGGAGAAATTCATTTTAGCCAGTAATGTTGCCAGTGTCACCGAAAATTGGAGTTAACAGCTGCTGAAAATGGCCGCAACACAAATGGAACAAAATTCATCTGAGGGACTGGAGATTGTTGGCACAGCACTTACTTGCCATGCAACACTGTCTGGTGGTATCAGTAGGATAGGCAAAGGCATACACAAGACACTCACTTAGAGAATGCGTAAGGGTGATTAGCTGATTTCTTGATGTCACATTCAATGGATAGATGTATACAGGTGATGCTTTATGGTGGCTTTTATTTCAGCATCTTGGCTAAGCGGATGGTCAGTAACAGAGGAAAGATAAGATGTGGGACAAATGTTGAAAGGGGAATTGGGATTGTGATCACTGGGACCGCTGGCAGATGATTCCATCATGGATATCCCAGCTACAAAGGGGCTGTCTGGGATACATCCTTCCATCTGAATCCTCCTCTTCTGTGTCTTCCACTTCCCTCTGCAAGCGGGTGTTGTAATATGAAATGATAGCATAAAATTCTAGAAATACTCTGCTAAGCAGGCAACATCTTGACCTGAGATGTGAACTCTGTTTTTCTCTCCACAGATGTTGCATGACCTGCTGCATATTTGCTGGCTGTTCTGTCTTCTCAAAGGCCTTCATTTACCATCCAAACCCTTGCAAGCATCCAGCAGCATTCCCTACACACTAAAAAACAAATTCACATCTATTTCAGCAAGCCACTACTTTAATAAAATAACAATAAAAAGTCCATAACCTTAAATCCAGACTTACCTGAACGATGTGTGTGTCACTTTAAGAGCTTCTGCCAGTCTGCTTGCACACCAGGTTAACATGGCCTGCTTAGGACCCAGTGCTGAATTTAGCGCTGGGGTCGAAGTTCATGCTTGTGACGTAAAGTTGGCGTTTCATGCCGGTTTACGTCACAACGCCACCATTTTGCCCAGCATGGCACTGCCAGTTACCAGCAGCGCAAAGGTAAGGACAAAACCAGCAGCCACTGTGGGAACCACCAGCAGCTGGAGGCCATTTAATGGCACTATGGAGTGGCACTAGCACCAAAAATGTCTCGCCCAATGTTTCATATTGGGCAGACCTTCAGGGAGGAGAGTCAGAGGTCTGTGATCGGTGTAGTGTGGTGTAGTGCGCTAAGACAACACAACAGGAAAAGTGTGCAGGAGTGCTGAAGTGCCTTTAGTTGAATTGATGTTGAGAACATGAGAGGGTGATACAAATGCTGGCCAAAGTGACACAAGAGACACTTGACCACAAGGAGGACGTCAATACCTCGGTGTATACACATTTTGGAAGTAGAGCAGTCTGATTTAACTTGCATGCATAAAGATGGGGCCACTATATATCACATTACGAAGTTAGGATAAAATGGTTAACTGTCCAATTAATCTGTCCAGAAACGTCTTCCTGGCTGCTCTGGGATTTTGCTCCATCTCTCACTGAAAGCTAGTTGGTAGCATTGTGAAGGCAGCACTAAGCTTTACTGTGGTTGGAATTGGATTATGACCAAAATTTGTACAGCCCTCAAGTGGTGGGTTCTTAAACTCTGCAGACTTTATTTCTGTGAATTCTAAATGCAGAAAATGTATTTCTACAAACCTATATATAGTCAATTGCTGTTAATTGATTGAATTTTGAAAAAATATTAAACAAATTCTTTTACCGTCACGTGTCCCTTTATTCAGCTGCAGTATTCATTTCCTGCATTGCAGGATTGTTCGGTATGCCTAAAATTTATTCCCTGTCCTAAAATTAATTTTTTTTTAAATGCCAATAAAATAAAGAGGTTTAAGAACTTAAATACGAATAGAAGTGTAAGATCATTGAAAGTCACTGCTGTGATTAAATGGGTCACTTATCTGGCTTATGGACTTCGTTACAGGTATTTAATAAAGATTCATTCAGCGTGCAGGGCTACACACAAAGTTTGGGGAAATTGAAATGAACAATACATAGAAACATAGGAAATGCTAGATGAAAAAAAGACTAAATTCCATCTAGTTCATATTCCACCATTCTCGTAGTTCCATAATGCAATGATAAAGGAGTTGTTGACTAATCACAGCCATCAACCTCTATCAATTAGTTTACAACAGACACAGACTTGAGGTACGGACAACCGCAACCTTGGAAACCATAAGTCTAAAGTCACCTGTTCCTCCCAAGCATGTCACGTCTCAAATTACTCATATGCCGTATCCCACGGTGTTATTTCCTGAAAGAAATCTATCTAATTTGCATTTGAATGAATCAATACGAACTGCTTCCACCATCTCCCCGGGGAGTCAGTTCCATCGATTAACGACTCACTCACTGAAATATTGGCCGAAATTTTGTGCACCTCGGTGGGTGGATGATGAAGGCGGTTCACGACCCTGCAGCTGGCTCCAGCCCCCTGCAGAAAACAAACTTACGTTAATAGGGCGCATTAAGCCCTCCCAGCGCGTTACCAGCCCAATTAAATGGAGCGGGTCTGGTGACATCATTCATGATGCATTTTCAGCCGGGATCTTTGAAGGGACCATGGTCACATTAGATTTGATGTTTACTCTAACATAGTGCTGTCAGTGCACTACAGCATGGGAGTGCTGCAAACACTGACAATGACGGCACAGAGGCAGAGGGCTGCACCCAGGTTCTCCCAAGACTCCCTCTTTATACTTATGGAGGGAGTCAGAGCACGCAGAGAGGTTCTCTTCTCTTCCCGTGGGCGGAAGAGACCTCCCCAGGAGACCAAAACAGCCTGGTTTCAGATTGCAGAGGAGGCCACAAGCAGGGATGTGTTCAGGAGGATCTGGCTGCAGTGTCGCAAACATTTCAATGATCTCATTAGAGCAGGAAACATTAATACAAAGCCACACTCAACTTCATTCTGCTGTGTCTTTCATCACATCACCATCAGTCGGCCTTCCCAACCCTACTCCTGCACATCCTTAAATTTCCTGCATTACAACAGTGACTACATTCCAAAAGTACTTAATTGGCTGTAAAGTGCCTTGAGACATCCAGTGGTCATGAAAGGTGCTATATAAATGCAAGTCTTTCTTTCTTGTTTATTTCTTTTCTTACTCACACTAACATACTTTGCATATCTCCCATCCCACTCTCTCTCTATCTACATTATCACATCCCCATCTCACAAGCCACCCTTCACACTCACCCTCATCCTAATGCAATCATCATCATCATCACAGGCAGTCCCTCGAAGTGAGTTCTCAGGTGACTGAACAGTCCAATACGGGAATTCCAGTCTCTGTCACAGGTGGGACAGACTGTTGTTGAAGGAAAGGGTGGGTGGGGAGTCTAGTTTGCCGTACGCTCCTTCCGCTGTCTGCGCTGGTTTTCTGCACGCTCTCGGCGACGAGACTCGAGGTGCTCAGCGCCCTCCCGGATGCACTTCCTCCACTTAGGGCGGTCTTTGGCCAGGGATTCCCAGGTGTCGGTGGGGATGTTGCACTTTATCAAGGAGGCTTTGAGGGTGTCATTGAAACGTTTCCTCTGCCCACCTGTGGTTTGCTTACCATGTAGGAGTTCCGAGTAGAGTGCTTGCTTTGGGAGTCTTGTGTCGGGCATGCAGACAATGTGGCCCACCCAACGGAGCTGGTCAATTATCATCAGTGCTTCGATGCTGGGGATGTTGGCCTGGTTGAGATCATCATCACCATAGGCAGTCCCTCAGAATCGAGGAAGACTTACTTCCATTCTAAAAATGAGTCCTTAGGTGGCTGAACAGTCCAATACGAGAACCACAGTCCCTGTCACAGGTGGGACAGATAGTCGTTGAGGGAAAGGGTCCGTGGTTGGGACTGGTTTGCCGCATGCTCTTTCCGCTGCTTGCGCTTGATTTCTGCATGCTCTCGGCGATGAGACTGTGGCTGAGAACACTGATATTGGTGTGTCTGTCCTCCCAGGGAATTTGCAGGATCTTGTGGAGACATCGTTGATGGTATTTCTCCAGTGATTTGAGGTGTCTACTGTACATGGTCCACGTCTCTGAGTCATACAGGAGGGTGGGTATCACTAATAGCCCTGTAGGCCATAAGATTGGTGCCAGATTTGAGGGCCTGATCTTCGAACACTCTCTTCTTCAGACGACCGAAGGCTGCACTGGAGCACTGGAGGCAGTGTTGGATCTCGTCGTCGATGTCTGCCCTTGCTGATAGTAGGCTCCCGAGGTATGGAACGTGGTCCACGTTGTCCAAGGCCGCGCCATGGATTTTGATGACCGGGGGGCAGTGCTGTGTGGTGGGGTCAGGTTGGTGGAAGACCTTTGTCTCATGGATGTTTAGTGTAAGGCCCATGCTTTCGTACGCCTCGGTGAAGATGTTGACGATGGCTTGGAGTTCAGCCTCTGAGCGTGCGCAGATGTAAGCCTACTGTACAGAGAATGGGATGGTCTTGGATCTGGCCTGGAGGCGACGAAGGTTGAACAGGTTCCCACTGGTTCTTTAGTTTTGTTCCACTCCAGCGGGGAGCTTGTTGAGAGTGAGATGGAGCATTGCAGCGAGGAAGATCGAGAAGTGGGTTGGCGCGATGATGCAGCCCTGCTTGACCTCGGTCCGGATGTGGATTGAGTCTGTGGTGAATCCCTTGGTCAGGATCTCGGCTTGCATATCATCGTGGAGCAGGTGGAAGATGGGGACAAACTTTTGGGAGCAGCCGAACGAAGGAGGACGCTCCATAGTCCCTCGTGGTTAAGTGTCAAAGGCCTTTGTGAGATCAAAGAAGGCCATGTACAAGGGTTGGTGCTGTTCCCTGCATTTCTCTTGCAGTTGTCGCGCCATGAAGATCATGTCCATTGTACCCCATAGCGGATGGAATCTGCACTGTGACTCCGGGAGGAGCTCCTCAGCCACAGGGAGAAGACAGATGAGGAGGATTCTAGCGATGACTTTCTCAGTGGCCGACAACAGGGAGATTCCTCTGTAGTTGCCGCAGTCGGACTAGTCCCCTTTTTTAAAGATGGTCATGATTACGGCATCTCTGAGATCTCCAGGCATACACTCCTCTTTCCAGATGAGAGAGATGAGGCGAGTCAGGGTGTCCCTGGAGATGGAGCACGCGGTGTCCATCGGTGAGAGGTGGGCACCGGAGGGACTGGAGTGCATCATCACCCCCGGCAACCAAATCTTAATTTGATTTAAGATTACCGTAAAAAGTTTAATTTGTTCAATGTGTCGGTTTTAGTGCCCCCCTTTAATCAGGGGGCACTTGATTTACAGGTGCAACTTAAAATAGTTGAGAGTGATGAGGTCATACATTCGAGCCATTAGTGCCTCTCCACCATACTTTAGTGCCTCAGCAGGGATTTCATCTGCTCCCGACACCTTGCTGTTCTTGTTAATCATACCAACTAACAACACACAAGGGTAGCCATTTGGGTGTTTTACCCAATGTTTCTGTAAAGTTTCATTTAATGTGGTGTCAAACATAAAAATCTTTATTGTGCCCCCCGTGATGGTGATGAGTGTGAAAGGAATAGCATGGTCATTGTAGGAGTGATTTATGTTGTCGGTGTGGGGTGGTGCCAACCTGACACATCATTTGGCAGCCATATGGGTGTACAGCACAAAGTTAACTAAATCTGGCCATGATGAGGCCATCCCTGGCCTCCCAGGCAACAATGTGCTCAGGTAACACTCTCCGTCCTGTGCAGCTTGAGGTGATTGCGGAGAAGGTTTGTGTGTTGTTGCCGCTGCTTGTGTGCCTAGGTGCGGCTGATTTGGGGCTGATCATGGCTGGAATCTACAGATCAAGGTGAGAGAGTTGATGGAATAGATGGCAAGTGAAGTAGAGGTGACTGAAGAATTCTGTCAATGGTAAGAGAGAGTTCTTCCAATGAGGTGATACTGCATGGAGAGTGGGAAGTGGAAAGGCTGCAGATTCTGTGCTTGAAATGGACTGAGATGCAGCTTGTGGCTGAGGAATCTGTCAGGTGGGAGCTTTTACTGTATATTTGAAGCTATTAAGTAATCAGTTGATCGTGGTCCGATTCTGAGGACCAAGGTGAGACAGTATAAATGGCACCCATGTTGATGGAATAGGTGAAGTACAAATGACAGGTGAGAGAGTACTTCTAATAAGGTGAGACTGGATGGAGACTTGCAGCCTGCAGAATCTGTGCTGGAAATGGACTGAGCAACAGCTTCTGCCCGAGGAAAGTGATCACCTGTCAGGTGGGAGCTTTTATTGTACATTTGATGCTGTCAGGTAATCAGCTGGAGCAATGGCCACTGAACTCCTGCCTCAGGTTTGACAGACATGGTCCCCAAGCAACGTGGTTGCTGTGGCCTTGCAGTTAAATTTTAAAAGTAAGTTTAAAAAGCCTGTTATGGATCTGACAACTAGCTGTTAATCGTCTCAATTGGGTCCCCTGGTACTGCCGGTGGGGCCGGCTCCACGGTGATACACACGCCTGGGGGAAAGGTACCTGGGGTTGGGATTACAGCGGGTTAAAAATAACAACTTTCCCAACCGACCCGCCACCGATCACGTCCGCTACCACCCTGGAAAATTCCGGCCACTGTTTCCGCAGATCAGTTTTGAATTGACTCCCCTTGATGCACAGATTTAAGCAGCAGGTTAAACTTAGAAACTTTCAGAGTTCGTTAATAAGTCATTCATCAGAGTAACTTTCCATAAATAATCACACTGCAGATGCTAAAACCATGGCCAGAGTGAAGTGGGGGATTCTCTGGCTGGCTGCTCTGCACATTTCGGACCAATAGTTTTTCCTTAGTGGGGGGGTGGACAGGGGAGGGGGTGCTGAGTAAGGAGAGCTGTGAATTATTTGTAGTATTGATACTGTGGAATCATGCATATTTGACCTGGATGAAGAATAACTAAAATAATTTTACTTGGGGCCTTAACAACCAGAAAGGGGAAACAATTTCTTTCTGTTTGACTGGATTTTCTTTTGGAAAATGCTGAAATTAGCAAAAGTTTAATAACAAAAAGAATTAAGAATCGTAAGTCCTACATTTGATGGTTCGACATTAAAAACTCGAGTCAATGTGAGACTGTAATCTACTGAACTAATCAAGCATAAAGGCAAGGGCATTTGAATCTAAATTGTAACCGATTATTGTAATCCTGTATAAATCACTGGTGATGACATATTAGAAACACTGATTGCAAATTTTGGACACCTTGCGGCCCGAGGACACCTATAAGGCCCGAGGCTGCCTGAAAGCGGCGACTATGGGTCGGAGCGGACTGACCACTGAGTCTCCGCGGAGGGGCCGACAGTTTAGAAATTGACCTTCCTCAGGTTTGGACCGTCCTGCCCGTTTCCCCGCCGCATCGTGCACGCGCCGACCCCTTACCAACCGGCGGTGACCCCTTTCTGAATTTGCCCCGTGGGAGATTGCCCCTGTTGAAAATTGCCCCGCAGGAGCAGTGCTGCCGCCGGTCAGTGCCACTGACAGCTTTTGTTGTCGGTTCCCTTTCTGTGGCTGGAAGGCGTGGCTGCCCTTAATGGGGAGGTGGCGCTGCTGGTGACTCCATTGTATTTGTTACTGTCGGCCGGCTGCCAGGTTGGGCCGACAATTATGCCCGCGGATTCGGCTGGGCCGCCAACAGGCAGCCTGGCACCCCCTCTTGAGTGCCAGGCCGCTGGCCCCGCTGAAACCCTCCCTGGTGGCCCAGTGTTTGCCACTAAAATGGCTGCAGAGTTCGCGGTGACCCTCCCCTTTAACTGATGGGGAGGGGCATTGTGACGCGCCAGCACAATGACATCATCAGTGCGGTGCTGATGACTTGGAGCGTCAGACACTCTGACCCACCCCCAGTTCTGCCCCACTAGTGACGGCCACTCCGACCCACCCCCACTCCCGCCCCGCTAGTGACAACCACTCCGACCTGCCCCCACTCCCGACCCACTAGTGACAACCACTCCGACCTGCCCCCACTCCCGCCCCACTAGTGACGGCCACTCTGTCCCACCCCCAGTTCTGCCCCACTAGTGACGGCCACTCCGACCTGCCCCCACTCCCGCCCCGCTAGTGACGGCCACTCCGACCTGCCCCCACTCCCGACTCACTAGTGACAACCACTCCGACCTGCCCCCACTCCCGCCCCGCGAGTGACGGCCACTCCGACCTGCCCCCACTCCCGACCCACTAGTGACAACCACTCCGACCTGCCCCCACTCCCGCCCCGCTAGTGACGGCCACTCCGACCTGCCCCCACTCCCGCCCCGCTAGTGACAACCACTCCGACCTGCCCCCACTCCCGACCCACTAGTGACAACCACTCCGACCTGCCCCCACTCCCGCCCCACTAGTGACGGCCACTCTGTCCCACCCCCAGTTCTGCCCCACTAGTGACGGCTACTCCGACCTGCCCCCACTCCCGCCCCGCTAGTGACGGCTACTCCGACCCACCCCCACTCCCGCCCCACTAGTGACGGCTACTCCGACCTGCCCCCACTTCCACCCCAATGATGAGGCCACTTCCCAAAAAACCCACAAAGTGCTGAATTTCTCCAGATTGTCTGCCCCGTGCATTGTGGTAGGTGCCACCTGTTTTGGGCGGTGGGCAATTATGGCCCCCCCTACCATTAAAAGGATATTTATGCATTGAATAAGGTACAGAGAAGAATGAAAGGGATGATTCCTGGGTTCTAAGTTATGCGGAGAACCACAAGGAGCTGAACTTGCTTTCATGGGGGACAAAAGCAAATTGAGAGGAGACACTATCCGGATCTTTGTCAGGGAGAGAGACATGGATAACTTGGATGTAAGTAGAGCGCAGAACTACAATCTCTTCTTGGGGTCTCTTCTGCCTTTGTGTGTGGGTGTGAGCGAATGCAAACAAGTTGTCTGGCTTGGGACCTTAACAGCCTTCAAACTATATTCTTTATAGGACAATGAATGTCTTAATATTGTCACTTCCTACCAGATGGCTCTCAAAGAATGCAAGTTTTCAAACAGGCGTTACATCTAATGACTGGGATCTCAAATTATGCTTCGATTTAAAAATACTAACCAGTTGCACACTGTCATCATTAACATTTCCTGCGTATTACAGATGTTGGCTGTCACCACTCATTATGTGAATGTCAGTTTCCCCTAGTGTTGCCTTTGTTCCAATTTGTTTGACAGTTCCTTTTCCAAAGGTGTCAGGGGTTGCTTGGACCAGGGATAAATGTGGCAAGCTCTCACTATAGGGTAAATTCAGCAAGTCTGTGCTACCAGCATGGAGTCTAAGATGGGACCATGGTTCAAGATAGCTCATTTAAAACTATATATCTTCAAATATTGAACGCAATTAATTTCTCATTTCATAATTGTTGTTAGATGTTTTTCATGTTTTATATTTAATGTATTTCACCAAGTAATGTAATGGTGAGTTTAATAACATTTTTATTAAGATTTGTATTTATTTGTAACTTTTATATAATCCTTTAGGTTAATGGTTCTTTTTAATCACTTCATTATCAGTGTATTTTTTCTTCTCGGCCAATCTACACCATTTCATATTAAGTTCTGACTTCTTCAGGCTGCTACTTCCTTGGTGCAATTCTTAAGGGGCAATTACTTTGCTGCTTTTGTGCCAATGTGAAGCAGTTTTGGATACAGGTTGATACAAAAGCAGTGGAAAAGTTGAGTAGTCAGGTTAATGCAAGTAGAGCAGTAGATCAGTCTGAAGACAAGAGACATGGGGGTAAAATTAGACGCGGGCAGGAATGCAAAACCACCGGTGGTGTAACTGTGGCCTGTTTTACGTTCTGCCCGATATTCACTTCCATTAACTTCAATATAACACAATATCCGGCATATCATAAACAGTCAGCAAATGCAATTCTGCCTGTTTTGCGTCCCCATCCATATCCAATTTCACCCTCAAAAGATGATGGGGTAGAAATTGACCTCTGCCTGAATGGGGTGCACCTTCCGTTTTTTGAAGTTTTACTCCACCGCTTGCCATTCCATCGATATTCGGCACTTGGAAGTTTTTTTTGGGTTGCGACTGAGGGATGGAAGTGCCCTTGCAGCTGGCCGGCTGTCCCGGTCACTTATCAGCACCGCGCTAAAGATATCACGCGTCACAACATCGCTCCCCTTCAGTTAAAGGGGAGAGCTGCTGCAAGCTCCGCATATTTTAAATTTAGGTCCACTGGGCCACCAGTGAGGGTTTTGGCCAGGCCAGCATCCTGGCACCCAAGAGCGGGTGCCAGGCTGCCTGTTGGCGGCCCAGCCGAACCCAAGGGCATAATTGTCGGGCCGACAATTAAAAATAAAATGGCGTCACCATCAGCGCCACCTCCCCTTTAAGGATGGCCGTGCCACCAACCAAAAAGGACCAACAAGGAGTGCACCGACACAGAAAGCCATTGGGGGCAGCGTCGCTCCCACAGGGCAATTCCGCAAAAGGGATATTTCCCACGAGGCAATTTCGGAAAGGGGTCACCGCTGGTTGGAAAGGGGTCGGCGCGTGCACGGCACAGCGGAAAATGGGCGGAGCAGTCCCCGACACCGCTCCACCCCTGATGAACGGCAATTTGCAAAATGGCGGCCCCCTCCGCGGAGAGTCGGCAGTCATTCCGCGCCACCCCGTGGATGCTGCTATCGGGAGGAGCAAGTTCGGCTCCGATGTCAAAAAACTAATCTCACATTGCTGGGATTTCATTTCAGGCACAGTATAACTGGGGTGGGGGCAAAACAGCCAGGCTTGTTGCTCCGACTCAGTATCCACTACTGGAAGGGTATTTGTACAGATGTTGGGTGAGGACTGGACTGAGCCATTCCATGGTAAAATGGCCTCACAATGCTGTCTGAGGCATGAATAAACAGGTAATGAAAACACAGTCCAGTATATGTCAATGTTTTGAGGACAAGAATGGAGGAAAAAGGCTGCAGACAATGGAATAAACAGCAATTTTCAAGAAAATCATTTATGTGATATATTTTAAAAGCTCATTAATATTTTGTAAAATCAAAAGGGTCCATGGAGTTATTCACGTGTGCTGAGGTATCTGCCTCCAGAGCTATGCTTTCTTGTAGTTCTGGCATCTGATTGGTCCCAGTTAAGCATATGATGGATAATACCATGTGGTTGGTACGAAACTAATCCAAAAGCCAACAAGAATTCTACATTAATTCATAGTCACAAAATCTTTATAGAAACATAGAAACATAGAAACATAGAAAATAGGTGCAGGAGCAGGCCATTCAGCCCTTCTAGCCTGCACCGCCATTCAATGAGTTCATGGCTGAACATGAAACTTCAGTACCCCCTTCCTGCTTTCTCGCCATAACCCTTGATCCCCCGAGTAGTAAGGACTTCATCTAACTCCCTTTTGAATATATTTAGTGAATTGGCCTCAACTACTTTCTGTGGTGGAGAATTCCACAGGTTCACCACTCTCTGGGTGAAGAAGTTTCTCCTCATCTCGGTCCTAAATGGCTTACCCCTTATCCTCAGACTGTGACCCCTGGTTCTGGACTTCCCCAACATTGGGAACATTCTTCCTGCATCTAACCTGTCTAAACCCGTCAGAATTTTAAACGTTTCTATGAAGTCCCCTCTCATTCTTCTGAACTCCAGTGAATACAAGCCCAGTTGATCCAGTCTTTCTTGATAGGTCAGTCCCACCATCCCGGGAATCAGTCTGGTGAATCTTCGCTGCACTCCCTCAATAGTAAGAATGTCCTTCCTCAAGTTAGGAGACCAAAACTGTACACAATACTCCAGGTGTGGCCTCACCAAGGCCCTGTACAACTGTAGCAACACCTCCCTGCCCCTGTACTCAAATCCCCTCGCTATGAAGGCCAACATGCCATTTGCTTTCTTAACCGCCTGCTGTACCTGCATGCCAACCTTCAATGACTGATGTACCATGACACCCAGGTCTCGTTGCACCTTCCCTTTTCCTAATCTGTCACCATTCAGATAATAGTCTGTCTCTCTGTTTTTAACCACCAAAGTGGATAACCTCACATTTATCCACATTATACTTCATCTGCCATGCATTTGCCCACTCACCTAACCTATCCAAGTCGCTCTGCAGCCTCATAGCATCCTCCTCGCAGCTCACACTGCCACCCAACTTAGTGTCATCCGCAAATTTGGAGATACTGCATTTAATCCCCTCGTCTAAATCATTAATGTACAATGTAAACAGCTGGGGCCCCAGCACAGAACATTGCGGTAACCCACTAGTCACTGCCTGCCATTCTGAAAAGTACCCGTTTACTCCTACTCTTTGCTTCCTGTCTGACAACCAGTTCTCAATCCACGTCAGCACACTACCCCCAATCCCATGTGCTTTAACTTTGCACATTAATCTCTTGTGTGGGACCTTGTCGAAAGCCTTCTGAAAGTCCAAATATACCACATCAACTGGTTCTCCTTTGTCCACTTTACTGGAAACATCCTCAAAAAATTCCAGAAGATTTGTCAAGCATGATTTCCCTTTCACAAATCCATGCTGACTTGGACCTATCATGTCACCATTTTCCAAATGCGCTGCTATGACATCCTTAATAATTGATTCCATCATTTTACCCACTACTGACGTCAGGCTGACCGGTCTATAATTCCCTGTTTTCTCTCTCCCTCCTTTTTTAAAAAGTGGGGTTACATTGGCTACCCTCCACTCGATAGGAACTGATCCAGAGTCAATGGAATGTTGGAAAATGACTGTCAATGCATCCGCTATTTCCAAGGCCACCTCCTTAAGTACTCTGGGATGCAGTCCATCAGGCCCTGGGGATTTATCGGCCTTCAATCCCATCAATTTCCCCAACACAATCTCCCAACTAATAAAGATTTCCCTCAGTTCCCCCTCCTTACTAGACCCTCTGACCCCTTTTATATCCGGAAGGTTGTTTGTTTCCTCCTTCGTGAATACCGAACCAAAGTACTTGTTCAATTGGTCTGCCATTTCTTTGTTCCCCGTTTTGACTTCCCCTGATTCTGACTATAAATAAGATCCTGGCAGGTTTAGAAACTGACATTGAATGTATTGCTTTAAGTTAGTATGCAATAAAACTGGGACCAAAAATGACTTCTTGCACACATGTTGTACATGGTTTCAGAGATCAAAATAGGCTGCATTGATTGAATTAACCCACCTTGTAATAATTGGCTAAATTGGAGTTTTTAGCTCATTACCAGTAATCTCTTCCAGGTGTGTTAAACCTGTTATCAGAAAACTCTAGAGTAGCACGAGGATCCCAGGCTGCAATATTCTGCTTGACAGGCAGTGTGCAGTAAAACTACCCATTCTGACTATCAGGAGAAGTTGCAGCCTCTAAAATAATTTCACACCTGAAAGGAGGTTTTATCCGGAAAAAGTCCAATGAGTTGAAATTAAGAATGTCTTGCCTTCTTTACGTAGATCAACTTATTTTTGTGCCAGAAACAGCAGATGTTTTTGCGACAGAAAGTACGAAGGCATCGTGCCAAGAATAGCAGTCATTAGGAATCCACAGACTGTAAAAAGATACACGCATTATCTAGGGGGTTGGGTTAGATTATATATAAGTCAGCCTCTTGTCTGACCTTGATCAGCTATTGACCACACTGCTCCCTCAGGCCCATTTGGTAATAGTTTCTCTAATAGAGTCAAACAGGGAAGTGCGAGGACTGAGTCGTGACCCACACCAGTGCGAACAGGAGCAGATCCTTATCACTTAATATGGCAATGGCACACAATTTTTAACTGACATGCTGATGTGAAAAATGAAATGCAGGTGTTTTCCAAGTACACAAGGAAATGCAGTTGTGTGACTTTTTTTCTGAATAGTGTTAAACCAAGGACGATTTACTCTAATGCTTAAAATATCACAGGCAGAGATCATGGCAAATATTTTTGCAAGCCAACTGAAATGATGATCATCCAGATCTAACATAAAAGGCAAATTGAATTTAATTATGCCAAATTGAATTAATTAAGAAAAACATTTTTTTTGACCCAATTTGAATTTGTGTGGTCCGTTCCGTCACAAAAATCCGTACGCTGCTATTTCTTTCAGTTTTTCATGTTTTTTAAATTATTCAACGTATCTGACTTGTTTTGATTTCAATAATAATCTCTGAAGCAATCCTTTCCCTGGAGAGTTATGTGAGACACTTGTGCCTCTAGTCGTTGGATCAGAGAGGACAGGAGGGGGCTATCAATACAAAGCACCTGTTTCCCTCCTGGTCTTCGCGGGCCTTGGGATTTCTTCTGGTCCATACTTACAGCAATAATTGGCCATTATCGTTAGCCTGTACCCAACACACAATAAAATCTCACAAACCCACACAGGGTCAGGCCAGATTGTGACTGAATTTATATGCAATGATATCATTTATAAGGTAAAAACATTGGCCAGATTGACAGGAGCCTTTCAAAAGCTTGATATATAATTAGTCTTCAACCCAGCACCATTTGATACAGATTTCTTCCTACTCATGAAAAGTGTTAAATTAAATTAAACAAAACTAACCTACAATTATAGTAACTAAATAATATAGCTATTCAAATGCTCATTTTATCACAGCTATGAATATGAGTTTAAGTCACAAAGATGTCAGTTGTTTACACCTACAATCAAAATGCAAAGGCTGGAAATGCCTTGAGAAGCCTTCCACCCAATTTTCAGACCCAAAGTGTCATATTATGCACAAATGAATGTATTGGAATCGATTTAATATATTGTTCCATGAACAGGCAATAACTTAGAATCCGAGCAAAAGCTGGCCAGCAGCTTCAAAAAGCTTAACAACAACAACAACAACTTGTATTTATATAGCGCCGTTAACGTAGTAAAACGTCCCAAGGCGCCTCACAGGAGCGTTATCAAAAACATTTGACTCTGAGCCACATAAGGAGGTATTAGGGCAGATGATCAAATGTTTGGTCAAAAAGGTAGGTTTTAAGGAGTGTCTTAGAGGAGGAGAGAGAGGTAGAGAGGCTGAAGGAGAGAATTCCAGAGCTTGGGGCCTAGGTAGCTGAAGGCATGGCTGTCAATCTTACTATATGTGAAAACAAGTAGTTACACAACCTTTGTACCTTAGACTCTGGGTATACACAACATTTGTTCACTCGTGTTGGAGGAAAAATAATATACACGAAAGCCTGAAGGAGGATATCTAAATATTGAATGCACATATTGGTCATGCATTTCCAAGACACCTGAGGGCATACTTCCCTGGGAAATGTAGAATTGAGAATTTTTACATTAAAGATAATTCATTCTCGTAAATTTTAAACACATACACTTCACAATTGATGGATTTTAATCTTAAATAAAGGAAAAGCAAAATTACTTTTAGATTTTCAACAGACCAATCATCATAATGTCCCTCAAAGTACTTCATCAATCACTCACCCACATCTAACTCTCTCTCTGAACCATGAGACATTACCCTATCCAACTCCCCACAGAGACACCTCTCCTGCTCCAACCCACGCAGTGCACACTCTCCTCCTTCTCTCCCCTAATTTAACTTGGCAATCTTTCTCCCTGCAGCCCAGTTCAAGCTAATACTCAAGTTACTCCTCATTAAAGCTAGCACTACCCCTTTGTTGTATATGCTGACTGTGGGTGTACTCTCTGTGTAGTCACTGTGTGATTGCATAAGATGGAGACTTGTTTATCTGATGTACTATCAATAATGTTTACACCATGTATATACATGCTGGTACCACTAGAGGGTGCAACTGGTGGAGACCGGGGGTTTCCTGCCCTGGTGGCAGGGCCCAGCATAAAAGGCTGCTCACCATGCTTGTGCCTCACTCTGGAGTTTGGAATAAAGGACCAAGGTCACTACAGTTTGAGTACAACACATTGCCTCATGGAGTCATTCATAAGTACATTATGGACATAATAACTGGCAATGAGAATACAGACTTTCACACGATTATGGCTAACTTTGGCACACTAAAAGACTTTGCAGAGCGTGATGATCGGGATGCCTTCACGGAAAGGCTCGAGCTATATCTCGTGGCAAATGACCTGGCAGGGGAGATGAACGTATCGGCGGAGAAGCGCAAGGCTATAGTGCTGACCAGTTGTGGGCCCGAGGTCTACCACCTCGTCAGGGACTTGCTGGCACCCACGAAGGCCAAGGATAAGACATACGATGAGCTGACTGAACTAATTCGCGACCAACTAAAACCAAAGGAGAGCATCCTCACGGCCAGGCACAGATTCTACACGCACCACAGATCTGAGGGCCTGGAGATTGCAAAATATACTGCCAACATCAGGAGACTTGCGGCACCGTGTGATTTCAGCACGCACCTCAACGAAGCATTGCGAGACATCTTCATTATAGGAATTGGTCACGAGGGCCTCCTTCACAAGCTATTATCTGTCGACACCACAGTCAACCTGCAAAAAGCTATCAGCATCAGTCAGGCGTTCATGAGAGAAGGATCAAGGCAGTCGACCTCGACGGCGGAGGCAAGATGGCGTCCCTGCTGCAGCGAGGGGCAGCGTGGCTGGAAAAAAAGATGGGCCGCGGCAATATCGCGAGGTGCAATGTTCAGGGGCCAACACGTGGTGTCTAACAAAGGATTTGATTGGGGTAAAGCCAGCAGGGTTCTCTTAAAGGAGACTTGCAACCAACTGAACTTAGAGACATTGGGCCCAAGTTTCGAGCTGCGCCTAGAACGGCGCAGTCCCGACCTGGGCGCCCGTTTTTCGCGCCACAAAGTGCGCCTAAAAAAAACCTCCGTATTCTCCACCTCCCTGCAGGTCCTCTGGCCCTCGGCGCATCGCAGCAGGAGCTGTGGGGGGTGGAGCCAGGTCCCTGCGCTGAAAACAGTGCCGGGACCTCTGCACATGCGCGCTACAGTGGGCACGCATGTGCAGTAGCTCCAGGCACCGAACTGTGTGGGAGGGGCCCGAAGCACGCAGCCCCCTAGCCCTGGCCCAATGGCCTCACTGGGGCTGCGTGAATAAGGTTCCTCCCACGGCCAGCTCCTGCTTCCTCCCGAGCGTACAAAAATCTTCACTTACTCCATTCTAAGTTAGTTTGGAGTAAGTTTTCACTGCCGAAACTTTGAAAACAGGCGTAAGTGGCCGGACACGCCCCCTTTTGAAAAAAAATTCTGTTCCAAAGTGAAACTGTTCTAACTGACTAGAACTGGAGCAAACTAAATGACGAGAATTTGAATTTCTAAGATATTCCGTTCTACACCAGTTGCTCCAAAAAATCAGGAGCAAATTACGTGGAAACTTGGGGCCATTGTATGAATGGCAATCAATGTAACGAACCGATTAAGATTGTGAACAAAATGTTGTTGCAAATTGTCGGTACTATTCCTAATGTAAAGAACAAAATGTTTTTGCGAGATGTCGGGAATAGAGTGTCCCCAAAAGTAGCAAGCGAGCGACCTCAGGAGGGTGAAGGCACTGATCCTGATACCCTGCCCCAGGTCTATCCCACACTGCAGGCACCTGATGGCACTATTCACCGCGGACCTGCAAACAAAAACAGCGCCAATACACACAGTCGGCCGCTGTTACCCACCACTTGGGTGGAGACGGCACAGCCCCCAGACCCAGTCGCTACCTCGGCCATGTCCGGGAGAGAAAGGTCAGAACCAACGAGTTCCCCAAACGGGACCTGGAACAACCAGGTTCCCAACACCGTTAGAGAGCAGGCAGAAGATTCTGCAGCCCTCAAAGGAGGACAGGGAGGCCGCATACATCTGTGGCTCTGCCCACCACTAGGCAACGGCAAAGGCCCTGAGTCCTGGCTCGGTGAGCGAGCCAAGCCCACCCCGCCAGCAGGGGGCACAGTGCCGCTATCAGACGACTAGGACCCTGTCCGTTTGCTCAGGAACCTGTGTCCTCGCATACCTGTACTGCTACCTCAGTACTGACCATGACTGAACCATGAATGCAATCTACCCAATCCTGGCGCACGACCGCAAAACGTAACAAATGTAAGTCACTGAATGAAGGTGTCACGATGCAAACTCTTTAAAAAAAACCTATAAAAATGTTTTCTTCTTCCTTTCTTTTTACTTGCACTGTGTCTGATCCTGTATGTTAATGTAACGGGTCAGCTGCATGATCTCGCTGTGGGGGGGTGGTGGGGGGGGAAATGGATGTATGTAACCATGGACACACACATGGATCACACCTCTGGAACCTCCACTGCATCATCGAACCATCCAAACTGGTAACCACTACCCAACGTTGTGGCAAAAGGACTTGGTGCTTAACAGGGAGAGAGCCAAGCCAAAGCACAGCCAAGGTGCAAGGGCTATTGGCACTTGTCTGGGGAGAGCTAAGCCCGAGCACATCGTGCAAAGGTAATTGGCACAAAGGACTTGGGGGTGAGTGATGTTATATATGCTGACTATGGATGTTCTCTCTGTGTAGTCACTGTATAGTTGCATAAGATGGAGACTTGTTTACCTGATGTACTATCAATAAGGTTTACACTGTGTATATACATGCTGGCACCACTAGAGGGTGCAACTGGTGGAGACCAGGGTTTTCCTATCCTGGTGGCAGAGTCCTGTATAAAAGTTTGCTCACCATGCTTGTGCCTCACTCTGGAGTTGGAATAAAGGACCAAGGTCACTACAGTTTGAGTACAAAACAGTGCCTCGGGGAGTTATTCATAAGTGCATTACGGACATAATATCCTCCATTCAAATGACCACTTATCATTGCCATCCAGCTTCCCATCATTGTCCTCCCTCCTCGGTACCATTCCAATCCTGTTCTCATGAGAATTCCTGTCTAGCTTATTCAGGAGCCAGAATTGCCTCTGAACAGCAGAACTCAGGTGGGAATGGCAATGAGGGGAGTCATCATCGGGCCCAGTGTTGTCTGAGGAGAAAGAGTCAGACTGAACACTGTGAGCTGAAAGTAAAGTGTGACCTTAGTCTTTTATTGCAGTTCTCCAGAGTGCCTCTCCGATCTGTGAAGCCTTCTTAAATAGCTGTGCTCCCAAGGCATTATGGGATCACTTGGGACTCCGGGGAATGAGCCCTCTGGTGGCTGTACAGAGTAAATACAAGTCCACATATATGAGCAGTGGTGCAGCAGGGAGGGATTCAAATTCCTGGGGCATTGGAACTGGTTCTGGGGGAGGTGGGACCAGTACAAACCGGACGGTCTGCACCTAGGCAGGACCGGAACCAATGTCCTAGGGGGGGTGTTTGCTAGTGCTGTTGGAGAGGAGTTAAACTAATATGGCAGGGGGATGGGAACCAATGCAGGGAGACAGAGGGAAACAAAAAGGAGACAAAACAAAAGACAGAAAGGAGATGAGGAAAAGTGGAGGGCAGAGAAACCCAAGGCATAAAACAAAAAGGGCCACTGTACAGCAAAATTCTAAAAGGACAAAGGGTGTTAAAAAAACAAGCCTGAAGGCTTTGTGTCTTAATGCAAGGAGTATCCGTAATAAGGTGGATGAATTAACTGTGCAAATAGATGTTAACAAATATGATGTGATTGGGATTACAGAGACGTGGCTCCAAGATGATCAGGGCTGGGAACTCAACATCAAGGGGTATTCAACATTCAGGAAGGATAGAATAAAAGGAAAAGGAGGTGGGGTAGCATTGCTGGTTAAAGAGGAGATTAATGCAATAGTTAGGAAGGACATTAGCTTGGATGATGTGGAATCTATATGGGTAGAGCTGCAGAACACCAAAGGGCAAAAAACGTTAGTGGGAGTTGTGTACAGACCTCCAAACAGTAGTAGTGATGTTGGGGACGGCATCAAACAGGAAATTAGGGGTGCATGCAACAAAGGTGCAGCAGTTATAATGGGTGACTTTAATATGCACATAGATTGGGCTAACCAAACTGGAAGCAATACGGTGGAGGAGGATTTCCTGGAGTGCATAAGGGATGGTTTTCTAGACCAATATGTCGAGGAACCAACTAGGGGGGAGGCCATCTTAGACTGGGTGTTGTGTAATGAGAGAGGATTAATTAGCAATCTTATTGTGCGAGGCCCCTTGGGGAAGAGTGACCATAATATGGTGGAATTCTGCATTGGGATGAAGAATGAAACAGTTAATTCAGAGACCATGGTCCAGAACTTTGAAGGTATGAGTCGTGAATTGGCTAGGATAGATTGGCGAATGATACTTAAGGGGTTGACTGTGGATGGGCAATGGCAGACATTTAGAGACCGCATGGATGAACTACAACAATTGTACATTCCTGTCTGGCGTAAAAATAAAAAAGGGAAGGAGGCTCAACCGTGGCTATCTAGGGAAATCAGGGATAGTATTAAAGCCAAGGAAGTGGCATACAAATTGGCCAGAAGTAGCAGCGAACCCGGAGACTGGGAGAAATTTAGAACTCAGCAGAGGAGGACAAAGGGTTTGATTAGGGCAGGGAAAATGGAGTAGGAGAAGAAGTTTGCAGGGAACATTAAGACGGATTGCAAAAGTTTCTACAGATATGTAAAGAGAAAAAGGTTAGTAAAGACAAACGTAGGTCCCCTGCAGTCAGAATCAGGGGAAGTCATAACGGGGAACAAAGAAATGGCAGACCAATTGAACAAGTACTAAGGAGGACACAAACAACCTTCCGGAATTAAAAGGGGTCAGAGGGTCTAGTAAGGAGGAGGAACTGAGGGAAATCCTTATTAGTCAGGAAATTGTGTTGGGGAAATTGATGGGATTGAAGGCCGATAAATCCCTAGGGCCTGATGGACTGCATCCCAGAGTACTTAAGGAGGTGGCCTTGGAAATAGCGAATGCATTGACAGTCATTTTCCAACATTCCATTGACTCTGGATCAGTTCCTATCGAGTGGAGGGTAGCCAATGTAACCCCACTTTTTAAAAAAGGAGGGAGAGAGAAAACAGGGAATTATAGACCAGTCAGCCTGACATCGGTAGTGGGTAAAATGATGGAATCAATTATTAAGGATGTCATAGCAGCGCATTTGGAAAGAGGTGACATGATAGGTCCAAGTCAGCATGGATTTGTGAAAGGGAAATCATGCTTGACAAATCTTCTGGAATTTTTTGAGGATGTTTCCAGTAGAGTGGACAAGGGAGAACCAGTTGATGTGGTATATTTGGACTTTCAGAAGGCTTTCGACAAGGTCCCACACAAGAGATTAATGTGCAAAGTTAAAGCACATGGGATTGGGGATAGTGTGCTGACATGGATTGAGAACTGGTTGTCAGACAGGAAGCAAAGAGTAGGAGTAAATGGTACTTTTCAGAATGGCAGGCAGTGACTAGTGGGGTACCGCAATGTTCTGTGCTGGGGCCCCAGCTGTTTACACTGTACATTAATGATTTAGACGAGGGGATTAAATGTAGCATCTCCAAATTTGCGGATGACACTAAGTTGGTTGGCAGTGTGAGCTGCGAGGAGGATGCTATGAGGCTGCAGGGTGACTTGGATAGGTTAGGTGAGTGGGCAAATGCATGGCAGATGAAGTATAATGTGGATAAATGTGAGGTTCTCCACTTTGGTGGTAAAAACAGAGAGACAGACTATTATCTGAATGGTGACAGATTAGGAAAAGGGGAGGTGCAACGAGACCTGGGTGTCATGGTACATCAGTCATTGAAGGTTGGCATGCAGGTACAGCAGGCGGTTAAGAAAGCAAATGGCATGTTGGCCTTCATAGCGAGGGGATTTGAGTACAGGGGCAGGGAGGTGTTGCTACAGTTGGACAGGGCCTTGGTGAGGCCACACCTGGAGTATTGTGTACAGTTTTGGTCTCCTAACTTGAGGAAGGACATTCTTGCTATTGAGGGAGTGCAGCGAAGGTTCACCAGACTGATTCCCGGGATGGCGGGACTGACCTATCAAGAAAGACTGGATCAACTGGGCTTGTATTCACTGGAGTTCAGAAGAATGAGAGGGGACCTCATAGAAACATTTAAAATTCTGATGGGTTCAGACAGGTTAGATGCAGGAAGAATGTTCCCAATGTTGGGGAAGTCCAGAACCAGGGGTCACAGTCTAAGGATAAGGGGTAAGCCATTTAGGACCGAGATGAGGAGAAACTTCTTCACCCAGAGAGTGGTGAACCTGTGGAATTCTCCACCACAGAAAGTTGTTGAGGCCAATTCACTAAATATATTCAAAAAGGAGTTAGATGAAGTCCTTACTACTAGGGGGATCAAGGGTTATGGCGAGAAAGCAGGAATGGGGTACTGAAGTTGCATGTTCAACCATGAACTCATTGAATGGCGGTGCAGGCTAGAAGGGCCAAATGGCCTACTCCTACACCTATTTTCTATGTTTCCATGTTTCTATAACAACATTCCCCCCAAACTCAATAGTGTAACTATTTACAATGTGAGTTGATCTGGGGCCCTTGCCCTGGTTGATCGTTTCGGTGTGAAAGCTCGTGTTATTGAATCATTTGATGGGCCCTCGCTGGACTGCTGTGCAGCTGGCCTTGCTGGGCTGCCTGGTGTGTTGGGTCCTGCTGGGCTGCTGTGGATGATGGGTTCTGCTTCGTGGCCAACCGTGGTGCCGGTTGCCACTGGTGTGTATGTTGGGGGATCAAAAAAGGTAGGGTCCAAGGTGGGTTGCTCAGGATAGTCCATGAATCTGAGTTTGATTTGGTCCAAGTGTTTCCGCTGAATGAGTCCATTTGAAAGTTTGACCCGAAACACCCTTCTCCCCTTTTTGGCCACGACAGTGCCAGGAAACCACTTGGGACCTTGTCCAGAATTTAATACAAATACAGTATCATTGACTTCAATCTCGCATGACACATTTGCGCTATCATGGTATGTACTTTGTTGAAGCCGCCTGCTCTCTACCTGTTCATGTAGATCAGGGTGAACTAATGAGAGCCTTGTCTTAAGTGCTCTTTTCATGAGCAGTTCAGCAGGTGGGATCCCAGTGAATGAGTGGGATCTCGTGCGGTAGCTAAGCAGGACTCGGGTTAGGTGAGTCTGCAGTGAGCCTTCAGTTACCCTCTTCAAGCCTTGCTTGATGGTTTGCACTGCTCTCTCTGCCTGACCATTGGACGCTGGTTTAAACGGGGCAGATGTGACATGTTTGATCCTGTTACGGGTCATGAATTCTTTGAACTCAGCACTGGTAAAACATGGCCCGTTGTCGCTCACCTGGACATTGGGTAAGCCGTGTGTGGCAAACATGGCCCGCAGGCTTTCAGTAGTGGCAGCGGACGTGCTAGCCGACATTATCTCACATTCAATCCACTTGGAGTACGTGTCTACAACCATGAGGAACGTTTTACCCAAGAACGGGCATGCATAGTCAACGTGTACCCTAGACCACAGTTTGGAGGGCCAAGACTTAAACTTAGCGGCGCCTCCCTGGGTACATTGCTTAACTGTGAGTATGTATTTCATCTGTGAATGCAGGACTCTGAGTCCACATCGATACCGGGTCACCACACGTGGGATCTGGGTGGGTACTGTGGAGGTCATTGATGAAGGTGTCTCTGCCCTTCTTGGGGACCATTACTCGATTGCCCCACAGAAGGCAGTCAGCCTGTCTAGACATTTCATCTTTGCGCTGCTGGAACAGCTTTATCTCTTCCTGAATTTCCACTGGGACACTGGACCAGCTCCCGTGAAGCACACAGCTTTTGACTAGAGATAATAAGTGGTCCTGGCTTGTTCAGGTTTTGATCTGCCGGGCAGTGACAAGTGATTGCTCACTCTCAAATGCTTCCATAACCATGGCTAGATCTGTGGGCTGCGCCATTTCCACCCCCGTGGTGAGCAATGGCAGCCTACTGAGAGCATCGGCGCAGTTTTCTGTGCCTGGCCTGTGGCGGATGGTGTAGTTGTATGCGGACAACGTGAGTGCCCATCTCTGGATGCAGGCCGATGCGTTGGTATTTATCCCTTTACTCTCGGGAAACAGGGATATAAGTGGCTTATGGTCAGTTTCCAATTCGAATTTTAGCCCAAACAGGTATTGATGCATTTTCTTTACCCCATAACCACACGCTAACGTTTCTTTCTCAATCATGCTGTAGGCTCTCTCAGCCTTAGACAGACATAAGCAACCGGTTGCAGTTTCTCGAAATCATTAGCTTGTTGCAATACACACCCGACGCCATATGATGACGCATCACATGCTAGTACCAAACGCTTACATGGATCGTACAACACAAGCAATTTGTTTGAGCATAACAATTTTCTCGCTTTTACAAAGGCATTTTCTTGGCTTTTGCCCCAAACCCATTGGCCACCTTTTCGTAGTAAGACATGTAATGGTTCTAACAGTGTGCTGAGACCTGGTAAGAAGTTACCAAACTAGTTCAAGAGTTCCAGAAACGACCACAGCTCCGTCACGTTCTGTGGCCTCGGTGCGTTCTCGATAGCCTCCGTCTTCGTGTTGGTGGGCCTGATCCCGTCCACCGCAATCCTCCTTCCCAGGAACTCCACTTCAGGCGCCAGGAAAATGCACCGAGCGTTTTAACCTGAGCCCCACGCGGTTGAGTCGACTAAGAACCTCCTCCAGGTTCTGCAGATGCTCGACTGTGTTCCAACCTGTGACCAAGATGTCATCCTAGAAGACCACGGTGTGCGGGACTGACTTCAGTAAACTTTCCATGTTTCTCTGCAATATCGCCACCACCGATCGGATTCCAAACGGGCATCTGTTATAAACAAAAAGTCCTATGTGTGTTGATGCAGGTGAGAGCCTTCGATGATTCCTCCAGTTCCTGGGTCATGTCGGCTGAAGTCAGATCCTGCTTTGTGAACGTCTTTCCTCCTGCCAACGTTGCAAAGATGTCGTCGGCCTTTGGTAGTGGGTATTGGTCCTGCAGGGAGAAACAATTGATAGTCACTTTGTAATCGCCACAGATTCTGATGGTGCCGTCTCCCTTGAGGACTGGGACAATAGGACTGGCCCACTCTCTGAACTTGATCGGTGAAATGATGCCCTCTCTTTGCAGCTGGTCTAGCTCGATCTCTACCCTTTCCCTCATCATGTACGGTACTGCTCTCACCTTGTGATGGATGGGTCGCGCCCCCGGAATTAGGTGGATCTGCACTTTTGCTCCTTGGAATTTCCCGATGCCTGGTTCGAACAGCGAAGGAAAGTTGTTTAAGACCTGGGCACACAAAGGGTCGTCAGCGGGCGATAGCGCTCGGATGTCGTCCCAGTTCCAGCGTATCTTTCCCAGCCAGCTCCTGCCGAGCAGTGTGGGACCATCGCCCGGTACCACCCGGAGTGGTAGCTTGTGCACCGCTCCATCGCAGGAGACCTTTACGGTAGCACTGCCGATTACAGGAATCCGTTCTCGCGTGTAAGTTCTTAGTCTTGTGCGAACTGGAGTTAAGACTGGCCTTGAGGCCTTGTTTCACCACAACCTTTCAAAAGTCTTTTTGTCCATGATGGACTGGCTCGCGCCCGTATCCAGCTCCATTGACATTTAGTTCAACATTCAGCATTATCGGGGGACAATTCGTGGTGAATGTGTGCACCCCATATACCTCTGCCTTCTCTATCTGAGGCTCTGGTTCATCGTGATCCTCCGTGGATCTGTCCTCCTCTGCAATGTGGTGGTTTGCAGGTTTAACAGGCTTTGTAGCTCGGGTTCAAATGCTCTTGGACCAGTGTGCACAAATCGTCACATGATTTCCCCCGTGGGTTTCGCTGGAGTGAGCAGATTTTTCATGAGGCCATACGTTGGTGCCCCACAGACTGTGAGGAGGATCGCTCTACTTTTGGCAGCATTCTCTTCCCCATCTAATGCGTTGGCCACGAAGTATTGATCGAGTCGCTCCACCAAAGTTTCCCAATCATCTCCCTCCGAAAATTTCTCCAGAATGTCCACTATTCTCTGCATCTTTGGGTTCGCTATCTGTAACTCATCTCCAGTTGATGTGTATGGAGAAAGAGTCAGACTGAACACTGTGAGCTCAAAGTAAAGTGTGACCTTAGTCTTTTATTGCAGGTCTCCAGAGTGCCTCTCCAACCTGTGAAGCCTTCTTAAATACCTGTGCTCCCAAGTGATTATGGGATCCCTTGGGACTCCAGGGAATGAGCCCTCTGGTGTCTGTACAGAGTAAATACAAGTCCACATATATCACATCCAGATTTCAAGTTTAAACTCTGGCCTGAGCGGGGGAGCTGCTATGACTTTCCCCCCAGGCTGAGCCAGGCCAGAAGAGGATTGGACATGGAGGCCCTGCAAGGTAAGTTTTCCACTTTTCACTGTGGAGTCAGAAGAAGAAGGAATGCTCCTCCAGGCCCTGCAAGGAAAGTTTAGTGCCCCCCGCCCTCACCCAACTTCCCTTCTTCGAGACCCTCCTGGAACTGGCTTGCTCATACCTACCTACATGCCGATGGGTAGCCATGAGCTGCCCTATTTTCTGTCGGTCGGCAGCAGCCTCCCGCCCAGTATCACCAGCCTTTACATCACTGGTGGAGGGCCAAAGGCCTGCCAGGCAGGCTCTGGGCCGCACCTTGGATAGCAAAAAGCTCAGGGCTTTGGAGGAGTTGCTTATCTTCTGCAGTCTGCTCTCCCGCAGATCAGTGCAAGTGCTGATCCCCAGCCTCATGGCAGTATGTGTTGCTATCTCTCAGGGTGTCAGCAACACTGCTTCTTTGCCACCTCCTCAAACAATAGCGGCAATGGTGCTGGCCTCAGCTGGTCCAGACTGCCTTGGCAGAAGCCAAGGTGCAGCCGTCTGTAGCCGCTGCCCTCTCAGCATTGGGCACCGGCCATGACCATCCCATGAGCAACTGCAGCTTTCCACCAGCTTTGCTGAGGTCACTGTGTGAACAGCTTGTAGGAGTAGCAGAGTTCTTGTGAAAAGCACTATGGGTTGATCAATTAGGTGTGAAACGAATGGTAAGCAATTATTATGTTTGACATTAAATTAATCACCTTTATTACATTTGACACTTTGGTCCACTATGTGGTTTAATAGCAGCTTCTGAGTCTGCATTGTCAGGGTATCACTAATATATCCTGAATGGTCTTTAATGTTCTTTAATACAAGTGAAGGATGCGACAAAGAATGATAAGCCAGAAGGCTGCTGTTTTAAGTTTTGAGAGCAAGGGAATGAGCAGGTCAGGAGAATCGCTGAGCAATTCGCTGATCACTTATATCTCTTGCTAAAAGGCGTTGCTGTGGCTCTCCTGCTCCCTTGCCTTCCCCTGGTCTTTGTCATCTGAAGAGGACTGCTGCTGCTGCTGTATCTCCTCGAAATGCAGTCCTCTGTAATTCAAGGCTGTGCAATATGCAGCAGACTGCGACGGTGCGGGAGACTGTGGGGCATATTGAAGGGGCCCTCGGACCTGTCGAGACCCATAAAGCTCTGCTTCAGCATCTCAATGGTGCACTGAATAATGATCCTGCTGGTCCCCTAGTTTTAGTTATTCCTGTGTTGCTCCGGTGCGGTGAGGTTGTGGAGGGATGTGTAGGGGGTATCCCTTGTCCTCCAGAAGTCATCCTGCCACCTACCTGGGATGGTGGAAATATTGGGAGGGTGATAGAGATAGTAGGATAAATGCCCTCCAAAATCCCGAGTCCAATGTAAAACAGTTTACAAACTTAAGTCACTGAACTAATGTCCTACAAAATGTATACTCACCGACTTAAAAAAGTTATAGTGCAGCGAAGATATTGTTTGTTTACTTTAAAGATTTCCTTCTTCCTATGAAATGTTAATTAAACAGAAACAGAGTTTCTTTCAGTATAGGTAGCACCGTTAAACTATCGAAACAAGCCCTTTTAAGTTTAAACCAATAACAATGCACACAATTACTGAATGCTAATCAGCATGTATTTCAAGGTCTTGCTGCTGATTTTCTTATTCTGTTAACTTTCAAACTCATAACTTTCCAACCTCCTTCATCACATTCCGCATCATTCTATTTAGTGTATCCAAAAACGACAACTAAAATGAAATAAGGCCCTTTCCTAATGGACTACACATGTCCAGACATCAAATTTCTGTTTTTGTATTTAGTAATATTGCTGCCATGCTGAATTTAGGGGATTGCAGGCACTTGTGTAATGTGGAACCAACAGCAAAGTTGTTTCAGACAGATGATTTTATTAAAATATATATATATCATTCTTACTCATGCTCTGCACTGGCCCTTCTCCGATTTGCTGCCAGATTTCATTGGTGGCTCTGGCAATGAGCGTGACCTGTGTGATTCATTATTAACATCGTGTCAGGCTTCTAATTGATAAAGGACCCCAACTTTTACTTAGCAATGAAACCAATGCTTGACTGCAGCAAATGCCTCTGATGCTTCTTACAAGCCAGGAGATAAAATTACAGCAGGTGGGGACACAGCGAGAAAGGAGTGGTAAGTACTTTACAGATAATTCAGCCACACCCGCTTGTCCTGTTCTCATTGGGCACGAGCTGTTAAAATTGAAGTTTTAGTGTCTGCATGAAGCACTCTCAAATCAGGCATGGTTGCAATATAAAGCTCTGTTTGGATTACCCTAACAATGCTTGTTGCGTATATACTCTATTTGTTTGTTACAGCTCACTGGGCGGGCATTAGGACCATGTGGGAGCTATTCACAGTTGCTGAACTCATGCTGGTTCATGCCGGTTTGGGGACACCATTTTGGGTTGTATAAAAGCACAGTTAAGTTAAGTTACTTTTCTCCTGGCTCAGTTTGTCAGTTATTTAAGCATACACAACAATGCTCTGGCTCAGAAATTCTCTTCCTTACCACCATGAGTTAGCGCTGCAATCCTGGCGTAAAATGACACCACTACTTTAACACCCTTCTCTGGCGCAAGACTTGGCGGCTGCCATTTTGGGGAGGGCCTTAGTGCTGCCCCTGGAGATGCAAGTATGGAGAGCGTAATAACATCATGCTTTGGAACTTGGAACTTAGCGCTGAGTTCAACACTGGGTCCTAAGCTCGCTCTGAAAGGCGTGTATGCAGCAGAAAGACAGAGATACTGTCAGCACTTTTTAAAGGGACACACACATCTTTCAGGTAAGTTGCACTAAGCTTTTGGACTGGATTTTTATATTTTCTTGCAGTAATGGCTTGGTGCAAGACATGTTAAAAGTTTTTTCAAATGTGCAGGGAATACTGCTGAACACTTGCAAGGCCTGGGATTGTAAAGGAATGCCTCTGAGATGACTGAAAATGCTGGAAATATTCATCAGGTCAGGCAGCATCCATGGAGTTCATGTCTTGGGTTGCAATGATGCCTGACCTGCTGAGTATTTCCAGCATTTTACGCTTTTATTTCAGATTTGCAGCATCCACTGGCAGAGGAAAGAGGAAGACGCAGAAGAGGAGGAAGCAGAAAGAAGCATACAACCCAGACAGCCCCTTTCAGGCCGGGACATCCAGGATGGAATCATCCGCCTGCGATACTCATGAGCACAATCCCAATTCCCCTTTCAACATTTATCTCACACCTTACCTTCCCTGTTACTGGCCATCACAGCATCCTCTTGGCCACATGCTTAAATAAAAGCCACCACAAAGCCAGCTTTCCAGTCCAACTTTATACATCTATCCACTCAATATGACATCAAGAAATCAACTCGTCACCCTTATGCATTCCCTTAATGATTGTTTTGTGTAACTTTTCCTATCCTACTGATGTCATGCAGTGGCTATGGCATGACTGCTGGAAGGCTGCTGACTTTCAGTGGGGAGCACTGCAAATAGATTTGCTGATCGACCTGGAGGAACTGGTGGCTGGGGGTGTGAAATCAAGTGACAGTGTTTCTTCTTCTTCATTCTCTTCTCGCTCTTTCTCTTTCTGACCAACCACTGGTTGGGCAGGCTGCATTTCCTGGGTGTGTGAAATGAGGAAGGCACAAGAGTGGAGGTATGGTGAGGGGAGGGTGGGAAGCAAGAGGTGCTTGCAAGAAGGAGGATAATGTATGAGGATACCAGCATCTTGTATCCTTTCAACTTCACTGCTGGCCAATAGCTCAGACTTGTCCTTGCCAAGAATGACCAGCATCTTCTCCTCCAAGAGGGCGAGGTGAAGCTAGGAATGGGAAGTGTGCCTCATGTTTGGTACAGATCGTTGGTAGGTGAGTGAGTGAGTGATTGGGGAGGGGGGGGGGATTGGGGTAGTCATGTATTGGGAAGCGTGAGAGGCTACTGGCCCAGTTGTGAGGAGATGGCTTTGATGAAGCATTCACTGATGTTGATCACTGGTCTGAGGTCATGAAGTTTCTTTGGACACTGGAGGCAGGTCGTGGGGGTGACACTGCTGACAGGGATGGCCTCAATGATGTGGTCCCACATCTTTCTTTCTGGAGGGCCTCCTGGCCCCTGTAGGTAGAGAACCTCTCCTGCAGTGTTGACCCCTGTAAACAAGGCTGGAGTATTGCTTGCGAGACATTCAGTGATCCTTCCCTGGCTTGCTGAGCTATTTGTGTTAGTGCTGAAGCACTTTCCTCATTTTGTTTAGGATCGGAAGGCAATTCAGCTTTAAAAATTCTTTTTAATGTTAATTATTTTTTCCAGAAGGATGTTGACCTTTAAGTGCTTAAAAACTATATAATTTTACATGATTTTTTTTTTTTCATTTTAGAAGGCAGTTCCCCTTTAAGGGACTGAACTGCTTTCTGAAATTACAGCCTTGCTTTCAGAGAAGGTGGTTTTTGCGGCAATTATGCCACAGCCACACTACATTTGGCCTACTGCTGGGATTAATGCCACAAAAATGGCCTTGCACAGTGAGTTTAGCGCTGGGGTAATGTTAATTCGCCACCAGCGCCAATTTACCGGTTCTGCCAGCGCCTTCAATTTCAGCGGCCGTTAACTGCGGCCCATGGTGGCACTGGTTGGAATTTAACGATCTTCAATTTCTAGGCCTTTATTCCTAATCACTAAATTGAGAGACCACAAAGCTGGCTAGTGTTAGAAATTTCAAATGCCTGACGTAGCAGGGCAGTTCTTCTGACCCACTTGGAACTTGCTTATAAAACAAATTAATTTTACCTGTCAGAAGCAGGTCATAAAGTTATAATAAATACACAAGAGCTCCAAAAAATGTGACTGAAATTTTTTTTAAATTTGTTCCTGAGATTTGGGAGTCACTGGCAAGGCCGGCATTTATTGCCCATCCCTAATTGCCCCTTGAGAAGATGATGGTGAGCCGCCTTCTTGAACCGCTGTAGACCTTGTGGTGAAAGAACTCACTCCTTCAGTGCTGTTAGAGAGGGAGTTGCAGGATTTTGTCCCAGTGATGATAAAGAAATAGCGATATATCTCCAAGTCAGGAAGGTGTGTGATTTGGAGGAGAACCTAGAGGTGGTGGTGTCCCCATGCCCCTGCTGCCCTTGTCCTTCTAGGTGGTAGAGGTCGCAGGTTCAGAAGGTGCTGCCGAAGAAGTCTTGGTAAGTTGCTGCAGTGTATCTTGTAGATGGTACACACTGCAACCACGGTGCGCCGGTGGTGGAGGGAGTGAGTGTTTAAGGTGGTGGATGGGGTGCCAATAAGGCAGGCTGCTTTGTCCTGCATGGTGTCAAGCTTCTTGAATGAAATGAAATCACTGGAATATGGAAGGTTCAACATGCACAGTGCAACTCATGGCACACACACACACACACAGGGCACCTCACGGTACACACACACACAGGGCACCTCACGGTACACACACACAGGGCACCTCACAGTATACACACAGGGCACCTCACGGTATACACACAGGGCACCTCACGGTACACACACACAGGGCATCTCACGGTACACACACACAGGGCACTTCACGGTACACACACACAGGGCACTTCACGGTACACACACAGGGCATCTCACGGTACACACACAGGGCATCTCACGGTACACACACAGGGCACTTCACGGTACACACACACAGGGCACTTCACGGTACACACACACAGGGCACTTCACGGTACACACACAGGGCATCTCACGGTACACACACAGGGCATCTCACGGTACACACACAGGGCACCTCACAGCACATTTACACAAGGGCACCTCACAGCACAGCCTCCTCATTCTCAGTGAATTGTTTGTCCTTTTATCCATCTTGCATTCTGCTGTTAGTCTGTGAAATCCGTTTTTTTATAGTTGTACAGCCGATTCACTTGCACGATTCATTGCACATCTGGTCAGGTACGTGTCCGTGCTTGGACTGTGAATGATGGAATACTCATGTCGGTCCACTGGGAAATCCATGCCTTTAGCTCTTGGGTCCCCTGTGGAAAATGATACAACATTAAAAGCTCTTAACTCATAAGCACAAAACACCCTTGAAAATATAAACTTGCTCTACACAGACTCGATGTACTAACAACATGTTTGACAAATTTGCTGGAATTCTTTGAGGATGTAACGAACAGGGTGGATAAAGGTGAACCAGTGGATGTGGTGTATTTGGACTTTCAGAAGGCATTTGACAAGGTGCCACATAAAAGGTTACTGCACAAGGTAAAAGTTCACGGGGTTGGGGTAATATATTAGCATAGATAGAGGATTGGCTAACTAACAGAAAACAGAGAGTTGAGATAAATGGTTCATTCTCTGGTTGGCAACCAGTAACTAGTGGGGCACAGCAGGGATCAGTGCTGGGACCTCAACTATTTACAATCTATATTAATGACTTGGAAGAAGGGACCAAGTGTAATGTCGCCAAGTTTGCTGATGATACAAAGATGGGAAGAAAAGCAATGTGCGAGGAGGACACAAAAATCTGCAAAAGGACAGACAGGCTAAGTGAGTGGGCAAAAATTTGGTAGATGGAGTATAATGTTGGAAAATGTGAGGTCATGCACTTTGGCAGAAATAATAAAAGAGCAAGTTATTATTTAAATGGAGAAAGATTGCAAAGTGCTGCAGTGCAGTGAAACCTGGGAGTACTTGTGCATGAAACACAAAAGGATAGTATGCAGGTATAGCAAGTGATCAGGAAGGCCAATGGAATCTTGGCCTTTATTGCAAAGGGGATGGAGTATAAAAGCATAGAAACATAGAAAAATAGAAAATAGGTGCAGGAGTAGGCCATTCGGCCCTTCGAGCCTGCACCACCATTTAATATGATCATGGCTGATCATGCAATTTTAGTACCCCATTCCTGCTTTCTCTCCATACCCGTTGATCCCTTTAGCTGTAAGTGCCACATCTAACTCCCTTTTGAATATATCTAATGAACTGGCCTCAACAACTTTCTGTGGTAGAGAATTCCACAGGTTCACCACTCTCTGGGTGAAGAAGTTTCTCGTCATCTCGGTCCTAAATGGCTTACCCCTTATCCTCAGACTGTGACCCGTGGTTCTGGACTTCCCCAACATCGGGAACATTCTTCCTGCATCTAACCTGTCCAATCCCATCAGAATTTTATATGCAGGGAAGCCTTGCTATAGCTATACAGGGTATTGGTGAGACCACACCTGAATTGCTGCGTGCAATTTTGGTTTCCATATTTACAAAAGGATATACTTGCTTTGGAGGCAGTTCAGAGAAGGTTCACTGGGTTGATTCCGGAGATGAGGGGGTTGACTTATGAGGAAAGGTTGAGTAGGTTGGGCCTCTACTCATTGGAATTCAGAAGAATGAGAGGTGATCTTATCGAAACGTATAAGATTATGAGGGAACTTGACAAGGTGGATGCAGAGAGGATGTTTCTGCTGATGGGGGAGACTAGAACTAGAGGGCATGATCTTAGAATAAGGGAGCGCCCATTTAGAACTGAGATGAGGAGAAATTTCTTCTCTCAGAGGGTTATAAATCTGTGGAACTCACTGCCTCAGAGAGCTGTGGAAGCTGGGTCATTGAATACATTTAAGACAGAGGTAGAGAGTTTCTTAAACGATAAGGGGATAAGGGGTTACGGGGAGTGGGCACGGAAGTGGAGCTAAGTCCATGAGCAGATCAGCCATGATCTTATTGAATAGCAGACCAGATTTCGAGGGGCCGTATGGCCTACTCCTGCTCCTATTTCTTATGTTCTTATGTAACATTTCTCTGTATTCAGATCACTCAGTATAGACAAAATACAGCTGACTGAAATAACAGTTGACTATAAGAATGAGTTTCAGACATATGAAACGTTCCAGTATGGTGGTCTTGCTGAATACATGAATTTGTCTTATCCTCGTCATATAATATACAGGAACAGGAACAGATGTTGTGAGCTGGCAGTAGCAAAACAGCAGGAATGAATAGATTTATCATAGGGAGATACAGAAGTACCAGCAACAGGAAGGGTCCTAACTTCCCCTGAAGGGGGAAGTTAAATGATTAAATATAAGTATCGGTGGAAGAAGAGCTGAGCAAATTTTATCACATTCATTTTTTTCTATATCCTGTGCCAACGTTAACTTAAGGATCACTGAACTCTGCTTTTACCAATTTTCACTATAAATTCCAGGTTAGTGGATCAGTAAAAAAATAACTCTGCTGAGTTTTGAAAAAAGCCTTTGCATTCTCTCTCTTCGTCAGGCAGCAAATCAAATTTCAAGATGAGTGCACGTCATGTTCATTGCATGGGCTATGTACACACGGCATGTGCAGCAAGTGACCCAATTTTTAGAGCCAAATATTATTGCAAATATTCTTGAGGTCAGTTCAGAGTTTTGGTAGTGACTACTCTCTTCACCAGGTTAATTCTACCTGCTATTCTGCTGTCTTCAAACTCTGAGGCGGATTCGCTAAACTGCTCTGGCGAGTTGATTTCCCTATCCAGCAGAGGAAGAAGGAGGCCACGGCAATTTTAACTACTGGGCCTTGTTTAAATGCGGCCTGTCCACTTACTACCCAGGATGCATGGGGAAAGCGGGTAGATCAGCTGCCGGCAGGTGAAAATCAGGAGGCCTTTGTCACTCATTGGCTTCTAGGTAAGTAGCGGGCAGGGGTTTTGGAAGGGTCTCGTGGTGGGAGGGAAGGGCAGGGAGTCAGGGCCAAGGAGCTGCGACTTTCCTTGTGGGGCCCAGAGGAGCTCACCTGCTCCTCCTGACCCCAACCAAGGGAAGATTTAGACTTACCGGAGAGGTATCTTCTATCTTCAGACCAGCTGTAGACCTGCTTCAGCTTAACAGGAATGGTGTGATGGCTTCCCTGCTCAAACCCCAGTTAATATTCCAGCAGGGTCCTACTGATGTAATTGGACCTCGATTTACATACATTTATCAATGCTCCAACATTCCTTTTAGCACAATGTACCATAATGTTAACAAAATGCCTCCTAATCAATACCTTATCAAACAATTCTGAAAATTCACATATACATTAGACTGGCTGACCTTTATTAACCCATCTATTTCTATATTCTCTCAATTCAGCAAATAGTCCCCAAACAGGCCAATAAAAGTTGTGTCTGTAAACTGTGGGTTTTCATTTAGCTTAACTATGCCATTTTAAGTCCTTTGGGCTAGACTTTCCACTTCACATAACCCATCTATGGCCCACATATGGCCCAAAACGGACCTCTGTCGCCTATTTTGAGCAAAAAGTGGAAACTAGGCCCAAAATATCGCCCGAAAAACAGATGCCTAAGTTTCCACTTTGATCGCCGAGAAGATCGCTGAAATTATAGCCCACACAAGGCCCATCCCAAGTTTCAGCACCTAGCATGCACTTCGCTGGGTCGATGCAAGGCCCAAAACAGTGCTGAGAAAGAGTTGCTTTTTCTGGGCCTTATAGAAGGAAATGGGCACTATGGCTGCAATTTTGACTTCAGAGGAAGGGTGGAGGGTTAGTTGTGAGCTATTTCGAGAGTTAATTTAAAGATAATTGTACTCAAAATATTGGGACAGGGAATATAAATAGGTATTATCAAGTTATTTTTGGTAAATAGCTTTTTTATATTGAAATTATTTTGTAAATCCCAAGGTGCAGGGAGCAATAGACTGTACGCACATTGCCCTCAAAGCATCCTTAAAGAACGCAGAGGTCTTTTGTAACAGAAAGGCGTTCCACTCGCTAAATGTGGACATTCAGATGTTGATTTACAGTTAGGGTTAATCAAAAATTTTGTGTGGGGTTTCCTTGTTGCCTTGCCTGCACTGGCCTATCATCAGAATGTATGCTTATTTTAAATATAAAGTTTAGTGTAAGTAAAGTACTTGTATAGTAAAAGAATAAACAAATATGGATTAACAACTGTATAGTTGATAACTAATGTAACTAAGAGAGAAGGCACACACAATTTATTGAATTAAAGAAAAATGTTTTTATTAACAAATATTTAAAAAACTTTAATAAACTATCCCTCCATACCCCCCGCCCCCGGCACCAACCAACCCTTCCCTCAAATCCGCAAAATCTTAACAATTAACAATTAACAAAACAAGAACAATTGAACAAGTCAACACTGAACGAATAAACTTGGAAACACTCCCCCCTCCCTACCTATGGCCACGTTTCCCTCCAGATCCTGTCCCACCCCGTGTTCGTACCCCAACCGCCCGTTTTGGTCGACGCAGACCGAAACCAAGACGTCGTGCAGAGTGGGACGGCAAGACTTCCCGCCGTGGTGGAGGTGACGGAGTGGAAGCGGAAGTCTGAAGCTCCACTTCCGAGTCAGGAGGAACTGTGTCCTCTGTACTCGCTTGCGTGCTCGGGGTCTCGCTATGAGCAGACACGACACATTGGGGTGCAGCGCCGTGTCCAGCCAGCAACGCATGCCGCAGGGCATTGGTTGCGGCTGTCTGCTGCCAAATGGCCTCCAATGTCTCCCGTGCAGTCTGTGCTTGCTCGGAAGACCAGTTGGAGAAGTTCGTGCAGAACTCACTCCAGGTTGCTGGAAACTGGCTCCAGTTTGCAGAGAAACCCATGAAACCCTGGATAAGGTTGTGACCAATTGCAACCGTCTCCCTGCACAGGGATAATAAGCTCTCCATCTGGCCCTCCATGATAGGCGATTGCTCACCCCACTGACCGGACCTCCATGGGGTCAGTGTTTGCAACGTTACCCGCCTTGGTGTTACCACCTGCACACTGCTTGGTCCCGGTGGGTGCATCATCCATCTCAATAGAATTGTTCCCTCCCCCCCCCACAAAAACAATATTGTCCTCCTCCTCCTCCTCCTTCTCCTCTTGCTTTGGCTCAAATTGAGTTATGGATTGAGTGTTAACATCCTCTTCCTCCATCTCTTCCTCCTGCGAGCTGAATCACCTGGCTCAATGGACACTTGACCTTAGAAAGATGAATGAAATGTCTAAATAACTTATAACAATACATATCAATATTTCAATATCAATATTTCAATAACCCAAAACATTGCCATACTTTTCAAAACTCCATATGCACAAGGGTTCACCAGGGGTAACATGGGCCTCATTCGTAGATCAAGAGTACATCAAAATTATTGAGTTATAATTGCATAACATTACATGCGTAACTACAATATTTTTAGTATGTATTTAGTAATGTTTGACACATTGCACAGTTCACATTACTCACGAGACTTAAGGGTGGGCTCGGCCACAACACGGGTCGGGACCGAACGGCTTTCAGGCCCCACCAACGCCACCGCAAGCTCCTCGTATTGTGTTAGCACGTGCACCGTTGCGGAGCTGCCACCCGTCCGCACGGTTGATAGTTATCTTCTTCTGTAAATGATAAGATAACATTGCATGGCATAAGCTAATGGACTTGACAATAAACATTTAAGACTGACGGATTTAAATGTTCAATTATTACTTAACATTGCAGTGCATGTGAATAATTTTTAATACTATAAGATTCAACTTAGTATTCGGGTAAATAAATTTATTTATAACTTAATTCTTTTATATTATAACTAAATGGCATTGAAGATTCTAATTACAATGTATAAACATCAAGTAAATAATACATATGTATGATTTTAAATATGACTTTTAAATATGTTTTAAATATAGAATGTGAAATGCAACTTACTCTGGCTGCTGCCAGCAGGCTGTTCCATCTCTTGTGGCACTGGTCAGCAGTCCGCACAACATCAGCAATCTCCACCCATATTCTGCGATATGCACAGGGTGGAGGTTTCCCATGCCCACCCCGTGTCAAGTCCGCCCACCTATTAATCACTACATTTACAAGGGCCTCGTTGGCCTCTTCGCTAAAGGCTTTGGCCCTTCTCCTTTCACTCTCCCTTTCCTTTTCTAGCTGCATCGACATTGCTTTAAGATACTTTAAGATATTAGATACTAGATTAGTCAAATATTGCACAGAGCAAACAAACAGTCCTCTCTCCTTCTCTCTCTCCCGCTCTCTCTGACCCTCCCTGTGCTTCTGAGTATGTGCGATGACCCATGACCTCACCAAACGTGGCAAAAAAAACAACCAAAAAAAACCGTCCCACACATGAGCACAATAGCATTGCTAGGGAAGCTTTTTTTTTAATGACTTCCGTTTGACTTTCTCTTTCTTTGGCCGATTGTGAAATCGCCGAAAAATCAGATCGCCCATTTGGCATCGCCGGGGTAAGGCCGAGTGGAAAATCGCCAAAAAAAATGGTCCTTGTGCTGGTGATCAACACGGGAAAGACGTCCCACATCATTGGAACATGGCCCATTTTTTGGGGCCTTAGCCACCTAATGGAACGTCTAGCCCTATGGTTCTTTCCTTGATTTTAAGCAATCTTCTAAAAGAACCTGATTTTTCTTTGAAATTACTGCATTTTTGATCCTAGAAATAGAACCTGAGAAACACACCAAATAAACAGGTTTTTAAAATGGGCATTAAAATCGATTTTAATGCTCGTTGCGTTAAATACTTAATTTATTAGTTTGTGATGGTTCGTTACATTGAATTAGTGGAATTAACTTTCTGGGAAATAAGAAGTTGGGCAAGAATATCCAAACCATATAATTTATTAAAGCATGGTAAAACTCCTGTGTGTTGTGACACCAATGCGCACCAGGCAGGGAGAGAGGGGGACAGAAAAGCAGGAGTAGAAGGATGTTGGGCTTGATATGCAATGTGTTGCACAGGATTCTCCAACTAGGCAGCGCTGGGAAAGCAGGAAGCTCGCACTGCTCTGTGGCACAAATCTCCTTACAGGGCTTCATTTAATGAATTTGTGACTTTCCTGACCTACAATTCCTGCTGATCCACACGAATAGCATATCACAGCTGTATGCCTGTATAACCATACACGCAGGGCTCCACAGCAGAAGTACAGCCAGAAGAAGGCACCTCTTGGACTTCTTAAAGCTGTGCTGGTTAACTTATGTGGCTATGTTTTCAGATATCACATTTTGGCCATTTTGTTATTTGGATTGCATTATTCCAGTTATATTGTTTTTTTTGTTGCATTACAGTTTAATTTGTCCTTTTAGTTTTGTTTACTTTGTGTGTTTTTACCAGCTAACATCCCCGGGAGTTTCTCTGTTATTGACAACAACCCGTCTGTGCAGCATTTGCATTCCATTAGGAATTCCTCTTACCCTCGGGAGCTGGAGGATAAGGAGGGGTTCTATAGCCATAAACAAAGGCATATGCATCTGAACAGAGTTGCACTCAGCAGGCCCACACCTACCCAAGAAGCCATGTGTATAGACCATACCACAATTCTTGAAGTTGTCAGAGAATCTGTGGGTCTTTGCAGCTGACATTTGACCAAGGAGGTTGTCACAGATCATTGCCATCTCATTCAACTAAATCTCCAATCCTCCTTTATAACTGGGATGGCTCTGCTTATGATGGAGGAAATCACAATGCCTTGAACTTCTATGCCACTGGCTCCTTTCAGGCTGTCTTCAAGTGAGAGCTGTCAAATCAGGCAATATCACTGCATACATCAAATTAATGGTGCATTGTTTTCCAGAGCCAAAGACTTTAGTCCTACAGATAATGACTGCTTCCTAAAGTGAAAGGACTCATTGATGAAATCCATGTGGCCATATGGGCTCCTTGCACCAATGCACTGGAATTTAAAAAACAGAAAGGATTACATTCCATCAATATGCAGATTACAGGTGACCATCAGAACTACATTACATAGGTAGATGCTGAGTACTCTGGACATTGTCACAGTGCATTTCTTCTACATCAGTCTACAGTTACTATTTCAAGACTGTTCAGCCCCAGTTAGATGGATCCTGAGCAACCAGGCATATGCCTGCGTGCAGTGGCTCATGATCCTAGTACAACAGAAAGAAAATATAATTAGGTATATGAGGGTACAAATCGAGCATACAATAGAATAGCTAAAACAAAGATTTGCACTGTCTGAATTGGTTCAAAAAGGTGTCCAATATTATACTTGTGGGCTGCATACTACACAATCAAGCCATTAGGAGAGGACTCACCAGCAGGCAGGCACAAGAGAAGCATCAGGATGGAGCCAAAGAAGACACAGACAAGGAGGCCAAGACCCGGAATTTGCTTACTTAACTGGAGCAGAAACACAGGTGGCAAATCCAGTCGCATTTAATGGAAACCAATTCTCTTCGTCCAGACCTATAATTCTGCTCATTGATGTTGTCTTAAAAGCTCTCTGCAAGACCCCTCAAGGTTGGATTTTCAAACTTGGAATGATCTGTGCTGCAGAAAACTAAGCAAATTCACTGATGCGCCTGTAAATTCAGAAATAGTATAACAACAGAAGAATACTTAGCACCAGGAAAAAGACATTGGGCCAACAAACTGTCTATCAGTCTTTTATAAGTCAACCCTGCCTACATGTCATCTTGCTATATCTTTCACCCCTGTTCTTCTCCACAGATACATCGAATTCTTCAATACTTAGTTCTAAGTGATGATTCCACCATCCCAGACTCCCTGTCAGGATCCACTTATCAGAAGTGCAGGTCGGAGAATGAGGGCTACTGTGCTGACACTCACATTTCTATGCTCCTTTTGAGGACCACAACATTACCCAGTATTATCTACAATGATGTTTCGTGGTAACTATTTCTCAGCTCTATTAACTTTGGCTGAAAAAATGCCACCCTTCATGAAGCACGCTACGATGTTTTTCTATATTTACGGTGCTTTATAAATGCAAGTTGCTGTTGATATCTGAACCCTTTGTCGTAGTGAACAATATCCCTTCACAGTCCTGAAAATTTTAATAGGTCTCAAAGTGTCCTCTTTTCCAAAAGAAAACAAGACAAACTTCCTTAACCGTTCCCTGAATTCCTGATACCTGGTTAAGAATACACTTAACATACTAAAGATCCATATTCTTTCAAATATCAAGAAGAGTGCTTGAAAAGCTCTATTTAAAAATATATGAAGCCAAATGGTAAATCAAATATATGGGACTTTATGAACATTCCTATGAACGCATTAGGAATTGACAATTGTCACATTTTTAGAGTTTTCCATTAGATGGGTTAAGTGTCGCTGACCACTCCAGTAGGCAGATGTGGTGTCTCCTGTGCATGCCTTTATCTGCCCAATATCTAGGTAAACAATATGGGATCCAGGAATTGAACAGAGAATCATTGCCAATGTTCAGCAGTTTATTGGTAATTACTGTTCACAGTCAGATAATTCTCCCTGTCTTCGTTAGGCTGATTGAATCTACCCTATATCAGACCAAGACTCAGGCTATAAACCAATAGACAGGTTATTTGACATTAAATAATAAGTGAGCAATGTTCAGTATAAAACAGTTCAGTAATTTACATTATTTTCTCACCTTCATAATATATAAAATGCCAAAGGTACTTTCCCTGACCTGTTTTTCAACAGTACTAGATCTCTGAAACTGTTGCTCATGTCTTATGTGGCAGGGCAGGTTAAGAATGCAGTTAAAAAAGCATGTGGGATACTGAGCTTCATAAATAGAAATAATGGGCCCAAGTTTCCACAAGAAAAAAAACGGGCGCCCCTCCGAGCTGGGATCCCGTTTTTCGCGCCTAAAACGGCGCCTAAAAAAATCCTCGGTATTCTCCACCGACTTACAGGTTCTCTGGCCCTCGGCGCAGTCAGCACGAGCTGTGGGGGGGCGGAGCCAGGTCCCTGCGCTGAAAACAGTGCCGGGACCTCTGCACATGCGCGCTGCAGTGGGCACGCAAGTGCAGTAGCTCCAGGCGCCCAAAACTGTGTGGGAGGGGCCCAAAGCACGCAGCCCCTAGCCCTGGCCGAATGGCCTCACTGGGGCTGTGTGAATAAGGCTCCTCCCACGGCCAGCTCCTGCGTCCTCCCCCCCCCGACCCGACCCGACCCCCCCCCTCCCTCCCCTCTCTCTCCCTCCCCTCTCTCTCTCCCTCCCCCTCCCTCCCCTCTCTCCCCTCTCTCCCTCCCCCTCCCTCCCCTCTCTCTCCCTCCCCTCTCTCTCCCTCCCCCTCCCTCCCCTCTCTCCCCTCTCTCCCTCCCCCTCCCTCCCCTCTCTTTCCCTCCCCTCTCTCTCCCTCCCCCTCCCTCCCCTCTCTCTCCCTCCCCCTCCCTCCCCTCTCTCTCCCTCCCCCTCCCTCCCCTCTCTCTCCCTCCCCCTCCCTCCCCTCTCTCTCCCTCCCCCTCCCTCCCCTCTCTCTCCCGTTCTCCCCCTCTCCCTCCCTCCCTCCCCCCCCCCTCTCTCTCTCCCCCCCCCCTCTCTCTCTCCCCACCCCCTCTCTCTCTCTCTCCCCCTCCCGCTCAGCGGCACGAACGGCTGCAGAATTCTCCCTGGCTGAAGCACTTTCACACAGGTAGGAAGATGGTTTATTTAATCTTTTCTTGGCTTATAAATGTTTATTCAGGTTGGATTTATATGCATAATATTTGTAGAAGTATAAATAAGGATTTATTGTCGAATTTAATGAGTTCCCTTCCCCCCCCCCCTCCCCCCCACCTCATTCTGGACGCCTAATTTGTAACCTGCGCCTGATTTTTTAATGTGTAGAACAGGTTTTTTCAGTTCTACAAAAATCTTCACTGGCTCCATTCTACTTTAGTTTGGAGTACGTTTTCACTGTGGAAACTTTCAAATCAGGCGTCAGTGGCTGGACACGCCCCCTTTTGAAGAAAAAATTCTGTTCTAAACTAGAACTGTTCTACCTGACTAGAACTGCAGAAAAAAATGTGGAGAATAGCGATTTCTAAAATAGTCCGTTCTCCACCAGTTGCTCCTAAAAATCAGGCGTGAATCATGTGGAAACTTGGGCCCATAGAGTATAAGTAATAGGAAGTTATGAATGGCCTTTATAAAACACTGGTTCGGCCTCAATTGGAGTATTGTGTCCAATTCTGAGCACTGCACTTTAGGAAGGATATGAAGGCCTTAGAGAGGGTGCAGAAGAGATTTATGTGAATGATTCCAGGGATAGAAACATAGAAAATTCAGCCCTTCTAGCCTGCACCGCCATTCAATGAGTTCATGGCTGAACATGAAACTTCAGTACCCCCTTCCTGCTTTCTCGCCATACCCCTTGATCCCCCGAGTAGTAAGGACTACATCTAACTCCCTTTTGAATATATTTAGTGAATTGGCCTCAACTACTTTCTGTGGTAGAGAATTCCACAGGTTCACCACTCTTTGGGTGAAGAAGTTTCTCCTCATCTCGGTCCTAAATGGCTTACCCCTTATCCTTAGACTGTGACCCCTGGTTCTGGACTTCCCCAACATTGGGAACATTCTTCCTGCATCCAACCTGTCCAAACCCGTCAGAATTTTAAACGTTTCTATGAGGTCCCCTCTCACTCTTCTGAACTCCAGTGAATACAAGCCCAGTTAATCCAGTCTTTCTTGATAGGTCAGTCCCACCATCCCGGGAATCAGTCTGGTGAATCTTCGCTGCACTCCCTCAATAGCAAGAACATCCTTCCTCAAGTTAGGAAACCAAAACTGTACACAATACTCCAGGTGTGGCCTCACCAAGGCCCTGTACAACTGTAGCAACACCTCCCTGCCCCTGTACTCAAATCCCCTCGCTATGAAGGCCAACATGCCATTTGCTTTCTTAACCGCCTGCTGTACCTGCATGCCAACCTTCAATGACTGATGTACCATGACACCCAGGTCTCGCTGCACCTTCCCCCTTCCTAATCTGTCACCATTCAGATAATAGTCTGTCTCTCTGTTTTTACCACCAAAGTGGAGAACCTCACATTTATCCACATTATACTTCATCTGCCATGCATTTGCCCACTCACCTAACCTATCCAAGTCACTCTGCAGCCTCATAGCATCCTCCTTGCAGCTCACACTGCCAGCCAACTTAGTGTCATCCGCAAATTTGGAGATACTACATTTAATCCTCTCGTCTAAATCATTAATGTACAATGTAAACAGCTGGGGCCCCAGCACAGAACCTTGCGGTACCCCACTAGTCACTGCCTGCCATTCTGAAAAGTACCCATTTACTCCTACTCTTTGCTTCCTGTCTGACAACCAGTTCTCAATCCACATCAGCACACTACCCCCAATCCCATGTGCTTTAACTTTGCACATTAATCTCCTGTGTGGGACCTTGTCGAAAGCCTTCTGAAAGTCCAAATATACCACATCAACTGGTTCTCCTTTGTCCACTTTACTGGAAACATCCTCAAAAAATTCCAGAAGATTTGTCAAGCATGATCTCCCTTTCACAAATCCATGCTGACTTGGACCTATCATGTCACCATTTTCCAAATGCGCTGCTATGACATCCTTAATAATTGATTCCATCATTTTACCCACTACTGAGGTCAGGCTGACCGGTCTATAATTCCCTGTTTTCTCTCTCCCTCCTTTTTTAAAAAGTGGGGTTACATTGGCTACCCTCCATTCGATAGGAACTGATCCAGAGTCAATGGAATGTTGGAAAATGACTGTCAATGCATCCGCTATTTCCAAGGCCACCTCCTTAAGTACTCTGGGATGCAGTCCATCAGGCCCTGGGGATTTATCGGCCTTCAATCCCACCAATTTCCCCAACACAATTTCCCGACTAATAAAGATTTCCCTCAGTTCCTCCTCCTTACTGGACCCTCTGACCCCTTTTATATCCGGAAGGTTGTTTGTGTCCTCCTTAGTGAATACTGAACCAAAGTACTTGTTCAATTGGTCTGCCATTTCTTTGTTCCCCGTTATGACTTCCCCTGATTCTGACTGCAGGGGACCTACGTTTGAAACATAGAAACATAGAAAATAGGTGCAGGAGTAGGCCATTCGGCCCTTCTAGCCTGCACCGCCATTCAATGAGTTCATGGCTGAACATTCAACTTCAGTACCCCATTCCTGCTTTCTCGCCATACCCCTTGATCCCCCTAGCAGTAAGGACCTCATCTAACCTTTGTCTTTACTAACCTTTTTCTCTTTACATACCTATAGAAACTTTTGCAATCCGCCTTAATGTTCCCTGCAAGCTTCTTCTCCTACTCCATTTTCCCTGCCCTAATCAAACCCTTTGTCCTCCTCTGCTGAGTTCTAAATTTCTCCCAGTCCCCAGGTTCGCTGCTATTTCTGGCCAATTTGTATGCCACTTCCTTGGCTTTAATACTATCCCTGATTTCCCTAGATAGCCACGGTTGAGCCACCTTCCCTTTTTTATTTTTACGCCAGACAGGAATGTACAATTGTTGTAATTCATCCATGCGGTCTCTAAATGTCTGCCATTGCCCATCCACAGTCAACCCCTTAAGTATCATTCGCCAATCTATCTTAGCCAATTCGCGCCTCATACCTTCAAAGTTACCCTTCTTTAAGTTCTGGACCATGGATGAGGGACATCAGTTACGTGGATAGACTGGAGAAGCTGGATTGTTCTCCTTAGAGCAGAGAAGATTGAGAGGATATTTGACAGAGGTATTCAATATCATGAGGGGTCTAGACAGAGTAGATAGAGAGAAAGTGTTCCCATTGGTGGAAGAGTCAAGAACCAGAGGACACAGATTTAAGGTGATTGGCAAAAGAACCAAAGCCGACATGAGGAAAAATCTTTTTACGCACCGTGTGGTTAGGATCTAGAATGTGCTGCCTGAAAGGGTGGTGGAGGCTTTCAAAAGGAAATTGGCTAACTACCTGAAGGAAAAAATATTGCAGGGCTACGGGGAAAGGGCAGGGGAATGGGACTAGTTGGAGTACTCTGTGCAGAGAGCTGGCACGGGCTTGACGGGCTGAATGACCTCCTTCTTTGCTGTAACCATTCTATGATACTAATTTTACCATCTAGTTAAACTAACCCAGATCTTTCGCTTACTGCAAATTGACTGGTTGGTCTCACTCACTTACAGTATATCTACAATTGGAAGTTCTGGCTGTAGAGAAGTTGATCAAAGGACTATAGCCATTTATTGAGCCTTGGCCTTCCCATGGGTCAGTAACACAGCTATCAATCAAAATCACTACCCGAGTTTGGCTTGGCTCTTTGATCTGTGCAAGGTAACTTGGTAAAGCAATTTCAGGATATTTTTACGACTTGTCTGAACAAAAATTATTAACAAACTGTAATACTTTTAATTCCACAAATTGCCATTTCATTGTATTCAAACACAGAATGCTTGTGGAACAAGCTTGGAGCCCCTTTGGTTCAGAAGCTTTGAAATGAAAAGCTTGAATAATTAAATCAATTAACATACCGATCTCTATTATCTGACAGGAACCAAAACTCAGATGCAAATTAATTGACTATGGCCTGACAATATGAATTCCTGTACTTTTCAAAAAATGATCTACAGATACAGCCCAGAGGGCTGTGGATGCTCAGTCGTTGAGTACATTCAGGATCTAGCCTGGAGGCGACAAAAGTTGAACAGGTTCCCACTGGTTCTATAGTTTAGTTCCACTCCAGTGGGGAGCTTGTTGAGCGTGAGATGGAGTATTGCAGCGAGGAAGATCAAGAAGAGCATTGGCGCGATGACGCAGCCCTGCTTGACCCTGGTCCAGATGTGGATTGGGTCTGTGGTGGATCCGTTGGTCAGGATCACGGCCTGCATGTTGTCATAGAGCAGGTGGAGGATGATGACAAACTTTTGGGGCAGCCGAAATGGAGGAGGATGCTCCATAGTCCCTCATGGTTAACAGTGTCAAAGGCCTTTGTGAGGTCAAAGAAGGTCATGTACAAGACACGGACGACGCTTGCGTCTGTGCACAATCAGAGGCTGAACTCCAAGCCATCGTCAACATCTTCACCGAGGCGTACGAACGTATGGGCCTCACACTTAACATCCGTAAGACAAAGGTCCTCCACCAACCTGACCCCGCCACACAGCACTGCCCCCCAGTCATCAAAATCCACTGCGCGGCCTTGGACAACATGGACCACTTTCCATACCTCGGGAGCCTACTATCAGCAAGGGCAGACATCAACGACGAGATCCAACACCACCTCCAGTGCTCCAGCACAGCCTTCGGTCACCTGAGGAAGACAGTGTTTGAAGATCAGGCCCTCAAATCTGACACCAAGCTTATGGTCTACAAGGCTGTAGTGATACCCGCCCTCCTGTATAGCTCAGAGACGTGGACCATATTCGGTCAGGCAGAGTCAGCATGGATTTATGAAGGGGAAGTCATAGTTGACAAATTTGCTGGAATTCTTTGAGGATGTAACGAACAGGGTGGATAAAGGGGAACCAGTGGATGTGGAGTATTTGGACTTCCAGAAGGCATTTGACAAGATGCCACATAAAAGGTTACTGCACAAGGTAAAAGTTCACGGGGTTGGGGGTAATATTTTAGAATGGATAGAGGATTGGCTAACTAACAGAAAACAGAGAGTCGAGATAAATGATTCATTCTCTGGTTGGCAACCAGTAACGAGTGGGGTGCAGCAGGAATCAGTGCTGGGGCCCCAACTATTTACAATCTATATTAACGACTTGGAAGAAGGGACCGAGTGTAATGTAGCCAAGTTTGCTGACGATACAAAGATGGGAGAAAAAGCAATGTGTGAGGAGGACACAAAAATCTGCAAAAGGACATAGACAGGCTAAGTGAGTGGCAAAAATTTGGCAGATGGAGTATAATATTGGAAAGTGTGAGGTCATGCACTTTGGCAGAAAAAAATCAAAGAACAAGTTATTATTTAAATGGAGAGAGATTGCAAAGTGCTGCAGTACAGCGGGACCTGGGGGTACTTGTGCAAGAAATCCAAACGTTATTATGCAGGTACAGCAAGTGATCAGGAAGACCAATGGAATCTTGGCCTTTATTGCAAAGGGGATGGAGTATAAAAGCAGGGAAGTCTTACTACAGTTATACAGGGTATTGGTGAGGCCACACCTGGAGTACTGCGTGCAGTTTTGGTTTCCATATTTACGTAAGGATATACTTGCTTTGGAGGCAGTTCAGAGAAGGTTCACTGGGTTCATTCCGGGGATGAGGGGGTTGACTTATGAGGAAAGGTTGAGTAAGTTGGGCCTCTACTCATTGGAATTCAGAAGAATGAGAGGCGATCTTATCGAACTGTATAAGATTATGAGGGGGCTTGACAGGATGGATGCAGAGAGGATGTTTCCACTGGTGGGGGAGACTAGAACTAGAGGGCATAATCTTAGAATAAGGCGCCGCCCATTTAAAACTGAGATGAGGAGAAATTTCTTCTCTCAGGCGGTTGTGGATCTGTGGAACTCACTGCCTCAGAGAGCTGTGGAAGCTGGGACATTGAATAAATTTAAGACAGAAATAGACAGTTTCTTAAATGATAAGGGAATAAAGGGTTATGGGGAATGGGCAGGAAAGTGGAGCTGAGTCCATGATCAGATCAGCTATGATCTTATTGAATGGTGGAGCAGGCTCGAGGGGCCGTATGGCCTACTCCTGCTTCTATTTTTTATGTTCTTATATACAGTAGACATCTCAAATCGCTGGAGAAATACTACCAACAATGTCGCTGCAAGACCCTGCAAATCCCCTGGGAGGACAGACGCACCAACGTCAGTGTTCTCGACCTGGCCAACATCCCCAGCATCAAAATGGAATACGAGAAGAAGCTTGCAGGGAACATTAAGGCGGATTGCAAAAGTTTCTATCGGTATGTAAAGAGAAAAAGGTTAGTAAAGACAAACGTAGGTCCCCTGCAGTCAGAATCAGGGGAAGTCATAACTGGGAACAAAGAAATGGCAGACCAATTGAACAAGTACTTTGGTTCGGTATTCACTAAGGAGGACACCAACAACCTTCAGGATATAAAAGGGGTCAGAGGGTCTAGTAAGGAGGAGGAACTGAGGGAATCCTTATTAGTCGGGAAATGTGTTGGGGAAATTGATGGGATTGAAGGCCGATAAATCCCCAGGGCCTGATGGACTGCATCCCAGAGTACTTAAGGAGGTGGCCTTGGAAATAGTGGATGCATTGACAGTCATTTTCCAACATTCCATAGACTCTGGATCAGTTCCTATCGAGTGGAGGGTAGCCAATGTAACCCCACTTTTTAAAAAAGGAGGGAGAGAGAAAACAGGGAATTATAGACCGGTCAGCCTGACCTCAGTAGTGGGTAAAATGATGGAATCAATTATTAAGGATGTCATAGCAGCGCATTTGGAAAATGGTGACATGATAGGTCCAAGTCAGCATGGATTTGTGAAAGGAAAATCATGCTTGACAAACCTTCTGGAATTTTTTGAGGATGTTTCCAGTAAAGTGGACAAGGGAGAACCAGTTGATGTGGTATATTTGGACTTTCAGAAGGCTTTCGACAAGGTCCCACACAAGAGATTAATGTGCAAAGTTAAAGCACATGGGATTGGGGGTAGTGTGCTGACGTGGATTGAGAACTGGTTGTCAGACAGGAAGCAAAGAGTAGGAGTAAATGGGTACTTTTCAGAATGGCAGGCAGTGACTAGTGGGGTACCGCAAGGTTCTATGCTGGGGCCCCAGCTGTTTACATTGTACATTAATGATTTAGACGAGGGGATTAAATGTAGTATCTCCAAATTTGCGGATGACACTAAGTTGGGTGGCAGTGTGAGCTGCGAGGAGGATGCTATGAGGCTGCAGAGTGACTTGGATAGGTTAGGTGAGTGGGCAAATGCATGGCAGATGAAGTATAATATGGATAAATGTGAGGTTCTCCACTTTGGTGGTAAAAACAGAGAGACAGACTATTATCTGAATGGTGACAGATTAGGAAAAGGGGAGGTGCAACGAGACCTGGGTGTCATGGTACATCAGTCATTGAAGGTTGGAATGCAGGTACAGCAGGCGGTTAAGGAAGCAAATGGCATGTTGGCCTTCATAGCGAGGGGATTTGAGTACAGCGGCAGGGAGGTGTTGCTACAGTTGTACAGGGCCTTGGTGAGGCCACACCTGGAGTATTGTGTACAGTTTTGGTCTCCTAACTTGAGGAAGGACATTCTTGCTATTGAGGGAGTGCAGCGAAGATTCACCAGATTGATTCCCGGGATGGTGGGACTGATCTATCAAGAAAGACTGGATCAACTGGGCTTGTATTCACTGGAGTTCAGAAGAATGAGAGGGGACCTCATAGAAACGTTTAAAATTCTGACGGGTTTAGACAGGTTAGATGCAGGAAGAATGTTCCCAATGTTGGGGAAGTCCAGAACCAGGGGTCACAGTCTAAGGATAAGGGGTAAGCCATTTAGGACCGAGATGAGGAGAAACTTCTTCACCCAGAGAATGGTGAACCTGTGGAATTTTCTACCACAGAAAGTTGTTGAGGCCAATTCACTAAATATATTCAAAATGGAGTTAGATGAAGTCCTTACTACTCGGGGGATCAAGGGGTATGGCGAGAAAGCAGGAAGGGGGTACTGAAGTTGCATGTTCAGCCATGAACTCATTGAATGGTGGTGCAGGCTAGAAGGGCTGAATGGCCTACTCCTGCACCTATTTTCTATGTTTCTATATTTCTAAAGCACTGACCACACTTGACCAGCTCCATTGGGTGGGCCACATTGTTCACATGCCCAACACAAGACTCTCAAAGCAAGCACTCTACTCAGAGCTCCTACACGGCAATCGAGCCCCAGGTGGGCAGAGGAAACGTTTCAAGGACACCCTCAAAGCCTCCTTGATAAAGTGCAACATCCCCACCGACACCTGGGAGTCACGGGCCAAAGACCGCCCTAAGTGGAGGAAGAGCATCCGGGAGGGCGCTGAGCCCTCTTGTCTCGTCGCCGAGAGCATGCAGAAACCAAGTGCTGGCAGTGGAAGGAGTTTGTGGCAAAGCAGACTCCCCACCCACCCTTTCCTCCAACGACTGTCTGCCCCCCCTGTGACAGAGACTGTAATTCCCATATTGGACTGTACAGCCACCTGAGAACTCATTTTTGGAGTGGAAGTGGAGCAGGCTCGAAGGGCCGAATGGCCCACTCCTGCACCTATTTTCTGTGTTTCTTCGATTTCGAGGGACTGCTTATGATGATAATTGTTAAGTCTGGAAGAACTCCACAAGACTGTGAGCTAAAACTGATGTGACCTTAGTCTCTTTAATACTCCAGAGTGCCTAAGCAGCATGGCAGACAAACTTTTATAGTCGCTTGCACGAGGTGTGCAGGTGACCCTTGAGCCTCCAACAGTTGCGCCCTCTGGTGGCAAGTCTTACACAGTTACAATGTTTACATACATAACATCACTCCCCCCGCAAAGTCTTTGATACAAATTATTTACAAGCTGAGATGATCCGGGGCCCTACGCTCCCTGGTTGATCGTCTGAGTTCAAACTCTGGTATGGGTGAGTTGGTCGGACCATTGCTGCACTGCAGCACGGCTGGTCTGACAGGACTGTTGGGAATGGTGGGTTCATCCTCTTGATTGACAGCGAGGTCGATTGCTGGTTGGGTGTGTGTTGGTGGATCGATGATGGTGATGTCCTCTTCAGGTTGTTCCTGGTTGTCGGTGAACCGCAGTTTGGTCTGATCCAAATACTTTCTGCCTTTTTGTCCATTCAATAGTTTCACTATAAACACTCTATTCCCCTCCTTGGCCAAGACAGTGCCAGCGACCCATTTAGGACCATGACCGTAATTAAGGACAAACACAGGGTCGTTAACATCCTGTCACGCGATACAGCCGCGCGATGGTGGTACATGTTTTGCCGATGACGCCGGGTTTCCACATGATCATTTAGATCCGGGTGGACTAGGGAGAGCCTGGTTTTGAGTGCTCTCTTCATTAACAATGCTGCAGGGGGAACTCCGGTGAGCGAGTGGGGTCGCGTCCGGTAGCCGAACAGAACCAGAGATAAGCGGGTCTGCAAGGAGCCTTCCGTCACGCGTTTCAAGCTCTGCTTGATAGTTTGGACCGCTGGATGCAGACTTAAACGGAGCAGACCTGACATGCTTGATGCCATTGCGGGTCATAAACTCGTTGAATTCCGAGCTGGTGAAACACAGTCCATTGTCTGACAAGGACGTCGGGCAAGCCATGGGTGGCAAACATGGCGCGGAGGCTTTCAATGGTGGCACTGGATGTGCTGGATGACATGATTACGCAGTCAATCCATTTAGAGTAAGCGTCCACTACAACTAAAAACATCTTTCCGAGAAAGGGGCCAGCAAAATCCACGTGGATCCTGGACCACGGTTTGGAGGGCCATGACCACAGACTCAATGGAGCCTCCCTTGGTGCATTGCTCAATTGTGAGCACGTGTTGCACTGGCGTACGCACGACTCTAAGTCCGAGTCAATGCCAGGCCACCAAACATGTGACCTGCCTATAACCTTCATCATGACTATGCCTGGGTGGATATTGTGTAGGTCGTGTATAAATGTTTCCCTACCTTTATTTGGCAAAACCACACGATTACCCCACAATCCGACTGGATGGACATTTCATCTTTGCGTCCGTGAAACGGCTCAATTTCATCTTGTATTTCCCCGGGAATGGCTGAGCATCTCCCATTGAGGACGCAACTTTTTACAAGTGATAACACAGGATCCTGACTGGTCCAGGTCCTGATCTGGCGAGCAGTGACGGGTGACCCCTCACCCTCAAAAGCATCCATGACCAGAAGCAAGTCTGTGGGCTGCGCCATTTCCACCCCGGTAGTGGGCAATGGTAGCCGACTGAGGGCATCAGCACAGTTCTCCGTGCCTGGTCTGTGGCGGATAACATAGTCATAGGTGAACAATGTTAGTGCCCATCTTTGGATGCGGGACAAAGCATTGGTGTTTATACCTTTGCTTTCTGAAAACAGCGAAATGAGCAGTTTGTGGTTAGTTTCAAGCTCAAACCGAAGTCCAAATAGGTATTGGTGCATTTTCTTAACCCCATATACACATGTTAACGTCTCTTTCTCAACCATAATGTAGGTTCTCTCAGCCTTAGACAGACTTCTAAATGCGTATGCAACCGGTTGGAGGTTGCCCGATACATTGGCCGTACGAAGATGCATCACAAGCTAGCACTAATCGTTTACACGGGTCATACAGTACAAGTAACTTATGAGAACAAAGTAGGTTTCTGGCCTTCTCAAAGGCTGTCTCTTGTGATTTACCCCAAACCCAGTCATCGCCCTTACGTAGCAACATGTGCAACAGTTCCAGCAAAGTGCTTAACCCGGGTAGAAAGTTACCAAATAGTTGAGGAGTCCCAGGAATGAATGCAGCTCCGTCACATTCTGTGGTCTGGGTGCATTCTTGGCCTCTGTTTTTGAGTCCATGGGTCTGATGCCGTCTGCCACAATCTTTCTCCCCAAAAATTCGACCATTGGCGCCAGGTTAACACACTTGAAATGTTTCAGCCTGAGTCCCACTCTGTCTAGCCGAATACATAGAAACATAGAAAATAGGTGCAGGAGTAGGCCATTCGGCCCTTCTAGCCTGCACCGCCATTCAATGAGTTCATGGCTGAACATGCAACTTCAGTACCCCATTCCTGCTTTCTCGCCATACCCCTTGATCCCCCTAGTAGTAAGAATAAGAACCTCTTCCAGGTTGTGCAGGTTTTCGGTGGTGTCACTACCGGTGATCAGGATGTCGTCTTGAAACACAACGCTGCGCGGAACCGATTTTAGCAGACTCTCCATGTTCCTCTGGAAGATGGCAGCAGCCAAGCGAATCCCAAAAGGGCACCTGTGGTATATAAACAGTCCTTTGTGCGTGTTGGTGCACGTCAATCTTTTCGAAGATTCAGCCAGCTCCTGTGTCATGTAGGCAGAGGTTAGGTCCAACTTGGTGAATGACTTCTCCCCCGCTAACGTTGCGAACAGGTCATCTGCCTTGGGTAGCGGGTACTGGTCCTGTATGAGACTCTGTTGATCGTTACCTTGTAGCCTCCACAGTTCTGACCGTCCCATCGCTTTTCAACACCGGAACAATCGGATTGGCCCACTTGTTGAACTCGACTGGTGATATGGTTCCCTCTTGTTGAAGTCTGTCCAGATCGATCTCGACTTTCTCCCTCATCATATATGGAACCGCTCGAGCCTTGTGATGAACGGGCCTTGCATCGGGGACTAGATGGATCTGCACCTTGGCCCCTGTGAAGTTGCCGATGCCTGGTTCAAATAGCGACGGAAACTTGCTCAGCATTTGGGGGCACGAGGCATCATCCACTGAAGATAGAGCTTTGATGTCATCCCAGTTCCATCGAATCTTTCCCAGCCAGCTTCTGCCGAATAGTGTTGGGCCATCACCTGGTACAATCCACAGTGATAAATCATGCACAGCTCCATCGTACGATACCTTAACTGCTGCACTGCCAATGACTGGTATGAGCTCTTTGGTGTGGGTGTGTAGCTTTGTCTGAATCGGGCTCAGTTGGGCCTTTGTGTCTTGTTGCCCCACAGTTTCTCAAAATCTTTCTGGCTCATAATTGACTGACTCACCCTTGTGTCCAACTCCATTGATACCGGAATACCGTTTAATTTGACTTTCAGCATGATAGGAGGGCTCTTGGTGGTGAAGGTGTGTACCCCATACACTTCTTCCTCAGGTTGAGTTGCCTCTCTTGTTTGTTCTGCGTGATCTGCGTCAGATCGATCATCCTCTGCCGACTCTGCCACGTGGTGAGTCACAGCATGTTTGCACATTCGCTGGAGGTGCCCCATTGTTTCACAGCCTTTGCACACGTAGTGCTTGAATCGACATTGATGGGCCCGATGATTACCCCCGCAGCGCCAACATGGTGCTAATGGATTTGCATTCACGCCCGATAGCGGACTCTGAGTCATCCTAGGTCTTGCAGCTGCAGACGTGTAGGCCCTGCCATATGCAGTTCTGTCTGCTAGCGACGTTATTTTTATGCACAGTACTTGCCGGTGAGCTTCGATGCTGGGAAGATATCTATCTGGTATTGTCGCTCATGGATGTGAATGCCTGGGCTAGCGTGATGACCTTGCTCAGGTCTAAGGTTTCGGCAGACAGCAGCTTGCGAAGAATGACTTCGTGGCCGATGCCAAGAACAAAAAAATCCCGCAGTATTTCTCCCAAAATTCCAGCAAATTCGCAAGTTCCCGCAAGGCGTCTCAGGTCAGCGACATAACTCGCCACATCCTGGCCCTCGGAGCGGGTGGTGCGTGTAGAAGTGATACCTGGTCATTAAGACACTCTCCTTCGGCTTGAGGTGGTTCCGAACCAGCGTACACAACTCTGTATACGTCTTCTCCGCTGGTTTCTCCAGTGCGAGCAGATTCTTGATGAGGCCGTATATTGTGGACCCACACACGGTGAGGAGAATCACCCTGCGCTTGATCGCTGTGTAGACCACATCCAGCTCGTTGGCCACGAAGTACTGGTCGAGACGCTCAACGAAGGCTTCCCAATCATCACCCTCTACAAATCTCTCTAAAATACCAACAGCAGCCATGATCGCGGGAATGTTCATAATCTGTTACTCATCACCAATTGTTAAGTATGGAAGAACTCCACAAGACTGAGTACTGTGAGCTAAAACTGATGTGACCTTAGTCTCTTTAATACAACTCCAGAGTGCCTAAGCAGCATGGCAGACAACCTTTTATACTCCCTTGCACGAGGTGTGCAGGTAACCCTTGGGCCTCCAACAGTTGTGCCCTCTGGTGGCAAGTTTTACACAGTTACAATGTTTACATACATAACAATAATGATATTCAGGACAGAGATTGATAGATTTCTGGATGCTGAGGGAAGCAAGGGATATGTGGATCGGGCGGGAAGGTGGAGTTGAGTTGGAAGATCAGCCATGATCTTATTGAATAGTGGAGCAGGCTAAAAGGACTGAATGGCCTACACCTACTCTTACTTCTTATGTTCTTATGTAGCATTATTGTGCCTGTGTGCACTGCACCCAATGATAATAAATCCAAAAGAAAATCTTCAAGACAAATATGCGTCATTTTTGTCACACCCACCTTCTAACATACTGAACAAGAGAGGGTTAAGGGTTTGAGCTGAGTACTTTATTATTTTTCCACCTGACAGCTTGAAGAACTTGGAAAGATAAAACCCCAGTAAACAAGGAAACTGCCAAGGAGACTGCATCAATTCCTCAGCATCACACTGCCCACTGAGTGATTGTTTTCAATGTTTTAACAGAAGTTTGGCCACACAGGAAATGAATAGCATCTGCCTCTCTGCAGTTTGAACAAGAATATTTTATTGTATGATTGTTAATGTAGTCATATATTTGGCATAATGTCCCACAACCATTGTGTTCAAAGCATCTAATTCAAACACGAGCAACATATTGTGGCATTTTATACTGCATGTGTTGGTTTACACAAATAGTTTATTCCCAATGGTTTCTTCCATCATTGACATTATTTCCATTGTATATCTGAATCTTCTACAACATCCACACGTTCACTGTTGCTGTATGTGACATGTAGCAGTCCAAATGTAAGAAGGTAATGTTACAAAAAGTTATCCAAAAAAATGTTGAGATTAGTTGAAAAGGCAGAAAAATAATTGAAACTTAATTTGTAGAATAAGATGTCAATTCATCCCATTCACGATTGACCCTTTCCGGCATGGTGGGGATACAGATCAGCAGTCACAAATCGAGTGCCTATTATACACCCCGCCCAAATTTATTTTCCATTGAAGTCATTGGATAGGAAGAACGGCAGGATCTATAATAGGGGGCCGATCTACTGCTTTGTGGCCCTGCCAAGTTGAATTTTAGCCCCCACAACTCTTGCAAACAAATTCAACTGAAGGGTTTGTTTGACAGTCCACGAGGGCAATTGTTTTCAGATCGGTTAAACTATGGTTTATCAATCATCTAAGGAAAGTATTATCAAATGAAGTCATAAGAACATAAGAACATCAGAAATAGGAGCAGGAGTAGGCCATATCCAGCATGGATTTATGAAGGGGAAGTCATGTTTGACAAATTTTCAAGAATTCTTTGAGGATGTAACGAACAGGGTGGATAAAGAGGAACCAGTGGATGTGGTGTATTTGGACTTCCAGAAGGCATTTGACAAGGTGCCACATAAAAGGTTACTGCACAAGATAACATTTCACGGGGTTGGGGGTAATATATTAGCATGGATAGATGATTGGCTAATGAGCAGAAAACAGAGAGTAGGCATAAATGGTTCATTCTCGGGTTGGCAATCAGTAACCAGTGGGGTGCCGCAGGGATCAGTGCTGGGACCCCAACTATTTACAATCTATATTAACAACTTGGAGGAAGGGACTGAGTGTAATGTCGCCAAGTTTGCTGACGATACAAAGATGGGAGGAAAAGCAATGTGTGAGGAGGACACAAAAAATCTGCAAAAGGACATAGACAGGCTAAGTGAGTGGGCAAAAATTTGGCAGATGGAGTATAATATTGGAAAGTGTGAGGTCATGCACTTTGGCAGAAAAAAAAATCAAAGAGCAAGTTATTACTTAAATGGAGAAAGATTGCAAAGTGCTGAAGTACAGTGGGACTTGGGGATACTTGTGCATGAAACACAAAAGGATAGTATGCAGATACAGCAAGTGATTAGGAAGGCCAATGGAGTCTTGGCCTTTATTGCAAAGGGGATGGCGTATAGAAACATAGAAACATAGAAAATAGGTGCAGGAGTAGGCCATTCGGCCCTTCGAGCCTGCACCGCCATTCAATGAGTTCATGGCTGAACATGCAACTTCAGTACCCCATTCCTGCTTTCTCGCCATACCCCTTGATCCCCCTAGTAGCAAGGACTTCATCTAACTCCATTTTGAATATATTTAGTGAATTGGCCTCAACAACTTTCTGTGGTAGAGAATTCCACAGGTTCACCACTCTCTGGGTGAAGAAGTTTCTCCTCATCTTGGTCCTAAATGGCTTACCCCTTATCCTTAGACTGTGACCCCTGGTTCTGGACTTCCCCAACATTGGGAACATTCTTCCTGCATCTAATCTGTCTAAACCCATCAGAATTTTAAACGTTTCTATGAGGTCCCCTCTCATTCTTCTGAACTCCAGTGAATACAAGCCCAGTTGATCCAGTCTTTCTTGATAGGTCAGTCCCGCCATCCCGGGAATCAGTCTGGTGAACCTTCGCTGCACTCCCTCAATAGCAAGAATGTCCTTCCTCAAGTTAGCAGACCAAAACTGTACACAATACTCCAGGTGTGGCCTCACCAAGGCCCTGTACAACTGTAGTAACACCTCCCTGCCCCTGTACTCAAATCCCCATGCTATGAAGGCCAACATGCCATTTGCTTTCTTAACCGCCTGCTGCACCTGCATGCCAACCTTCAATGACTGATGTACCATGACACCCAGGTCTCGTTGCACCTCCCCTTTTCCTAATCTGTCACCATTCAGATAATAGTCTGTCTCTCTGTTTTTACCACCAAAGTGGATAACCTCACATTTATCCACATTATACTTCATCTGCCATGCATTTGCCCACTCACCTAACCTATCCAAGTCACTCTGCAGCCTCATAGCATCCTCCTCGCAGCTCACACTGCCACCCAACTTATTGTCATCTGCAAATTTGGAGATACTACATTTAATCCCCTCGTCTAAATCATTAATGTACAGTGTAAACAGCTGGGGCCCCAGCACAGAACCTTGCGGTACCCCACTAGTCACTGCCTGCCATTCTGAAAAGTACCCATTTACTCCTACTCTTTGCTTCCTGTCTGACAACCAGTTCTCAATCCATGTCAGTACACTACCCCCAATCCCATGTGCTTTAACTTTGCACATTAATCTCTTGTGTGGGACCTTGTCGAAAGCCTTCTGAAAGTCCAAATACACCACACCAACTGGTTCTCCCTCGTCCACTCTACTGGAAACATCCTCAAAAAATTCCAGAAAATTTGTCGAGCATAATTTTCCTTTCACAAATCCATGCTGACTTGGACCTATCATGTCACCTCTTTCGAAATGCACTGCTATGACGTCGTTAATAATTGATTGCATCATTTTACCCACTACCGATGTCAGGCTGTTCGGTCTATAATTCCCTGTTTTCTCTCTCCCTCCTTTTTTAAAAGCAGGGAAGTCTTGCTACAGCTATACAGGGTATTGGTGAGGCCACACCTAGAATACTGAGCAGTTTTGGTTTCCATATTTATGAAAGGATATACTTGCTTTGGAGATAGTTCAGAGAAGGTTCACTAGGTTGATTCCAAAGTTGACGGGGTTGACTTATGAGGAAAGGTTGAGTAGGTTGGGCCTCTACTCATTGGAGTTCAGAAGACTGTGAGTTGATCTTATCGAAACGTATAAGATTATGAGGGGGCTTGACAAGGTGGATGCAGAGAGGATGTTTCCACTGAAAGGGGAGACTAGAACTAGAGGGCATAAACTAGGGGGCCGCCCATTTAAAACTGAGATGAGGAGAAATTTCTTCTCTCAGAGGGTTGTAAATCTGTGGAATTCGCTGCCTCAGAGAGCTGTGGAAATTTAAGACAGAAATAGACAGTTTCTTAAACGATAAGGGAATAAGGGGTTATGGAGAGCGGGCAGGGAAGTGGACCTGAGTCCATGATCGGATCAGCCATGATCGTAGTAAATGGCGGAGCAGGCTCAAGGGGCCGTATGAACTACTCCTGCTCCTAGTTCTTATATGGCCCCTTGAGTCTGCTCTGCAATTTAATACGATCATGGCCTGCTTCTGCAAAGGTGACAAGAAATATGTGTAAACTAATTTCACAGCACTATTATGGAACACATGCAGACTTATATGGATAGACATTCCCAATTAACCATCCCCAGTCCTTTTGTCAACAAGTGCACCATTTAAGTTTCATTAGGACGCATGTGTTGCATGATGAACACATGCAAATACAGAAGACTAACACATTGAGATCGCTGATGGAAAATAAAAAATGACACCCAGCTTTACAACATAATAAAATGTGGCACTACTTAAGAGTAATTAGTCAGTGCATGACAAAAGTTATTAATTACTCTCGCCGACCCAACAATGTAATTCCAACGTTTGCGGCACTGGTTCACCCCCCGCATCAGGGTCGCGATGGACGACACCGCCTCAGTGATCTCTCGCCATATCCTCTGGTACACGTTTGGTGCAGGTTTTCCTCGCCCATCCCACGGTTATTGCTCCCAGCAAGCCTCCACCTCGTATACTAACCATTCCCGGGCTTCTTCACAGAAATGAACAATCCTTGTCCTCCCACCGACTTCCTTCTCCACTTCCATATCTTGTCTTTGCATCTTAGTTATTTATTATTTATATTTAAATAATTAATTATTATTTCTTCTTTTTTATCTTGTAGTATTATTATTATGTATTATATTATGAATTATAAATTACAATAATGCTCCAAATCCTTTCAAATTACTTTAAAAATAACTGCTCCCTTTCTCTCTGCAGACAACGATCTGCACCTCACCACTCAGCAACACTCTCTCACTCTTCTCTGTACATGCACCGGGTCAACCCTGACCCCAAAATCACGGGAGAATGTCTGCGGATGCGCAGAGAGAAAAATAAAATGGTTGTTATTAGGGGTCTGCTTGCCGTTAAAGGCAAGCAGATCGCTGACTCCGCGGGACTTCACCACCGCCTGCTTGGGCCCACTACTGCTGAATACCGCCACCGCTGAGAATCAACACACCAAAATCACGGAGTGCACCTTAGCGGCAATCCGGCAGTTCTAAAGACACATCTGCCGGAATACCGCTAAGATTCGGGTGGGAGTGATCTGGATGCAAATTCTAGCCCTATGTACCGATTGAACAGTTCCAGTAGTTCAGGGATTCCCTACATCTGTGAGTCCTGTCTCCCTCCTCAAATGGTCACCCACTCTCTCTTTCTACATTATCACTGTGTCCTGAAACATCTACAACTACTTTCTGATGCAGAGTGTAGCCAGTTGCTGCATGAGCACATAGATTTTCTGCTCCAGAGACTCAACTTTCCAACACTGTGCAAATGTGCTTTCCCCGAGATACACTGAGGATCCATGATTCTCCACTCTCATCTATCACAGCTCAACTCTGAGCTCGCGTTGGTCAGGTCTAATTTATATTGTCTTCATTTACACAATAGTCCAATTAATACGGATCAAGAGCTGGAAAGTGGGATTAGGCTGGATAGCTCTTGGTCGGCCGGTACAGACACGATGGGCCGAAATGGCTTTGCTATGCTGTAAATTTCAATGAACACAAGGGAAAAAAACTATCAGGGTACGGCTAATGGCACTTCATTTGTAAACAATTCATGACTTATTACCATCTCAAACCACCTCGAAACATTAAAAGCACCAAATTAACAAATTTAAATAGCTCTCAGTATTGAACACCTAAAATGGAGCAAATTATAATAAATTTAAACTAAATATATTGTAGAATGAAAATGTCAATATTTATGTCCCAATCACTCCTGCTGAGTCTAGACTCCACACACTGCTGACCTTTTATATAGGACTAGCCTCACAGCTTGAGATTCTACACTTCTGTCTACATACACCAACACCTATATTTTATTAAGATGTAACTATTTGTATTGCATTTTTTTTGACAGAGAGGCATCTGACCAGCCCCACCCGCCCGTACCGCCCTTTTATGATCGACAGGCGACAAGCCCTGTTCTCTGTCAAGCTCCACCACCCTCCTCCTGCCCAAATCATTCCATGCACATGGTGCCGAGACTCCCCCTCTCTCCCCACCAGCGGCCCAGGCCCGATGGTGGCAGTCTTGGGACCAATGGCAGCAGGTTGGGGGGGCTCAATGGCACCGGGCCTGAGCCCAATGGCGGCAGTGGGGGCCCAATGATGAGAGAGAGGCTTGGGAGGGGGGATGTGGAGAGGGAGCGAGGCGGAGGGAGAGAAGGAGAGAGGCTGGGGGGAGAGAGAGAGAGAGAGAGGCTTGGGGGGCGGGGGGTGTGGAGAGGGAGCGAGGCGGAGGGAGAGAAGGAGAGAGGCTGGGGGGAGAGAGAGAGAGAGAGAGAGAGGCTGGGGGAGAGAGAGAGAGAGAGGCTGGGGGAGAGAGAGGCGGGGGGAGAGAGAGAGAGAGAGGCGGGGGCTGAGAGAGAGAGGCTGGGGCTGAGAGAGAGAGGCGGAGGGAGAGAGGGAGAGAGGCGGGGGAGAGAGAGGCTGGGGGAGAGAGAGAGAGGCTGGGGAAGAGAGAGAGAGGCGGGGGGAGAGAGAAAGGTTGGGAGAGAGAGAGAGAGAGAGAGGCTGGGGGAGAGAGAGAGAGGCAGAGGAGAGAGAGAGGCTGGGGGTGAGAGAGAGAGGCGGGGGGAGAGAGAGAGAGAGAGAGAGAGGCTAGGGGAGAGAGAGAGAGAGAGAGAGGCTGGGGGTGAGAGAGAGAGAGAGAGGCTGGGGGTGAGAGAGAGAGAGGCTGGGGGTGAGAGAGAGAGAGGCTGGGGGTGAGAGAGAGAGAAGTGGGGTAGAGAGAGAGAAGCGGGGTAGAGAGAGAGAGGCGGGGGAGAGAGAGAGAGAGGCTGGTGGAGAGAGAGAGAGAGGCTGGGGGAGAGAGAGAGAGAGGCTGGGGGAGAGAGAGGCGGGGGGAGAGAGAGAGAGAGAGAGAGAGGCTGGGGGAGAGAGAGAGAGAGGCTGGGGGAGAGAGAGAGAGAGGCTGGGGGAGAGAGAGGCGGGGGGAGAGAGAGAGAGAGAGAGAGGCGGGGGCTGAGAGAGAGAGGCTGGGGCTGAGAGAGAGAGGCGGAGAGAGGCGGAGGGAGAGAGGGAGAGAGGCTGGGGGAGAGAGAGAGAGGCTGGGGGAGAGAGAGAGAGGCTGGGGAAGAGAGAGAGAGGCGGGGGGAGAGAGAGAGGTTGGGAGAGAGAGAGAGGCTGGGGGAGAGAGAGAGAGGCAGAGGAGAGAGAGAGGCTGGGGGTGAGAGAGAGAGGCGGGGGGAGAGAGAGAGAGAGAGAGAGAGGCTAGGGGAGAGAGAGAGAGAGAGAGGCTGGGGGTGAGAGAGAGAGAGAGAGGCTGGGGGTGAGAGAGAGAGAGGCTGGGGGTGAGAGAGAGAGAGGCTGGGGGTGAGAGAGAGAGAAGTGGGGTAGAGAGAGAGAAGCGGGGTAGAGAGAGAGAGGCGGGGGAGAGAGAGAGAGAGGCTGGTGGAGAAAGACTGGGGGGCGGGAAGAGAGAGAGAGAGAGAGAGAGAGGCATGGCTGAGGGGGATGGTCGGAGGGGAGAGAGGGAACTTGGGGAAGACGGATCACGCTCTTCCAACCTCCTACAAGGGACATTGTTGGAGTGGATGATATCCAGAAGTCACGACACTGTCACTATTCATTTCATGTCCAATAAACCTGTTAACAATCCATACACAATGCTCCATCTATGGTGGTGGGGGGGGGGGAAGGATGCATTAGTGCTGGGGTAAGGCACTTCGACTGGGGAAGGGATGTACTTGGACTGGGGTAAGGCACTTCGGCCGGGGGAGGGATGTACTTGCACTGGGGTAAGGCCCTTGCTGTCTTCTGGGGAGCTCTGTCCTCTGTCGCTTCAGGAAGTCAAAGTAGATCGAGTTACAATTTGCAAAGTCAGTGAAACCTTGAGATGGGCAGTTCCAGTGACACAGTCCTGTGAAACTTCAGGGTGTGACTTATCCTCCAAGTGGACCAATCAGATACAAAGGGTGGAGCATGGTGGCCATTTTGGCAGTACAAAGAGACGCATCCATTTTATTATCAAATGCATGTTTAATGTTAGTCTCAGACACTGTTATTCTTTACACATAGCTCCTCATAGACTACCACAGGGGATAAATGTGATTGCATCAATCATTAACAATCTTCCGTGATTGTACTGATAAGCTTCGGAAAGCGACTCTCAGAGAGGTGAGCAGGTGGCAAACTGTACTCAGCAAGGTGAGAAATATCCTGATGTTCAACAGTGCTGAACCAATCTGATTACACCGGAGAAGGGAACTTTTATCTCCATTATCAGGTCTGATCATTCATTTAGACCTCACAGCCTGGGAATTGAGAGACAATCCCAATAGGGATTGCAGCTCTCTTTACTCTAAGCACTTAGTACCAGCAGGAAACTTTCTCAAGTCAGATATAGCATGATTTATGTCTTAGAAAATTATTTTTATTTTATCTCACATATCCACATGGTTAGTAAACTTGGTAACAAAGGAAAGGGAAAAGATCAGACTCAACCCTTAACTAAAATAGATGTGAAACAAGCTTTAGATCCATATTTAAATAGCCAACATGGTATAAAAAAGTGTTGCATATATTATTGGGAATTCAGAAGAGTGCAGGAAGATATTGCTATGAAGGATAGCTCATTTAAGAAATATTTAAATGCTGTAATGGGAAGAATTTAAGGTTAAGTGGCTTTTATGTTCTTTTAATTCAGATTGCAGGAGCCCTATGTCCATAGGGTAACTCGCAGGCCTAGAAATTGGAGTGTGCCAGAAAACACGCAGGCTGCAGTTAATGACCATCCAAAATCATAGTGCAGGCAGCATTGGTATTTTGGTGCTACCTGCTAATTTAAATTAGTGCAGCGCTGAACCTACCATGTAAGACTAGCTGGAGGCCCAATGTAGCATGGCCATAGCATCCCCTGAAGCAAGAACAGCATTGTCTTAAAGCAAGACTGTCATTTTAGAAAGCAGCATCAGTCCCTTAAAAGTGAACTGCCTTCGAAAATGAAAAAAATGTAAATCACTTAAAATAGGCAGTCTTCAGCTCTTAAAGCTAAGCTGCCTTCCACACCTAAAAAATGGTCAAAGTGAATCAGCACTAACACAAATGGTTCAACAAGCCAGGGAAGAGGCACACAGGGTATCGCACACAGCACCCCAGTTTTGTGCAGGGTGTTATCACTGCAAGAGAGGGCCTCTCCCCACAGGGACCAGGAGGTGCTCCAGAAAGAATGGTGTGGGATCAGATCACCCAGCTGTCACTGCCAGCACTGTCACCCCCATGACCTCAGACCAGTGATCAAGGTCAGTGAATGCATCTTCAAAAGCCATCTCCTACCAACAGCACCACTAGCCTCACACACGGCTCAATGCATGACAGCCCTCACCCCTATCACTCACCTACCAGCAATCATAACCAAACACAAGGCACACTTCCCATATCCTAGCTTCACCTCACACCCTTGGAGGAGATGGTGCATCCCATTCATGGCATGGGCATGGCTGAGTCCTTAGCCAGTGGTCAGACTGAAAGGATACAAGATGCTGGTATCCTCATATGCTATAAGAACATAAGAAATAGGAGCAGGAGTAGGCCATACGGCCCCTCGAGCCTGCTCCGTCATTTAATACAATCATGGCTGATGCGATCATGGACTCAGCTCCACTTCTCTGCCCGCTCTCCATAACCCCTTATTCCCTTATCATTTAAGAAACTGTCTATTTCTGTCTTAAATTTATTCAATGTCCCAGCTTCCACAGCTCTCTGAGGCAGCGAATTCCACAGATCCACAACCCTCTGAGAGAAGAAATTTCTCCTCATCTCAGTTTTAAATGGGCGGCCCCTTATTCTAAGATTATGCCCTCTAGTTCTAGTCTCCCCTATCAATGGAAATATCCTCTCTGCATCCACCTTATCAAGCCCCCTCATAATCTTATACATTTCGATAAGATCAGCTCTCATTCTTCTGAATTCCAATGAGTAGAGGCTTAAGCTACTCAACCTTTCCTCATAAGTCAACCCCCTCATCTCCGGAATCAACCTTGTGAACCTTCTCTGAACTGCCTCCAAAGCAAGTATATCCTTTCGTAAATATGGAAATAAAAACTGCACGCAGTATTCCAGGTGTGGCCTCACCAATACCCTGTATAACTGTAGCAAGACTTCCCTGCTTTTATACTCCATCCCCTTTGCAATAAAGGCCAAGATTCCATTGGCCTTCCTGATCACTTGCTGCACCTGCATACTAACCTTTTGTGTTTCTTGCACAAGTAAACCCCAGGTCCCGCTGTACTGAGCACTTTGCAATCTTTCTCCATTTAAATAATAACTTGCTCTTTGATTTTTTTCTGCCAAAGTGCATGACCTCTGAAGTGGGGCTATCAAGCTCTGTTATAATTAAAGGGTTAAGAATGGATCTCGGAATTAAAACGAGCTGACATAGGCCTTTGTAGTGGTCAACTTTATAAGGGTGTTTAAAGGGAAATAAAATATCAGAATGATTAATTGTTACAAACTGTGTAACCTGAGGACAATTACAGGAGGCCCAATTATGGCTAAAGGGATCAAGGGGTATAGAGAGAAAGCAGGAAAGGGGTACTGAGGTGAATGATCTGACATTATTGAATGGTGGTGCAGGCTCGAAGGGCCGAATGGCCTACTCCTGCACCTATTTTCTATATTTCTACTGGAGGTAGGCGTGGTCAGGATTGTACCTTTACTTTGAATGACAAGGGTTTTGACCATTCAAATCAATGTATGTCTCATGTATTTAATGTCTGGCCATTATAGGCCGAGGAACTGTATAAAATCCCTGTGTTTTCTTTGTTCAGAGACAGCAAGTGAAGGCAGCTCAGCAACAGGTTGACTGCAGACTTGACTCTCTCTTGCAAGAAATTAAAGATTACTTTAATCTTCAAATCCAGACCTGGTGTTGAGTATTAATTTTAAATGCTCCACTACAACCTCACATTTTCCAACATTATACTCTATCTGCCAAATTTTTGCCCACTCACTTAGCCTGTCTATGTCCTTTTGCAGATTTTTTGTGTCCTCCTCACACATTGCTTTTCCTCCCATCTTTGTATCATCAGCAAACTTGGCTACGTTACACTCGGTCCCTTCTTCCAAGTCGTTAAAATAGATTGTAAATAGTTGGGGTCCCAGCACTGATCCCTGCGGCATCCCACTGGTTACTGGTTGCCAACCCGAGAATGAACCATTTATCCTGACTCTCTGTTTTCTGTTCGTTAGCCAATCATCTATCCATGCTAATATATTATCCCCAACCCCGTGAGCTTTTATCTTGTGCAGTAACCTTTTATGTGGCACCTTGTTAAATGTCTTCTGGAAATCCAAATACTCCACATCCACTGGTTCCCCTTTATCCAGCCTGTTCGTTACATCCTCAAAGAATTCCAGCAAATTTGTCAAACATGACTTCCCCTTCATAAATCCATGCTGATTTTACCTGATCAAATTTTGCTTTTCCAAATGTCCTGCTACTGCTTCTTTAATAATGGACTTTCCAACATTTTCCCAACCACAGAGGTTAGGCTAACTGGTCTATAGTTTCCTGCTTTTTGTCTGCCTCCTTTTGTAAATATGGGCGTTACATTTTGTAAGGGTCAAAAATCCAGTGCTACACTATATAAAAAAAAGGGCACCCGGTACCAAGGAATCAGAGCATGGGATCATCCTGTAATCGAACTTTGGCCAAGGCAAGCCACAGGAAGAAAGGCAGGCTGGGAAGGATGTCTGTAGCCAGACACTTTGTGAATTCAAGGGCCACAGGCAGGCTGAGAAGCCAGCCAATCCCGGGAAAGTGCATCCTGGGCCGGCCAATCAGTGAATTAAGCCGGGCCAGAAGCAGGGAAATCGTCGACCAATGGGGAATACCCGACCCATTTTGTAAAGAACAGCTTACCTGGATCTAATCAAGGAGATGGGCCTATTACCAACCCATTACCCACGTACATAAAGACAATAAGAAAGCCTCAGACCTCAGTATATCCCGACCCTGACACAATAGCCAGCCAGACGATTAGGCACCGAGGTGCTTTACATTTAACACCTCATCCCCACCTCGACTCAAACAATGAGACATTGATTCAGTTTGGGCGCAAAAGGGGCCGGAACCGAACCGGATATAAAGGCAAGAGCAAGAAGGACACACAGGCGGAGAAGGAGACGCACACAAGAAGGACACACACTCGGAAGGTACCGGTCGAGTTGTACTCGGCTCTGTGGGACTGGATGGGCCCAGACCTGCTGGAAGTGTACGGAGGTATGCTTCTGGCCGGCAGTATGTCAGAATCGATGAGGAAAGGCATCATCACCCTCATCTACAAGCAGAAGGGGGAGAGGGAGGAAATCAAAAACTGGCGGCCCATTTCGCTGCTCAATGTGGACTACAAGATCCTGTCAAAGGTCATCGCCAACAGGGTCAAGTCTGCTCTGGAGCTGGTGATCCACCCGGACCAGACCTGCGCTGTCCCCGGCAGGAAGATCTCTGATCGCCTACGTGCGGGACAGGAGGGTGGACACCTGTTTAATCAGCTTAGACCAGGAGAAGGCCTTTGACAGGATATCGCACACGTACCTGATGGACGTGCTCTGCACAATGGGGTTTGGGGAGGGTATCCGCAATTGGATCCGACTGCTCTACACAGACATCAGTAGTGCAGTTCTAATCAACGGGTGGGAAACTGAAAGCTTTCCGATCAGATCTGGAGTCAGGCAAGGCTGTCCTCTCTCGTCTGTCCTGTTTGTGTGTTGTATCGAGCCCTTTGCCGAGTCCATCAGGAAGGATGTGGGCATCAGAGGGGTGACGATCCCAGGCAGCGGAGACGCTCAGGTCAAGACCTCCCTGTACGTGGACGACGTGGCCATCTTTTGCTCGGATCCGCAGTCGGTCCGCAGATTGCTCGCAATCTGCGACCAGTTTGAACTGGCCTCAGGAGCAAAGGTCAATCGCAGCAAGAGCGAGGCCATGCTCTTTGGCAACTGGGCCGACCGATCCTTTATTCCCTTCACCGTCAAGCCAGATTTCCTGAAGGTGTTGGGAATATGGTTCGGAGCGGACGGGGCGTGCGCCAAAAACTGGGAAGAGCGTATCGCCAAAGTGAAGCAAAAACTGGGATGATGGAAGCTGTGCTCCCTCTCCATGGCAGGAAGGAACCTGGTCATCAGGAGTGAGGTGCTCTCGGGGTTGCTGCACGTGGCACAGGTCTGGCCCATCTCTCGCTCCTGTGCCGCGGCAGTCACCCGGGCCGTCTTCCACTTTGTCTGGAGGTCCAAAATGGAACGTGTCTGCAGAGACACAATGTACAAATCTCTGGACAGTGGAGGAAAGGATGTTCCGAACGTGGCCCTCATCCTGATGGCCACCTTTGTGTGCGGCTGCATCAAGCTGTGCACCGACCCCCGGTACGCAAACACCAAGTGTCACTACGTGCTGAGGTTCTACGTGTCCCTGGTGTTGCGAAGGATGGGTCTGGCCACGCTGCCACGAAACGGCCCCACCAGTTGGACCATGCCTGCCCACCTGTCCTTCGTGGAAAAGTTTTTCACAAAAAACCCCTTTGACCACAAGGCCATAAAACAGTGGTCAGCACGTAAGGTCCTGGACGCCCTACGAAAGAAGGAGAAGGGTGGACCCTGTCGGGTGGTTCCCTGAGCGGACTGTCGAACTCGTTTGGCAGAACGTCTCATCGCCAGAGCTTTCACACAAGCACCAAGACGTAGCTTGGTTGGCGGTGAGGAGGGCCTTACCCGTCAGAGCGTTCATGCACAGCTGACGTCTCAGCAGCACGGCACGGTGCCCCCGAATCGGCTGCGGGGCGGACGAGACTGTCACCCATCTCCTTCAGGATTGCCCCTTCGCAAGGCAGGTTTGGAAAGAGATGCAGTGGTTGCTGTCGAGGTTCATCCCGAGCAGCTCCGTAACACAGGACTCTGTGCTCTACGGGCTGTTCCCAGGGACACACACCGAGACAGACATCACCTGCTGCTGGAGGGCCATCAACTCGGTCAAAGAGTTGGTCTTGCCGAGACTTGCTGGTCTTCCAGAGCAAGGAGATGTCCACGTCTGCGTGTTGCAGACTGGCGCAATCCAAGATCCAGGATTACGTGCTGAGGGCGCACTTAAAATTGGTGCAGTCGCCGCAAAGGCACGGTGGGGAAGGGCCACAGTTTAAAGCCCTTCTGCCACGGTAAACCCAGGGGCAGGAATCAGTACAAAACCCCCCTCGGGCCGTACTTGTAATTTACTTTTTGTGTACATGGAGCACCATGATCTGTAAACACCTATGTAGTGCCATGTACAATGCAAGGTCTGTTTCGTAATGTACGTTGAAAAGAAAAATGTAAATGTACCGTCACCCATTCCGTGTACTGTATAGTGACACATGTAATGTAATTTGTTGAATGTACTACAAGGTATCCCGTATTGTACCGAATTGTACTTGAACTGAAAAGCAAGGAAATGTATCGAACGGAACTGCCGTCAGCTCCCAAATGTAGTGTATGGGATTGCTGACCGCAGCTAAATGTACTGAACTGCTTTTGAATGTACTGTACAAATTTTTATATGAATAAAGTATATTTTGAAATTTAAAAAAACACACTCGGAAGGAGACACACTCAGACAGAGACAGAGACCCGACGACACCTCGAAGGAAGAGAGAGGGACTCAGCCTCGCAGCAGATAAAACCTCCGAGGACGACTGGAGAAGCCGATTTAAGGTGGGACCCACTGTACCTGTCACAAGGGAAACTGTGAGTATCACCCTGGAGTCTACTCCCAACTCTCAGCTTAGGCTACTGAGGTGTAAAGGAGGGGGTGGGTGACAGAGTGGGTGTAAAGATTTTAAACTTGTGTAAACCTTTCAATGTGTCCGTTCCTCCCATAGACCTTTTCTTAGTTCAAAGTGGTTCAACAAGCCAGTGCGGCGACCTTGTATTTCACTTGGTCCAGATTTTGGGGGCTTGTACCAAATATACATGTGTGTATTAGCCTTTGCGTTGTTTTAGCAATGTAACCTTGTTTAAACGCTCACCTGGGTTTTAATAAAGTAGGACTTACCTGAATTTTCCAGGAACATTTCTTGTCTTTTGCATTTCTGAGTGTTTTATTGTGGGAAGCTCACTATTCACCTAAATTCTGAGGTCAGAACCAGATAGGGGTACAGGACGCCTCAAAAACATCAAGGTTGCGATTGGATATAAGCGGCCGCAGACGTATTGGTGGTATCAAACATATCGCTAAGCTGTAATTGGATATAAGCAGCCTCGGGCATATTGGTGGTATCAAACATATCACTAAGCTGTAATTGGGTATAAGCAGGAAGAAAAAGGTCCACTGGTGATAGCAACTCAAATCACCATAGACTGAAGGTTACGCCCAGTCACCAGCAACTGTAGAAGGAAAAATCCCTACAATTTGCAGTTTTCCAATCTGCTGCAACCTCCCCAGAATCCAGGGAATATTAGTAAATTACAACCAATGCATCCATAATCCCTGCCACTACTTCTCTTAAGATCCTAGGATGCAAGCCATCAGGTCCAGGGGATTATCTGCCTTTAGTCCCATTATCTTACTGAGTACTACCTCCTTAGTGATTGTGATTATGTTAAGTTCCTCCTCCCCTATAGCTCCTTGACACTCCACTGTTGGAATATTGTTAGTGTCCTTGTTAGAAGCCTCAGATAGAAGCCGAGCATCGGTATATTGAGAGCCATACAGCTACAAGCAGCATCGTGGAACAAACAATCGGAGTGCTCAAGCAGCGCTTCCGATGCCTGGACCACTCTGGAGGCTGCCTGCAATTCTCCCCTCAGCAGGTCTCTGAGATCATTGTGGTGTGCTGCATGCTACACAACTTAGCCATCATGTGGGGACAGGAATTGCCAATGGGGATTGCAGGACCACCTCAGGAGCGAGGGGAGGAGGTGGAAGATGAGGACGAGGAGCCTGGCAAGGAACCCATGCCACCACCACCACCACAGGGGAGGCATCGTGGAGATTTCGCCGCTGCAAAAGCCTTACGTCGGCAGTTCATAATTGAACGCTTTGCTTGAAGAATGAATGGCAGGTTTGAGTGTTGCCTGGCCACTCGATCCACCATGTTGACTATTCCCCCTCTTAATCTGCGAATGAGACACTACACTGGAATGGTTAAGGTAAAGAAACAATGTATTGAACATTGTAACATTGTAAACTTTGTAACCTTCATTGTGAGACTTAAATAAAATAAGCTGCAACGAGCAGTGTGATAATTCAACAACATCAGATCATAATCCAGCATCAACAACGTAATCCAGCAACATCAATTCCCACCGTCTTTTGCCTACATTCCCTTCATCACCTTCCCTTGCCTGCTGCTCCTAATTAAAGTGGCACCAAAATGCCATGTAAGTAAGGCTGGCAGAGTGCTGCAGTGTTGGGGGGAGAGACTGTGTCTGGGGACACACTGGACCAGCTCGTGGCGTGGAAGGCCCGGCTTCTGACTGGCTAGCCTCTTCATCGGCGTCGCCAGTCGCAGGTGGTTTGGGTGACAACTGTCGCTGATGCTTGGTTGGCGACTGAGTGGGGGGGGAGACGGAATGCTGTCATCCAGAGGAATTATACCACCTCCCATATCCCTGGGTCCAATCAGTCGCCGAAGGAACCGGCCCTAGCAACCGGAGCACCTTGCTGGCCTCCTTCAGAACCGTCACTTCCCCGTGTGACAGTGGGGAACGCAGAGAGTATGGAGGCAGGCATGGATTCCATCACCTGCCCAAGCTGAAGCAGAGCTTGTGCCTGTGGTACGCCATATTTTGCAAGAGCTCGCACCACACTCTCCGAGACTCCACTGTCACTGCTGGAGGCCACCAGCCTTGTGTGGGCATTGATGGCCTCGCTGGTATCACAGCTCGCACTGACAATCTGCAACCCTAACTCCGTAATGGTCGCTTCCAGTCAATGCTCGCGGGAATCCTACCCAAGACATCAAGGAGCTGACGGCTGATTTGGATGCTCTCCCTGGACATTCCCACCATGTCCAGTTCCACGTCTGCCTGTCTGTCAGCAGACCGACTTTGCCGATTCACCCTCCGGAGAGATGGCATGCGGGATTCAACCCCAGCATCGCATTGCTGCATGCCACTTGTCCCAGAAGCCTCAGATTCCTCAAACCCCCAAGAACGTCACATCATCCTCAGAAGAGCTGAGTGCTGGTGGTAGTGCAGGGGTTGAATGATGCTGTGCCGAAGTCGGCTCATCCATTTCCTCCTCCTCCCCCTCCTCCAGATGATGGCCTGATGTGGAATGGTCCCTTGAAGGTTGCTGCGCCTATAGTTGGTTATCTGGAAGTAGAAAGCAACAGATGAGTGGTTAACAGCAGGGGAGGGGGCAGGGTGACATGAGGAAGATTACATAGCACATGTTCATTTGAAGGACCATCGCTACTCCATTATATCTAGTCCAGTGACACGGCAGGACATTGCCCCAATCCTAGTCCAGAGGCACTGCATGACATTGCCCCAACCTATCCCAGGGAGTGTGCAGGACTTACCCTCAGTATCTGAGAGGGGTTCAGCGCCCCCAGTGGCAGCTGCCCACCCCGATGAGGCCTGCCACTCACTCCTCGATGTCGTTAAGTGGCAGGGTCTGAGGCAGACCGCCGCCTGTCCGTGGCGATTATGAGACTGCTTTGCCTGCAAAGATGAAAATGGGAATGGTTGCAAGAGGGTCCATCTGCTATTGTGGCACAGATCGCTTATACCATACTGTCTGAATGTAATAGAGTCCTCTCTTTAATGGCCTTGGAAGTTACATGTGATTCATCAGGAGGACATCGAAGTGGTGAGCCATCTTATGAGATCTCAGAAAGCAATCTTAATAATGTGAAAAGATTCATGGCAAATAGGGTGCCGAACTAAGCCTACCGATGTGTCAGGCATTTTAGGAGGCAACCCACAGATTGCTGAGAGGCACCAACAGCGTGAGAACAAATAGTGTGTCAGATTTATCCTTGAAGTAATGAAGGAATGCATGAATGAAAATGGTGCTCACTCTGATGACCCTGGTGAGATCATTAAATTTTTTTCGGCACTGTGTGTCAGTCCTGACTCCTCAGCAATTTCTCTCCAAATCATCTTAAATGTGGATGGGAGTGGTCTAGAACCACCCCAAAGAAATAACTCCTGCCATCTTCTGTCCACAGCCCTCACTGGAGCTTTGTTAGCCTCCTGGCTGAATCGTCTGACACGCTGTCTGCAATCCTCCTCCTCTATCATCAAAATCCAAATGTGAAATGGCTGATTCAGCCCCGGTTGTACTGCGCATGTGCGCACAGGAAGAGGCTGCGCCCTGCATTAGCGTTTACAATAAGAGACCAGACCAGAAGTGCGGGGAAAAAAACTACAGCATGCGCAGAACGGCAGATTGTGTCAACGCCACAACTTGCTGCTCCGGCTCACAAAGTGTGTGGTGCAACGCCAGAGTTAACGCTAATGCTCCTTGTGAACTTTCATGCGGCAAAAGTTCCTTGCTCTGGCGTTAATGTTATTCCGGCGCTAAATTTTTCGCTCTGCCGTGAATTACGCCCAAAAATGAGCGAAAATGCAAAAAGCCGGAAGTCCAGCCCATTATGTAATACATATCAGTTCTGATAAATTTTGGACAGATGTAATATAATATGATACAAATGATTTATTTCCTGTCATTTGCATTCTTACAACACTGGGTGCAAGGAACATCCTGAACATTACCGGTGCAGAGCCATCAATTGCTTTACTCAAAGAGGACATTTTAAAAACTGGACCATTTTTTAACCTGTGTTTTCTTTATCTTGCTCGATCAGCAATGCTACATAGCCTGAAGTTGCTGAACAAACTTTCTTTCTCTCCAAATGAGATGGACAGCCCAGCAGCACCATCTCAGCACCTGCTCATAACATTTAACGGCCCTGACTTCAGTGAATGTCCTGAGGGCAGGATGCAGGCAATGAGTGGACAGAGATCCTGTCCCACTGAAGGTCTACTGCCATTGCAGCAAACAGGAAAATCAAGCTTGTTATGCATAGTCCATTCAAATATCACACTCTAGACTTCACACTATAAACATCAGACTTAGTTACAGATGCAAAACAATCATAAAATACGAGTTGTATCTGAGCTGCCCACGCTCCTGATCTTTGGCCATCCTGTGCGGAGGGGAGGGGACAGGTCAAAAGACTTCCTCTTAGGACTGCTCCTGGGCACGGCCAATGTGGCCATTAACTGGTCCAGGCAGCGGGCGGTCTAGGGGGTCATTCAACCCGACTGCCTGCCTCCCTTCCACGGTTACGTTCGAGCCAGAGTATCCCTGGAGATGGAGCACGCGGTGTCCACTGGTACGCTCGCAGTCTTCCGCAAGAGGTGGCCGCCTAAGGGACTGGAGTGCATCATCACCCCCGGCAAACAAATTTGGCCAGGAATTGCTCCGTTTTTTTTGGAGCAACTTGACTTTTCTGGAGTATCTTAAAAATCCCCATTTTGAACATTCGATTTGCCCCAGTGTAAGTGAGTTAGTTAGGATTTTTTTCGTTTTGTTTTGTTAGGGGGCATTACCAGCCACATATGCCAGTTTTGGTCATTTAAGCCACTTTGGACAGCTAATAGTTGCTCCAAACTAACTTAGGCCAGCGTATGTGGCCACTTATGGCTGCATAGAAAACCCTTGCAATGAGTTAAGAAATCAGCGCAGGTAGCCAGAGATGGGGTGGGGGAAGGGAAGCGGAGAGGACCTTGCAAAGCACTAAGCACCTTCACAACAGAATTCAAGCAGCATAAAAACCATCAATAATAAATAAAAAATAAAACTTAAGTCCTACCTTCCTAACTCGGCCCGGGAAATAAGCGGCCTGGCCGGTGCGAGAGGCCGCTCGGCCGGGGATAGGTGCGGGCGGGACAACCAGGCGGGAGAGCATAGGGAACTGGCCACAGGCTCACAGAGCACACACAGGCAGGCTGGGCTGGGCTCCCACAACACACAGGCTGCTGGCTGCAGGAATCAACCAGGCTGCAACAGGCTGGGGGTGGGGTGGGGACGAGGAGGGAGAGAGAAGTCACATGACTGAAGAAGGGAGGGGGCGAGAACAAAAGACCTTTGGGTGTGGTCCATATACATATCGTGGGGGGAGGGAGAAGTGTAAAACATTGCTGTGCTGCTTGCTTTGCAGCCATTGTTCACCTTCTTTGAACTTTGAAAGTTTAACTTTTACTTTAAGTATGGGTGCAGCAATATCAATGCCACGCCTTTTGCAATGGTTCAGCATCATTGTGTTACGTAGGAGAGAATTGATTAGAGCTCATCACATCAGGAACATCAGAGCCCGTCGGCTGCTGGTGCCTTACCCACCTCAGCAATTTCGAGTCAGGCATTCGTACCTGGACCTGAGTGAGGCAGATTGTGTCAGAAGGCTGCGTTTCCGCAGAGAAGCTGTCCGTGAGATCTGTGAGTTGCTGAGATCAGATTTACAGCCGAGAAGCAGCAGGTGGACTGCCTTGTCTGTTGAAGTGAAGGTTACAGCTGCACTTCCCTTCTATGCCTCGGGATCGTTTCAAGCTACAACTGGGGATGTGTGCGCCGTCTCTCAACATGCAACACATGTCTCCATTTGCCAGGTCACGGCTGCACTGTATGCGCGGAGGAATGACTTCATCAAGTTCCCCATGACCACCCAAGCGATCCATGACAGGGCTGTGGGCTTCTCAAGGATTGCTGGCTTCCCAAAGGTACAGGGCTGCATTGATTGTATCCACATCGCCTTACGAGCACCTGTGGAGGATGCCGAGCAGTTCAGGAATAGAAAAGGCTTCCACTCCATTAATGTGCAGCTCGTGTGTGACAACATGCATCGCATCATATCAGTCGATGCGAGATACCCTGGCAGCACCCATGATGCATTCATCCTACGCGACACCGTTATATCTGCCATGTTTGAGCAGCAGCCAGAAGGGCAGAGCTGGCTACTGGGCGACAAAGGGTACGGCCTGACCACCTGGCTCATGACACCCCTACGCGTAACCCGGACGGAAGCTGACCGTGAATACAACAGGTCGCACATTGCGACATGCAGCATCATAGAGAGGACCATTGGCATCTTGAAATAGTATTTCCGATGCCTGGACCATTCCGGAGACTACTTGCTGTACTCCCCTGAGATTGTCGGTCAGTTCACTGTTGTGTGCTGCATGCTGCATAACTTAATCATCATGAGGCAGCAGCATCTGGTAGTGGAAGACCCACCTGCGGTGAGAGTGGCTGATGATAGTGATGTGGATGATACAAGTCACGAACAGGAGGAGGTGGTGGAGGAGGAGGAGGACGATGAGGATGAGGAAGTGCCTGAGGCCGGAGCACGATGGTGGAGGAGGGTGGGCCATCGTGCTCCTTTAACGATTGCTCGAGTCTTGCGCCAGCAGCTCATCCGGGAACGCTTCACTGATGCCTGAGGGCTCAGCGACAACTATCCTGCATGCACATGTTTATTGTTTGCAGTTGTTCCTAAATGTTGTGTTGTGTTAATGGAACATCATTCAGTTTTAATGTAAAATATATTTTATTGAAAAGTTTACAATGTACTTCACTTTAGTGTAATAAAATAATTCTTGTATCAAACTTTACTTTAATATGATTCTTCAAGATCACTTAAAAACTTTAAGATCACTTATAAACTTGTAAAGTTACATAACTTACAAAAAACTTTCAATTTGAAAAAATCTACACTCTAAAATCACTTAAAAACTTTAAGATCACTTATAAAGTTGTAAATTTGCATAACTTACAAAATGTGAGGACATTTACACTCTAAGATCACTTAAAAACTTTAAGATCACTTATAAACCAGTAAATTTACATAACTTACAAAAAACTTTCAATTTGAAAACAGTTATAACAGTAACATCAACAACAACACTAACAACAGCAGCAAAAAAAGGCTGCACCCATTTCTCATCCACATCTCGGTGAATGTGCACTTCTTCATGGGGTGGGGGGGAGGTGATAATGTGTTGGGCCCAGCTTGGGTCTCTTCAGAGGCTGGTGTGGGGATTGCAGTGGCAGTTGATTCTGTCAATGGTGCATGGCCTGTGTGTGATCCCTTATTGCAGCAGCTACCTCACATATGTCCTCCCTCATGGCCTGTGCCATCGTTCCCACTGCCTCTGACATTCCCTCCCTCAGGGACACTATTCCCTCACTGATGTTCCCGGAAATCGTTCCCATTTCCCGTGCCATTATTGTTATTTCTCTCGACAGTCCCGTTATCTCATCACCCACCCCACTGATGGTGTGCACGAGTGATCGGGTAAGGTCAATGCTCTCCACACCCAATGCCATCATCTGAACCACATCTGTTGCATCCTGCATCTCAGGAGAGCGTGGTCGTGCTCTCCTTCCCCTCGCCCTGGGTCTGCTTGGCAGCATCCCAGTGGGACCCGCAACCTCAGACAGTGGGGCCCTGGGTGTTCCATGCTGCATTCCACCAGCACTGGTACCCGCAACCTCGGAACTTGGGAAAGCATGGAATGTCACATCAGCACTTAAACCACTATACATGGACAGAGACGGGCTGAAACCAAAGAATGTCGCACCAGAACTCATGGAAGTGTTTGGCAACGCGAAGTCCGTGGCCTCAACCATATTAATTTCAATATTGCCCCTTCATATATCTCCATGCCTGCCTCCTCCCCCCATCCCTCCCCCAAGTTGGTCTGCAGGGTTAGGCGTCTTCTGGATCTTCAGGATTGTCATCAGGTTCTGCAAAATATAACAGAACAGTCAAATGGTTAGCAGCATTGGAGGGGGCAGGATGGGTGGCATGAGTAGGCTCACATATAGCAGGCAAGGCAGCAGGTTGGTTTGAAGGGCCACGATGAATTTTCAGGGCTTGCCCTCTCCCTCGAGTGTGAACAGCTTGTGCTGTACTGATTGTTTTTCTTCGGTAGGACCCATCAAAGCAGCGACCCTCTCTTCCAAGGGTGTGAGTTGGTGCAGATTTGGTGGGCCTCCTCCTGTTCGAGCTCTTTCCCTTTTGTTGTGGGCCAATTTCTTCTGCAAAGGTGAAAATGAAACTTTTTAGAGACGGTGTCTTTCTGCAAGGTGGGACATATACAGCTGGTCACATTTACAATTGCAATTGCATTGAATAAATGAAAATATTACTTACACTAACTACTTGACCAAGGTCCTGCCATTTCTTTTTACACTGGCTTCCAGATCTCGTGGTGTTCACCACTGCACAGTAATCTTGATTACAGCTTTTCTTCATTTCTTTGGGTGGCACTTTTGTGCGACCTCTGTTGCTGGTATCCAGCTCCTGCCATCTGTTCTCAATGACATTAACTAGTATCTCCACTTGGTCTTGCAAGAAATTCTTTGTTCTTGGTGCACATTGTTGCATTGCTGTATTGAATTGACACTTAGTGATTTTTCAAAACACACAGTCCTTATTTTGTATGCAGCAATGATTTTCACATATGCAGCACTCCTTCTGGAACTTTAGCAGCAACACAGAGCACTCACTGATTCTAGCAGCTGATTTATCCCACAGCACTCCATCAGGCACCAAAAATCAATCAGCTTCCTTTCCCTTTAAAAGTGGCCGATTGGCAATGTTATTCACTACTACGCATGTGCGAACGCTCCAATGCGCATGCGCAGTGCTGCCGGCACTCTTTCACATGTAGGGCCCTAGCTCCGCCCCCCTGCCAGCACTCTTTCATGTGCAGGGCCCTAGCTGTGCCCCCCAATGGAATCGCCACGCCGCACCAAGCCCCGGGAGAGTCGACAGAGCGGCCAGAATCCGGGGACATATTTTTGGCGCCGTTTTGAGCCTAGGAAATTGGCGCATCTCACGTGAGTGCGCCGAAAAAAACGGGTGGGCCAAATTTGGGCCCAATAAGGGGGCACTTGATATAAAGTTTCAACAAAATAGATATATCTGAGCTGCAGCCTAAAACTGGCAAGGAGATTCCAATCTGTAAAGTTTCCTCACCAAAATGTACTCGTTGACCTAAACCAATTCGACTTTGTGGATTTAAAAGGACTTCTTAGCATTCTGTGTAGTTATCACATCTCAGGCATTGCATTTGATATGAAAAGTATACATTACACTTGCACCCGATTGACTCAGATTTGTTAATCACAAGATAAAATAAAAGGAACATTTCCATTTATACAGTTGCTTTCACAACCTCAGGATGTCCCAAAGAGCTTTACAGCCAATGAAGTACTTTTGAAATGTAGTCACTGTTGTAATGTAGGAAATGCAGACAGCAATTAGCACAACAAGGTCCCACAACCAGCAATGAGATAATAATCTGATAATCTTTTTTAAATGATATTGCTTGAGCTATAACTATTGTCCACTGCACCGGCGAGAACTCCCCTGTTCATCAAAATAGTGTAGTAGGATCCTTTACGCCCACTTGAGAAGGTAGACAGAGCCTTGGTTTAACGTCTCATTTGAAAGACGAGACCTCCTACGGTGCAGTATTCCCTCAGTACTGCACTGGAGTGTCAGCCTCGGTTTTGTGCTCAGTTCTCAGGAGTGGGGCTTGAACTGATGATCCTCTGACTCAGAGACAAGAGTTCTGGCATGGGTTAATCAAAAATAGCCAGCATGGATTTGTTAATAGTAAGTCATGTTTATCTAATTTAGTTTGACTAGTTTTTTGACCAATGTGATAGGTAAAGGGAATGCAGTAGATGTAGTATAATATGGATAATCAGAAGCCAATTGATAAGATACCTCACAAAAATCTTGTTAGAAAAATTCAGGTGGGTGATATAAAAAGAAATGTAGCAGCAGAGATAGAAAGTCATTTGATGGACAGGGAGCAGAGAATGAGGGTAAATGAGTTAAGTTTGGATTGGAGAAGCATTTGAAGTGGTGTACCCCAGAGATCAGTGCCTCATTCACTTTTGTTCTCAATATATATAGATGATTTGGGCTTTGGAATTGGGAATGCAATCTTGAAATTTGCTGACTGCACAAAAGTATCAAGTTTGGCAAAGAGCAAAGAGGACTAAAACATTTTAGAAAGTCAGGTTGATGGATAGGACAGATGGAATTTAATGTGGATAAATTTGAGGTAATACATTTTAAGACAAAAAAACAAGGGGACCGAAATTGGTCACCGGTAAGGCCCGCCCATTTTTCGGCGGTTCCCGGGCGGCATCTACCTTTTTGGCACCAACTGCCACCGGGTCCCGTCAGGAGCCTGTTCCGGCTACGCTGTGTGGGCGGCAGCAGCAGGCAGCGGGAGTCGGCGGGCAGGAGCGGGTGTCAGCGGGGGCGACATCAGTGGGCGGCAGGTACAGGCCTCTCCACTCGGAGAACTTCGGAGGCCCTGCAACCGCGCATACGCAAGACTTTGTAGTCCTTTCACCCACCTGACGTCATTTCGGCCATGTTTGAGGCTGATGGGACATCAGCACATGTGCTTAAAGGGACACCACTCTCTTGCAGCTGTGAGTGGGAGAGGGGAGAGTGTGAGTTAGAGAGGGGACAGTCTGAGTTAGAGAGGGGACAGTCTGAGTTAGAGAGGGGACAGTCTGAGTTAGAGAGGGGAGAGTGTGAGTTAGAGAGGGGAGAGTGTGAGTTAGAGAGGGGATAGTCTGAGTTAGAGAGGGGAGAGTGTGAGTTAGAGAGGGGAGAGTCTGAGTTAGAGAGGGGAGAGTGTGAGTTAGAGAGGGGACAGTCTGAGTTAGAGAGGGGACAGTCTGAGTTAGAGAGGGCACAGTCTGAGTTAGAGAGGGGACAGTCTGAGTTAGAGAGGGGACAGTCTGAGTTAGAGAGGGCACAGTCTGAGTTAGAGAGGGGAGAGTGTGAGTTAGAGAGGGGAGAGTGTGAGTTAGAGAGGGGACAGTCTGAGTTAGAGAGGGGACAGTCTAAGTTAGAGAGGGGAGAGTGTGAGTTAGAGAGGGGACAGTCTGAGTTAGAGAGGGGAGAGTGTGAGTTAGAGAGGGCACAGTCTGAGTTAGAGAGGGGAGAGTGTGAGTTAGAGAGGGGACAGTCTGAGTTAGAGAGGGGAGAGTGTGAGTTAGAGAGGGCACAGTCTGAGTTAGAGAGGGGAGAGTGTGAGTTAGAGAGGGCACAGTCTGAGTTAGAGAGGGGACAGTCTGAGTTAGAGAGGGGAGAGTGTGAGTTAGAGAGGGCACAGTCTGAGTTAGAGAGGGGGCTGTCTGAGTTAGAGAGGGGACAGTCTGAGTTAGAGAGGGGAGAGTGTGAGTTAGAGAGGGGAGAGTGTGAGTTAGAGAGGGCACAGTCTGAGTTAGAGAGGGGAGAGTGTGAGTTAGAGAGGGGAGAGTGTGAGTTAGAGAGGGCACAGTCTGAGTTAGAGAGGGGACAGTCTGAGTTAGAGAGGGGACAGTCTGAGTTAGAGAGGGGAGAGTGTGAGTTAGAGAGGGGAGAGTGTGAGTTAGAGAGGGCACAGTCTGAGTTAGAGAGGGGACAGTCTGAGTTAGAGAGGGGAGAGTGTGAGTTAGAGAGGGCACAGTCTGAGTTAGAGAGGGGACAGTCTGAGTTAGAGAGGGGACAGTCTGAGTTAGAGAGGGGACAGTCTGAGTTAGAGAGGGGAGAGTGTGAGTTAGAGAGGGCACAGTCTGAGTTAGAGAGGGCACAGTCTGAGTTAGAGAGGGGAGAGTGTGAGTTAGAGAGGGGAGAGTGTGAGTTAGAGAGGGGATAGTCTGAGTTAGAGAGGGCACAGTCTGAGTTAGAGAGGGGAGAGTGTGAGTTAGAGAGGGGACAGTCTGAGTTAGAGAGGGGAGAGTGTGAGTTAGAGAGGGGACAGTCTGAGTTAGAGAGGGGACAGTCTGAGTTAGAGAGGGGACAGTCTGAGTTCGAGAGGGAAGAGTCTGATTTGGAGAGTGGACAGTCTTGTAAATTGAGAACTACAAAGACGTGAGCAGCAATTCCTTTATCATTGAGGATGAATGGGCAAAAATCTGCAATGAAGACTGTCAAAACCAGTCCCAGAGCTCCCTGGTTTAATGAAGAGGAATTGGAGGAGCTAGTAATGGAGGTGGAGTGCAGGTATAAAGACCTCACCCGGGATGGTCATGGCAAGCCTCCACCACCACAATACCGATGCAGTTGGAGGGAGATCGGTGAGATCGTGTCCGCAATGGGCAACGTGGCGCAGGATGGGGACCAATGCAGGAACTGTTGGAACGATTTGGTGGCAGCAGCAAGAGTGAGTAAAAATTTATTGCCCCTCTTCTGTCCAACTCCAAAAAGGTTGTGCGGCAGATATGTGTGTGTGTGGGGGTGTGTGTGGGAGTGTGTGTGGGAGTGTGTGTGGGAGTGTGTGTTGGGGGTGTGTGTGAGGGTATGTGTGGGAGTGTGTGTGGGAGTGTGTGTGGGAGTGTGTGTTGGGGGTGTGTGTGGGAGTGTGTGTGGGAGTGTGTGTGGGTGTGTGTGTGGGAGTGTGTGTGGGGGTGTGTGTGGGAGTGTGTGTGGGAGTGTGTGTTGGGGGTGTGTGTAGGAGTGTGTGTTGGGGGTGTGTGTGTGAGTGTGTGTTGGGGGTGTGTGTGGGAGTGTGTGTTGGGGGTGTGTGTGGGAGTGTGTGTTGGGGGTGTGTGTGGGAGTGTGTGTTGGGGGTGTGTGTGGGAGTATGTGTGGGGGTGTGTGTGGGAGTGTGTGTGGGAGTGTGTGTTGGGGGTGTGTGTGGGAGTGTGTGTGGGGGTGTGTGTGGGAGTGTGTGTTGGGGGTGTGTGTGGGAGTGTGTGTTGGGGGTGTGTGTGGGAGTGTGTGTTGGGGGTGTGTGTGGGAGTGTGTGTTGGGGGTGTGTGTGGGAGTGTGTGTGGGGGTGTGTGTGGGAGTGTGTGTGGGAGTGTGTGTTGGGGGTGTGTGTGGGAGTGTGTGTGGGGGTGTGTGTGGGAGTGTGTGTTGGGGGTGTGTGTGGGAGTGTGTGTTGGGGGGCATCAGTAAAGGGGCTAGAGGCTGCAACATTGCTTTGTGCAGAAGAAAAATGCATCCAAGGCAGCAAGCCTGAGTGCAATGGGAGGGGGCCCAGACCCTGTCCCCTTTCCAACTCAGCAGAGGTGGTAGAATTGAGCAGGCTGGAGGACCGTGCATTGGCATTGGTGGCTGGCCACTGCTGTGCAACCACAAAGGGTGATGCAGATCCGGTGCTATAGCATTGTAAGGTTATACTCATCCCCATGGCATGAAAGGTCATGCAATGGTAAGGCAATCGCGGTTTAACGCACATTTTGTTGCCCATTATTGGTATGCCCATGTAGAGATGGAACTCCTTGCTGGCACAATGTGAGATGACACGGCTCACATGTCAGCTTGACCAGCTCCACCCCGTCCCTACAGACTGAAATGTTGTCCTCTACTTGCAGATGATGACTCGGACAGCACGGATCAAGGCACACCATCCATCTCTGGCATTCAGAAAATCCATCAGACACCAACGCTTCCCACCCTGACGTTGTCCCCAGCCCAACACAGCAGCCCCTTCTTCCATTCGCGGCCCCCCCCCCCCACCCCACACCCAGCTCACCCATTTCCAGCACTCACACCTCTGCCACCCAGAGCCACAAAGAAGAGAGCGAGGAGCGAGAAGAGCTCGTCTTTGAGGCCCTTGACCTTGAGGAGCTGGAACAAGATGACAGCAGCCTCCTGCCCTGTGTGCCAACTTCCGCAGAACCTCAGCATCGGACTGGGGTTTGGAACGGACTCCACACTAGCAAGCTCAACCAAGCACAGAGGCTGTGGCACCTGAGCCCACCAGGAGCGAGCAACCAGCCGAGGATGCAGGACGGTTCTCTGCTATTCAGGAGATGGTCCAGCTATCACGGACAAGCGTGGAGATAGGTTGCGACATGCTCCAGACCATGGCTGGGATAGCTGGCAGCATCGACACCTTCACCCAGCAACATGATGAAAGGATGGACCGGCTCATTGCCGTGTTCGAGCGCACAACCGAGCCCGTTGAGCCGATGAGGCAAGAGATGGTTTCTGGATGCGCAGTTCAAGCCCCCAACCCCACACCCTCAAGGCAGACAGATCCAAAGGAGCAGGAGATCTCTGCGCCTTCGGCCACGCCCCCTATCTTCGAGATCCCACTGCCCTCCTGCACATCCTCGTCAACCAGAGACAGTGAGGGGCAGGGGAGTGGGATGCCGTGGTATAGGCGGGGCAAGGAAGAGGAGCTTAGGCATCGCTTCAAGGGGGTGGGGGGAGAGAGGTAGTGGAAATGTTCCTAAATGTAATAATGTTATGTAACCTTTGTTATAGTGCACTTGTAAATACACTCACATTGTTGACCCTCTCCTGGTCAGTGTCTCATTTTAATGTCATGTGTCGTGCCTTGTGAGAAACACACATTTGTCCCTCAGGTAATCTGCTTTATCACGAATATCTTGCCATCCACATATGACTGCATTGTATAATGGGTCCTGTCATCAAGCCATCGTAACATGACAAGGAAGGGTCACCAATGCAGGAAGGCTGCCATTCAATGACACTCACGTTACCTACTTGCAGGGCAGCCCTTAAGACTTGCACTTCAACCCTCTTTTTCCGAGGCCAAACATGGCGGAGTGTCACCCCTGAGATGACATGGTAATCAGTTACATTGCAGTACATGAAATGTATTTTCCTGTGTTCCATACCTCATGTAATGCTCCTCTGACTATCAGTTGCAGTGATGTGCCATTTCTTTACATCTTCTAACTCTCGCTTATTCAGCCTGACATAATCCCTCACCACCTGCGCAGTCACAATATGTCCCGCATTAAATGCTCTCAAAACTCTTGGAGGGCATTTCCACTGAGCCTTTGCCATCTTTCGCTACTCATTGCCACTTCCCCAACCACACCTTCCCTTCAACGGACTCATATGGAGTAACATATCTGAAATCTTTCTGTGCGAGTTAAGGTCCATCACATTACTCTTTATGTGCTGTGAGGTTTATTTGATCTGTCAGATTTATTACATCTCTCAGAATAGAGTTATGTCCGTGACCACAACAAAGCATGCTAGGTACAGATTAAGCAGAACAGATTTTATTAATTAGTTTCCTTCCAGTACAAAGAAAATTTAACAAGGCGATAGTGACAGTCTATTCGTTGAAACCTCAACAGTAGGCCACTGAGTCACTGCAGCGCTTGACTCTTGCTGTGTTCTATTGACCGTAGTCCTTCCTCAGTTTCGTGTGTAATAGCGCTGTTCCTAAAGTCGAATAGCTGCAACTTTATACCCTTTTCCTCCCATACAAATATGATGAGATTCTGCAGCTATCTGAGGCTGACAATAGATCATTCTAAGTCGGTGCCTCTGACCTTCTATGTTATCTCTAGTTCTTCTCTGAGAACTTTCAGAAGGACTGTGTCACAGAATTAATTAATGAGCTTGACTGTACAAAATGTGACAGGCTGCATACTGTTCAGTTATTGATAATGATTTTGTCTTGGCCATTGTGGTTCTAAATTAAGGTGTTTCAGCAAGGTAAAAAAAAAGTTCCCATCAGCTTAGACACATTTTAGTCGCTTTTATCACACTCCAATTTAACATGAACATGATCAATAAACTAAAGTAACATCCAGAAAACTTTTTTCTAGCAGTCCCACACATCATGCTGCAGCATGTGTACGATACCCGGGATGTGCAGCACTGCAGCACTCACCCTTCTCCCTGCGCCCGACTCACAGCCAGCTCACGCCCGCTGTTTGCGAGTGGTCCTTCTGGCCGGCAGCAGGTCGATCTGAGACCAGGGACCCTGACCAAAATGGGCAATTTCCAGCATCTGGCACGACGTAACGCCGGCGGAACCCTCCGCAACCAATCGGCCGCCGGGCGGAACGCGGACAGCACATGGGCTGTTCCGGAGGAATCGCCCCAAAAAACTACATTTCCAGCAGAACCTCGGTGGCACAACTTTCACCAATTTCGGCCACAAGGAGTAGGAGTATATACACTCAATAGAAAGATGCTGAAGTTTCTGAACAAACAGAGATTTTTAAGTGTTCAAATATATAATTCCCTGACAGTGTATTTGCAGGTAATTAAAGCCATAAAAAAGTCCAACAGCATTTTGTCTTTTATAAATAGTGGTATATAGTACATAAGAACATAAGAAATAGGAGCAGGAGTAGGCCATACGGCCCCTTGAGCCTGCTCTGCTATTCAATAAGATCATGGCTGATCTGATCATGGACTCAGCTCCACTTCCCTGCTCACTCCCCATAACCCCTTATCATTTAAGAAACTGTCTATTTCTGTCTTAAATTTATTCAATGTCCCAGCTTCCACAGCTCTGTGAAGCAGCGAATTCCACAGATTTACAACCCTCTGAGAGAAGAAATTTCTCCTCATTTTAGTTTTAAATGGGCGGCCCCTTATTCTAAGATCATGTCCTCTAATTCTAGTCTCCCCCATCAGTGGAAACATCCTCTCTGCATCCACCTTGTCAAGCCCCCTCATAATCTTATACGTTTCGATAAGATCACCTCTCATTCTTCTGGATTCCAATGAGTAGAGGCCCAACCCACTCAACCTTTTTGCAAAAAACAAAAAGGGCCACTGAATATAAAGGGGCTGCAGGAGGGGTCAAAACTAAAAATCATGGTTTAAAAACGGATTAAAACACTCTACCTAAACGCCGCAGCATTCGAAATAAAGTAAATGAGTTCACGGCACAAATCATTACAAATGGGTATGATTTGGTGGCCATTACAGAAACGTAGTTGCAGGGTGGCCAAGACTGGGAATTAAACATACAGAGGTATCTGACGATTTGGAAAGATAGACAAGAAGGGAAAGGAGGTGGGTAGCTCTGTTAATAAAGGATGATATCAGGGCAGTTGCGAGAGACGATATTGGCTCTAATGAACAAAATGTTGAATCATTGTGGGTGGAGATTAGAGATAGTAAGGGGAAAAAGTCACTGGTGGGCGTAGTTTATAGGCCCCCAAATAATAACTTCACAGTGGGGAGGGCAATAATCAAGGGAATAATGGAGGCATGTGAAAAAGGAACGGCATAATCATGGGGGATTTTAACCTACATATCGATTGGTCAAATCAAATCGCACGGGGTAGCCTAGAGGAGGAATTCATAGAATGCATACGGGATTGTTTCTGAGAACAGTATGTTACAGAACCTACAAGGGAGCAAGCTATCTTAAATCTGGTCCTGTGTAATGAGACAGGAATAATAAACGATCTCTTCATAAAAGATCCTCTCGGAATGAGTGATCACAGTCTGGTTGATTTGTAATACAGATTGAGGGTGAGGAAGTAGTGTCTCAAACGAGCATACTATGCTTAAACAAAGGGGCCTACAGTGGGATGAGGGCAGAGTTGGCTAAAGTAGACTGGAAACACAGACTAAACGGTGGCACAATTGAGGAACACTGGAGAACTTTTAAGGAGCTCTTTCATAGTGTTCAAAAAAAAATATTCCAGTGAAAAAGAAGGGCGGTAAGAGAAGGGATAACCAGCCGTGGATAACCAAGGAAATAAAGGAGAGTATCAAATTAAACACCAATGCGTATAAGGTGGCCAAGGATAATGGGAAAATAGAATATTGGGAAAATTTTAAACGACAGCAAAGAATGACTAAGAAAGCAATAAAGAAAGGAAAGATAGATTACGAAGGTAAACTTGCGCAAAACATAAAAACAGATAGTAAAAGCTTTTACAGATATATAAAACGGAAAAGAGTGACTAAAGTAAATGTTGGTCCCTTAGAAGATGAGAAGGGGGATTTAATAATGGGAAATGTGGAAATGGCTGAGACCTTAAACAATTGTTTTGCTTCGGTCTTCACAGTGGAAGACACAAAAACCATGCCAAAAATTGCTGGTCACAGGAATGTAGGAAGGGAGGACCTTGAGACAATCACTATCACTAGGGGGGTAGTGCTGGACAGGCTAATGGGACTCAAGGTAGACAAGCCCCCTTGTCCTGATGAAATGCATCCCAGGGTATTAAAAGAGATGGCGGAAGTTATAGTAGATGCATTCGTTATAATCTACCAAAATTCTCTGGACTCTGGGGAGGTACCAGCGGATTGGAAAGCAGCTAATGTAACGCCTCTGTTTAAAAAAGGGGGCAGACAAAAGGCAGGTAATTATAGGCCGGTTAGTTTAACATCTGTAGTGGAGAAAATGCTTGAAACTATCATTAAGGAAGAAATAGTGGGACATCTAGATAGGAATAGTACAATCAAGCAGACGCAGCATGGATTCATGATGGGGAAATCATGTTTAACTAATTTACTGGAATTCTTTGAGGATATAACGAGCATGGTGGATAGAGGTGTTCCGATGGATATGGTGTATTTAGATTTCCAAAAGGCATTCGATAAGGTGCCACACAAAAGGTTACTGCAGAAGATAGAGGCACGTGGAGTCAGAGGAAATGTAATAGCATGGATAGATAATTGGCTGGCGACCAGAAAGCAGAGAGTCGGGATAAATGGGTCCTTTTCGGGTTGGAAATCGGTGGTTAGTGGTGTGCCACAGGGATCGGTGCTGGGACCACAACTGTTTACAATATACATAGATGACCTGGAAGAGGGGACAGAGTGTAGTGTGACAAAATTTGCAGATGACACAAAGATTAGTGGGAAAGCGGGTTGTGTAGAGGACACAGAAAGGCTGCAAAGAGATTTAGATAAGTTAAGCGAATGGGCTAAGGTTTGGCAGATGGAATACAATGTCCGAAAGTGTGAGGTCATCCACCTTGGGAAAAAAAACAGTATAAGGGAATATTATTTGATTGGGGAGAAATTACAACATGCTGCAGTGCAAAGGGACCTGTGGGTCCTTGTGCATGAATCCCAAAAGGTTAGTTTGCAGGTGCAGCAGGTAATCAGGAAGGCGAATGGAATGCTGGCCTTCATTGCATAAGAACATAAGAACATAAGAACATAAGAATTAGGAACAGGAGTAGACCTTCTAGCCCCTCGAGCCTGCTCCACCATTCAATAAGATCATGGCTGATCTGACCGTGGACTCAGCTCCACTTACCCACCCGTTCCCCATAATCCTTAATTCCCTTATTGGTTAAAAATCTATCTATCTGTGACTTGAATACATTCAATGAGCTAGCCTCAACTTCTTCCTTGGGCAGAAAATTCGACAGATTCACAACCCTCTGGGAGAAGAAATTCCTTCTCAACTCGGTTTTAAATCGCTCCCCCATATTTTGTGGCTGTGCCCCCTAGTTCTAGTCTCCCCTACCAGTGGAAACAACCTCTCTGCCTCTATCTTGTCTATCCCTTTCATTATTTTAAATGTTTCTATCAGATCACCCCTCATCCTTCTGAACTCCAACGAGTAAAGACCCAGTCTACTCAATCTATCATCATAAGGTAACCCCCTCATCTCCGGAATCAGCCTAGTGAATCGTCTCTGTACCCCCTCCATAGCCAGTATATCCTTCCTTAAGTAAGGTGACCAAAACTGCACGCAGTACTCCAGGTGCAGCCTCACCAATACCCTGAACAGTTGCAGCAGGACCTCCCTGCTTTTGTACTCCATCCCTCTCGCAATGAAGGCCAACATTCCATTCGCCTTCCTGATTACCTGCTGCACCTGCAAACTAACTTTTTGGGATTCCCGCACAAGGACCCCCAGGTCCCTCTGCACCTCAGCATGTTGTAATTTCTCCCCATTCAAATAATATTCCCTTTTACTGTTTTTTTTCCCAAGGTGGATGACCTCACACTTTCCGACATTGTATTCCATCTGCCAAACCTTAGCCCATTCGCTTAACCTATCCAAATCTCTTTGCAGCCTCTCTGTGTCCTCTACACAACCCGCTTTCCCACTAATCTTAGTGTCATCTGCAAATTTTGTTACACTACATTCTGTCCCCTCTTCCAGGTCATCTCTGTATATTGTAAACAGTTGTGGTTCCAGCACCGATCCCCGTGGCACACCACTAACCACCGATTTCCAACCCGAAAAGGACCCATTTATCCCGACTCTCTGCTTTCTGTTCAACAGCCAATTTCCTATCCATGCTAATACATTTCCTCTGACTCCGCGTACCTCTAGGTACGAGAGAAGGATGGAGTACAAAAGCAGGGAGGTCCTTCTGCAACTGTATAGGGTATTGGTGAGGCCGCACCTGGAGTACTGCGTGCAGTTTTGGTCACCTTACTTAAGGAAGGATATACTAGCTTTGGAGGAGGTACAGAGATGATTCACGAGGCTGATTCCGGAGATGAGGGGGTTACCTTATGATGATAGATTGAGTAGACTGGGTCTTTACTCGTTGGAGTTCAGAAGGATGAGGGGTGATCTTATAGAAACATTTAAAATAATGAAAGGGATAGACAAGATAGAGGCAGAGAGGTTGTTTCCACTGGTCGGGGAGACTAGAACTAGGGGGCACAGCCTCAAAATACGGGGGAGCCAATTTAAAACCGAGTTGAGAAGGAATTTCTTCTCCCAGAGGGTTGTGAATCTGTCGATTTCTCTGCCCAAGGAAGCAGTTGAGGCTAGCTCATTGAATGTATTCAAGTCACAGATAGATAGATTTTTAACCAATAAGGGAATTAAGGGTTATGGGGAGCGGGCGGGTAAGTGGAGCTGAGTCCACGGCCAGATCAGCCATGATCTTGTTAAATGGCGGAGCAGACTCGAGGGGCTAGATGGCCTACTCCTGTTCCTAATTCTTATGTTCTTATGTTCTTATGTAACCTTTTCTCATAAGTCAACTCCCTCATCTCCAGAATCAACCTAGTGAACCTTCTCTGAACTGCCTCCAAAGCAAGTATATCCTTTCGTAAATATGGAAACCAAAACTGCATGCAGTATTCCAGGTGTGGCCTCACCAATACCCTGTGTAGCTGTAGCAAGACTTCCCTGCTTTTATACTCCATCCCCTTTGCAATAAAGGCCAAGATTCCATTGGCCTTCCTGATCACTTGCTGTACCTTTGGTGTTTCATGCACAAGTACCCCCAGGTCCCGCGGTACTGCAGCACTTTGCAATCTTTCTCCATTTAAATAATAACTTGCTCTTTGATTTTTTTTCTGCCAAAGTGCATGACCTCACACTTTCCATTATACTCCATCTGCCAAATTTTTGCCACTCACTTAGCCTGTCTCTGTCCTTTTGCAGATTTTTTGTGTCCTCTTCACACATTGCTTTTTCTTCCATCTTTGTATTGTTAGCAAACTTGGCTATGTTACACTCAGTCCCTTTTTGCAAGTCGTTAATATAGATTGTAAATAGTTGGGGTCCCAGCACTGATCCCTGCAGCACCCCACTCGTTACTGGTTGCCAACCAGAGAATGAACCATTTATCCCGACTCTCTGTTTTCTGTTAGTTAGCCAATCCTCTATCCATGCTAATATATTACCCCCAACCCCGTGAACTTTTATCTTGTGCAGTAACCTTTTATGTGGCACCTTGTCAAATGCCTTCTGGAAATCCAAATACACCACATCCACTGGTTCCGCTTTATCCATCCTGTTCGTTACATCCTCAAAGAATTCCAGCAAATTTGTCAAACATGACTTCCCCTTCATAAATCCATGCTGACTCTGCCTGACCGAATTTTTGCTTTTCCAAATGTCCTGCTACTGCTTCTTTAATAATGGACTCCAACATTTTCCCAACCACAGATGTTAGGCTAACTGGTCTATAGTTTCCTGCTTTTTGTCTGCCTCCTTTTTTAAATCGGGGCGTTACATTTGCAGTTTTCCAATCTGCTGGGACTTTACAAAAGTAAAGAAGTCATTATATATTTTGTACAAGTATGTAACTTTGGTGCCTCATTGTAGAAAGAACAATAAAGTCCTGGACAGTGCACAATATAACTTCATCACGGTGATTGCAGGGATGGGAAACTAGATTCAGTAGGAGAGACGTGAGAGGCTGGAACTCCCTGATGCGCAGTTGAGCAGAGTATACTAAGAGGAGATTTAGAATCATAGAAAATCATTAAAAAATTACGACACAGAAGGAGGCCATTCGGCCCATCGTGTCCGTGCCGGAGGTCTTTAAAATTATGAACGTTTTGATAGAGTAAATCGGGAAAGATTATTTCCTCTAGTTAGGGAATCAATTACAAGGACTCATCAATTTAACATTGATCCTAATAAAGAGATCCTTGATGAAACAATTTCCAGCAGCAAAAATGATAAACAAAGCTCTGATAGATGAAATCTTCACCTAAATGGCTGAGCTGCCAAATCCACCAAAAATCTTGTGCAATATGCAATGACAGTCTGCATGATCAGCGCCCCTGCCACTGGACTCACTATACACCTTTTCTATCAGTATGTACTATCTACAAGATGTGCTGCAACAACTCACGAATCTTACTTTAACAGAGTTTCACAAGCCGATGACTTCTAACACTGAGAAGGACTTGAACAGCAATGTAATGGGAAGAAAATCATCTCCAAGTTACACATATATCAGCTGTCATGCATTGTTGTTGAATCAAAGTCCTAGTGGGAGAAATTTGGCTGCTCTGCACCTCCCGTTAGTGCCTGCTGGGGGCGGTAACGGGACACTAATGAGTTACCGACCAGGCACAGCAAATTCACTGAAGCCCATGAACTTCCCTGACAGTTTTGTGCTGGCGCTAACACTTACGACCTCGCTCTCTTGCGCTCCGTAGATCGTGATGTCATCTGGTCTGCACCTCCCCATAACCGCCCTGGATGTGATATTCACTCCCGCCCCCTGCAGCATCATCGGGTGTCAACAACGGCAGCTGCAGGGGGGGTTGTTGCCTCGACTAGCCACTCGGGAAGCGATATTTAAAGTTAGTGGTGGTCAGGTAGGACAAACTTTATTCTTTGCACCAGTCTGGTGACAGCTCATTACTGCATGGTTACTCAAACCCTCCACTCTCTGAGAGTGCCTGGGGCTGTAATAGAAGTCGTGCAGGTCCCATGCCCCACAGAAAATAGAAGAAGAATCTCGTAACCCAGCATTGGCCCTTCCCTTTAAGCGAGGGAATGTGCCTGTGATGCCAGCAGCACTGCACTGAACATTCTTCAGCCCTCTTGGAGCGCTACAGCTGAAGTTCCCGGGATGCACAAAGGATTATCGCCTGCCGATATTTTTCTCACTTCTCAAAAGTTATCGCCCAAACGGGACACAATGGAAATTCTAGGTCCTAGAATCCTAAACTTATCAGGGGAGCACCATCACCACAAGAACTGCAGTGGTTCAAAAGAAGGCATTCTCAGAGAAACTATAAATGTGGCCCAAACAGCATCACTCGCATTCTGTGAACAAATATAAGGAAATTCTGGATGGCTTTATCTTTCCAATGGCAAACCTCTTCCTCAACTGTTGCCAGCTCTCAGAAACAGATGTCCCATTAATTCTTTGGATCACCTCCAGTCTAAATGTCTGCCCTATAAAGCGGATGTCCTTTGGCAACTTGAATTCGAGTTTTCATGAAAGTTGTTATCCCTTTAAAAGCTGCGCTATACTACCCCCTCTCCCCATTCAGTGAGCTCCCAATGACAGATCTAATCCAAGCTAAGAGCTCATAATAAATATATAATTAGGTTGAGCACGGGAGGAATGGAGCTCACCATTCCTAATGTGTGAGCAGAAAGTTTACAACTGGAAACTGAGGTGAGGTGAGAGTGACTGCCCTCGACATTGAGGCAGCATTTGACCGATTGTGGCATCAAGGAGCCCGAGTAAAATTGAAGATAATGCGAATCAGGGGGAAAACTCTCCACTGCCTGGAGTCATACCTAGCTCAAAGGAAGGTGGTTGTAGTTGTTGGAGGCCAATCATCTCCGCCCCAGGACACCAATCAGGGTAGTGCCCTCGGCCCATCCATCTACAACTGCTTCATCAATGACCTTCCCTCCATCATAAGGTCAGAAGTGGGGATGGTCACTGATGACTGCACAGTGTTCAGTTCCAATCGCATCTCCTCAGATAATGAAGCAGTCCGTGCCCGTATGCAGCAAGACCTGGACAACATTCAGCCTTGGGTTGATAAGTGGCAAGTAACATTCGGGCCACACAAGTGCCAGGCAATGACTATTTCCAACAAGGGAGAGTCTAACCACCTTCCCATGACATTTAACGGCATTACCATCGTCGAATCCCCTAACCATCAACATTCTGGGGGTTACCATTTACCAGAAACTTAACTGGATGAGCCACATAAATACTGTGGCTACAAGAGCAGGTCAGAGGCTGGGTATTCTGTGACGAGTCACTCACCTCCTGACTCCCCCAAGCCTTTCCACCATCTACAAGGCACGTCAGGAGTGTAATGCAATGCTCTCCATTTGCCTGGATGAGTGCAGCTCCAACAACACTGAAGAAGCTCGACACCATCCAGGACAAAGCAGCCCAATTGATTAGCACTCCATCCACCACCTTCAACATTCACTCCCTCCACCACCAGAGCCCTTACGGCTAAAGGGATCAAGGGGTATGGAGAGAAAGCAGGAAAGGGGTACTGAGGTTGAATGATCAGCCATGATCTTATTGAATGGTGGTGCAGGCTCGGAGAGCCGAATGGCCTGCTCCTGCACCTAATTTCTATGTGTCTATGTTTCTATGTGTCTATGTTTCTATGTGTCTATGTTTCTATGTGTCTATGTGTCTATGTTTCTATGTGTCTATGTTTCTATGTGTCTATGTGTCTATGTTTCTATGTTTCTATGTTTCTATGTGTCTATGTTTCTATGTTTCTATGTGTCTATGTTTCTATGTGTCTATGTGTCTATGTGTCTATGTTTCTATGTTTCTATGTGTCTATGTTTCTATGTTTCTATGTGTCTATGTTTCTATGTTTCGATGTGTCTATGTTTCTATGTTTCTATGTTTCTATGTGTCTATGTTTCTATGTGTCTATGTGTCTATGTTTCTATGTGTCTATGTGTCTATGTGTCTATGTTTCTATGTTTCTATGTGTCTATGTTTCTATGTTTCTATGTGTCTATGTTTCTATGTTTCGATGTGTCTATGTTTCTATGTGGATGTAATGGGCCCAAGTTTCCACATGATTCGCGCCTGATTTTTAGGAGCAACTGGTGGAGAACGGACTATTTTAGAAATCGCAATTCTCCACATTTTTTTTTCTGCAGTTCTAGTCAGGTAGAACAGTTCTAGTTTAGAACAGAATTTTTTCTTCAAAAGGGGGCGTGTCCAGCCACTGACGCCTGATTTGAAAGTTTCCACAGTGAAAACGTACTCCAAACTAAAGTAGAATGGAGCCAGTGAAGATTTTTGTCGAACTGAAAAAACCTGTTCTACACATTAAAAAATCAGGCGCAGGTTACAAATTAGGCGTCCAGAACGAGGTGGGGGGAGGAAGGGAACTCATTAAATTCTACAATAAATCCTTATTATACTTCTACAAATATTATACAAATAAATCCAACCTGAATAAACATTTATAAGCCAAGAAAAGATTAAATAAACCATCTTCCTACCTGTGTGAAAGTACTTCAGCCAGGGAGAATTCTGCAGCCGTTCGTGCCGCTGAGCGAGAGAGAGAGAGAGAGAGAGAGAGAGAGGGAGGGAGAGAGAGAGAGAGAGAGAGGGAGAGGGGGAGGGAGGGAGAGAGGGAGAGAGAGAAGGGGAGAGGGAGAGAGGGAGGGAGAGAGAGAAGGGGAGAGGGAGAGAGGGAGGGAGAGGGAGAGGGGGAGAGAGGAGAGAGGGGAGGGAGGGAGAGGGGAGGGGAAGAGAGGGGGAAGAGGGGGGGAGGGGAAGAGGGGGGGAGGGGGAGGGGGAGGGGAAGAGGGGGAGGGGGGGAGGGGAAGAGGGGTAGGGGGGGAAGGACAAGAGGGGGAGGGGGGAGGGGGGAGGGGAAGAGGGGGGGGGCGAGGGGAAGAGGGGGGTTCGGGGAACAGGAGCGGGTGTCGGGTCGGGTCTCGGGTCGGGGGGGGAGCGGGCCTCGGGTCGGGTCGGGGCGGGGGGGGGGAGCGGGTCTCGGGGGGGGGGGAGCGGGTGTCAGGTCGGGGGGGAGCGGGTGTCGGGTCGGGTCTCGGGTCGGGGGGGGAGCGGGCCTCGGGTCGGGTCGGGGCGGGGGGGGGGAGCGGGTCTCGGGGGGGGGGGGGAGCGGGTGTCGGGTCGGGGGGAGCGGGTGTCGGGTCGGGTCTCGGGTCGGGGGGGGAGCGGGTGTCGGGTCTCAGTCGGGGCGGGGGGGAGCGGGCCTCGGGTCGGGTCGGGGCGGGGGGGGGGAGCGGGTCTCGGGGGGGGGGAGCGGGTGTCAGGTCGGGGGGGAGCGGGTGTCGGGTCGGGTCTCGGGTCGGGGGGGGAGCGGGTCTTGGGTCTCGGTCGGGGCGGGGGGGGGGAGCGGGTCTCGGGTCGGGTCGGGGCGGGAGGGGGGGGGAGAGCGGGTGTCGGGGCGGGTGGGGGGGGAGCGAGTGTCGGGTCGGGTCGGGGGGGGGGCGGGGAGCAGGAGCTGGCCGTGGGAGGAGCCTCATTTACGCAGCCCCAGTGAGGCCATTGGGCCAGGGCTAGGGGCTGCGTGCTTCGGGCCCCTCCCACACAGTTCGGCGCCTGGAGCTACTGCACTTGTGTGCCGACTGTAGCGCGCATGTGCAGAGGTCCCGGCACTGTTTTCAGTGCCGGGACCTGGCTCCGCCCCCCCCCACAGCTCGTGCCGGCTGCGCCGAGGGCCAGAGGACCTGTAAGTAGGTGAAGAATACCGAGGATTTTTTTAGGCGCCGTTTTAGGCGCGAAAAACGGGCGCCCAGCTCGGAGGGGCGTCCGTTTTTTTTCTTGTGGAAACTTGGGCCCTATGTGTCTATGTTTCTATGTGTCTATGTTTCTATGTGTCTATGTTTCTATGTGTCTATGTTTCTATGTGTCTATGTTTCTATGTTTCTATGTGTCTATGTTTCTATGTGCCTATGTTTCTATGTGTCTATGTGTCTATGAGTCTATGTTTCTATGTTTCTATGTTTGTATGTGTCTATGTTTCTATGTGCCTATGTTTCTATGTGTCTATGAGTCTATGTTTCTATGTGTCTATGTTTGTATGTGTCTATGAGTCTATGTTTCTATGTTTCTATGTTTGTATGTGTCTATGTGTCTATGTTTCTATGTGTCTATGTTTCTATGTGTCTATGTTTCTATGTTTCTATGTTTCTATGTGTCTATGTTTCTATGTGTCTATGTTTCTATGTTTCTATGTTTCTATGTGTCTATGAGTCTATGTTTCTATGTTTCTATGTTTGTATGTGTCTATGTGTCTATGTTTCTATGTGTCTATGTTTCTATGTGTCTATGTTTCTATGTTTCTATGTTTCTATGTTTCTATGTGTCTATGTGTCTATGTTTCTATGTGTCTATGTTTCTATGTTTCTATGTTTCTACGTGTCTATGTGTCTATGTTTCTATGTGTCTATGTTTCTATGTGTCTATGTTTCTATGTGTCTATGTGTCTATGAGTCTATGTTTCTATGTTTCTATGTTTGTATGTGTCTATGTGTCTATGTTTCTATGTGTCTATGTTTCTATGTGTCTATGTTTCTATGTTTCTATGTTTCTATGTGTCTATGTTTCTATGAGTCTATGTTTCTATGTGTCTATGTTTGTATGTGTCTATGAGTCTATGTTTCTATGTTTCTATGTTTGTATGTGTCTATGTGTCTATGTTTCTATGTGTCTATGTTTCTATGTGTCTATGTTTCTATGTTTCTATGTGTCTATGTGTCTATGTGTCTATGTTTCTATGTGTCTATGTTTCTATGTGTCTATGTTTCTATGTGTCTATGTTTCTATGTTTGTATGTGTCTATGTGTCTATGTTTCTATGTGTCTATGTTTCTATGTGTCTATGTTTCTATGTTTCTATGTTTCTATGTTTCTATGTGTCTATGTGTCTATGTTTCTATGTGTCTATGTTTCTATGTTTCTATGTTTCTATGTGTCTATGTGTCTATGTTTCTATGTGTCTATGTTTCTATGTGTCTATGTGTCTATGTTTCTATGTGTCTATGTTTCTATGTGCCTATGTTTCTATGTGTCTATGTGTCTATGTTTCTATGTTTCTATGTTTCTATGTGTCTATGTGTCTATGTGTCTATGTTTCTATGTTTCTATGTTTCTATGTGTCTATGTGTCTATGTTTCTATGTTTCTATGTTTCTATGTGTCTATGTGTCTATGTTTCTATGTGTCTATGTTTCTATGTTTCTATGTGTCTATGTTTCTATGTGCCTATGTTTCTATGTGTCTATGAGTCTATGTTTCTATGTGTCTATGTTTGTATGTGTCTATGTGTCTATGAGTCTATGTTTCTATGTTTCTATGTTTGTATGTGTCTATGTGTCTATGTTTCTATGTGCCTATGTTTCTATGTGTCTATGAGTCTATGTTTCTATGTGTCTATGTTTGTATGTGTCTATGAGTCTATGTTTCTATGTTTCTATGTTTGTATGTGTCTATGTGTCTATGTTTCTATGTGTCTATGTTTCTATGTGTCTATGTTTCTATGTTTCTATGTTTCTATGTGTCTATGTGTCTATGTTTCTATGTGTCTATGTTTCTATGTGTCTATGTTTCTATGTTTCTATGTTTCTATGTGTCTATGAGTCTATGTTTCTATGTTTCTATGTTTGTATGTGTCTATGTGTCTATGTTTCTATGTTTCTATGTGTCTATGTGTCTATGTTTCTATGTGTCTATGTTTCTATGTGTCTATGTTTCTATGTTTCTATGTTTCTATGTGTCTATGTGTCTATGTTTCTATGTGTCTATGTTTCTATGTGTCTATGTTTCTATGTTTCTATGTTTCTATGTGTCTATGAGTCTATGTTTCTATGTTTCTATGTTTGTATGTGTCTATGTTTCTATGTTTCTATGTGTCTATGTTTCTATGTGTCTATGTTTCTATGTTTCTATGTTTCTATGTTTCTATGTGTCTATGTGTCTATGTTTCTATGTGTCTATGTTTCTATGTTTCTATGTTTCTATGTGTCTATGTGTCTATGTTTCTATGTGTCTATGTTTCTATGTGTCTATGTTTCTATGTGTCTATGTGTCTATGAGTCTATGTTTCTATGTTTCTATGTTTGTATGTGTCTATGTGTCTATGTTTCTATGTGCCTATGTTTCTATGTGTCTATGAGTCTATGTTTCTATGTGTCTATGTTTGTATGTGTCTATGAGTCTATGTTTCTATGTTTCTATGTTTGTATGTGTCTATGTGTCTATGTTTCTATGTGTCTATGTTTCTATGTGTCTATGTTTCTATGTTTCTATGTTTCTATGTGTCTATGTGTCTATGTTTCTATGTGTCTATGTTTCTATGTGTCTATGTTTCTATGTGTCTATGTTTCTATGTTTCTATGTTTCTATGTGTCTATGAGTCTATGTTTCTATGTTTCTATGTTTGTATGTGTCTATGTGTCTATGTTTCTATGTGTCTATGTTTCTATGTGTCTATGTTTCTATGTTTCTATGTTTCTATGTTTCTATGTGTCTATGTGTCTATGTTTCTATGTGTCTATGTTTCTATGTTTCTATGTTTCTATGTGTCTATGTGTCTATGTTTCTATGTGTCTATGTTTCTATGTGTCTATGTGTCTATGTTTCTATGTGTCTATGTGTCTATGTTTCTATGTGTCTATGTTTCTATGTGGCTATGTTTCTATGTTTCTATGTTTCTATGTTTCTATGTTTCTATGTGTCTATGTTTCTATGTTTCTATGTGTCTATGTGTCTATGTTTCTATGTTTCTATGTGTCTATGTTTCTATGTTTCTATGTTTCTATGTTTCTATGTGTCTATGTTTCTATGTTTCTATGTTTCTATGTGTCTATGTGTCTATGTTTCTATGTTTCCATGTTTCTATGTGTCTATGATTCTATGTTTCTATGTGTCTATGTTTCTATGTGTCTATGTTTCTATGTTTCTATGTTTCTATGTGTCTATGTGTCTATGTTTCTATGTTTCTATGTTTCTATGTTTCTATGTGTCTATGTGTCTATGTTTCTATGTTTCTATGTTTCTATGTTTCTATGTGTCTATGTGTCTATGTGTCTATGTTTCTATGTTTCTATGTTTCTATGTTTCTATGTGTCTATGTGTCTATGTGTCTATGTTTCTATGTTTCTATGTTTCTATGTGTCTATGTTTCTATGTTTCTATGTGTCTATGTGTCTATGTTTCTATGTTTCTATGTGTCTATGTGTCTATGTTTCTATGTTTCTATGTGTCTATGTTTCTATGTTTCTATGTTTCTATGTTTCTATGTGTCTATGTTTCTATGTGTCTATGTGTCTATGTTTCTATGTGTCTATGTTTCTATGTGGCTATGTTTCTATGTTTCTATGTTTCTATGTTTCTATGTTTCTATGTGTCTATGTTTCTATGTTTCTATGTGTCTATGTGTCTATGTTTCTATGTTTCTATGTGTCTATGTTTCTATGTTTCTATGTTTCTATGTTTCTATGTGTCTATGATTCTATGTTTCTATGGGCCCAAGTTTCGAGCCGCGCCTAGAACGGTGCAGCCCTGACCTGGACGCTCGTTTTTCGCGTCACAAAATGCGCCTAAAAAAACTTCCATATTCTCCGGCTCCCTGCAGGTCCTCTGGCCCTCGGCGCGGCGCAGCACGAGCTGTAGGGGGCGGAGCTAAGTCCCTGCGCTGAAAACAGTGCCGGGACCTCTGCACATGCGCGCTCCAGGTGCCCAAAAACTGTGAGAGGGGCCCGAAGCACACAGCCACTAGCCCTGGCCGAATGGCCTCACTGGGGCTGCATGCATAAGGCTCCTCCCACGCCCAGCTCCTGCTTCTTCCCGACCCGACTCGACTCCCACTTCCCGCCCCCAGCCCCCCACCCCGCCCCCGGACCCGACCCGACCCGACTCCCCGCAGTGGACCCGACCCGCGCTCCCCACCCGACCTGACCTCCCGCTCCCTCCCCCCGACCCGACCCGCGCTCCCGACCGCCCCCCCCCACCAGACCGGACCCAAATCAATCTGACCTCCCTCCCCCCACCCCCGACACGAACCTACCCGCGCTCCCGACCCCGACCCGCGCTCCCGACCTCGGATCCGACCCGACCCAACGCCACCTACCTGTAAATCTGGTGCTGGGGATGGGCCCTGCCCGAAGTCTTGGGCCCGGTTGGGCCCGGCCCATTCAGCCTCCCCCCACCCCTCCCCTTCTCCTCCCCCCCTTCTCCTTTCTCCCCCCCCTTCTTCTTCCCTCCCTTCTCCTTTCCCCCTTCTCCTTCCCCCCCTTCTCCTCTCCCCTTCTCTTCTCCCCCCTTCCCCTTCTCCTGGCCCCCCCTTCTCCTTCCCCTTCTTCCCCCTTTCCCCTTCTCCTTCTCCCCCCTTCTCCTCCTCCTCCCCCCTTCTCTCCCCCCCTTCTCTCCCCCCTCCCCTTCTCCCCTTCCCTCCCCCTTCTCCCCCTTCCCTCCCTCCCCTCCCCCTCCTCTCTCCCTCTACCCCCTCCTCCCCCTCCCCTCGCTGTCAGAAACACAGACACTGACAGACAGAGAATGAGAGACACACAGACAATCAGAGAGATAGAGACACTGACAGAGAGACACGGGGTGGGGGGTGGGGGCATCCCAGCATGCTGTTGGAGGGCTCCCGGTGCTGCACTCGGTAAGTGGAAAATGTTTTATTTATTGATTTAAAAAAAAAATTATTTCTTATTAATTTTTTTTGATTGATTTATTGGTTGATTTATTGATGTTTTATCATTTATTATTGATGATGGCTCTTTATTTGTAAAACTGAAGTGTTTAATGTTTGTAAACTTCTCTTTAAACCCCCTCCCCCATTCCCTACGCCTGATTTGTAACCTACGCCTGATTTTCTAAAGTGTGGACAAGGTTTTTTCGAGCGTACAAAAATCTTCACTTACTCCATTCTAAGTTAGTTTGGAGTAAGTTTTCACTGCCGAAACTTTGAAATCAGGCGTAAGTGGCCGGACACGCCCCCTTTTGAAAAAAAAATTCTGTTTCAAAGTGAAACTGTTCTAACTGACTAGAACTGGAGCAAACTAAATGGCGAGAATTTGAATTTCCAAGATACTCCGTTCTACACCAGTTGCTCCAAAAAATCAGGAGCAACTGAGGCCAAAACTTGGGCCCTATGGCCCCAAGTTTCCACATGATTTGCTCCTGATTTTTAGGAGCAACTGGTGTAGAACGGAGTATCTTGGAAATTCAAATTCTCGCCATTTAGTTTGCTCCAGTTCTAGTCAGTTAGAACAGTTTCACTTTGGAACAGAATTTTTTTTCAAAAGGGGGCGTGTCCGGCCACTTACGCCTGTTTTCAAAGTTTCGGCAGTGAAAACTTACTCCAAACTAACTTAGAATGGAGTAAGTGAAGATTTTTGTACGCTTGAAAAAACCTTGTCTACACTTTAGAAAATCAGGCGTAGGTTACAAATTAGGCGTAGGGAATGGGGGGAGGGGGTTTAAAGGGAAGTCATTAAATTCTACAATCAATCCTTAGTTATACTTATACAAATATTATACAAATAAATCCAACCTGAATAAAAATTTATAAGCAAAGAAAAGATTAAATAAACCATGTTCCTACCTGTGTGAAATAGCATCAGCCTTCGAGCTGCTGTGCTTCAGGCAGGCCTTTCATGTTGGAGACAGGCAGCAGTGTGGCGTCAGTGTCTTGACGGCAGCGGCAGCAAGCTTCAAGCCGAGCTGCGGTGCTTGAGGCAGGCCTTCATTCTCTTCGTGGCTGGCCGCGAAGAAGCAGCACCGGACGGACCCGAGGCCATTCGGCCATGAGATATCAGCGGCGTCAGTGGATGGCCGGCAGCCGAAGAATCAGCAGCGGACGGACGTGAGGCCATTCGGCCATAGGATATCAGCGGTGTCAGTGGCTGGCCGGCAGCCGAAGATACAGCAGCAGCCTTCGAGCTGTGAGGGGGACTGAGGCCATTTGGACAGGGAGAGACAGCCACATCGACAGTTTTATATTTAAATTTGCAGAATGGGTGCTGCATTGTCAACACCACGTATTATTGCAAAGTTGAATTGGAACTCTTATTTCTCCAAACACACAGTCCTTAATTTGCATGCACCAATGCAGCACCGGTTCTGCAAGTTTAGCAGTGAAAAGCTGAACTCACTGATTTCAGCAGGTGGTTTATTCAGCAGTGCTGCTAAAAGCACTCCCTCACACACAGAAATATAAAAAAAAATTAAATTACAAGCCTTTGCAGGGGTCCAAGAAACAAATCTTCACTTTTTCTGCAGTCCTTTTAAAAATGGCCGAGTGCCAATGTTTGTGTGAGACTGCGCATGTGCGCACGCTCCAACGCGCACGCGCAGGGTTGCCAGCACCTCAATGGCTAATTTAAATTGTACCCGCCCCCTGCTACTTAGAAAATCGTCGCGAGTGTTAGGCTCCGCCCCCTGCTGCGAAGAGCGTGCTGCGCCAAGCAGACATCGAGCTCCCAGAATATCGGACTTTTTTTTAGGCGCAGTTTTCGGCGCGAAAAACATGCGCCCAGCTCGGAGGTGCGCTGTTTCCACAGCGGGACGAAACTTGGGGCCTATGTTTCTATGTGTCTATGTTTCCGTGTTTCTATGTGTCTATGTTTCTGTGTTTCTATGTTTCTATGTGTCTGTGTTTCTGTGGCTGCAGTGTGCACAATCACCAAGGCTTATTTGCCAGCACCTCCCACCTCTACCACCAAGAAGGACAAGGGCAGCAGGTGCATGGGAACACCACCAATTTTCCCCTTTAAGCTGCGTGGTCGCGTTCCAGGGATCTCGCGCAGCCGGCTTGCCAGCTTTTCAATGCAAAAACTGTGCATGCGCGGGAGTCTGGATGGCCCACATTGCCCTTTAAAGGGGTTGCATGGTGCCAAAAAGTACAGGGAACATTGAACACCATCACTTGCAAATTCCCCTTCAAGTCACGCTGACTTGGAAATATATCGCCGTTCCTTCATTGTCGCTGGGTCAAAATCCTGGAACTCCCTCTGTAACAGCACTGTGGGAGTACCTTCAGTGGTTCAAGGAGGCGGCTCATCACGACCTCCTCAATTAGGGATGGGCAATAAATGCCAGCCTTCCAGGGAAGCCCACATCCGATGAATGAATGAAAAAACTTGCACCCCTGTGAGGTTGTCATTATTCAAATGGTGCTGAACCAGACAAAGTGCATGCATTGTCCAACCACAGCATGGTTTATCCTGTGTTTCAATGGTAACCGTTAGGAATTTTTCAATCTTTTGATATTGAGTTAATTTTAATGGAGGCTTATAAGTTTCTTATTTTTCCCTTGTGTAATTTTGTAGCTGCTATCAGGGGCACACACACACAGGGATGTCTCTAAGGAATGCATTTTCTTAAAAAGATTTACGCCAATGACGTGTTTCATTAAAAATAATTATAACTATTTTTTGACAGCTTCCAATTCCTTTCCAAGTGATTCATTTAATCATTCGTTAAAACATAGAAAACAAATTCCTAGGGACAAGCAGAATTTACAGGAAGTGATACCACATCCTTAGTAACTTCCAGGAAGGTTGTGCAGCAGTTTTCAGAGACAGCTATTTCCAGATGTCATAAGCTGGCTTTAATCCTTGGGAGACAGACTTTTCCGATTTTCATTTGCACGTGCTGTGTCAGAAGCCGTTGAAGTCCTCAAAGGAAATCCTTAAGGAAATGCTTGAGCGCAAGTTTCAATGTTTCCAATAAAGTCACTGATCAAGAATGTCATCCTGGGATGTGCCATGCTGCAGATGTTGGCTCTGTCAGCACGCTCTGGGAGCCTGTCCTTCTTTAACACTGCATCTCATGCACATTAAAGCTTGTATTCTGTACATTTTCAAATGATGATACTATTTATCCAACAAATAATAAAATGTGTATAAAACAGTATTCATATAAATATTCAGGTTATTCCAACCAAGCATAATATCTAATAAGACACTTTGGGCTGGATTTCCAAGTCCTTTGCAGTCCAGACTTTGCCCGCGAGCGGTGTGAAAGGCAGCGTTCGGGTCTCCTGCGCCCCGTTGCGATATTCCGGTCAGGTTTTGCGGTGGCGCTCAGCAGCACCGGCGGGAAGAGCTGCGCCAGGTGTCCAACGCCTCTCGTTGCGACACTGTCCGAGCTTGGACTTTTGCCCGATCTGTCCACCCGGAAGTATGCCCACAATGATCGCCTGGGAAATGAGTCTGGTCCAGAATAGCCGGCAGTGGTGAGGAAAGTAAAGTACGCCAAAGGTAAGTGCGAGTGTTTGTTCTTTTAATTTTTTTAGCGGTTTGTGTTGTGGTGGCGTGGGCAATGTACTGGGAATGGATTTGTGTTTTTTTTAAGGTTTCCTCCCTCAGGCCTCTCTCGGAGTGCTCAGGGCCCGACACTTTAGTACGCGAGTTTCCCATCCTTGCGGCAAGAAAAGTGCACAATGCCTCCCTTCGCGCTGTGGCCCCTGATGCAGGACCCAGATACCGAAACTTCCTTACCAAAGCACAAACTATTCCCAGCCCGCCTCCATTTGCGCCCCAAAAACAGAAAAGCCTAAAATCCAGCCCTTTGACCTACTATGACAGCAGGAGGAAGGGATATTTTCCAATCAGCTGATTTTATAAAAACGTTGTATTACATTACTCTACTTTCTTTTTTTAGGCAGATTTTAATAACAACAACTTGTATTTATATAGCACCTTTAACGTAGTAAAATGTTCCAAGGTGCTTCATAGGAGTATTATAGACAAAACAAATATATTTGACATTGTGCCACATAAGAAGAAATTCCGGCCATTGACCAAAAGCTTTGTCAAAGAGGTGGGTTTTAAGGAGTGTCTTGAAGGAGGAAAGAGAGTTAGAGAGGCGGAGAGGTTTAGGGAGGGAGTTCCAGAGCTTGGAGCCTAGGCAGCTGAAGGCACGGCCATCAATAGTTTAGCAGTTATAATCAGGGATGCTCAAGAGGGCAGAATTTGAGGAGCGCAGATATCTCGGGGGTTGTGAGGCTGAAGGAAATTACAGAGATAGGGAGGGATTTGTAAACAAGGATGAGAATTTTGAAATTGAGGCGTTGCTTAACCAGCAGCCAATATAGGTCAGCGAGCATTAGGGGTAATGGGTAAGCGGGCCATGAGCTGCGGAGTTTTGGATGACCTCAAGTTTACGTATGGTAGAATATGGGAGGCCAGCCAGGAGTGCATTGGAGTAGTCAAGTCTAAAGGTAACAAAGGCATGGATGAGGGTTTCAGCAGCAGATGAGCTGAGGCAGAGCGGTGATGGGCGATGTTACGAAGGTGGAAATAGGCGGTTTTAATTATGCCGCAACTATGTGGCTGGATGCTCATTTCAGGCTCAAATATAACACCTAGGTTGCGAACAGTCTGGTTCAGCCTCAGACAGATTCTAGGGAGAGGGATGGAATCGGTGGCTAGGGAACGCAGTTTGTGGCAGGGACCAATGACAATGGCTTCAGTCATCCCAATATTTAATTGGAGAAAATTTCTGCTCATCCAGTACTGGATGTCGGACAAGCAGTCTGACAATTTAGAGACCGATTTCAATACGTTAATGACAGCCTAAAAGTAGCACACAGAGCAATATAGTGCAAGTGCATTAATTGTTCATGCATTGATGAATATCCACGGCCTCGCCCCTCCCTATCTCTGTAACCTCCTCCAGCCCTACAAGCCTACGAGATCTCTGTGCTCCTCCAATTCTGACCTCTTGCGCATTCCCAATTTTAATCGCTCCACCATGGGCAACCGTGCTTTCAGCTGCCTTGGCCTTAAGCTGTGGAATTCTCTCCCTAAACCTCTCCGCCACTCTGCCCCTCTCTCCTCCTTTAAGATTAGCACGTGGCACTGGTAGCAATCCCGAGATTACTACTTTTGAGGTCCTACTTTTTAATTTAGCTCCTAGCTCCTTAAATTCTTTTCGTAGGACCTCATCCCTTTTTTTACCTATGTCGTTGGTACCAATGTGCACCACGACAACTGGCTGTTCTCCCTCCCATTTCAGAATGTCCTGCACCCGCTCCGAGACATCCTTGACCCTTGCACCAGGGAGGCAACATACCATCCTGGAGTCTCGGTTGCATCCGCAGAAACGCCTATCTATTCCCCTCACCATCGAATCCCCTATCACTATCGCTCTCCCACTCTTTTTCCTGCCCTCCTGTGCAGCAGAGCCAGCCACGGTGCCATGAACTTGGCTGCTGCTGCCCTCCCCTGATGAGTCATCCCTCTCAACAGTACCCAAAGCGGTGTATCTGTTTTGCAGGGGGATGACCACAGGGGACCCCTGCACTATCTTCCTTGCACTGCTCTTCCTGCTGGTCTTCCATTCCCTATCTGGCTGTGGACCCTTCTCCTGCGGTAAGACCAACTCACTACACGTGATACTCACGTCATTCTCAGCATCGTGGATGCTCCAGAGTGAATCCACCCTCAGCTCCAATTCCGCAACGCGGACCGTCAAGAGCTCGAGGCGGATACACTTCCCGCACACGTAGCGCCCAGGGACACCGGAAGTGTCCCCGAGTTCCCACATGGTACAGGAGGAGCATATCACATGGCCGAGCTCTCCTGCCATGTCTTAACCTTAGATACCCTTAAATTGGTAATAACAATGTTACAGTTCACTTACTGATATAAAAAATAAAAGAAAAGCTACTCACCAAACACCAGCCAATCACTTACCCCATTGGCTGTGACGTCACTTTTTGATTACTTTCTACTTCTATTTTGCTTTCTCTCCCGCTGGGCCTTTTATAGGCTGCTCCCGTGTCTCACCAACTGCCGCTGGCTCGCGATCTCCCGCTGGGCCTTTTGATAGGTCGCTCTCCTCTCACCCACTGCCGCTGGCTATCGATCTCCCGCTGGGCCTTTTGATAGGTCGCTCTCCTCTCACCAACTGCCGCTGGCTCGCGATCTCCCGCTGGGCCTTTTATAGGCTGCTCCCCTCTCACCCACTGCCGCTGGCTATCGATCTCCCGCTGGGCCTTTTATAGGCTGCTCCCCTCTCACCCACTGCCGCTGGCTATCGATCTCCCGCTGGGCCTTTTTTGGCTGCTCCCCTCTCACCAACTGCCGCTGGCTCTCGATCTCCCGCTGGGCCTTTTATAGGCCGCTCCCCTCTCACCAACTGCCGCTGGCTCTCGATCTCCCGCTGGGCTTTTATAGGTCACTCCCCTCTCACCAACTAGTCAGAGTAGGAATCGCAGGATAGCGCAGATGAATACATGGCTTGAGCAGTGGTGCAGCAGGGAGGGATTCAAATTCTTGGGGCATTGGAACCGGTTCTGGGGAAGGTGGGACCAGTACAAACCGGACGGTCTGCACCTGGGCAGGACCGGAACCAATGTCCTAGGGTGAGTGTTTGCTAGTGCTGTTGGGGAGGAGTTAAACTAATATGGCAGGGAGATGGGAACCAATGCAGGGAGACAGAGGGAGACAAAAATGAGGCAAAAGCAAAAGACAGAAAGGAGATGAGGAAAAGTGGAGGGCAGAGAAACCCAAGGCAAAGAACAAAAAGGGCCACTGTACAGCAAAATTCTAAAAGGACAAAGGGTGTTAAAAAAGCAAGCCTGAAGGCTTTGTGTCTGAATGCAAGGAGTATCCGCAATAAGGTGGATGAATTAACTGTGCAAATAGATGTTAACAAATATGATGTGATTGGGATTACGGAGACGTGGCTCCAGGATGATCAGGGCTGGGAACTCAACATCCAGGGGTATTCAACATTCAGGAAGGATAGAATAAAAGGAAAAGGAGGTGGGGTAGCATTGCTGGTTAAAGATGAGATTAATGCAATAGTTAGGAAAGACATTAGCTTGGATGATGTGGAATCTATATGGGTAGAGCTGCAGAACACTAAAGGGCAAAAATCGTTAGTGGGAGTTGTGTACAGACCTCCAAACAGTAGTAGTGATGTTGGGGAGGGCATCAAACAGGAAATTAGGAGTGCATGCAACAAAGGTGCAGCAGTTATAATGGGTGACTTTAATATGCACATAGATTGGGCTAACCAAACTGGAAGCAATACGGTGGAGGAGGATTTCCTGGAGTGCATAAGGGATGGTTTTCTGGACCAATATGTCGAGGAACCAACTAGGGGGGAGGCCATCTTAGACTGGGTGTTGTGTAATGAGAGAGGATTAATTAGCAATCTCATTGTGCGAGGCCCCTTGGGGAAGAGTGACCATAATATGGTGGAATTCTGCATTAGGATGGAGAATGAAACAGTTAATTCAGAGACCATGGTCCAGAACTTAAAGAAGGGTAACTTTGAAGGTATGAGGCATGAATTGGCTAAGATAGATTGGCGAATGATACTTAAGGGGTTGACTGTGGATGGGCAATGGCAGACATTTAGAGACCGCATGGATGAATTACAACAATTGTACATTCCTGTCTGGCGTAAAAATAAAAAAGGGAAGGTGGCTCAACCGTGGCTATCTAGGGAAATCAGGGATAGTATTAAAGCCAAGGAAATGGCATACAAATTGGCCAGAAATAGCAGCGAACCTGGGGACTGGGAGAAATTTAGAACTCAGCAGAGGAGGACAAAGGGTTTGATTAGGGCAGGGAAAATGGAGTACGAGAAGAAGCTTGCAGGGAACATTAAGGCGGATTGCAAAAGTTTCTATAGGTATGTAAAGAGAAAAAGGTTAGTAAAGACAAACGTAGGTCCCCTGCAGTCAGAATCAGGGGAAGTCATAACGGGGAACAAAGAAATGGCAGACCAATTGAACAAGTACTTTGGTTCAGTATTCACTAAGGAGGACACAAACAACCTTCCGGATATAAAAGTGGTCAGAGGGTCTATTAAGGAGGAGGAGGAACTGAGGGAAATCTTTATTAGTCGAGAAATTGTGTTGGGGAAATTGATGGGATTGAAGGCCGATAAATCCCCAGGGCCTGATGGACTGCATCCCAGAGTACTTAAAGAGGTGGCCTTGGAAATAGCGGATGCATTGACAGTCATTTTCCAACATTCCATTGACTCTGGATCAATTCCTATCGAGTGGAGGGTAGCCAATGTAACCCCACTTTTTAAAAAAGGAGGGAGAGAGAAAGCAGGGAATTATAGACCGGTCAGCCTGACCTCAGTAGTGGGTAAAATGATGGAATCAATTATTAAGGATGTCATAGCAGCGCATTTGGAAAATGGTGACATGATAGGTCCAAGTCAGCATGGATTTGTGAAAGGGAGATCATGCTTGACAAATCTTCTGGAATTTTTTGAGGATGTTTCCAATAAAGTGGACAAAGGAGTACCAGTTGATGTGATATATTCGGACTTTCAGAAGGCTTTCGACAAGGTCCCACACAGGAGATTAATGTGCAAAGTTAAAGCACATGGGATTGGGGGTAGTGTGCTGATGTGGATTGAGAACTGGTTGTCAGACAGGAAGCAAAGAGTAGGAGTAAATGGGTACTTTTCGGAATGGCAGGCAGTGACTAGTGGGGTACCGCAGGGTTCTGTGCTGGGGCCCCAGTTGTTTACATTGTACATTAATGATTTAGACGAGGGGATTAAATGTAGTATCTCCAAATTTGCGGATGACACTAAGTTGGGTGGCAGTGTGAGCTGCGAGGAGGATGCTATGAGGCTGCAGAGTGACTTGGATAGGTTAGGTGAGTGGGCAAATGCATGGCAGATGAAGTATAATGTAGATAAATGTGAGGTTATCCACTTTGGTGGTAAAAACAGAGAGACAGACTATTATCTGAATGGTGACAGATTAGGAAAAGGGAAGGTGCAAAGAGACCTGGGTGTCATGGTACATCAGTCATTGAAGGTTGGCATGCAGGTACAGCAGGCGGTTAAGAAAGCAAATGGCATGTTGGCCTTCATAGCGAGGGGATTTGAATACAGGGGCAGGGAGGTGTTGCTACAGTTGTACAGGGCCTTGGTGAGGCCACACCTGGAGTATTGTGTACAGTTTTGGTCTCCTAACTTGAGGAAGGACATTCTTGCTATTGAGGGAGTGCAGCGAAGATTCACCAGACTGATTCCCGGGATGGTGGGACTGACCTATCAAGAAAGACTGGATCAACTGGGCTTGTATTCACTGGAGTTCAGAAGAGTGAGAGGGGACCTCATAGAAACGTTTAAAATTCTGACGGGTTTGGACAGGTTGGATGCAGGAAGAATGTTCCCAATGTTGGGGAAGTCCAGAACCAGAGGTCACAGTCTAAGGATAAGGGGTAAGCCATTTAGGACCGAGATGAGGAGAAACTTCTTCACCCAGAGAGTGGTGAACCTGTGGAATTCTCTACCACAGAAAGTAGTTGAGGCCAATTCACTAAATATATTCAAAAAGGAGTTAGATGAAGTCCTTACTACTAGGGGGATCAAGGGGTATGGTGAGAAAGCAGGAATGGGGTACTGAAGTTGCATGTTCAGCCATGAACTCATTGAATGGCGGTGCAGGCTCGAAGGGCTGAATGGCCTACTCCCGCACCTATTTTCTATGTTTCTATGTTTCTAAGATGCTCCTTAAATCCTACCTCTTTGACCAAGCTTTTTGTCATCTGTCCTGATATCTGTGTCCAAAATGTTTTTATTTATATCGCTCTTGTTAAGCGCCTTGGGACATTTTGTTATATTAAACGCGCTGAATAAGGGTAAGTTGTTGTTGCTGCAGTTGTTGCCTGAGCTTTGCCAATTGGATAATATACCCGGATTAGTGCTGCTGATTACAACCAGTGCTAGTACTACTCTCTGCTGAGGACAGGGAACTTTTCTCGGCACTGTTCTGTACTTCTGGGGGGTGAGGGAGTTGGCAGTCCGTGCTAGTGGCACCTCCCTCCAGGTGGCATGAATAATAATTCTGGGTGACTTGGTGACACACAGAATTCTTTTGGCCCTCCCTTCAACAATCTCCAGGAGGACTTGCAGGGCTGAATAAGTGAACTTGTGCACACTTCTTCTCTGGCTTCGTACCATGCCCAGTTGCCCTCTGGTGACAAATGGTGCTTGAGTGATCATAAATCTGTACAAATGTAATGAAAGTATTGCTAAACAACACAGTGAAGTTAGTAGAGAGTGAAGTAGTGAAGTTAAAGAGCCAAGCACTGTTCCTCTATTGGCTGTTAGTTCCTCAGCCTGTTGCTGAAGTGTACAGGCTGAACTGTCTTTGTAAAGACTGTGCAGGGGTTTCCAGGGAGTCCAGCTGCAGTTTTTCATGAGTTTTACACCAATAATTGCACCAATCGGAATACAAATGGTCAGACCCAGGAAACTCATGTGCAACCCTCTCTAGAGACCATCATTAAAGATACATCACTTTTTAAAAGGGGCAACAGCAGTGTAACTCATTTTGAGGAAATTACAGGCGGTTGTATCAGAACATTTGGCTATTTCAAGTGATAACATAACCTTAAGCCCACAGTATTATTCGAACACAGTAGAATTTCCGTTAGGTTGCGCTGATTTTTCCAGTGCAATTCTCCCGAAATCGGCCAAACCGGTGAAAAAGATCTAGGAATTTCAACGCAAATTATGTCCGATGCAATTCGAGTTTCCATGATTTTTCGCACAAGTTCAAAAGGCAACACACTAGAAAGCGGTTCCGCCCACAAAACTGAACACGCCCCCAAATTAAATTATTCACCATGGCGAGTATCCATTAATTGCATTCGTTTGTGGCCCTTCGAGGAGCCTCTTAAAATTAAGCTGGGTTTTTTTAGGTGCAAAGGCACCAATAGGCACCTTTCAAAAGCTTTTAAGTAATAAAATCTATTTAATTTACTAAGAAACTGACTACTGTATACCAATGTAAATAGTAAATGGTTCTCTCTAGTTTTTTAAAGTCATTTTCGTTTTTTTTAAATCGAGTTACTCAGAGTTGGTGAACTGAACAGTCTGATCTATATTTTATAATAAACTCATTTTGAACTCTATTAATAAAAGTGCACCAAGTTACCACTCTTAAATACATCAAGTTATATTTTTTAATGCAAGGAAAAGAATTTCCGTCCCAGAACACTGCCTGATTGGGCTGGGTCATGGAAGATTTTACATGTGCGATTATCAGTTTGAACGGAAACTTGGACCATAACTTAATTTCAGAAAACTAGCACAACTTTGAGTGCCATTTGTGCCCGTATTGTTGATTGCACCCAAAGCGAAAACTACCCCTTTAACTCAAAAACAAGTTCATGAAAATCTGAACGTATCCAACCGAAAAATCATTGGATTACGAAGCTTAACAGCACTATAGGTGCCTTTTCCATTTATTCCGGTCTCATTAATGCTAAATATTTTAATCTACTGCATCCTAACCACCCCCCCTCCCCCTCAATAGCTTTGTGATTAGAAGCATCCAGGATGTACAGCCAGGATGTCCCAGGTTCAATTTATGATCTTTGCTAAGTTTGCTGATTAAAGTTAAGGCATTACAATTGGCCTCAGAGCACCTGGACTAGGGAGGGGAGCAATCAGTGAGTGAACTTCCTACTCTTTGTCACTGTACAAGAATGATGCCTCATCTATAGTTGAATACTTTGCTGCTATTTGCTGTCCAGGGTCACACATTAAGTTTGATCACTTAGACAAGATAGCAGTGGGCATCCATGGATTTAAGCCCAGCACAAATCAGTACCTACACGAGGTTAGGCAGGAATATTGGAAGTAATCATGTTTTTAACGAAATTTCAATCATTTCCATTTTAAAAGGTCCTTGAGACAGAAATTTGAACTGTGAGGGACAATCATGATGATAATCATGTAAATTTAGTGCTGAACCTTTATTCCAACTCATTGCAACTCGACTTACCATGTGCAGTGAGTTATGTCAAATTAGTCAAATTTACTGCTCAAACATGCAGTGAGTCGTTTGATCTTTCCAAATAATGTGACTTGTTATACTTCTAGTGGGAAAGGGCATAAAATGGGAGCAGGATGCCACGTTTAGTGAGGCAGAACTTTTATATTAGCAGCACATCAAGTTCAAACAGGCTTCCTTTTGGCACTAAAACAGCATTAGCCGCAACAGAAGGCGGTTGAAATTCCTGGGCATCAAAGTTACCAAAACCTCCAAAATGCTGAGAAGTGCGAAGAACTCCATGAAATGTATCAACAAGATAAAATGTGTGTCTAAATTTAAAACAGCATACAGTAAAGAATATACTCCAGCAGACAAACACTGCCGTATGGTTAGGAACATAGGAAGGAACATAAGAACAGGAGCAGTCCATTCAACCCCTCGAGCCTGTATCGTCATTCAATTAGATCTGTATCTTAATTCCATCTACCCATCGTCCCATAACCTTTCCAGTTGGCCAGATAAACTGTATTATAAGTGTTATGTATGTAAACCTGTAATTACCATGTCTAACCACCAGAGGGCTTATCCCCTGGAGTCCCAAGGGATCCCACAATCCCTTGGGAGCATCTGTATATAAGGAGGCCTCACAGGCTGGAGAGGTGCTCTGAGATCTGTAATAAAATACTATGGTCACACTTACTTTGAGCTCACAGTATCTAGCCTGACTCTTTATCCAAGACATAACAACCGGCGATGAGATACAGATGATGAATCCCAACGCAACAATGCAGAGAACTGTGGGCATCCTGGAGAAATTTTCGGAGGGAGATGATTGGGAAACCTTCGTGGAGCAACTTGACCAATACTTCGTGGCCAATGAGCTGGAAGGAGAAGCGAACACTACCAAACGAAGGGCGATCCTCCTCACCGTTTGCGGGACACCAACGTATGGCCTCATGAAAAACCTGCTCGCTCCAGCAAAACCCACAGACAAGTTGTACAATGAATTGTGCACACTAGTCTGGAAGCATCTAAACCCGAAGGAAAGCGTTCTGATGGCGAGGTATCGGTTTGACACGTACAAGAGGTCTGAAGGCCAGGAAGTGGTGAGCTATGTCGCCGAGCTAAGGCGCCTTGCAGGACATTGCGAATTTGAAGGACACTTGGAGCACATGCTCAGGGACTTCTTTGTACTTGGCATTGGCCATGAAGTAATACTTCGCAAACTTTTGACTGTAGAGACCCCAACCTTGAGTAAAGCCATAGCGATAGCCCAGGCGTTTATCTCCACCAGTGACAATACCAAGCAAATCTCTCAGCACACTAGTGCTGCTGCAAGTAACGTTGTTTTCGAATCAAAATGTAGAGGGCAGGCCTCACATGCCTGCAGCTGCACGTCCGCAGATGACTCAAAGTCCGCCATCAAGGGTGATGAATACGAGGCCATTAACTCCTTGTTGGCGCTGCGGGGGTGATCATTGTTTCCATTCATGCCACTTCAAAGGATATGTTTGCAAGGGCTGTGGAACAATGGGACACCTCCAACGTATGTGCAGGCGAGCTGCAAACCTTGCTACCCCTGCAAACCACCATGTTGCAGAGGAGGACAGATCCACGGTGGATCATGACGAACCAGAGCCTCAGACCGAGGAGGCAGAGGTATATGGGGTGCACACATTTACCACAAAATGTCTCCCGATAATGCTGAAGGTTGAATTAAATGGACTCCCGGTGTCCATGGAGCCGGACACGGGTGCAAGCCAGTCCATAATGAGTAAAAAGATTTTAGATAAGTTGTGGTGCAACAAGGCTTTAAGGCCAGTCCTGACTCCCATTCGTACCAAACTTAGAACGTACACAAAGGAACTGATTCCTGTAATTGGCAGTGCTACTGTAAAGGTCTCCTACGATGGAGCGGTGCACGAGTTACCACTCTGGGTGATACCGGGCGATGGCCCCGCGCTGTTCGGCAGGAGCTGGCTGGAAAAGATACGCTGGAACCGGAACGATGTCCGAGCGCTTTCATCCGTCGACGACACCTCATGTGCCCAGGTCCTAAGCAAGTTCCCCTTGCTGTTCGAACCAGGCATCGGGAAGTTCCAAGGAGCAAAAGTGCAGATCCATTTGATTCCGGGGGCACGACCCATCCACCACAAGGCGAGAGCAGTACCTTACATGATGAGAGAGAGGGTGGAGATCGAGCTGGACAGGCTGCAACAAGAGGGCATTATTTCGCCGATCGAATTCAATGAGTGGGCCAGTCCAATTGTTCCAGTCCTCAAGGGAGACGGCACCATCAGAATCAGTGGTGATTACAAAGTAACTATCAATCTTTTCTCACTGCAGGTTCAATACCCGCTACCAAAGGCAGATGACCTATTTGTGACACTGGCCAGCAGTCCAGCAAGGCCAGCTACACAGCAGCCCAGCGAAGGCCCAACAAATGACTCACCAACACTAGCATTTGCACCGAGACAATCAGCCAGGGAAAGAAAGGTCCCAGATCGACTCACATTGTAAATAGTTACACCATTGACTTTGGAGTGTTGTTATATATGTAAACCTGTAATTACCATGTCTAACTACCAGAGGGCTTATCCCCTGGAGTTCCAAGTGATCCCACAATCCCTTGGGAGTACCTGTATATAAGGAGGCCTCCCAGGCTGGAGAGGCACTCTGAGATCTGAAATAAAGGATTACGGTCACACTTACTCTGAGCTTGCAGTATCTAGTCCGACTCTTTATCCAAGACATAACAATAAGAATGTTGGTAAAATCTTTGGAAGACCTTATGAACAGTGTCATGATACTATTTTTCTTCATCGCTGTTTCAGAACACTGCAGTGGGTCAAAAGGCCTCATTTTGTGCTGTAAAGTTCAAAAATTCTATGATTATAGCCTCACTGATAATATTTAGTGAAGTTTTCTAATTATGTTCACAATGTCCCTATTCTGAAATTGCTGGCTATATTCAAAGTAAAGAAATTATTGATTCGTCAGTTTAAACTATCATTCATCACTGGATGAAGACGGCTGGAACAGAGTGGTTACAAAACACAAACCATTCTGAATATTGATCCCCTTGAGCTTTTTTGTTTTATTGGGAAGCCTAGGTGACGCACAAGGCACATAGTATAAGATACCACTCACGTTAAAATGCTGAGAGAGAATATAAGGTAAATCAAAAAGCAGCAATTAAGTGGCACGAAGACTGTTTTAAAAGCCTGTACCTTGTAAGATGAAGGGAAAACTGAGCAACATAAGGAGCTCTGCAATTTTGAGATCCTGAAAAAGAATAAATTAAGGTGGGAGTCATGATGAGTCATGGTTTTAACGCAATTGGAATGCCAAGATGAGGACAGTAATGTAGGACTGTCACCCTTTTGAAGAATTCACATAGACATCACTGAGAGAAACAAATCCACTATCGTCATCTTTTGACATTTTTCTTCGTTCATCACAAAGATTGCAAGAGGTGGTAATGGCCGATGAATAGAAGTCCACAATAAATTGATAATGATGGGGAGACTTGGAATATCTGTGCAACATCACATTTTACCTGTTGTGTATGGAGAAAGAGTCAGACTGAACACTGTGAGCTCAAAGTAAAGTGTGACCGTAGTCTTTTATTGCAGGTCTCCAGAGTGCCTCTCCAATCTGTGAAGCCTCCTTAAATACCTGTGCTCCCAAGGGGTTATGGGATCCCTTGGGACCCCAGGGGATGAGCCCTCTGGTGGTTGTACAGAGTAAATAAAAGTCCACATACAAGTCCCAACACTCCCCACCCCCACAAAGTCAATAGTGTAACTATTTACAATGTGAGTCGATCTGGGGCCCTTCTTGCCCTGGTTGATCATCTCGGTGTGAAAGTTGGTGTTGTTGAATCATTTGTTGGGCCCTCGCTGGGCTGCTGTGCAGCTGGCCTTGCTGGGCTGCCTGGTGTGTTGGGCCCTGCAGGGCTGCTGTGGATGATGGGTTCTGCTTCGTGGTCAACCGTGGTGTCGGTTGTCACTGGTGTGTGTGTTGGGGGATCAAAAAAGGTAGGGTCCAAGGTGGGTTGCTCAGGATAGTCCGTGAATCTGAGTTTGATTTGGTCCAAGTGTTTCCGGTGAATGAGTCCATTTGAAAGTTTGACCCGAAACACCCTGCTCCCCTCTTTGGCCACGACAGTGCCGGGAAGCCACTTGGGACCTTGTCCATAATTTAATACAAATACAGGATCATTGATTTCAATCTCGCGTGACACATTTGCGCTATCATGTATGCACTTTGTTGAAGCCGCCTGCTCTCTACCTGTTCATGTAGATCAGGGTGAAGTAACGAGAGCCTTGTCTTAAGTGCTCTTTTCATGAGCAGTTCAGCAGGTGGGATCCCAGTGAGTGAGTGGGGTCTCGTGCAGTAGCTAAGCAGGACTCGGGATAGGCGAGTCTGCAGTGAGCCTTCAGTTACCCTCTTCAAGCCTTACTTGATGGTTTGCACTGCTCTTTCTGCCTGACCATTGGATGCTGGTTTAAACGGGGCAGATGTAACATGTTTGATCCCGTTACGGGTCATGAATTCTTTGAGCTCAGCACTGGTAAAACATGGCCCGTTGTCGCTCACCAAGACATCGGGTAAGCCGTGTGTGGCAAACATGGCCCGCAGGCTTTCAGTAGTGGCAGCGGACGTGCTAGCTGACATTATCTCACATTCAATCCACTTGGAGTACGCGTCTACAACCACAAGGAACATTTTACCCAAGAACGGGCCTGCACAGTCAACGTGTTTGGAGGGTCAAGCCCATAAACTTAGCGGCGCCTCCCTGGGTACATTGCTTAACTACGAGCATGTATTACATCTGTGAACGCAGGAATCTAAGTCCACATCACTACTGGGCCACCACACATGGGATCTGGCTATCGCTTGCATCATTACGATGCCTGGGTGGGTACTGTGGAAGTCATTGATGAAGGTGTCTCTGCCCTTCTTGGGGACCACTACTCGATTGCCCCACAGAAGGCAGTCTGCCTGTATAGACATTTCATCTTTGCGCCGCTGGAACGGCTTTATCTCTTCTTGCATTCCACTGGGACACTGGACCAGCTCCCGTGAAGCACACAGCTTTTGACTAGAGATAATAAGGGGTCCTGGCTTGTCCAGGTTTTGATCTGCCAGGCAGTGACGGGTGATTTCTCACTCTCAAATGCTTCCATAACCATGGCTAGATCTGCGGGCTGCGCCATTTCCACCCTCGTGGTGGCCAATGGCAGCCTACTGAGAGCATCGGCGCAGTTTTCTGTGCCTGGCCTGTGGCGGATGGCGTAGTTGTATGCGGACAATGTGAGCGCCCATCTCTGGATGTGGGTCGATGCGTTGGTATTTATCCCTTTACTCTTGGAAAACAGGGATATAAGTGGCTTATGGTCAGTTTCCAATTCGAATTTTAGCCGAAGGTATTGATGCATTTTCTTTACCCCATAGACACACGTTAACGCTTCTTTCTCAATATGCTGTTGGCTCCCTCAGCCTTAGACAGACTCCTGGATGCATAAGCAACCGGTTGCAGTTTCCCGAAATCATTAGCTTGTTGCAATACACACCCGACACCATATGATGACGCATCACATGCTGGTACCAAACGCTTACATGGATCATACAACACAAGCAATTTGTTTGAGCATAACAATTTTCTCACTTTTACAAAGGCATTTTCTTGGCTGTTGCCCCAAACCCATTCACCCCCTTTTCATAGTAAGACATGTAATGGTTCTAGCAGGGTGCTGAGACCCGGTAAGAAGTTACCAAAGTAGTTCAAGAGTCCCAGAAACGACCGCAGCTCCGTCACATTCTATGGCCTCGGTGCATTCTCGATTGCCTCCGTCTTCGCGTTGGTGGGCCTGATACCGTCCGCCGCAATCCTCTTTCCCAAGAACTCCACTTCAGGCATCAGGAAAACGCACTTCGAGCGTTTTAACCTGAGCCCCACACGGTTGAGTTGACGAAGAACCTCCTCCAGGTTCTGCAGATGTTCGACTGTGTTACGACCCGTGACCAAGATGTTGTCATTGAAGACCACAGTGTGCGGGACCAACTTCAGTAAACTTTCCATGTTTCTCTGGAATATCGCCGCCGCTGATCGGATTCCAAACGGGCATCTGTTATAAACAAAAAGACCTTTGTGCGTGTTGATGCAGGTGAGGGCCTCCAGTTCCTGTGTCATGTAGGCTGAAGTCAGATCCAGCTTCGTGAATGTCTTTCCTCCCACCAGCGTTGCAAAGAGGTCGTCAGCCTTTGGTAGTGGGTATTGATCCTGCAGGGAGAAACAATTGGTAGTTATTTTGCAATCGCCACAGATTCTGACGGTGCTGTCTCTCTTGAGGACTGGGACAATAGAACTGGCCCACTCACTGAACTCAATCGGTGAAATGATGCCCTCTCTTTGCAGTCAGTTCAGCTCGATCGCTACCCTTTCTCTCATCATGTATTAGGGGAATCAAGGGGTATGGTGAGAAAGCAGGAATGGGGTACTGAAGTTGCATGTTCAGCCATGAACTCATTGAATGGCGGTGCAGGCTAGAAGGGCCGAATGGCCTACTCCTGCACCTATTTTCTATGTTTCTATGTTTCTATGTACGGTACTGGTCTCGCCTTGTGATGGATGGGTCGCGCCCCCGGAATTAGGTGGATCTGCACTTTTGCTCCTTGGAATTTCCCGATGCCTGGTTCGAACAGTGAAGGAAATTTGTTTAAGACCTGGGCACACGAAGTGTCGTCAGCGGGCGATAGCGCTCGGACATCGTCCCAGTTCCAGCGTATCTTTCCCAGCCAGCTCCTGCCGAGCAGCATGGGACCATCGCCCGGTACCACCCAGAGTGGTAGCTTGTGCACCGCTCCATCGTAGGAGACCATTATGGTAATACTGCCGATTACAGGAATCAGTTCTTTAGTGTAAGTTCTTAATTTTGTGCGAACTGGAGTTAAGACTGGCCTTGAGGCCTTGTTGCACCACAAACTTTCGAAAGTCTTTTTGCCCATGATGGACTGGCTCCCCCCCCCGTGTCCAGCTCCATTGACACCGGGAGTCCATTTAGTTCAACCTTCAACATTATCGGGGGACAATTTGTGGTGAATGTGTGCACCCCATGTATCTCTGCCTCCTCGGTCTGAGGCTCTGGTTCATCGTGATCCTCCGTGGATCTGTCCTCCTCTGCAACGTGGTGGTTTGCAGGTTTAACAGGCTTAGCAGCTCGCCTGCACATGTGTTGGATGTGTCCCATTGTTCCACAACCCTTGCAAACGTACTCTTTGAATCGGCATGAATGGAAACGATGATCACCCCCGCAGCTCCAACAAGGTGTTAATGGCCTTGCGTTCATCACCCTTGATGGTGGACTCTGAGACATCTGTGGACGTGTAGCTGCAGGTATGTGCGACCTGTCCTGTACATTACGATTCGAAAACAACATCACTTTGTTCACAATACTTGTAGCAGCACTTTTGTGCTGAGAGATTTGCTTCATATTGTCACTGGTGGTAATGAACGCCTGGGCTATCGCTATGACCTTACTCAAGATTGGGGTCTCTACAGTCAAAAGTTTGCGAAGTATGGTTTCGTGGCCAATGCCAAGTACGAAAAAGTCTCTGAGCATGTGCTCCAAATGTCCTTTAAATTCGCAATGTCCTGCAAGGCGTCTTAGCTCGGCGACATAACTCACCAGTTCCTGGTCTTCAGACCTTTTGTAGGTGTAGAACCGGTACCTCGCCATCAGAACGCTTTCCTTCACGTTCAAATGCTCTCGGACCAGTGTGCACAAATCGTCGTACGATTTCTCCGTGGGTTTCGCTGGAGTGAGCAGGTTCTTCATGAGGCCATACGTTGGTGCCCCACAGACAGTGAGGAGGATCGCCCTTCGTTTGGCAGCGCTCCCTTCCCCATCCAGCTCATTGGCCACGAAGTATTGGTCGAGTCGCTCCACAAAAGTTTCCCAATCATCTCCCTCCGAGAATTTCTCCAGCATGCCCACTGTTTTCTGCATCTTTGGGTTCACTATCTGTATCTCATCGCCAGTTGTTGCGTATGAAGAAAGTGTCAGACTGAACACTGTGAGCTCAAAGTAAAGTGTGACCTTAGTCTTTTATTGCAGGTCTTCAGAGTGCCTCTCCAACCTGTGAAGCCTCCTTAAATACCTGTGCTCCCAAGGAATTATGGGAGCCCTTGGGACTCCAGGGGATGAGCCCTCTGGTGGCTGTACAGAGTAAATACAAGTCCACATATATAACATTACCTACCCCTCAACAGCAGCTCAATTTGTTGCATCACTCTTAATATGTATGAGTATCGATAGTCCCTGTTGATTTGTTGCAATTTAGTTGCTGAATGAGCACAACATGGTTGCGGTCCAATCACTTAAAAAGCTGGCTAACTTACCAACAATTTCTAGAGTTCTGCTCAAAAGGGTAAACTCAGCGATCCCTCGGTTTCAATAGGGAGCCACAATTGAAAGGAGCACAGGTCAGAGTTCGGAACACAATTCTGTAGGATTGAGTTCCACGAATTTATCAGCGAAATGTCTCCCCCCCCCTCCCCCCCCCAATGACTCAGTTGCTTAATGCACTTCCCAATGTGGAACTGAGTAATATAGGCCAGGAAAGCTCCAGGTTCAAGCCCGCTCTATACTGACATAGCTGATCTCACCCGAGGCTTCAGTTAGGCTACCACAGTTAGCCTCAATTCACCAGGGCTAGGGAAGAGAATATCAACCAGGGTTAGTACTTCTGATCACTATCTATGGACTTCTACTGCAAAGTGCATAAGTGAGGATAGGACCAAGCTGGGCTGTGAGGCTCTCCATGGATGAAATGCCTGCCAGCATTCAGTAGCTCAGCTAACTGGCCACTTCGGTGAGGTGGAACTCGTCAGTCCGTGCCTGTGAAAAGTGCACGCCAGTAAGATCCAGGAGAGGTGAGAACAAAATTGGGGGAAATAAATTAAAGACTTGCATTTATGTAGTGCCTTTCACATCCTCAGGACATGTCTAGTGAATTACTTTTTGAAGTGCGTCACTTGTTTTGTAGGCATATACAGCAGCCAATTTGTGCACAGCAAGGTCCAACAAACTGTGTTTTGGTAGTATTGGTTGAGGGAGGAATATTAGCTTGGGGCATAAAGGGTTAAATTATGAGGACAGGTAGCATAAACTTTCTTTATAAACTTGGTTTGTATTCCTTTGAGTGTAAAAGGCTGAGAGATCTTTAAAATGATAAAGGGATTCGATAAAGTAGATGCAGAGAAACTGTATCCTCTGGTGGGGAATCCAGAACAAGGGGACACAATCTTGAAATTAGAGCTAGGCCATTTAGGAGTGAAACCAGGAAGCATTTTTTCACACGAAGGATAGTGGGAATCTGGAACTCTTCCCCCCAAAAGGCTGTGGATGCTGGGTCAATTCAAATTTTCAAGAATGTAATTGATATTTTTGTTAGGTAACAGTATCAGGGGATAGATAAAGGCAGGTAAACGGAGTCAAGATACAGATCAGCCAATGATTTGATTGACTGGCAGAACAGACTCAAGGGGCTAAATGACCTACTCGTGTTCCTAGGACACCAGGAAAACTTTCTGCTCTCCTTCAATAAAGTGCGATGGAATCTTTTACTGCCACCCAAGATAGGGCCTTAGTTTAATGGCTCGTCCAAAATAGAGCACCTCTGACAATGTAACAGCCTCTCAGTACTAGACTGAAGCCTAGATTATACAATAAAGGCATGGAATGTGGCTTGAACCCACCATGATCAGAGGTGAGAGTGCTACCAACTGAACCAAGGTGCCAGTTAAATGGAAACAAAGAATGAAACGAGGAAAAGCAATGCGAGCAAAGCACGCAAAAATAAATTAAGTAGAAGAGGAAATACAAATATTTGAGCGGGGACTGAAGTGCACGGCAATCTGCATCACAACATGCAGCTGGCCTTTGTTATTAAAATTTTAAACAGAAACTCCATTTTTAGGAACAATTCGTTTTCCAGTACGTGAATGGAATGTATAAGTAAATGGAAAACAGGAAATTAAAGCTTTTATGAGGCTTCAATATATCAGACCTATTGAGACCTTTGGCAGACTGACACGTCTGGCGAAGGAATGGATTTAGACACAGAGCTGTCAGTTATGCACCCTTAATAGAAGAATAACAATTAACTTTAGTACCTGGATAGAAATCCCCATTTTTTTCTCCATATACCTTAATGCCCTGACTTCCCAATTAATCATCTATCTCCCTTTGAAATGCCCCATTTGACTCTGCATCTTCTGGCTCAGTTAGAGCACATATTGGAAAGTCGAGTTGGGAGAATCGCCACTCATAATGCAGCCAGCCCAATTTTCCATCCATTTAAATTAATGGAAAATCTGTCATTAAGGATTTGTGATCCTCCCTACCTATCCTTCCTGTATATACTACAACCATAGGCCAAAATGCTAAAAAGCAACATCTGCCCTCACATGTTTTTATGTAGATTCTAGAGGGGTTCAACTTGCTCTGGACATTAGCAACAAGCACTAATTGTAATTAAGAATAGTAATTTTGTGATTTGATATTTGCTGGGCGTGCATTACCTTTTGTCCACACTGCTAAGTTAGCTACTATGAGTAAATATTTCTAATTCACAGCAACGCAGGTATCTGGTGTTAATACTTTCTTTTGCTGTTAAGCAGCAATTAACATCAAACATGAAAATTAACTCAGGCTTTACTTAATGCCATGAAGTGTTAATTTCTTTCAGCTAAACGGGCGTTAATGCACTGGAGGGATTGACAGGGGTCCAATAGACAGCAGAGCAGAAATTAATTGGATAAAGTTTGAGTCACCTGGAGAGCTCTGAAGTGCCTGAGTGCATCAGACATAGATGTTATTGTGTTGGACTGTGGTCCACAACAGCTTGACATTCATCAGTAGGACCATGCTGAGAGATGTTTCTCCTGTGATTGTCAGATGCATGCCTGAGGTCTCCTCCGCAGATGCTGTTGATGCTATATGCAACTCAAGGGTAGTCCACAGAGCAGACAGCTCTTGCTGTAATATGTTGCCCAGCTGAGTGGTAGATTCAACCACTCTCCAGAACAGCTTATACTATCCCATAAAGAAGAGAGAGATATATTTCTGTTTATATACTGCTCTTGAAACATTTCAGGCTGTGAATTATTTTTGGAGTGCAGTGACTGTTGCTGTGTGGGCAAACACAGCATTAATTCTGCACCAGCTACATGCCACAAACAACAATGGGATGAAAGACCAGTTAAATTAATTTTGATGGTGTTGATTGAGGGAGGAATACTGACTAAAATATTGAGAGAACTCTATTCTTCAAATAATACCATTCAGCCTGTCAAGCAAGCTCCATTATTTTCTTAGCCATTGCAGCTCTTCATCTGTTTAATCCCATTGCTCCATTTACTCTCCACATCCCTTAATGACCTTACTTCCCAACTAAACATCTATTTCCCTTTTAAATGCCTCATTTGATTCTGTAGTCTTCTGGCTCAGTGAATTCCAGAACTTTACAACACTTTGCGTAAAGAATTGCTTTTCTGAATTTGCTTTTAAATGACTTTGTTCTCATTCTAAGATTAAAAGAAAGACTTGGATTTATATAGCGCCTTTCACAACCACTGGATATCTCAAAGCACTTTACAGCCAATGAAGTACGTTTGGAGTGTAGTCACTGTTGTAATGTAGGGAACGCAGCAGTCAATTTGCACACAAGCAAGCTCCCACAAATGCCAATGTGATAATGACCAGATAATCTGTTTTTTTGTTATATTGATTGAGGGATAAATATTGGCCAGGAGACCAGGGATAACTCCCCTGCTCTTCTTTGAAATAGTGGCATGAGATCTTTTACGTCCACCTGAGAGAGCAAACGGGACCTCGGTTTAACGTCTCATCTGAAAGATGGCATCTCCAATGGTGCTGCGCTCCCTCAGCACAGCACTGGAGTGACAGCCTAGATTTTTTTATACTCAAGTCCCTGGAGTGGGACTTGAAACCACAAACTTCTGACACTTACACAATTATTTCTACTTGTTCTGGATTCCCTACTTTGGAGCAGTTTTTCCTATCTACTTTGTCAATTCTCTTCATTATTTTAATCAGGTTATCCCTTAACCAGCGAATATAACCCAAATTTACCCAGTGCTTTATCACAACTAAATTTCTGTATCCCAGAGATTACCTTGGTTGCTAGTTAGCTCACAATAGGTTTTATTTGTTGTGTGCTACCATTTTTCTAGAACAATGACCTGTTGTCATCTTTTGCAAAGAAAAGAACGATCTTGCATTTATATAGTGTATTTCACAACCTCACTTTACAGTCAGTGAAGTACTTTCCAAATGTAGTCACTGTTGTAATGTAGGAAATGCAGCGATCAATCTGTGCACAGCAAGATCCCACAAACAGCAAGAAGATAAATGACCAGATAATCTGTTTGATGTTGGTTGAGGGAAAAATATTGGCCGGGACACTGGGGATAACTCCTCTGCTCTCTTCAAAATAGTGCCATGGGATCTTTTACGTCCACCTGAGAAGGCAGACGGGGTCTCAGTTTAACGTCTCAGCTGAAAGTCAGCAGCTCTGATAGTGCAGCTCTCCCTCAGTACTGTACTGGAGTATCAGCCTAGATCTTGTGCTTCAGTCTCTAGGACCCACTGACTCAGTGGCGAGAGTGCTGTCAACCGAGAAAAAAGGATTGTGCATTCCTTGGGATGTAAAGGATGCACAATAATACAAGGTCTGGCAGAACAAAATGTCTAATGCCCTGCTAGCTTAAGATGAGAAAGCTGACTGTAGTCAGTGCTGTCTGTCCATGAGGATGGTTCGTGAGCAATTTTCTCAGCTGCTAGTAAGTAGGTCGGTCTATTCCTGTTGTAATAATCCTAAAATATCTTCAATACTTCTCGTTTTTGGTTCATTTGTCGGAGCCTATGGCACAATTCGGTTAACAATACTTGTGTGAAACTATAAGGAGAATTATAACTGACACCCGCAACTTCCTTGGATAGGCATTTTATCAATGTAAATTAATTAACACTCATATTCATGTAGAGCAATGTGACCTAATTGACAGTGCTTCCCTTTGCTTAGAAACATAGAAACATAGAAAATAGGTGTAGGAGTAGGCCATTTGGCCCTTCGAGCCAGCACCACCATTTAATATGATCATGGCTGATCATGCAACTTTAGTACCCCATTCTTGTTTTCTCTCCATTCCCCTTGATCCCTTTAGCTGTAAGGGCCACATCTAACTCCCTTTTGAATATATCTAACGAACTGGCCTCAACAACTTTCTGTGGTAGAGAATTCCACAGGTTCACCACTCTCTGGGTGAAGAAGTTTCTCCTCATCTTGGTCCTAAATGGCTTACCCCTTATCCTAAGACTGTGACCCCTTGTTCTGGACTTCCACAACATCGGGAACATTCTTCCTGCACCTAACCTGTCCAATCCAGTCAGAATTGTATATGTTTCTATGAGATCCCCTCTCATTCTTCTAAATTCCAGTGAATATAAGCCTAGTTGATTCAGTCTTTCTTCATATGTCAGTCCTGCCATCCCAGGAATCAGTTTGGTGAACCTTCGCTGCACACCCTCAGTAGCAAGAATGTCCTTCCTCAGATTAGGAGACTAAAACTGTACACAATATTCAAGATGTGGCCTCACCAAGGCCATGTACAACCTGCTCCTATATTTAAATCCTCTCGCTATGAAGGCCAACATGCCATTTGCCTTCTTCACCGCCTGCTGTACCTGAATGCCAACTTTCAATGACTGATGTACCATGACACCCAGGTCTCGTTGCACCTCCCCTTTTCCTAATCTGTCACCATTCAGATAATATTCTGCCTGCCTGTTTTTGCCACCAAAGTGGATAACCTCACATTTATCCCCATTATACTGCATCTGCCATGCATTTGCCCACTCACCTAACCTGTCCAAGTCACCCTGCAGCCTCTTAGCGTCCTCCTCACAGCTCACACCGCCACCCAGTTTAGTGTCATCTGCAAACTTGGAGATATTACATTCAATTCCTTCGTCTAAATCATTAATATATATTGTAAAGAGCTGGGGTCCCAGCACTGAACCTTGCGGTACCCCACTAGTCACTGCCTGCCATTCTGAAAAGGACCCGTTTATTCCTTCTCTTTGCTTCCTGTCTGCCAACCAGTTCTCTATCCACGTCAATACATTACCCCCAATACCATGTGCTTTAATTTTGCACACTAATCTCTTGTGTGGGACCTTGTCAAAAGTCTTTTGAAAGTCCAAATATACCACATCCACTGGTTCTCCCTTGTCCACTTTACTAGTTACATCCTCAAAAAATTCTAGAAGATTTTTCAAGCATGATTTCCTTTTCATAATTCCATGCTGACTTGGACCGATCCTGTCATTGCTTTCCATCTTTAATAATTGATTCCAACATTTTCCCCACTACTGATGTCAGGCTAACCGGTCTATAATTACCTGCTTTTTCTCTCTCTCCTTTTTTTTAAAGTGGGGGTTACATTAGCTACCCTCCAGTCCATAGGAACTGATCCAGAGTCTATAGAATATTGGAAAATGATCACCAATGCATCCACTATTTCTAGGGCCACTTCCTTATGTACTCTGGGATGCAGACTATCAGCCCCTGGGGATTTGTCGGCCTTCAATCCCATCAATTTCCCTAACACAATTTCCTGATTAATAAGGATTTCCTTCAGTTCCTCCTTCTCGCTAGACCTCGTTCCCCTAGTATTTCCGGAAGGTCATTTGTGTCTTCCTTAGTGAAGACAGAACCAAAGTATTTGTTCAATTGGTCTGCCATTTCTTTGTACCCCATTATAAATTCACCTGAATCCAACTGCAAGGGACCTACGTTTGTCTTCACTAATCTTTTTCTTTTCACATATCTATCGAAGCGTTTGTAGTCAGTTTTGTGCTCCCTGCAAGCTTACTCTCATACTCTATTTTCCCCGTCCTAATTAAACCCTTGGTCCTCCTCTGATGAATTCTAAATTTCTCCCAGTCCTCAGGTTTGCTGCTTTTTCTGGCCAATTTATATGCCTTTTCCTTGGATTTAATACTATCCTTAATTTCCCTTGTAAGCCACGGTTGAGCCACCTTCCCCATTTTATTTTTACTCCAAACAGGGATGTACAATTGTTGAAGTTCATCCATGTGATCCTTAAATGTTTGCCATTGCTTATCCACCATCAACCCTTTAAGTATCATTTGCCAGTCTATCCTAACCAATTCATGTATCATACCATCGAAGTTACCATTCTTTAAATTCAGGACCCTAGTCTCTGAATTAACTGTGTCACTCTCCATCTTAATGAAGAATTCTACCATATTATGGTCACTCTTTGCCAAGGGGCCTCGCACAACAAGATTGCTAATTAATCCTCTCTCATTACACAACACTGAGTCTAGAATGGACAGCTCTCTAGTTGGTTCTTCGACATATTGATCTAGAAAACCATCTCTTATACACTCCAGGAAATCCTCCTCCACCGTATTGCTGACAGTTTGGTTAGCCCAATCTATATGTAGATTAAATTCACCCATGATAACTGCTGTACCTTTATTGCACGCGTCCCTAATTTCCTGTTTGATGCCATCTCCAACCTCACTACTACTGTTTGGTGGTCTGTACACAAGCGTTTTCTGCCCTTTGGTGTTCCGCAGCTCTATCCGTACAGATTCCACATCATCCAAGCTAATGTCCTTCCTTACTATTGCATTAATCTCCTCTTTAACCAGCAATGCTACCCCACCTCCTTTTCCTTTCTGTCCAGCTTGACATTCTCCTTCAAATTGAATGCTTTCTTTCACATATTCCCCCAATCACATTAGATTGTGGAATGTATGTGACCGCTTGTGTGTTTGTCTCCCATTCTTTCTGGATCCCTGTTTAGTTGTGGGTTGCTGCTCCGATTTACCCTAACCATTCATTGTCCACAATAATCCAAAAGGCCTCATCAATAAAAACAGTCTATGCTTTTCTCTCATCAGTACACCAAATTGGGCACCCTACAACCGAATTGATACACTGTTATTGATGCCTATTTTTAGGGGATGACTGGCTGACTTAGCACCACTATTACAAGTCTTCTCCAGTTGACTGCACAGTTTTGCAATAATTGTTATACGCCGTAGCTCTAACAATGTGTCAAGTGTTCCTTTGTGTTACTATGAGTGTGGTAAAAGGGAAGAAAACAGTAACTATATAAAGAGAAGTTCTTGTTGGCTTTCTTTCTAACTACCTCAGTAAAAGTAAATGAACCCTCCAGATGTTAGTGACCACAATGACTTAACTGCTCTATCCAAATTTGTTGCCTCATGCTGCCACCTATTGTCCTACAGATGAAAAGACAGTTTCAGGCATTTATTCTTCATGTGTACGGGTTACTGAATCATTACCCAAAAGGGTCAGGTTTTCAACAAATTGTCAACATTTTTGCACAAAACATGCCTAAGGATTTTTTTTGTTAATTAAGTATGGAATTTAACTTTGTTAATATCAAAAACTGGAAATAAAGCGGAAATTCTGAAATGGGAAGGAAATTTTGGTGGCAAAATATCGACATTTCAATGATCCTAGCCCTAATTATTACAACTATAACTAAAAAAGGGTAGTAATGACATGTCACTGGCTTGCTATCATACCTCTCAACTTTATTACAAGTTGGATTAATAGATGAAGGTTCCTGATTCAATTCCCAGTCTGTGCTGATCTCCGCTGGTTACATTTGAGCCTCTACAATTGGCCTCAGTGTCCTTGCACCTGATAGCTATTCAGTAACACCTGCCGGAAAGTGTCCATGTGTAGACGTCAGGCAGGAATAGGATGAGGCTGTGAAATTAACCATAATGGAATAGCCTGCTAACACTGAGGTTTGCATATAAAGGATGATGACTGAAGTTACTTACAGGAGAAATTACCTTAGTGTGCACCGGATTCCAAATTCCGGGCCCAGCTGATGGATTTTGCGGCAGCAGACCAAACCATTTGCCGGCTCAAAATTTACCGCTCTGCCCGGGACACCACCCCAACTGAGACACGACTGAATTTCCACCCCTTTATATATTACACAATACATACAGGGCCATAGGAAGATGGAAATGAACTAAGCCCATTTTGGCCATTCTTATTATTGGGGCCATATTCAGTGTTTGCTTTACAACAACTAAACACTTGCATTTACAAAGCCCACTTTTTCTTCTCCTTTAACCCTGAACTTTCTCCCTTCTGTTTCTAAAAGTGTTAACTTTTATTGAGTTCGAACTCCACAGGCGATGGTAGCCCTCTGCTACCTCACACATGACCATTCTTTGTGTGTGAGCAGAGGCATATTGGGGCCAATTTTCAGCACCAGTTCAGCACTGCTTTAACTCCTGCCTGAATCTCAAGTTCAAATGGCCCTCAACGCTCCAGTTTAAGCTCATTTGCATAAATATTCATCGCTCCAGTACAAACTCAGATGGGTCTAGAGATGACACAAATGTAAGGAGGGAAACACTGCATGCAAGTAAAATGGAAAGAGACAATGGTACTGTCACATTGGAGGGACACACATTCAGCAGGTTTTGGCGAGTCTTAAAAGGTATCTTAACCTGTCAGCAGCCTTTGAGGATAAAGATGTGATAGGCAAAAGTGACAGTGAAGAGAACCCTAGGTGCATAAGTCTGCAGACAAGTGAGAGAGCAGCCCAGAACCCGGGTCGCTGTCTGACGGCTGCTGAAGTCGAGCTGGTGCTGCAGGAACTGTTTGTGAGACAGGTTGCCCGCTGTGCCACTCCTCAGCACTATCCCGTTTGTGAGCACTGCCTGCAAGGAGCTTCAGGCCACAGCTGATGTTACTGCATATGCAAACTCTTTGCTGCATAGTAGATGCCCTCGCTTCAAACCATTCATAGAAATGTGATATTTCACGATGAAAATAAAATCATTTATGTCATTGAATTGTAAAACAAATTAGTGGTAAACAGACTTGCAGTTTGCTAGTGAAATAGTGAAAAATTAAAACTGAAGAATTTGATGGATTCCTTTATCTATGCCAGAACATTGGCCCATAATTTGAGGTCAGCAGCGAAATGTTGGGTGAATGGGATTTAGTGCAAATTAGGACATGGGGAGCAGAGTTTTGGATCAGCTCAAGTTTATGGAGGGTGGAAGATGGGAGGCAGACCAGGAGAGCACTGGAATAGTCAAGTCTAGAGGTAACAAAGGCCTGGATGAGGGTTTCAGCTGGAGCTGAGTTGAGGCAGGGTGGAATCGGGCGATGTAATAGAGGTGGAAGTCGGTGGTCTTAGTGATGGCGCAGATATGTGGCCGGAAGCTCAGCTCGGGATCAAATATGACACCAAGGTCGCAAACGGTTTGGTTCAGCCTCAGACAGTTGCCAGGGAGAGGTGGCTCGGGAACGGAGCTGGTGGTGGGGAATGAAGACAATGGCCGGAACATTCTGTACCTTGGCGGGTCACAACCCGTTCCTGATTCCATGCCGCTCCTCAGTTAATGGGGCCTATAAAAGTCGCCTGGCAGGTTACCCGGCCCAATTAAATGGTGCAGGTCATTTGATGTCAGCAGTGACGTGTTTTCAGCCGGGATATTTAAAGGAGCCACGGCTACATTGCATTTAAAGATTCATCCAGGCGTGTGCAGGTAGCACACTGCACAATTAGATGCTGGAAAGAGGGATCACAGATAGATAGATTTTTAACCAATAAGGGAATTAAGGGTTACGGGGAACGGGCGGGTAAGTGGAGCTGAGTCCACGGCCAGATCAGCCATGATCTTGTTGAATGGCGGAGCAGGCTCGAGGGGCTAGATGGCCTTCTCCTGTTCCTAATTCTTATGTTCTTATGTTCTTATGTTCTTATGTTCTTATGTTCTTATGCCTCAGGTTGACAGACGTGGTTCCTGAGCTACGTGATTCCAATGGTCAACCAGGAAAATTTGAAAGCTAGGGTTAAAAAGATTCTTAAAAGTCTGACAAGTATGTCAGAATGATTTTAATTAACTCGCCCGCCTCTACCGTTCGAGTTGCTGCCACACCAGCAAATGCACCCAATGGAAAGGCACGTGGGGCAGAGTGACTGTAGGTTCCTGACTCGCTGCAAGATCTTTCACATTTCCCACCCGAACTGCCTCCAAACGCGCCCACGGGGAACCTAGAATGTTCTGTCCAATTGCTTTGGTCTTCCCAATATATGTAAATGGAGGAAACTTTTACACATCAAGTACTGGATGTCAGACAAACAGTCTGACAATTTAGAGGGTGGAGGGGTTGAGAGAGGTAGTGGTGAGGTAGAGCTGGGTGTCATCAGTGTACATATGGAACCTGTTCTGGAAACGTTTAAAATTCTGACGGGTTTAGACAGGTTAGATGCAGGAAGAATGTTCCCAATGTTGGGGAAGTCCAGAACCAGGGGACACAGTCTAAGGATAAGGGGTAAGCCATTTAGGACCGAGATGCGGAGGAACTTCTTCACCCAGAGAGTGGTGAACCTGTGGAATTCTCTACCACAGAAAGTTGTTGAGGCCAATTCACTAAATATATTCAAAAAAGAGTTAGATGGAGTCCTTACTACTAGGGGAATCAAGGGGTATGGCGAGAAAGCAGGAATGGGGTACTGAAGTTGCATGTTCAGCCATGAACTCATTGAATGGCGGTGCAGGCTCGAAGGGCCGAATGGCCTACTCCTGCACCTATTTTCTATGTTTCTATGTCGCCAAGGGGCAGCATGTAGATGAAAAATAGGAGGGGCGAAGGATAGATCCTTGGGGGACACCAGAGGTAACAGTGCGGGAGTGGGAGGAGCTAATGCAGCAGATTCTCTGGCTACGACTGGATAGATAAGAATGGAACGAAGGAAGTCCCACCCAGCTGGACGACGGTGGAGAGGTGTTGGAGGAGGATGGTGTGGTCAACATGTCAAAGGCTGCAGACAGGGCGAGGAGGACAAGGAGGGATAGTTTACCACAGTTACAATCACATAGGATGTAATTTATGACTTTGTTAAGAGCCATTTCAGTACCGTGGCGGAGCAGAAATGTGATTGAAGGGATTCAAATATTGGCCGGCATTTTGTTTGGGGAGGCAGGTTGGGGGCAGGGGTAGGGGCTCCACGGCGGGCAGGAAACCTGGGAGGCCGGCTTTCCTGCAGGCTATGCCAACTTTACCGGCAAGGCCTGATTTGAATGTGAGGTCTTGGTTTCCCGCCCACAGCCAGCCTGCTTGAGAGGCTGGATGGCTGCAGTCGGGTAGGCCTCAGTTGCGATGGGTCAGTCCGGGGGAGGGAACGGGAGCGGGAATTGGGAAGGGATCGACAACTGGCGGGGCGTGCGGTCAGGAATCAGGAGTGGGGAGGGAGGATCGACGGGGGAGGGATGCAGGATCGGCGGGGGGGGGCGGGGATCAGGGAGGTCGGGGAGCGGCAGGACAGTGGGGATCACAGGGAGGAATCGGGGATCACCGGGGGTTCGGGGGATCAGTGATCACAGGGGACGGATCGGGGTGGGGTGTTCGGTCAGGGATCAGGGTGAGGGGGTGGAGGATCAGCAGGTGTGCCGGAGGATCATGGGCAGCCTCATCTTCATCGTTAGGGGAGGGGGGGGAGGCCTGAGGGGAGGCGGGGGGCGTGTGGGAGGGTGATTGGAGGCCTCGTGAGAGGGTTTCTGATCCCGCGGGGATGGGTATGGTTGGAACCCTGAATCCAGAAGGTAGATATAAATCCACTTACCTCCTGGATGCAACAGTCTCCGCCTCGGTTTAACTGCCGGGTTTCACGAATCGTGTGAAGTTTGTCCACGGGAAGTTAAATTCAAAATAGATGCGGGAAAAGAGGCTTCCAGCTTCATTACAATATTTAAATTACAGTAACATCCCCTGCCAGCGTGTTGATCACCTGCCCCCCGTCCCGCCCCTGGAAAGACTGGAAGTGGGCGGGTTAGAGGAGGGATCAGGCCAGGAATCCCATTAATAACAATTTAACTGCCCCCACGCTCCAACACACCTGATTCTTTTTAAGTGAGAAAATGATGTTCCGGGAAAGACGGGCACGGATTCGGGAGGCAACATGAATGTTAACCTTGGCTCGTTAATAGCACTCCCGCATTTTAATCAGAAGGCTACAGGTTCCAACTCCACTCCAGAGACTTGAGCACAGAAAAATAACCATGAAAACTTCCAGATTGTCGTGAAAATTCAATTGGTTCACTGATGTCCATCAGGGCAGGAAGCCTGCCATCCCTACCTGGCCTGGTCTGGATGTGACTCCAGTCCCAACTATGTGGTTGACACTTAATGCCTCTCAATTATAAATAATCACTATAAAGTGCAGTAATAATAATAACGTTGGAATTACTACCAAGCAACATTGTAGAAACAATTAAATACAGCAATGGGGGAGTTTGGCCTCTTTGTTTATGGATGAATTATGGTGGGTTAAATGGCTTACCTCATAGATAAGTGTCTTGTGAACCTTGTGAAATACACGTTATAAAGGCACAATACCCTTTATCCTGGCATTGTTTCAGGGAGTTATATTGCAAACAACCCTGCAAGGTATGTGGGGACTGCGAACGGTGAGATCCTAATCATCATGACACTTGCAGTGTTTTTTTGGGAGTGATCTCTGAACTTTGAACATTTGTCACTAGTTCTTTATTACTGTTTCGCTCATGATGTTTGGCAGGTTTTTAAGGGTATGTCAATGTCAAAATTCCCACTACATTAAATGCTTCATTTATTTTTTATTTTTCAAGTAGTAACTGGTAATAAATTGGGTTGAATTCTGCAGAATAAGATTACAGTAAGGGCCATTTCTAATTATGTTAACAGTTAATAGAACATCACTTGTTAAAAAAAACTTGTGATAAAAGTGTAGATAATATTTAGCTATCGGGGTATTAAATAATATTTAGAGCATTTTTTGGTCTTATAGACCTCACCTGTACTCTCCAAAATTTGAGAGGAAAGCATTTGGAATGTCCAAGCTCCTTTAGTTGGGAAAAGAACCCAAACTTGCAACATTCCACAAAAGTCAGGGTAGATCATGAGATGGCCTGACAACTGCCTCCAGTTACCAGTCAGAATAGTGTAGTACGTGAAGGTGTGTGCATGGCCCTAACCAATCATTCTGCTTTACATCTGTATTATGCATTTTCAATACATTATAAAAAGCATGTGTTTTTGGATAGTTCCAGTCACTGCTTTCAGTGAATGCCTTTGCAGCCATGACAACCATAAGTCTCGTCGAGTCTCGAGTCTCGGTTCTCGTCGCCGAGAGCATGCAGGAAACAACACGGGCAGCGGAAGCAGCTTGCGGCAAAGCAGACTCCCCACCCACCCTGTCCCTCAACCACTGTCTGTCCCACCTGTGACAGGGGCTGCAATTCTCGTATTGGACTGTACAGTCGTCTGAAAACTCACTTTTAGAGTGGAAGCAAGACCCTCGATTTCGAGGGACTGCCTATGATGATGATGATGTATCATGAACAGGTCTGACTGCCATAATCAGGGATCTGTCCTAACCACTGGATAAAACATTGGGATAGAATTTCTGGCGAAGGTACAGTGTTACTAGCCATGAGTTCCCCAAGTTCAGGGCTGGTAGCATCCACCGTACTTTCTTTTCCCCTACTCACTCACTGGAGTTAATTGTCACGCACTCCGACAGGGGCAAACAGGACACTAACTGGGTAAAAACGGTGGCACAATGCTTACCACCCCTTGCGAGGTGTCGCGATCTTGACTTAGAGTGACCCAGGAGTTCTCCAGTATCCAGAGACAGCATTATTTAAATATTTAAATCGGGGTCATAGAAACATAGAAAATAGGTGCAGGAGTAGGCCATTCGGCCCTTCGAGCCTGCACCACCATTCAATAAGATCATGGCTGATCATGCATTTCAGTACCCCATTCCTGCTTTCTCTCCATACCCCTTGATCCCTTTAGCCATGAGGGCCACATCTAACTCCCTTTTGAATATAGCTAACAAACTGGCCCCAACATCTTTCTGTGGTAGAGAATTCCACAGGTTTACAATTCTCTGAGTGAAGAAGTTTCTTCTCATCTCGGTCCTAAATGGCTTACCCCTTATCCTTAGACTGTGACCCCTGGTTCTGGACTTCCCCAACATCGGGAACATTCTTCCTGCAAGAAACCTGTCCAATCCCGTCAGAATTTTATATGTTTCTATGAGATCCCCTCTCATTCTTCTAAATTCCATTGAATACAAGCCTAGTCAATCCAGTCTTTCTTCATATGTCAATCCTGTCATCCCGGGAATCAGTCTGGTGAACCTTTGCTGCACTCCCTCAATAGCAAGAACGTCCTTCCTCCGATTAGGAGACTAAAACTGTACACAATATTCAAGATGTGGCCTTATCAAGGCTCTGTACAACTGCAGTAAGACCTCCCTGCTCTGACACTCGCATCTTCTCGCTATGAAGGCCAACATGCCATTTGCCTTCTTCACCGCCTGCTGCAACTGTATGCCAACCTTCAATGACTGATGTACCATGACACCCAGGTCTCGTTGCACCTCCCCCTTTATCAGTCCATCACCATTCAGATAATAATCAGCCCTCCTGCTTTTACCACCAAAGTGGATAACCTCACATTTGTCCACTTTATATTGCATCTGCCATGCATTTGCCTAATCACTTAACCTGTCCAAGTCACCCTGCAGCCTCTTAGCATCCTCCTCACAGCTCACACTTCCACCCAGCTTAGTGTCATCTGCAAACTTGGAGATATTACATTCAATTCCTTCGTCTAAATCATTAATGTATATTGTAAATAGCTGGGGTCCCAGCACTGAACCTTGAGGTACCCCATTAGTCACTGCCTGCCATTCTGAAAAGGACACGTTTATTCCTACTCTTTGCTTCCTGTCTGCCAACCAGTTCTCTATCCACGTCAATACATTACCCCCAATACCATGTGCTTTAATTTTGCACACTAATCTCTTGTGTGGGACCTTGTCAAAAGCCTTTTGAAAGCCCAAAAATACGCCACATCCACTGGTTTTCCCTTGTCCACTCTACTAGTTACATCCTCAAAAAATTCTAGAAGATTTTTCAAGCATGATTTCCTTTTCATAATTCCATGCTGACTTGGACTGATCCTGTCACTACTTTCCAACTGTGCTGCTATTACATCTTTAATAATTGATTCCAACATTTTCCCCACTACCGATGTCAGGCTAACCGGTCTATAATTCCCTGTTTTCTCTCTCCCTCCTTTTTTAAAAAGTGTGGTGACATTAGCTACCCTCCAATCCATAGGAACTGATCCAGAGTCTATAGAATGTTGGAAAATGACCACCAATGCATCCACTATTTCTAGGGCCACTTCCTTAAGTACTCTGGGATGCAGACTATTAGTCCCTGGGGATTTATCGGCCTTCAATCCCATTTCCCTAACACAGTTTGCTGACTAATAAGGATTTCCTTTAGTTCCTCCTTCTCGCTAGACCCTCATTCCCCTAGTATTTCCAGAAGGTTATTTGTGTCTTCCTTAGTGAAGACAGAACTAAAGTATTTGTTCAATTGGTCTGCCATTTCTTTGTTCCCCATTATGACATTACCTGATTCTGACTGTAAGGGACCTACATTTGTCTTCACTAATCTTTATCTCTCCACGTATCTGTAGAAGCTTTTGCAGTCAGTTTTTATGTTCCCTGCAAGTTTACTCTCATATTCTATTTTCCACGTCCTAATTAAATCTTCTAAATTTCTCCCAGTCCTCAGATTTGCTGCTTTTTTTGGCCAATTTATAAGCCTCTTCCTTGGATTTAACACTATCCCTAATTTCCCTTGTTAGCCACGGTTGAGCCACCTTCCCCATTTTATTTTTACTCCAGACAGGGATGTACAATTGTTGAAGTTCATCCATGTGATCTTTAAATGTCTGCCATTGCCTATCCATCGTCAACCCTTTAAGTATCATTCGCCAGTCTATCTTAGCCAATTCACGTCTCATGCTGTCGAAGTCTTTAAGTTCAGGACTCTAGTCTTTGTATTAACTGTGTCACTCTCCATCTTAATGAAGAATTCTACCATATTATGGTCACTCTTCCCCAAGGAGCCACGCACAACAAGATTGCTAATTAATCCTCTCTCATTACACAACACCCAGTCTAGGATAGCCAGCTCTCTAGTTGGTTCCTTGACATATTGATCTAGAAAACCATCCCTTATACACTCCAGGAAATCCTCCTCCACCGTATTGCTACCAGTTTGGTTAGCCCAATCTATATGTAGATTAAAGTCACCCATGATAACTGCTGTACCTTTATTGCACGCATCCCTAATTTCCTGTTTGATGCCATCCCCAACCTCACTATGACTGTTTTGTGGTCTGTACACAACTCCCACTAGCGTTTTCTGCCCTTTGGTGTTCCGCAGCTCTACCCATACAGATTCCACCTCATCCACGCTCATGTCCTTCCTTAGTATTGTGTTAATCTCCTCTTCAACCAGCAACGCTACCCCACCTCCTTTTCCTTTCTGTCTATCCTTCCTAAATATTGAATACCCTTGGATGTTGAGTTCCCTGCCTTGTTCACCCTGGAGCCATGTCTCCGTAATCCCAATGACATCATATCCATTTACCGCCATCTGCGCAGTTAATTCATCTACCTTATTACGCATGCTCCTCGCATTGAGACACAGAGCCTTCAGGCTTTTTTTTTTAACACTCTTTGTTCTTTTAGAATTATGCTATAATGTGGCCCTTTTTGATCTTTGTCTTTGATTTTTCTGTCCTCCACTTTTACTTTTCTCCTTTCTACTTTTTGCTTCTGTCCTCATTTTACTTCCCTCTGTCTCCCTGCATAGGTTCCCATCCCCCTGCCCTATTAATTTAAATCCTCCTCAACAGCACTAGCAAACACTTCCCTAGGATATTGGTTCCGGTCCTGCCCTGGTGCAGACCGTCCGGTTTGTACTGGTCCCACCTCCCCCAGAACCGGTTCCAATGTCCCAGGAATTTGAATCCCTCCCTTTTGCACCACTCCTGAAGCCACGTATTCATCTTAACTATCCTGCGATTCCTTCTCTGACTAGCATGTGGTACTGGTAGCAATCCTGAGATTACTACCTTTGAGGTCCTACTTTTTAATTTAACTCCTATCATGCAGGTAGGATTGAGCCACGGCTGACACCTTAAGAGGCCAGTCGAGTGTAAAACGTCAGAAGAGTGTGAAGTCCAGACTCAGCAGGAGGGATTGTTACCAGTGAGTCACGGCAAATACCATAAATCTGCAAATACAGCAGTTTATCTTTATATTGAACAGTTATAAATTTGGCATAACATAGTGTGCTTTATATCCTCAATATTAACATTCCATGTGACCTACTGAGTAGAAAGCAGATGGCTGGAATGATCCAGGGTCCGTTCAGGTGGGAAAGTTGAAATTTCTTTCAGCGGGTCAGGAACCCAACATCATTCTGCCCCCAGGCGCCTTTCCCTCGAGCCATTTGTCAGAGTGGCAGCCACCCGATCGGCAGAGGCGGGTGACCCAATTTAAAGAATTATCAGCTTGTTCTCGACCCTTAAGATTCTTTTTAACCGTACCTTTGCAATTTCACCGGATGCCCATTGGACTGGTGCTGCTCGGGGATCACGTTTGACAATCTGAGGTGGGAATTGAGTGGCTATTGATCCAGCTGATTAGTTGATAGCATGGAATACAAGAGCAGGGAGGTTATGCTTGAACTGCATAAAACACTGGTTAGACCGCAGCTGGAGTACTGCGTGCAGTTCTGGTCACCACATTACAGGAACGATGTGATTGTAATGGAAAGGGTGCAGAGGAGATTTACAAGAATGTTGCCTGGACTGGAGAATTTTGGCTATGAGGAAAGATTGGAGATGCTGGGTCTGTTTTCTTTGGAACAGAGGAGGCTGACGGGAGACCTGATTGAGGTGTATAACATTATGAATGGCCTGGATAGAGGGGATAGGAAAGACCTGTTACCCTTGGCAGAGGAGTCAACAACCAGGGGGCATAGATTTAAAGTAATTGTGGGGGGGGGGGGAGTTTAGAGGAGATAGAGGGTGGTGGGGGTCTGGAACTCACTGCCTGAAAGGGTGGTAGAGGCAGAAACCCTCACCACATTTAAAAGTTACTTGGATGTGCACTTGAAGTGCCGTAACCTACAGGGCTACGGACCAAGAGCTGGAAAGTGAGATTAGACTGGATAGCTCTTGGTCGGCCGGCGCAGACACTATGGGCCAAAATGGCCTCCTTCCATGCTGTAAACTTCTATGATTCTATGAAATGTAATATAAAAGCTCCAACCTGACAGCTGATCATTTTCCTCAGACAGAAACTGTTGTTGACTGCATTCCCATCACGGATTGAGCTTTCTGCAGGCTGCAAGTCTTTCCAGCAAAGTCTCCATCAGTGTCACGTCATTGGAAGAACTCTCTTACCATTGACAGAATGTTTCTGTCATTTCTACTTCACCTGCCATCAGCATGGTGCCATTTATACTGTCTCACCTTGGTCCTCACAATCTCACCACGATCAACCCAACACCAGCAACACCAATAACAACACCAACCAATTTTACATTGTACACCCTGGCTGCCACATGATGCCCCAGGCTGGCACCATCCCACACCAACACCATAAAGCATCCCTACAATGACCAAGCCATTCCTTTCACACTCATCACCATTGCCGTTATGTCTCACCATTCACTGCAACTCACTGATCCACTTCCAAAGCTGCACACAAATCTGTCCAAGACTAGAAAGTGTTGCAAATAAAGATTTTAATGTTTGATAACACATTAACAGAAACTTTACACAAACATTGGATAAAACACCCAACTGGCTACCCTTGTGAAACTACTTGCATGTCATCTTTCTCTTCTGCATGCTTGTACGAGGTGCTACCCCGTGGCTTCAGCAGATGTCGAGGCAGCCTGCTCACTTCCCTACTGCCAAGGAACTGGAGAGCACCTTGCTGCACTGCATTGGGACCATGAGGACCCACGTCTACGCTGACATCCCTCCTAGACAGGGCGTGATGAGTCGCTCCCATCTATTCTCCATAGGGACCATGTGCTCCTGTCAGTGAAGCATTAGTTGCTCCATGTAGTAAAAAAGTCGGGGCGAAGAAGCAGCGAGAGATTGTGGAGTGATGTGCTCGGGGCCCAGGGGAGGCATGAGTTCGGGTCCCAAAAGAGACGAGGGCCCAGGGGCAGCACAGGCCAGCCCACACTGCGATGTGTGTGTGCACAAGGTCTATGCAGCAGAGCTGGTCTCCAGTCATCTTGGTTAATCCTTGCAACTGGACCAAGATCGAGCTCTGTCAAGCCCGTGTGGTGGCTGGTGCACAACAGCCACCACGCACAGGCATCTTCCACCCTTCAATATGCCGTTCGGGATCTGGAATATTAGGTCCTTCATTGAAACACCTGTGAACTCATCCTTTTTTGGTGGAAGCAAGTCATCCTCGATACAAGAGACTGCCTAAGACATAGGCTCCATGTAGGTGACCATCCTATCGGTGGAAGAGCCTTCAGTCACCATCTCCTGTGACACGGTGGTGATCATGTTGGAGATGGACTTGTCCATTCTCTGCACAGTTGCAGATATCATGCTTGCAAAACCTGTCAGAGCCCCTGCACTTCTTCCTGCTCCTCAAGGATTGCTCTCTTTCTGGATGGATCTGAGGCTCAGCTTTTGCATGCAGCTGAGCAGAGCTGGGAGCATCCTGTGCCCTCCGGTGAGGAGTCTCCACTGCTGTCCCTGTCTCTACCATCTGCTCTTGCTCACTTGTGAGTTTTGAGACACCAGAAGACAACATTACTCTATGTCGCGTGGGACCCACCCAGGTGTGAGTATCTGCGCTGGTGCTAGGTGCGCTGATGTCTGATGATGGTGCACCCTCAGAGGCTGGAGGCTCCTCTGAGGAGTTGTCTTCTTCTTAATCCTGGACGGTGGAGGTGGGGGGCTCTTGATGGACCTGTAGGAGAGTAAACAGATGAGTTAGATATGAAGAATGGGTACACCTCCCTGCTGTTGACCTCCTCTGCAATCTCCAACCAGGCTGTTTTGGTCTCCTGCGGAGGTCTCTTCCACCCATTGGAAGGGAAGCGAACTTCCCTGCATGCTCTGACTCCCTCCACGAGCATATAGAGGGTGTCATTGAAGAACCTGGGTGCAGCCCTCTGACTCTGAGTAGTCATTTCCAAAGTGTTTGCAACACCCCAATGGGCAGCACTATGTTAGATTGACATTCGAATCCAATGTGGTCATGGCCCCTTTAAATATCCCGGCTGAAAACGCGTCATGGATGACATCAGCAGACCCACACCATTTAATTGGTTTAACATCGAAGTCCTTTTGTGCAGTGGGATGAAGCCAACAACGGGATCGTGAACCAACATGGCCACTACCCACACCGGACCTGCCCAGGTAGGGAAAATTCTGGCCAATGAGTCTTTTCATTGTTCATAAATGGAAATAAAGTCACAGTTAAAAGTTCATCAGCTGGAAATTCGTTTGCCTCTAAAAATGGGCGTGGAGATCGTAATGTGGGATCAACCCACACCCGTTGAAGGTAATGCAGGCAGCACACTAACTTCTGATTAACATGATTGTGGCGTTCAATCCAGCGCTGAACATGCTGCTGAGTGGCTGAACACTCAGCAGGGAGGCCCCAAGTTCCTGCTAGGCGAGCACCAATTAAAGCTAGCCTGCATTGCTTAAAGACAAACTGCAACTCTTAAAGGGGAGATACAGACTGCCTACAGATTCAATTGGCTGGGGAACAGAGTCAGAGCAGCAAAAAGAACCACTGATTTTACAACAGGGGAGAGAGCGTGCTGCAAGGTTGTCTGATGCAGCACTGGGGCCTTGGTACACAAGGGAGCCAGCAGGCCCTCTAGGAAAATGCGAAAAAGGTAATGGGAGCAGATAGCCATCGTGTTCGATGGCAACAGTGTAGCCCCGAGAACCTGGACGCACTGCATGAAGAAGTTTAGTGACCTCACACGGATGGTCAAGGTCAGTGAATGCATCTTCAAATGCTATATCCCACCAACGACAGCACAAGCCTCACACACTGCTCAATGCAGCACACCCCATCACTCACTTAACAACAATCTCGTCCAAACACAACTCATATCTCATATTCATAGCTGCACCTCAACCTCACACACTTACCACTGCTGCAAGTCTCATACCCGCATCTCACAGCTTGCAGCTATTCAACCATGACAGGCATATCACCAAAGTATATTGCACCACATTCACTGACACACTTCCATTTCTCTTGCAGGACAAGGTGGCTCACAACCAGAGGCAGCAGGATCCAACTGGCGACCGACAGGCTGTCTACATAACCTGACCCCCATGGGGGAGGGGGTGCTGGCTACTATTGGGAGGGCCATTGCCGAGCCCGTGGCTGCAAGAATACCAGATGATGGTATCCTCATACCTAATCCTCCTTCTCACATCCCACTTCCCCCTCACCCACAAGCTCTTCTGATTTACAAGCTGCACATGGTGTAAGCATGCACATCTTGCTTTCCCCCAAATCCCCTCACCGCAACCTTACTGCTTGTGCCTTTCTCCTTTCAGATAGCCAAGTACTGCCACCAGGCACTGGTGGAGGAGCAGGAAATTGAAGAGCACCAAGACACTGATGATGAAGACACAGCCCCATCAATCGATTTCACACCTGCAGCCACCAGCTCAGACACTGACACTCTGCGTACTTTAGAGGATAGGTTAGAGGCAGGATCTGCATGTGGTGAGACACTGGGCATGAGTAACCTGCAGCCAGGGCAGGGGGAAAGGTTAGCGCAGATGCCAGCTCCCCAGAGGAGGAGGTTGCACATTCTGCTGCAGAGGACTCAGGTGAGGACATTAATGGGACAGCCTGTCATGTATTTCACCATCTTGCAATGACTATATGTATGTAACTGTAACTCATGCATACTGTACCTGTACCCTTGTAATGCACACCCTGACCACAGGGAGTGAGCTCCTCACCTGGGTTTCCAGATATAAAAGGGGAGGTCCCACCCAGGATCAGCACTCTTTAGTCCTGGGAATAAAGTGAAGGTCACAGAGTGATCGTGTCTGATATATACATGCCTCGTGTGAGTTTGTAACAAGGTGCAGAGACACTACATCTGGCGACGAGAAACGGGAATCACCGAACCACGAGGATGGCCACCGGCGGCACAGAGGAACGTTACTGTGTGGGTGAGGACTGGGATGACTTTGTGGAAAGACTCCAGCAGAGCTTTGTCACGAAGGACTGGCTGGGAGCGACAGCGGCTGACAAGCGGAGGGCGCATCTACTGACCAGCTGCAGACCACAGACATATGCACTGATGAAAGACCTGCTCGCACCCCAAAAGCCAGCGGACACGTCCTTCGAAGAGCTCAGCCAGCTGATCAGTGAGCATCTCAAGCCGGCAACTAGCGTACACATGGCCCGGTACTGGTTCTACTCTCACCGGCGTCGGGAGGGACAAAACATCTCGGACTTCGTGACGGAACTGCGGCGTTTGGCCAGTCTCTGTAAGTTCTCCAATGCCTGCAGGGGGGAGATGTTAAGGGACTTTTTCATCGAGGGCATTAATCATGCCGGCATTTTCAGGAAGCTCATAAAGACTAAGGATTTGACTTTAGAAGGGGCGGCGTTGATAGCTCAGACCTTTATGGCAGGGGAAGAGGAGACCAAGCTAATCTACACACACAGCCCTGGTTTTAAAGTTGCGTTGAACCAGGGAATCAATAGAGGTACAGCAGTTATCATGGGTGACTTTAATCTACATATTGATTGGACTAACCAAATTGGTAGCAATGCGGTGGAGGAGGATTTCCTGGAGTGTATTAGGGATGGTTTTCGAGACCAATATGTCGAGGAACCAACTAGGGAGCTAGCCATCCTAGACTGGGTGATGTGTAATGAGAAAGGACTAATTAGCAATCTTGTTGTGTGAGGCCCCTTGGGGAAGAGTGGCCATAACATGGTAGAATTCTTTATTAAGATGGAGAGTGACACAGTTAATTCAGAAACTAGGGTCCTGAACTTAAGGAAAGGTAACTTTGACGGTATGATACATGAATTGGCTAGAATAGACTGGCAAATGATACTTAAAGGTTGACGGTGGATAAGCAATGGCAAACATTTAAAGATCACATGGATGAACTTCAGCAATTGTACAACCCTGCCTGGAGTAAAAATAAAACGGGGGATGTGGCTCAACCGTGGCTAACAAGGGAAATTAAGGATAGTGTTAAATCCAAGGAAGAGGCATATAAATTGGCCAGAAAAAGCAGCAAACCTGAGGACTGGGAGAAATTTAGAATTCAGCAGAGGAGGACAAAGGGTTTAATTAGGAGGGGGAAAATAGAGTACGAGAAGAAGCTTGCTAGGAACATAAAAACTGACTGCAAAAGCTTCTATAGATATGTGAAGAGAAAAAGATTAGTGAAGACAAACGAAGGTCCCTTGCAGTCAGATTCAGGTGAATTTATAATGGGGAACAAAGAAATGGCAGACCAGTTGAACAAATACTTTGGTTCTGTCTTCATGAAGGAAGACACAAATAACCTTCCGAATGTACTAGGGTACAGTGGGTCTAGTGAGAAGGAGGAACTAAAGGATATCCTTATTAGGCGGCACATTGTGTTAGGGAAATTGATGGGATTGAAGGCCGATAAATCCCCGGGGCCTGATAGTCTGCATCCCAGAGTACTTAAGGAAGTGGCCCTAGAAATAGTGGATGCATTGGTGATCATTTTCCAACAGTCTATCGACTCTGGATCAGTTCCGATGGACTGGAGGGTAGCTAATGTAACACCACTTTTAAAAAAGAGAGGGAGAGAGAAAGCGGGTAATTATAGAGCTTGACATCAGTAGTGGGGAAAATGTTGGAATCAATTATTAAAGATGAAATAGCAGTGCATTTGGAAAGCAGTGACAGGATCGGTCCAAGTCAGCATGGATTTATGAAGGGGAAATCATGCTTGACAAATCTTCTAGAATTTTTTGAGGATGTAACTAGTAGAGTGGACAAGAGAGAACAAGTGGATGTGGTGTATTTGGACTTTCAAAAGGCTTTTGACAAGGTCCCACATAAGAGATTGGTGTGCAAAATCAAAGCACATGGTATTGGGGGTAATATACTGACGTGGATAGAAAACTGGTTGGCAGACAGGAAGCAGAGAGTCGGGATAAACGGGTCCTTTTCAGAATGACAGGCAGTGACTATTGGAGTGCCGCAGGGCTCAGTGCTGGGACCCCAGCTCTTTACAATATAAATCAATGATTTAGATGAAGGAATTGAGTGTAATATCTCCAAGTTTCCAAGTTTGCATAGAAACATAGAAACATAGAAAATAGGTGCAGGAGTAGGCCATTCGGCCCTTCTAGCCTGCACCGCCATTCAATGAGTTCATGGCTGAACATTCAACTTCAGTACCCCATTCCTGCTTTCTCGCCATACCCCTTGATCCCCCTAGCAGTAAGGACCTCATCTAACTCCTTTTTGAATATATTTAGTGAATTGGCCTCAACAACTTTCTGTGGTAGAGAATTCCACAGGTTCACCACTCTCTGGGTGAAGAAGTTCCTCCGCATCTCGGTCCTAAATGGCTTACCCCTTATCCTTAGACTGTGACCCCTGGTTCTGGACTTCCCCAACATTGGGAACATTCTTCCTGCATCTAACCTGTCTAACCCCGTCAGAATTTTATATGTTTCTATGAGGTCCCCTCTCATTCTTCTGAACTCCAGTGAATACAAGCCCAGTTGATCCAGTCTTTCTTGATAGGTCAGTCCCGCCATCCCGGGAATCAGTCTGGTGAACCTTCGCTGCACTCCCTCAATAGCAAGAATGTCCTTCCTCAGGTTAGGAGACCAAAACTGTACACAATACTCCAGGTGTGGCCTCACCAATGCCCTGTACAACTGTAGCAACACCTCCCTGCCCCTGTACTCAAATCCCCTTGCTATGAAGGCCAACATGCCATTTGCTTTCTTAACCGCCTGCTGCACCTGCATGCCAACCTTCAATGACTGATGTACCATGACACCCAGGTCTCTTTGCACCTCCCCTTTTCCTAATCTGTCACCATTCAGATAATAGTCTGTCTCTCTGTTTTTACCACCAAAGTGGATAACCTCACATTTATCCACATTATACTTCATCTGCCATGCATTTGCCCACTCACCTAACCTATCCAAGTCGCTCTGCAGCCTCACAGCATCCTCCTCGCAGCTCACACTGCCACCCAACTTAGTGTCATCCGCAAATTTGGAGATACTACATTTAATCCCCTCATCTAAATCATTAATGTACAGTGTAAACAGCTGGGGCCCCAGCACAGAACCTTGCGGTACCCCACTAGTCACTGCCTGCCATTCTGAAAAGTACCCATTTACTCCTACTCTTTGCTTCCTGTCTGACAACCAGTTCTCAATCCATGTCAGTACACTACCCCCAATCCCATGTGCTCTAACTTTGCACATCAATCTCTTGTGTGGGACCTTGTCGAACGCCTTCTGAAAGTCCAAATATACCACATCAACTGGTTCTCCCTTATCCACTCTACTGGAAACATCCTCAAAAAATTCCAGAAGATTTGTCAAGCATGATTTCCCTTTCACAAATCCATGCTGACTTGGACCTATCATGTCACCTCTTTCCAAATGCACTGCTATGACATCCTTAATAATTGATTCCATCATTTTACCCACTACCGATGTCAGGCTGACCGGTCTATAATTCCCTGTTTTCTCTCTCCCTCCTTTTTTAAAAAGTGGGGTTACATTGGCTACCCTCCACTCCATAGGAACTGAGATGACACTAAACTGAGTTGCGGTGTGAGCTGTGAGTGGACCGCTAAGAGCCTGCAGGATGACTTGGACAGGTTAGGTGAGTGGCAAATGCATTGGAGATGCAGTATAATGTGGATAAATGTGAAGTTATCCACTTTGGGAGCAAAAACGCGAAGACAGAATATTATCTAAATAGCGGCAGATTAGGAAAAGGGGAGGTGCAACGTGACCTGGGTGTCATGGTTCACCAGTCATTGAAAGTTGGCATACAGGTACAGCAGGCGGTGAAGAAGGTAAATGGTATGTTGGCCTTCATAGACAGGGGATTTGAGTAGAGGAGCAGGGAGGTCTTACCGCAGTTGTACAGGGCATTGGTGAGGCCTCATCTGGAATATTGTGTTCAATTTTGGTCTCTTAGTCTGAGGAAGGACGTTCTTGCTATTGAGGGAGTGCAGCGAAGGTCCACCAGACTGATTCCTGGGATGGCTGGACTGACATATGAGGAGAGACTGGATCAACTGGGTCTTTATACATTGGAGTTTAGAAGGATGAGAGGGGATCTCATAGAAACATATAAGATTCTGACGGGACTGGACAGGTTAGATGTGGGAAGAATGTTCCCGATGTTGGGGAAGTCCAGAATAAGAGGACACAGTCTTAGGATAAGGGGTAGGCCATTTAGGACTGAGATGATGAGAAACTTCTTCACTCAGAGAGTTGTTAACCTATGGAATTCCCTGCCGCAGAGAGTTGTTGATGCCAGTTCATTGGATATATTCAAGAGGGAGTTAGATATGGCCCTTACGGCTAAGGGGATCAAGGGGTATGGAGAAAAAGCAGGAAAGGGGTAATGAGGGAATGATCAGCCATGAACTTATTGAATGGTGGTGAAGGCTCAAAGGGCTGAATGGCCTACTCCTGCACTTATTTTCTATCTTTCTATCTTTCTACACACACACACACATACTGAAACGCACATACACACACACACTCACTGAGACACAGACACTGAGACATACACACACACACTCACACATACACACACACACACTCACACACACACTGAGACACTCACACATGCACACACACACACACACTGAGACACACACACACAGAGACACACACACACACATACTGAGACAGACACACACACACACACACTAGACACACACACACGCACACACAGATGACACTAAGTTGAGTGGCAGTGTGAGCTGCGAGGAGGATGCTATGAGGCTGCAGAGTGTCTTGGATAGGTTAGGTGAGTGGGCAAATGCATGGCAGATGAAGTATAATGTGGATAAATGTGAGGTTATCCACTTTGGTGGTAAAATCAGAGATAGACTATTATCTGAATGGTGACAGATTAGGAAAAGGGGAGGTGCAACAAGACCTGGGTGTCATGGTACATCAGTCATTGACGGTTGGCATGCAGGTACAGCAGGCGGTTAAGAAAGCAAATGGCATGTTAGCCTTCATAGCGAGGGGATTTGAGTACAGGGGCAGGGAGGTGTTACTACAGTTGTACAGGGCCTTGGTGAGGCCACACCTGGAGTATTGTGTACAGTTTTGGTCTCCTAACTTGAGGAAGGACATTCTTGCTATTAAGGGAGTGCAGCGAAGGTTCATCAGACTGATTCCCGAGATGGAGGGACTGACATATCAAGAAAAACTGGATCAACTGGGCTTGTATTCACTGGAGTTCAGAAGAATGAGAGGGGACCTCATAGAAACGTTTAAAATTCTGACGAGTTTAGACAGGTTAGATGCAGGAAGAATGTTCCCAATGTTGGGGAAGTCCAGAACCAGGGGTCACAGTCTAAGGATAAGGGGTAAGCCATTTAGGACCGAGATGAGGAGAAACTTCTTCACCCAGAGAGTGGTGAACCTGTGGAATTCTCTACCACAGAAAGTTGTTGAGGCCAATTCACTAAATATATTCAAAAAGGAGTTAGATGTAGTCCTTACTACTAGGGGGATCAAGGGGTATGGCGAGAAAGCAGGAATGGGGTACTGAAGTTGCATGTTCAACCATGAACTTATTGAATGGCGGTGCAGGCTCGAAGGGCCGAATGGCCTACTCCTGCACCCAGTTTCTAAGTTTCTAAGTTTCTAAAAATGACACAGAACCCCACAGGCAGGCAAAAGCAATTCGACACAGTCCAGGCAGGCAGGCAAGGGCAATTCGACACCACCCAGGCTGTATCAAGCTCCTGGCAACAGGGACAATGGAAAGGGGATCGGCAATTTACGCCATCACGAGGAACAATACATCCTGTGATGGGACAATTAACATCCCCCATCAGAGTGCTTAGAAACAGCCAAAAGGGCCATCAGAGAGGAATGCCTGGGAATAGTCCTTTTGTTAACAGCAATCTCAGCTCATGTTGGAGACGTGGGGGTAGACACACTGCAAAAATCTGCAGGTTCCAACTTTACACCTGTAGGATTTGTAATGTCAAGGGACACCTGGCCAGGATGTGCAAAAAGACAGTAGCGAGGCTAGTCTGCGAGACAGAGGAACCAGACGAGGGGTCTGCAATGCAGGATGAGGCCTGGGGAACAACCATGGATGCTGAAGTTCAGAGAGTTCATGTGGCTGATGTCCACAGCTCATACACCAAAACGCCACCATGATGATGAAAGTCTTACTGAATGGCATCCCCGTGCACATGGAGCTGGATACCGGAGCTAGCCAGTCACTCATGAGCACCCAACAATTTGGGAGACTATGGCCACACAGAGCTAGCAGGCCCAAACTGGAACACATTGAGATGCAGCTACGTACGTACACCAAAGAGGTCATCCCAGTGCTGGGCAGTGCAAACTTGGTGGTGACGCATAATGGATCACAGAACCGGCTGCCACTCTGGATTGTTCCGGGAAATATCCCCGTGCTCTAGGGGAGGAGTTAGCTAGCTGAGATGAATTGGAAATGGGGGGATGTGCAAACCATTTCATCCGTGGAGCGAAGTTCATGCTCGCAGGTATTGCAAAAATTTCAGTCACTCTTTCAACCGGGTGTCGGAACGTTCAAGGGCACCAAAGTAGTGATACACATCACTCCGGACGCCAGACCAGTGCACCACAAAGCCAGAGTGGTGCCGTACGTGATGCGTGAAAAAATTGAAAGGGAACTGAACAGGCTGCTCAGAGAGGGCATAATTTCGCCCGTTGAATTCAGCGACTGGGCAAGTCCCATTGTTCCCGTCCTCAAAGCAGATGGCTCGGTCAGGATTTGTGGCGACTACAAAGCCACCATCAACCGAGTGTCGCTGCAAGACCAATACCCGCTCCCGAGAGCGGAGGACCTCGTTGCCATGCTGGCAGGTGGTAAGCTGTTCACTAAGCTGGACCTCACTTCGGCCTGCAGGACTCAGGAACTGGCTGAAGAATCCAAGTTTCTGACCACCATCATGACACACAAAGGTTTATTTGTTTACAATAGGTGCCTGTTTGGCATTCGTTCGGCAGCGGCTATCTTTCAGCGAAACATGGAAAGCTTGCTCAAGTCCATCCCTGGAATGATCGTGTTCCAAGACGACATCCTTATAACGGGTCGAGACACCGAGGAACACCTCCACAACCTGGAGGAGGTGCTACGCCAATCGGAACGGGTAGACCTGCAGCTGAAAAAGGCCAAGTGCGTGTTTTTGGCCCCAGAGGTCGAGTTCCTGGGCAGGAGAGTTGCCGCACTTGGGATCCGGCCCACTGAATCAAAAACTGAGGCGATTCGCCTGGCGCCCAGGCCCGGCAACACGTTGGAGCTGCGATCATTCCTGGGACTCTTGAACTATTTTGGGAACTTCCTGCCGAACTTAAGCACATTGTTGGAGCCGTTACACATGCTCCTCCGTAAAGGTTGTGAATGGTTTTGGGGGGATTGTCAAGAATGGGCTTTCAATAAGGTGAGGAACCTGCTATGTTCCAACAAACTGTTGACTTTGTATGACCCCTGTAAAAAACTGGTTTTAACATGCGATGCGTCATCCTACGGGGTTGGGTTTGTGTTGTAGCAGGGTAACGATGACGGCCGACTCCAACCGGTGGCTTACGTCTCCAGGTCGCTCTCCCAGGCAGAGCGTGGATACGGCATGGTAGAGAAGGAGGCACTCGCGTGTGTGTACGGTGTGAAAAAGATGCACCAGTACCTTTTCGGTAGACGGTTCGAGCTAGAGACGGACCACAAGCCGTTAACATCCCTGTTGTCCGACAGCAAGGCTGTCAATGCCAATGTGTCAGCTCGCATACAGCAATGGGCCCTCACGCTGGCTGCGTATGACTACACCATACGGCACCGGCCAGGCACCAAAAATTGCGCTGACGCGCTCAGCAGGCTCCCACTGGCCACCACCGAGGGGGCGTCGGAGCAGAGCGCCGAGACGGTCATGGCCGTTAAGGCTTTTGACACTGCGGGCTCCCCCATCACAGCCCAACAGATCAAACTCTGGACCAACAGAGACCCCCTCCTATCCATGATAAAGAAATGTGTCCTGACTGGGGATTGGGCGCCCACACACAGGACGTGCCCCGAGGAGGTCAGACCGTTTCAGAGACGGATGGACGAACTCTCCGTCCAAGCCGACTGCCTGTTATGGGACAGCCAGGTAGTCATGCCCCAGAAAGGAAGGGAAGCGTTCATCAGGGAACTCCACAGTGAGCACCCTGGCATCGTGTTAATGAAGGCCATTGCCCGGTCACATGTATGGTGGCCGGGGATTGATTCAAACCTGGAACACTGGGTTCGCAGGTGCACGACGTGTACCCAGCTGGGCAATGCCCCCAGGGAGGCCCCACTTATCCCGTGGCCCTGGCCCACCAGGCCATGGTCACATATTCACGTAGACTATGCGGGCTCATTCATGGGGAAAATGTTCCTGATCGTTGTCGATGCGTACTCGAAGTGGATCGAGTGCATCATATTGAACTTGTGCACGACATCCATCACTGTGGAGAGTCTGCGTATGGTTTTCGCGACCCACGGCTTGCCGGACATCCTGGTCAGCGATAATGGCCCGTGTTTTACCAGCCATGAATTCCAGGAGTTTATGTCGGGCAATGGGATCAAGCACGTCCGGACAGCGCCGTTCAAGCCGGCTTCCAATGGCCAGGCGGAACGGGCGGTCCAAGTCATAAAGCAGGGCATGCTACGTATCCAAGGACCCTCCCTTCAGTACCGCCTATCGCGCCTCCTGCTGGCCTACAGGTCCCGGCCGCACTCGCTCACAGGAGTCCCGCCAGCGGAACTCCTCATGAAATGCACGCTTAAAACGCGGCTGTCCCTCATTCACCCAGATCGGGCAGACATTGTTGAGGGCAAGCGCTAGACCCAAACCGAGCTCCATGATCGAGGCTCAAGGGGGAGGTGTATAGAAATAGATGACCCGGTGTTTGTTCTTAACCATGCTTTGGGACCCAGGTGGCTTGAGGGCACCGTAATTGGCAAAGAAGGAAACAGGATCATGGTGGTTAGACTAAACAATGGGCAGATATGCCGCAAACACTTGGACCAAGTAAAGACAAGGTTCAGTGCAGACACGGAGGAACCGGAAGAAGAGCATGAGATAGCACCTACACCACTGCCAGCGTACGAGCAACAAAGACAGCCCTCAGCATGCACAGTCCCTGCGGCCAGCCCGGACAGGCCGGAATCACTTCAAGTGACAGAGACACGTGCTGAGGCTCAGCCACCAGAGTCACAACTGCAGCGCTCCACGAGAGAGCGCCAACCACCCGATAGACTTAACCTCTGAAACTAAAAGACCTAAGGGGGGAGGTGATGTCATGTATTTCACCATCTTGCAATGACTATAAGTATGTAACTGTAACTCATGCATACTGTACCTGTACCCTTGTAATGCACACCCTGACCACAGGGAGTGAGCTCCTCACCTGGGCTTCCAGGTATAAAAAGGGAGGTCCCACCCAGGATCAGTCTCTTTAGTCCTGGGAATAAAGTGAAGATCACAGAGTGATCGTATCTGATATATCCATGCCTCGTGTGAGTTTGTAACAAGGTGCAGAGACACTACACAGCCTACAGAAGAACGTTGTGGGTATGCACAATGAAATGCTTGGTGCATTGGCAGGCCTGCCAGAAAGCCTGAATGAAATGTCAAGGATCATGGAGGAGTTCGGCACCAATTTTGCACTGGGCCTTGCGCAGAGCTTGGAGCCCATGATTTCCAGCATGGAAGTGATGGGCAACTTCATTAGCACACATTTTGACCTAACCATGATGCAGCGTCTGATGGCCAATGTCTCAGTTTCCATTGCAGCACAAGCAGAAGTCACGCAAGATCTGAGTGCTGCACGCAAGCTCGGACTGCTGCCATCGTGGCTGTGGTTACCAGTGTGGAAAGGGGCTTGCAGGATGTCACAGCAGTCCAGCAATCTGTCCAACAACAGGTTACTAGGATTACTGAGGCGCTGCCCCGGGCAACGGCAATGGATCCGTGGAGCATGAAGCTGTTGTCCTCTCTCAGGATGACAGCTTTCGTCCTCCCACCACTGTTACTTCACCAGTGCCCTTGCTGTTGCCTGTCTGTCAGCCAGCTCAGGCGGCTCCACCCATGCTGAGGTCTAAAGCCCACAGCTGCTCAAAGTTGTCCTGCAAGGCCATCTGCAGTTTAGCCCACTGAAAGTCAGCAGCCTTCCACCAGCCACTGGGGTAGCACTGCATAGGGGCACTAGGATAGGCAAAGGCACACGGGAGACTAAGGGACTGCAGAGTTGTGATTGGTTGACTTTGTTATCTAATATTAGATGGATTGATGTATAATGTTGGTTTGGAATGTTTCTTTTGTGGTGGCTTTTATTTAAGCATTGTGGCCAAGAGGACGCTGTGATGGTCCGGAACAGAGGGATGATAAGATTTATGACTGTTGTACAATGCGGAGTTGGCAATCACGGACAGCCAGGAAGCACCACTCCTTGTCACCTCACCAACTTCAAACAACTCTGACACCTTCACAAAACTTACACAGAGCCAGTAGCAATTAATCAGCAACTAACCTGAGAGTGGTTGCTGATCCCTTTAAATATTGCTGGTGGAGAGTCCTTGCATGTTCAGCTAAGTGAGGTTAAAACAGGCCATTAGCTGCACCGCTGAGGACGAAAATTGCAGCGCTGCGTCAATTCAACGTTGCATGCTGATTAACGTCACGATCTGCCAATTCTACATACTTCAGGCACATTCTCCTAATGCCCGCCCGAGCGCCCTCATCAAAATGGTGTCTGGCACCAGAAGTCTGCATGCACAGCGCAAATGCAATTTTCAACTCAAAATGGCACTTGTAGCACCGAAAAATTGGATGCTACGGAGACGAATTTCTAGCCCGTCCCTGAACATGCGAAATACAAGTTAGCATTTTTTTTAAACACTGAGGGAATTGTCCTATATGTAGCATTAAAGATTCTTTTTGCATTAAATATGCATAAAGCAAAACGATTTACCAACAACCAATACGAATGGTGCCATTTGGAGTCCTGTCTGATAATTTATTGCTGACAGTAAATTAAATCATAATATTAACACACGGATCGAGGGGGTGGGGGTGATTTTTAGCTGCTAGTTGGCTGAAGAACAGTAATTGAAAATCGCGGGGTGACTTGACCAGCTCACTAATGCTCAATTTGAAATTTTCAAGGGGGCCTGTAAGTGGGCAAGCAGAGAAGCTGCTTAAATATGCAAATTTGGGACAAGCACTGGCTGGAGGACCCCGTTTACAAAGGTTAGGTACAAACAGATAGTGTGTGTGTGCAGCGTACACTCCGCCTATTTTTACCAACTGTCCTTAAACAGGCTGCTAGAGATTGCTCAGGAAAAGGGCTAAAACATGATTTGGAGAGTTGTTGTGGGGCCAGGAGTTGCAGGTGTGCTAGTACCCCATGCTCGACCCACTCTGGGATCGGCTGCATCCCCCCCACCACCCCCAGCGCCCCCTCGCCCCACCCCCCCGCCACTCCCCACTCACCCCCCCCGGCCCCACCCCCTTCACCCCTGCCCCACCCCCCCGCCACCCCCAGCGCCCCCTCGCCCCACCCCCCCGCCACTCCCCACTCACCCCCCCCGGCCCACCCCCCCGCCACCCCCAGCGCCCCCTCGCCCCACCCCCCCGCCACTCCCCACGCACCCCCCCCGGCCCCACCCCCGCCACCCCCGCCCCACCCCCCCGCCACCCCCGCCACCCCCGCCCCACCTCATCCCTCCCCCGCCACCCCCGCCCCATCCCCCTCACCACTCCCCCGCCCAACGCCACCCCCGCCCCACCCCCCTGCCCCACCCCCCTCACCCCTCCCCCACCCCCCTGCCCCACCCCCTCAACCCTGCCCCACCCCCACGCCACCCACGCCCCATCCCCCTCACCACTCCCCCGCCCAACGCCACCCCCGCCCCACCCCCCTGCCCCTCACCCCTCCCCCGCCCCACCCCCCCGGCCCCACCCCCCTCACCCCTGCCCCACCCCCCCGCCACCCCCACCCCACCCCCTCTGCCCCACCCCCCCGTCACCCCCGCCCCACCTCATCCCTCCCCCGCCACCCCCACCCCACCCCCCCTGCCCCACCCCTCCGCCACCCCCGCCCCACCCCCCCGGCCCCACCCCCCTCACCCCTGCCCCACCCCCACGCCACCCACGCCCCACCGCTCCCTGCCCCACCCCCTCACCCCTGCCCCACCCCCGCCCCACCCCCCCTGCCCCACCCCCCGCCACCCCCGCCCCACCCCTCCCTGCCCCACCCCCCCCATCCCCCTCACCCCTCCCCCGCCCCCCGCCACCCCCGCCCCACCCCTCCCTGCCCCACCCCCCTCATCCCTGCCCCACCCCCCCCCGCCACCCCCGCCCCATCCCCCCTGCTCCACCCCCCTCACCCCTCCCCCGCCCCACCCCCCCCGGCCCCACCCCCCTCACCCCTGCCCCACCCCCCCGCCACCCCCGCCCCACCCCCCCTGCCCCACCCCCCCGTCACCCCCGCCCCACCTCATCCCTCCCCCGCCACCTCATCCCTCCCCCGCCACCCCCGCCCCACCCCCCCTGCCCCAACCCCCCGCCACCCCCGCCCCACCCCCTCTGCCCCAACCCCCCGCCACCCCCGTCCCACCCCCCCGGCCCCACCCCCCTCACCCCTGCCCCACCCCCACGCCACCCACGCCCCACGGCTCCCTGCCCCACCCCCCTCACCCCTGCCCCACCCCCGCCCCACCCCCCCTGCCCCACCCCCCTCACCCCTCCCCCGCCACCCCCGCTCCATCCCCCACCCCCCTGCCCCATCCCCCTCACCCCTCCCCCGCCCCCCGCCACCCCCGCCCCACCCCCCTGCCCCACCCCCCTCACCCCTCCCCCACCCCCCTGCCCCACCCCCTCACCCCTGCCCCACCCCCCCGCCACCCCTGCTCCCCCCCTCACCCCTCCCCCACCACACCTGCCCCCCTCACCCCTCCCCGCCACCCTCGCCCCACCCCCTCACCCCTCCCCCGCCACCCCCACCCCCCCGCCAGTCCCGCCCCACCCCCCTCACCCCTCCCTCGCCCCCCCTGCCCCTGCCCCACCCCCCCGCCCCACCCCCTCACCCCTCCCCCACCACCCCTGCCCCCCCTCACCCCTCCCCCACCACCCCTGCCCCCCCTCACCTCTCCCGCCGCACCCCCGCCCCACCCCCTTCACCCCTCCCCCGCCACCCCTGCCCCATCCCCTCACCCGCCACCCCCACCCCACCCTCCTCACCCCTCCGAGCCTGACGTGCCAGCTAGTTTAACATTGGAGCTGGATGATTGCCCTCCCTCCCAAAATACACTTTCCCACAGCTCGCAGGCAGCACAGAATACGGCCCAATGCTGGGTTCAGACAGGCTGCACAGCCTCTCCATCAATTTCACGCCCATTTCGGACGGAAGTCATAATTGGTCCCCAATGTTTCAATTATTGGTTTAACTAGCTTAACAAACTGCAAATGTAGACTGCAAATGTGCACATAAAATATTTTACTTTATTACATTATTCTCAGTTTTCTTTTGCTGTTTATCTCGATCATGTTGGGCCAATAGAAATTGCAGGGGCATTGTCAGTAGCTGTGATATCCCAAGGAGTCACAGCCATTAGCAGAATAATTTCCATTTGTTCAGACACCGCTTGAATAAATAATACTAGCATAAATACAATACAACAGCACAGACACAATCCACTGCATCTGTACATGAGCAGTCATTAATGCCCAGAAGGTCCCCCAATCCCAGGGGAGCAAGCACATCCGGATAAACATCTTAGAATTTAAAGACATGGCATAGCAAGTGGATGAACTCCTAATCCTTTCTTCAGGAAGAGAATAGCGCTGTATCAGCAGGAGCTAGAAGCAAACATCACAGTCCTGTATTCTACCTTGCACACTGATGTTCGCAGAGTGGGGCAAATAAATGCTAACACCTTCACGGTTCTATGAACATCCGGAGTGATGTACAGAACACGTGCTTCAGGAGCATGCAGTCCATTCTACAGGTTACAGAATCAAGCATGGCAGGTCAGTCAGCTACTGAAAGAGAAAAGACTGGTTCAGGAGGAAAAATTTGGGCTTTTTGCGCTCAAACGACTTTTCGCCGGGGTGTGGTATTGTTATCGATTCCCGCGAAATTCGGTGGGAGTTTAGTGACGGTGTTAACCGGTCGAGCCCCACTCCTGCCGGTAGCACCCCGGGCCGTTATCACCGTGCGCAGCGACCCAATCTCGCCCCGGAGCGAAAATTCTGCCTGGCACAGGAAGCCTTGCCTCTTAGCTGGTTTTGTGTGCCGTACGCAATTTCACGCTCTAAAACTTCAAGTTGGGCCCATCTGTAGAAGACAGTTCTGCTGCTTTACATCTTAAAAGTGGCCCTGATATTCTGAGTCCTATGATCTGCCACTGTGACTGTGATGGAACGGGTCCCCTGGCTGCCGAACTGGTCCAACACTGCTGTCATCCTGACTTCCATCATCAGCAACTTTAAATATCCCTGGACCAGACTCAAGCACATGCCATGACATCTTACCTGAGCAAGCAGTAGCTCAAAGACAGCCACTCGGGAGGAAGTAGTTTGTGAATCGGAAGGAGTGGGACTGGGTAAAGCTTCGAGCTGAGGACATAGGAGTGGAAGAGAAGGAAAGTACCATTCCTCCACAAAGGAGCCTAGGGACCCAGATTTCAGAGACACAGGTGAAATTTAACCCCCAAAAACGAGTGGGTTGGGGTGAGGTAAGATATCAAAATATTAAAAATCTCAAATCTGACCTCTACCTCCAAACCAGCCACTTCTGGGTTTAATGGAGGCGGGACAAAGGGCAGGGAGACAACCCACTCCCAGTGTTATGTATGTAACTATGTATACTTGCCACCAGAGGGCGCAACTGTTGGAGTCCTAATGGTCACCTGCACACATGTGCAGGGCCAGTATAAAAGGTTGGCTGCCAGGTTGTTTAGGCACTCTGGAGCTGTAATAAAGAAGACTAAGGTCACACTAAGTTTAGCTCACAGTACTCAGCCTCATGGAGTTCTTCCATACACAACAACTGGCGACGAGTAACAGAATACGAACCTCCATGCAAACATGGCTGCCATTGGAATATTAGAGAGATTCCTAGAGGGTGATGATTGGGAAGCCTTCGTCGAGCAGCTTGACCAGTATTTCATGGCCAAGGAGCTGGAAGGAGACACTAACGCGGCCAAGCACAGGGCGGTTCTCCTCACTGTCTGTGGGCCTAAAATATACGGCCTCATCAAGTATCTGCTCGCACCGACAAAACCAACGGAGAAGGAATATTCAGAGTTGTGCACGCTGGTTCGAGATCACCTCAAGCCGAAGGAGAGTATCCTGATGGCCAGATATTGTTTTTACACGCACCATCGCTCCGGGGACCGGGACCTGGCGGATTATGTCGCCGACCTGAGACACCTCGCGGGACCTTGCGATTTTGGAGCTGCGTTGGGGCAAATGCTGCGGGACTTTTACGTGCTGGGCATCAGCCTCGAGATCATTCTTTGAAAGCTGCTGGCTGCTGAAACCCTAGACCTGAGCAGGGCCATCGCGATCGCCCAGACATGCATGGCCACGGGCGATAACACCAAACAGATATCTGCTCAACATCGAAGCTCAGCGGCAAGTACTGTGCATAAAATGATGTCGCGAGCAGGCCGAACTGCATGTGGCAGGGCCTATACGTCTGCGGCTGCAAGACCTGTGATGACTCAGAGTCCACCCTGGGGTGAATGTGAATCCATTAGCACCATGTTGGCGCTGCGGGTGTAATCACCGGGCCCATCAATGTCGATTCAAGCACTACGTGTGCAAAGGCTGTGCAACAATGGGGCACCTCCAGCGCATGTGCAAACATGCTGCGACACACCACATGGCAGAGGATGATCGATCCGGCGCGGATCACGCAGCACAGGCAACTCAACCCGAGGAAGAAGTGTATGGGGTACATACCTTTACCACCAAGAGCCCTCCTATAATGCTGAAAGTCAAATTAAATGGAGTTCCAGAATCCATGGAGTTGGACACAGGTGTGAGTCAGTCAATAATGAGTCAAAAGGCTTTCGAGAAACTGTGGGGCAATAAAGCACAAAGGCCCAAACTGAGCCCGATTAATGCAAAGCTGCGAACCTACAAAGAGCTCATACCAGTCATTGGAAGTGCGGCAGTGAAGGTATCGTATGATGGAGCTGTGTATGACCTATCATTGTGGATTGTTCCAGGCAATGGCCCAACACTGTTTGGCAGAAGCTGGCTAGAAAAGATTAGATTGAATTGGAACGACATCAAAGCACTGTCTTCAGAGGATGACGCCTCGTGTGCTCAAGTGCTGAGCAAGTTTCCCTCGCTATTCGAACCAGGCATCGGCAACTTCACAGGCGCCAAGGTACAGATCCATCTAGGCCCCGATGCAAGGCCCGTCCATCACAAGGCTCAGGTGGTTCCGTACATGATGAGGGAGAAAGTCGAGATCGAACTGGACAGACTCCAACGCGAAGGAATCATATCACCAGTCGAGTTCAACGAGTGGGCCAGTGCAATTGTTCCGATGTTGAAAAGCGATGGAACGGTCAGAATCTGCGGAGACTACAAAAGTAATGATTAACCGAGTCTCACTACAGCACCAGTACCCGCTACCCAAGGCAGATGACTTGTTCGCAACATTAGCGGGGGGGGGGAAAGTCGTTCAGCAAGTTGGACCTAACCTCTGCCTACATGACACAGGAGCTGGCTGAATCTTCGAAAAGACTCACGTGCATCAACACACACAAAGGGCTGTTTATATACTATAGGTGCCCTTTCGGGATTCGGCCATTTTCCAGAGAAACATGGAGAGTTTGCTGAAATCTGTTCCACGCACCGTCGTGTTTCAAGACGACATCCTGATCACTGGTTGTGGCACCATCGAACATCTACACAACCTGGAAGAGGTTCTAAGTCGCCTGGACAGAGTGGGACTCCGGCTGAAATGCTCCAAGTGTGTTTTCCTGGCGCCAGAAGTCGAATTTTTGGGGAGAAAGATTGCAGCAGACGGCATCAGGCCCACGGACTCAAAGACAGAGGCCATCAAGAATGTGACGGAGCTGCATTCGTTCCTGGGACTCCTCAACTATTTTGGTAACTTTCTACTTGGGTTGAGCACGTTGTTAGAGCCTTTGCACATGGTGCTATGTAAGGGTGACGACTGGGTTTGGGGAAAATCTCAAGACATAGCTTTTGAGAAGGCCAGGAACCTGCTATGTTCAAATAAGTTACTTGTATTGTATGACCCATGTAAACGTTTAGTGCTAGCTTGTGACGCCTCATCGTACGGGGTCGGCTGTGTGTTACAGCAAACCAATGTATCAGGCAACCTCCAACCGGTTGCATACGTGTCTAGAAGTCTGTCTAAGGCTGAGAGAGCCTATAGTATGGTCGAGAAAGAGGCGTTAGCATGTGTTTATGGGGTTAAGAAAATGTACCAATAGCTATTTGTACTTCAGTTTGAGCTTGAAACTGACCACAAGCCGCTCATTTTGCTGTTTTCGGAGAACAAAGGTATAAACACCAACGCTTCGTCCTGCATCCAAAGGTGGGCACTAACATTATCCGCTTATGACTATGTTATCCGCCACAGACCAGGCACTGAAAACTGTGCCGATGCTCTCAGCCGGCTACCATTATCCACCGCAGCCCGCAGACTTGCTACTGGTCATGGATGCTTTTGAGAGCAGTCACCCGTCACAACTCGCCAGATCAGGACCTGGACCAGCCAGGATCCTGTGCTATCATTAGTAAAGAGTTGCGTCCTCAATGGGACCTGGTCGGTCATTCCCGGGGAAATGCAAGATGAAATTAAGCCGTTTCACCGATGCAAAGATGAAATGTCCATCCAGTCAGATTGTCTCTTATGGGGTAATCGCGTGGTTTTGACAAAAAAAGGCAGGAAAACGTTTATACGCGACCAACACAGTACCCACCTAGGCATTGTTATGATGAAGGCAATTGCCAGGTCGCATGTTTGGTGGCCTGGCATTGACTCGGACTTAGAGTCATGAGTACATCAGTGCAACACTTGCTCGCAACTGAGCAATGAACCAAGGGAGGCTCCACTGAGTCTTGTGGACATGGTCCTCCAAACCGTGGTCCAGGATCCACGTAGATTTTGACAGACGCTTTCTTGGAAAGATGTTTTTAGTAATTGTGGATGCGTAATCATGTCATCCAACACGTCCACAGCCACCATTGAAAACCTCCGGGCCATGTTCGCCATCCATGGCCTGCCCGACGTCCTTGTCAGCGACAATGGACCTTATTTCACCAGCTCGGAATTAAACGAGTTTATGACCCGCAATGGAATCAAGCATGTCAGGTCTGCTCCATTTAAGCCCGTGTCTAATGGTCAAGCGGAGCGGGCAGTCCAAACTATCAAGCAGAGCATGAAACGCATGATGGAAGGCTCCCTGCAGACCCACTTATCTCGCATTGTGCTCAGTTACCGGACACGACCCACTCGCTCACCGGGGTTCCTCCGGCAGAATTGTTAACGAAGAGAGCCCTCAAAACCAGGCTCTCCCTCGTCCACCCGGATCGTAATGATCACATGGAAACCCGGCGACACCGGCAGAACATGTACCACGATCGCGCGGCTGTTTCACGTGACATTGATGTTAACGACCCTGTTTGTCCTGAATTACGGTCATGGTCCCAAGTGGGTTGCTGGCCCTGTTTTGGCCAAGAAAGAGAATAGGGTGTTTATAATCAAACTGTTAAATGGCCAAACGTGCAGAAAGCATTTAGATCAGACCAAATTGCGATTTACTGACAACCAGGAACGACTTGAAGAGGACATCACCATCAACGATCCACCAACACACACCCAACCAGCAATCGACCTCGCTGTCAATCACGAGCATGAACCCACTGTTCCTGACAGTCCGGTTAGACCAGCCGCGGTGCAGTGCAGCATGGTCCGACCAACTCACACATGCCAGGGTTTGACGATCAACCAGGGAGCGGGCTCCGGATCGCCTCAACTTGGAAATAACTTGTACCGAAGACTTTTGGAGGGGATGATGTTCTGTATGTAACTATGTAATACTTGCCACCAGAGGGCGCAACTGTTGGAGTCCTAATGGTCACCTGCACACATGTGCACGGCCAGTATAAAAGGTTGGCTGCCATGTTGTTTAGGCACTCTGGAGTTGTAAAAATGACTATGGTCACACTAAGTTTAGCTCACAGTACTCAGCCTCGTGGAGTTCTTCTATACACAACACCCAGAGGTGAGTTGGCTATTTAAATATTTTAATGAGGTGGCAGCCTAATATTTAACCTGTTTTACAGGCTTAAAGCAGGCCAGTCAGGTTTGCCAGACCTTGGGAAACCCGACAGCTGAAGGGAGAAGGTAAGTGCCTTTACAGCAATGCCTATGGACCAGGAGGAGCAGGAGGGCTTCCCAAGACCCGACTCCCCAAGCTTACCTTCTTCCCCTGGATCGGACCCCTCTCCATCTGAACTCCCCCCAAATCACATACAAAGTCCCCCAGATCAGTGATCGGAACCCCTGGAGTCAAGGATCAGACCCCTTTCTCCACCCCCACCCCCCCGGGCTTGAAAACCTCCAGTTGGAGATTGGACCAGCCCACATTCCCATTAACAATTGCAGGCTTCCTACCTGTGACTGTGGCCTGCTCCGGAGTGCTGCCCCCCTGACTGCAAGCCAAGCCTGTCAATCAGGCTGACTTCTGGGCGACACTCCAGTTATATAAAGTATACACATGCTCTGCAGTCAAAACTACATTCAACCAAAATTGTGCACCCCGCCCCACCCCACCACCACTTGCCAAACCCACCCCTGTCGGTATCGGGGCCACAGTCTTCAAAGAAGTTGATGATAAAGGGCACCAATCTCAATGTGGAGGCAATGGAGACATTTTCCACGTGTATAATTGAGATGAGCAAGACGTCAGATGAGACCTCTATCTGCATCTGAAACACATTGCAGGAAGTTTCCCATGACCTGCAGAGAGTGACAGTGGCATCTCTGTATAGCAGCATACAGCAACAAACTTCCATCTCTTCCTCTGTCTCCGTAATCCTAAGTCGGTAATTGTGATATATTCACAGAGCACAAGCACACAGCTTCCTACATGGCAGGCAGCTCTGTCGGAAGCCTCCGGAATCTGCCTGGTTCTGTTTATTATTAACTCTGCAGTTGCAGTACACAATACGTCCACATCCACAGTGTGGAGCTACAAACATTACAAGCTTACAGACATTACACTTCTCCCTCCTTAATGACTAAGTTATACATAACTTTCATTTTTATACATAACACAGGATATAGACTTATTTTTTTTTCCATATTTGCAAATTTAACTTTACCACTTGTTTTCTGTTTCGAAGAGGATACCTTCGCTCTCGAACAGAACCTTCCAAACATGGTGTCGATTTCACACTCATTCGAGGCTCATCCTGAGGAATGTTTTACTCCACAGAATTTCCTTGATTTTCATTTGAACTCACTCTAACTTCAGGCTCTTTGTTTTCCTGACTCGGACTCAGACTTTCATTCTGATTCTCTCCTGGATTTGTTTCCAGTACATTGGATTTAGGATTTGCTACTGGTGTATCAAAACTATTTAATGAGTCAGAAATAATTGAATCATTCCCACCTTCAACTCCTTCCATGTCTGTAGGTAAAATATGATCAATATGAACAAACCTAACCTATCCATTATCAAACATCTTTATCAAATATGTGCGAGGACCACATATCTTCACCACTCTTCCTGGTAACCACTTTAACCATTTATGGTGATGGTTCTTCACTCTCACCTTCTGGTTTAATTTCACACTTCTCTCTTTTACTCTACCTTTATCATGATTCACTTTCTGTCTTAATTGTGTCTCTTCTACGGACTGTGCCAACTTTAGCTTTAACAACGAGAATCTGGTTCGTGGCTGTTGTTTGAGAAACAACTGTACTGGTAGTTGTATGAGGAGTATTTCGATATGTAATCAAAAAATTTGCCAATTTGTGATCCAATGACAACTGTCGTTTCCTTGGATTTGGATCTAACATTTGTTTTGAGGGCACATTTTACAATTTGTACAGTGCGCTCTGCTGCACCATTCGAAGCAGGATGGTATGGTGGAACCTTGGTATGTTTCACACCATTTTTGCTCGTGAACTGTGCAAATTCTTCTGAACGAAATTGTGGTTCATTATCCAAAACGATTTCTTCAGGGAGGCCAAATGCAGAAAATAATTTTTGTAAAATGTCCAATGTTTTACTTGTTGTTATTTTCCACATTGGAAACACCTCAACCCACTTCGAATGGCTATCAATTACAATGAACAATTGTTGTCCATCTAACTCAGCAAAATCAATATGTAGCCTTTGCCACACCCTGGGAGGCCATTTCCATGGCTGTAATGGTACTGGTGGTGTTTGCTTGCTTACCGATTGACATGTCGTACACTGACTCACGATGTACTCTATATCTTTATCAAGACCTGGCCACCATAAATAACTGCGTGCAAAACTCTTGGTCAAGCACATTCCCAGGTGCTGGTCATGGAGGTCTCCTAAAAATTTGGACCTGAATTTATTTGGTATAACCACTCTTGCACCCCACATGATACAATCTTTATCGACTGATAATTCATTCCTACGAATGAAGAATGGATGTGTATCTTTGTCTGTTACCTGGTTTGGCCAGCCAGTTGCAATATACTCATACACCTTTGACATCACTGGGTCACGTTTGGTTGCTCTACCAATCTCCCCAGCTGTGACTGGCAGTTCATCAGTGTATGAAAAATAAAACACTTCTTCCCTATCGGGTGTAACTTGTGATGGGGAAGGCAATCTAGACATTGCATCAGCATTACTGTGATCAGCTGATCGTCTGTATTCAATATCATATGTATATGCTGACAAAATCAAAGCCCATCTCTGCATTCGGGCTGCAGCTAATGTTGGAACTGGGGACTTTGGATGGAGGTCTGCTGTTAGGGACTTATGGTCCGTAACAATGGTAAACTTACGACCATACAAGTATTTGTGAAACTTCTTGATCCCAAAAATTAATGCCAAAGCTTCCCTTTCAATTTGTGCATAATTTCTCTCACTGGCACTGAGAGTGCGTGAAGCAAAAGCAATTGGTCTCTCCTCCCCACTACGTGTTACATGAGAGATCACTGCCCCAACTCCATACGGAGAGGCATCACATGCTAGCTTAATCTCCTTAGATATGTCATAGTGAACTAACATGGTGCTCTCTACCAATTTTCTTTTACACTCCTTGAATGCTGTATCGCATTCTTTTGACCACTTCCAATGGACCTGTTTTTTTCAAAAGTTCCTTCAGTGGATGTAATACTGTAGCCAAATTTGGTAGGAACTTCCCATAATAGTTCAAAAGACCCAAGAATGAACGAAGTTCAGTGACATTCCTGGGAGTGGGTGCATTTCTAATTGCATCCAATTTTTCCATGGTTGGATGTAAACCATCTTTGTCTACTCTGTACCCTAAGTACTCCACTGAGTTTTTAAATAACTCACACTTATGAGCAGACACTCATACTCTGTGCTTCTCTAGCCGTTTGAGGACTTCATTCAATATGTTATTATGAATTTGCCTATTTGGTGCTAAAATTAGTATGTCATCCAAATAACATACTACCCCTTCAATACCTTGCAAAATCTGGTTCATCACCCCTTGGAATATAGCAGGGGCGGAAGACACTCCAAACGGTAGCCTATTAAATTGATATAGGCCGAGATGAATATTTATAGTCAAACATGACTTGGACTCCTCATCTAGTTCAAGCTGTAAGTAGGCATTCATAAGATCCAGTTTTGAGAAGATCTGACCACCTGTCAGTGTTGTGAACAAATCTTCTATATTCAGCAATTTATTGGGGACATTACCCTCTAGAACCTGGTTTACGGTTACTTTATAATCACCACACAATCTTACCTTACCATCGGACTTAGGTACAACAACAATGGGTGTAGCCCAATTACATCGATCTATCTTACAAATAATGTTCTCAGTCTCTAGTCTTTTGAGTTCTTGCTCAACTTTCTCCTTGAGTGCATATGGTACGGAACGTGGCTTGTAGTAAACCGATCTAGCGTCCTTCTGTACCCTGACACTCACCTTGAAGCCTTGGATCGGACTGCCCGTTTCGCAGAACACCTTCGGATACTTCTTGATAACCTCATCCGTTGATGAAAATCTCGCTTCTACACAGAAAATCTTACTCCAATCCAGCTTCAGTGAGCTCAACCAATTTCTTCCTAGTAAGGCAGACTTGTGTCCTTTCACTACTATTAGAGGCAAGTTCTGAAATTGATCTTTATATTTCACCGGTACGGTGATACGACCTACCACAGGAATTTTCTCTCCCGAGTAGCCTCGCAGCTCTATCTTGGCTTTCTCCAGTTGAAAATCACGCAATTTGTCACGGTATAGTGACTCCGGTACTACACTCATGATTGCACCCGTGTCAATTTCCATTACTATCTTGAATCCCGCAACATCTATGTGGATTTTGATGCTTCCCGAATCGCTGTCCGTTAACCTCGTGCTCCTGATGATGTGTAACTCTAATATCTCCTCATCCTGTTGTTGTTCTTCCATGCTATGTAGTCTCTTGGGATTTCTACTCAGAGCTTTGAACGCTGGACTCATAGCTTTAAAAGCTGGTTTACCCTTCAGTCGGCATGCCTTCACAAGATGCCCAATTTTTCTGCAGAAGAAACACTCTGCCTTCATGTATGGACAACTTTGAGCAATGTGTTGTCCCAGGCACCTGTAGCACAACTTCGACACTCTGTTAGAATTTCCAGTTTCTGAGACTTTGGGCCCCCACCATCTTTTACTTTGAACCTGCAGGTGATTTACCTCGGTTGACTGATGACCGTAATTATTATTTAATTCTCGGGAATATTATTTGGCCATGCTCATCGACCTCGCTGTCTGACAAGCAATCTCAAAAGTCAAGTCATCCGTCGTCAATAACTTCCTTCTGATCGCATCATTTTTCACCCCACAAACAAAACAATCCTGTAGTGCTCGGTTTTGAAAGTTTCCAAAATTACAGTGCATCGATAGCTTTTTTAATGCTACGATGTAATCACTGATATTTCATCAGTCTTTTGATTCCCAATCCCAAAACAATAGCTTTCAGCAATTTCTAATGGTTTGGGGTTATAGTGCTGCTCCAGCTTCGTTAAAATCTCTTTAAGCGTTGACTTGTCAGGCACAAGCAGATTTACAAGTGTTTCATACAATGCCGGACCCACCTCCGATAAGAAATATAGAAACATAGAAAATAGGTGCAGGAGTAGGCCATTCGGCCCTTCGAGCCTGCACCGCCATTCAATGAATTCATGGCTGAACATGCAACTTCAGTACCCCATTCCTGCTTTCTCGCCATACCCCTTGATCCCCCTAGTAGTAAGGACTTCATCTAACTCCTTTTTGAATATATTTAGTGAATTGGCCTCAACAACTTTCTGTGGTAGAGAATTCCACAGATTCACCACTCTCTGGGTGAAGAAGTTTCTCCTCATCTCGGTCCTAAATGGCTTACCCCTTATCCTTAGACTGTGACCCCTGGTTCTGGACTTCCCCAACATTGGGAACATTCATCCTGCTTCTAACCTGTCTAAACCCGTCAGAATTTTAAACGTTTCTATGAGATCCCCTCTCATTCTTCTGAACTCCAGTGAATACAAGCCCAGTTGATCCAGTCTTTCTTGATATGTCAGTCCCGCCATCCCGGGAATCAGTCTGGTGAACCTTCGCTGCACTCCCTCAATAGCAAGAATGTCCTTCCTCAAGTTAGGAGACCAAAACTGTACACAATACTCCAGGTGTGGCCTCACCAAGGCCCTGTACAACTGTAGCAACACCTCCCTGCCCCTGTACTCAAATCCCCTCGCTATGAAGGCCAACATGCCATTTACTTTCTTAACCGCCTGCTGTACCTGCATGCTAACCTTCAATGACTGATGTACCATGGCACCCAGGTCTCGTTGCACCTCCCCTTTTCCTAATCTGTCACCATTCAGATAATAGTCTGTCTCTCTGTTTTTACCACCAAAGTGGATAACCTCACATTTATCCACATTATACTTCATCTGCCATGCATTTGCCCACTCACCTAACCTATCCACTACCCCCAATCCCATGTGCTTTAACTTTGCACATTAATCTCTTGTGTGGGACCTTGTCGAAAGCCTTCTGAAAGTCCAAATACACCACATCAACTGGTTCTCCCTTGTCCACTCTACTGGAAACATCCTCAAAAAATTCCAGAAGATTTGTCTAGCATGATTTCCCTTTCACAAATCCGTGCTGACTTGGACCTATCATATCACCTCTTTCCAAATGCGCTGCTATGACATCCTTAATAATTGATTCCATTATTTTACCCACTACCGATGCCAGGCTGACCGGTCTATAATTCCCTGTTTTCTCTCACCCTCCTTTTTAAAAAAGTGGGGTTACATTGGCTACCCTCCACTCCACAGGAACTGATCCAAAGTCTATGGAATATTGGAAAGATGAAGGATCGGCGATATGTTTCCAAGACAGGATGATCTGTAACTTGGAGGGTGTAGTAGAGAAAAGAATTAATCAGGGGAAAAATAATTTAGCAAAGTTAAAATCTTAAGCAAGAAGGCTGAGAGAAAGGCTTAATGTGTTCATAGAGGAATAGCTGAGTCCCACATTCCAGCAATTAGGCTAAAACAAAGAACAATGGTTCTCACAAGGAGCTAGGACTAAGGTCAGAAAATTCTCTGAGGAGATAATACTCCTGAGAGCACAGACAAGACAAATGTAGACAGCTCACAGAAATAATAAGCTGAGCCAGCCATTTTCAAGTCACACGAGAAAGCAGAAAACACAGCCACTTTGAAATGAGAATAGCCAGATGTACTTGTCAAGGACATCAGTCTAAGCGTTAAAACTTGGGAATGAAGTTCACAGAAATGTAACACGTAACCTGTAGGGGCCGCACTGCCAAAGTGACCATAACTGAATGTACCAATGAAATTACTGTAACTGCATTAACCAATGCATTAGTAGTAGGTGGGTGGGGACTGGTGGCAAATAACCAATTGAACACTTTCCCGCGTAGTTTCATTATTTTGACTGTATTTTGAATGTATAAAATGTAACAGCGCAGGCTGTTCCACGAGACCAGTAAGGATAGCATCCAGTATTGGTACTGATGCAACCGGATCGCTCTTGATTAATCAGGTTTTAACAAACAATTATTTTCTCTATATACGGATCTTGTGTCGAGTGTTATATTTTTAATACTCCACAACATTTTGCTGTAGTCGGCAGGAAACAGCGGGTAGCCAACAGATGGGCGAATACGGATCCATCACGAGTGAGTATATTTAAACTACCACTCATAACCTGATGTGAGCTGTTATGAGACCTGTAAGTTGCCCGGGGTACCAGAATCTGTGAAAGGTCTGTTATGGTGTAAAAGACTTGGGGGAATTAGGAAGTCACTATAGACACTATCATAAGGTAGCGATGTGAGAGTTGCTTCTAAGTTCAAGGGGAACCGGGTAGAGGGACAATCAGTATCTTAAAATACAGATAAATAGACAAGGGTATCAATGGGATTGCAGGCTCCAGGTTTAGGGGAAACAGATTAGAGGGACAATCAGTATCTAAGAATACGGTTTAAATCGATAAAAAGTCGGTGAGACCGTAGACGCCGGGTTTAAGTGAAATCAAGTAGGGAGACGGTCAATATCTGAAAATACAGTGAAACCGATATAAGGGTAGACGTACCAAAACTGAGTATGGCGTGTAAAGATATGCTGGACTGGGATCCTGGACTGCTCCCTTAGTAGATATTTTTCAGACGACCAGAAAAAAAACTGATAGTGACTATGTTAATTGACGGATGGGATCCAAAAATAGAGCCAGCCAAACAAAAAGAATTAATAAGCTTTGTTGAATGAAAAACTGGTGTGAATGTCTGTCTTTAAATGAAAAGTGTTGGTGTGATTTTTGACTGCGGAATATTTGAGGTGGGAATTAATGAGTTTTTTGTTTGTCTGAAAGCCTGTTTTAAAATAAAATGGGGTAGCTGTCTGTTTGTTTTAGCTCCACCCACTCTTTTAGACAGAGAGTTGAAAGTTTTTAAACCTTTGTAGTGTTGTCCTCAATGTGGGAAGTTTTAAGAAAGTGTGAACCTAGAATTGAATTACATTTTAAGTTAGAAACACAGGTGTGGAGTTATTTTGATGATAAGTTACAAAGCTAGGAAATGCACAAAGGATAGGTTTGTTTAACAAAAGATAAAAAATGCGTGGTCCCGTTTATTTTTTAAAAAGAATTCCTACACGCTCACTAACTTGTCAAAAGAAAACGTGTAATCATTAATTACATTGGGTTGAAAGACAATAAATTTAGTCTATGAATGAGATAAAGAATGGAGAAGGGAAATTGTAATGCCTTTTAAAAAAGCCTGCATGGGTGTCTCGAGGCTGTGGGCTGGGGAAGTTATGCCCCCGTTTTCCTTTGTGTAAAATCTTATGTTAAATGACGGAAAAGATTCTAGCTCAGTAAAAAGAGCTTTAAATAAAAGATTGGCAGTACAATATTTGAATTGGGATTTTGAGATGTTTCAGGTGATTCTCCTTGATAAACATTTTGGTTGTATTGGAAAATCTTGGATTTAAAAACCTTTTTAATAAAACTACAAATCTGTGTAACTCTACCTCAATTACTATGTCAGAAGCTGAAGCTTAGAAACTGTAATTTATGAGGTACTGTATCACAAAATATATCTTGAAGTTACAGAGCAAAAGATTTTCTACTTATGCTATTCCTACTTGGATTTGAGTTTTTAATGTTCAGCTTCTAAAACAGAATTATAAAACAAGTACTTTGCATTCTGTGATCTGTGAATCACCTAGAAACTATAAGCATAAATGAGAATTCCAATATTTAAAAAAAAACAGTATTACCATATTTGACATTTTTTAATCCAAAAATAAATATAAATACTACAAAAAGGGAGAAGAAATTAGGATGGGAACAGTGAAGAGTTAATTTTGTTGTGAAGATTTCAAGTTCAACTGGTTAAGAAAAGTCACAACAAAATACTGAGATACATTTAAATTAAAATGTGAAATCTGATCTCTTTTAAAAAGAAAGAATGGAAAAGAAAGGGAGGAATACTAGGTACGGATTCAGTACGGAGGAAGGACGAAAAGCAGCTGTCCCCGTCCTGTATACAGATAGATTTCACAGCGCCACTGCCAATTCCCGAGGATGAAAGTACTGTTTGGTAATTATAGATTTGTTTACTCGGTGGGTGGAAGCCCTCACAACTTGGAATTGTACAGCCACACCACCGTAGCACGGATCCTAGCAGAAGAGGTAATTCCCCGCTGGGGGATAACCTCCAAATTGACTCAGATCAAGGAACTCATTTCACGGGTCAAGAATTGAAAGAAACGTAGAATATTTGGTATTAAGCAGAAGTTTCACATCCCATAGCACCCCCAGAGTTCAGGGATGGTAGAGAGAATGAATCGGACCCTTAAAACCGCCTTGAGCAAGGCAATACAGGAAACAGGGCGGGCATGGACTGAACCCCTACCGACAATATTAATGAGGCTGTGTGCCACACCAAACAGAACCACGGGATTAACCCCGTATGAATTAATGACCGGACACGCAACGAGGTTACCAGAAGGAATAGTGACAGGAGGAGTCAACTTAGGCTCCCTACGAGACAGAATCAGAAAGTATGTGAGGGAATTGAGTGAGCAGTTGAAAGGTATGTGACAGGAGGTCTGAGAAAGGCAGAAGGAGAATGAAGGCAGTGAGACAACTGCCTCGGCTATAATCCCCGAGGTGGGGGTGAAGATAATGGTTAAGGAAGTGGCAGAGAAACCAGGGTTCGCACCGAGGTGGGGCCATCAGAGGTATTAATTAGTGGAGATACGTGTGCTTGCGTGAATCTGAAAGGCAGGGGCCGATGGAAACACTGTTCTCAGCTGAAAGAATATAAGGGTACGGCAGATGGTGGAACCTAAGGTAATCCGAGTAAAACACTCCTTAAGATACGCTTTAGAGTATAAGGAGTGGAAGGACGAACTGACAGATGGACTTTTTAGAGGATTAGGATTTATATTTGCAATATTAGGGGTACTGGCTACAATAAAATGGATCTGGAAAAGGGCACATGCCCAGAGAAACGGTGCAAACAATCCTGTTGAAATAGAAATGATAAGAATTTAACCCCTGGGACGCCAGGCTGTAATCTCTCAACAGACAAAGAATGTGGCTCATTGCAAAGATTCTGACAGGCGCCTTAATCCTCACTAGCTTGAGAGAAGCTACCAGGACACTAACACGGGGACAACCGACTGAGGAACAGCAAGACATGTATTACATGGATTCGGGTGACATTGGGTGTGAGACTGGAAAGCTGATGGTGGCGGTTGATACAACAATAAACTTAAAGTGCAGCGTCGGAATACTGTACCTAAAACAGTGGACAAAGGGCTTGAAAAGCCCATGGACATGGGGTAGTACGGAATTAACAATTTGGGTAAATGAGACTGCGGTATGTCAGTTAGACTGGGGGAGGGAGGGGATACAAAAACTATGTGCCCAGAAGGAAGGGGTGCAGATAAGATGCGTGTCACAGGCCATTGAATTCTCTGGAGTACCTCAGCCGGGACAGGACAAGCAAAAGTTGTGCCCGCCCTCCAAATGCACAAATGGGACCAACAGTGAATGTTGCTGGGACGTTGTTCCCCAAGGAATACCCACCACCACTGCCCCACCAACTATCACAGCCTTTGTTACTCCCACCTCCCCACTAACCCCCCCCACACACACAATCTGGAATCCCCAGATATGACCAGAGGGGCTCCAGGACGGCTAGTAATAAAAGACAGAATCCACTTCGGGGTACAACAGCGAGTGATTACAATATTTTTAAACCTGATGGATATAACTATCCACAGTTTTTGCGGGCCCAGAACAGTTGCACTGTAAGAATCTGACATTATGAGCCTTGGAAGGGCCAGAGTCTAACACCATGAAATTTGTGGTGACCCGAAAGATGAGGAGAAAAAGAGGCATATTAGAAATGGCAGGTGTGGGCTATGCAGCCGGGGTCGCGACAGTCAACATGGTAGACCTTCAGGCCATAAATGAACAAGTCAGTACTTTAACTCGTATCTTAAAGGGGCTGTCAGAAAGAGATGATAATAACCAGCTACAGGCCCAATTAGGGGATGGGACCGAACGAGAGATACTGCAAGTAGCCCACACTTTAAGAGACCATGCATAGACCATTAACGTGCTGAACGACCGAACCGCGAAGGCAAGTGCGGCCGGTGTGTGTGGGGTATGGAGCATGGTTGCTGGCCTCAGTGGAACATCATTTGGAACAGTTACAGAACGGGGAGGTCCCAGACTGGATAACTAACAACATTTTTAAAACTTGGATGCTGGATAAAAATCCTATTCAAGCCTGTCAGATTCGGAGGAATAGTCACGCATGGGTCCCTGAGAATAGATGCGTCACTGGCCACCAGAATATAATAGGGTTCGTAGTAAGCATTCCCCAGTATGGACTTACTGAAGATCAAAGTCTATACAAGGTTACAAACATAGGGGAAGTAATAAACCAAACACGAGTGAGGTATCACAAGCTGAACAGTATGTTATTAAAAATGGGACAAGACCAAAGGTGTATCTATAACAGATTGTTAGAAGAATAATCATGTTGTGTTATGTTTCAGGACAGAAAAGATGACTGTGGCTACGGCCAAAAAGAGGGATGCGTCCTAAGCATCACACCATGGGCATTGGACTATGCGACTATAGCGGCATCACAAGGAGATGGACAGTGGACCGTCAGCACAACAGTCGCTAACCTGACTGTGGGAGGGGTGATAACATGTCCCATTGAAAGCCCTGACTTCTGTATGAAGCCTAAACACGAGATCAACGTCAAAGGATATACAATATACCCGGAGCTGAAGGAAGAGACCATCGACTGTACAATGGGAGATACGATAAAAGCGAGGTATAAAGCTTTTGGAGAACCACAAGGACAATCAATCCCTGAGCTGAGGGAAGAGCAGACGGCACTGGAAAGGAGTGTGTTTGACCAACGAAGGAAATACGTTGTCTTAAAGGAACAAATTGACAAACTACAAAAGGACACCGATAAAGAACTGACTGACCCGCCGTGGTATTCTCGACTCTACCATTTTGGACTGAATCTAAACATACACCCTTGGATCAGAATTATATCCCATGTGTTAGTCCTAGTGCAGCTGATAGTGGTGCTGATACTCCTGGGAGAATGTGCAGGCAGATACAAGCGACGCAGAGCGAAAACGTTGGCCAAGAACACAAAAAGCCTTTGCTAGATCCAAAAAGGGATAATCAAACATAAAGACGACACGAGTGCCTGCTATGAGTCATGAGTGTCCCAATTCTATCGCCTGATCAACGAAACTGGGGCGGGAGACACACGAATCAGGATAGGGAAAGGAAAATTGTTGTTCATGGTGGGTATTTGGGGTATCCACCTGATCAAATGGAGGATTGTAGCAGCGAAAAGAATTAATCAGGGGAAAAGTAATTTAGCAAAGTTAAAATCTTAAGCAAGAAGGCTGAGGGAAAGGCTAAATGTGTTCATGGAGGAATAGCTGAGTCCCACATTCCAGCAATTAGGCTGAAACAAAGAACAACGGTTCTCACAAGGGATTAGAACAAAGTCAGAGACATTTCTGAGGAGATAACACTCCTGAGAGCACAGACAAGACAAATATAGACAGCTCACAGAAATAATAAGCTGAGCCAGCCATTTTCAAGTCACACGAGATAACAGAAAACAAAGCCACTTTGAAATGAGAATAGCCAGATGCACTTGTCAAGGACACAAGTCTAAGCGTTAAAACATGGGAATGAAGTTCACAGAGATGTAACACATAACCTATAGGGGCCGCACAGCCAAAGTGGCCATAACTGAATGTACCAATGAAATCATTAGAGATTGAATGTACCAATGAAATTACTGTAACTGTATTAACCAATGTATTAGTAGTAGGTGGGCGGGGACTGGTGGCAAATAACCAATGGAACGTAGTTTCATTATTTTGACTGTATTTTGAATGTATAAAATGTAACAGCACAGGCTGTTCCACGAGACCAGTAAGGATAGCATCCAATATCGGTACTGATGCAACCAGATCTCCCTTGATTAATCAGGTTTTAATAAACAATTCTTTTCTCCATATACGGACCTTGTGATGAGTGTTATATTTTTAATACTCCACAACAGAGGAGAACTTGCAGATGATGGTGTTTCCATGTGCTTGCTGCCCTTGTCGTTCTAGGTGGTCGAGGTCGCAGGTTTGGGAGGTGCTGCCGAAGAAGCCTTGGCGAGTTGCTGCAGTGCACTTTGTAGATGGTATTCTCTATCACATCGCTCCTCACCCCCATTCAATTTACAGCAGCATCCATCCTTCACTTTCTATGCACTTCATCACCTCCCCATTTATCCATCCAATGTTGACACTCACCCCGATCCTTATGCAATGTGGTACATGTGCCTCATAGACACCCTCACTGCATCCAGTGGGCGAATGCCTCACATTCACTCACTCACAAGTCTCTTTATTTGCTCCCTGTAGGAGAAGAGATTGATCTGGCGATGGGTGCCTGGTGGTCTGGTGATCATCTTCCTGCTCCTCCAACTTTATGTTCGCCTCATTTGAAGATAAGTGATGTGCCCCTTTGTCCTCCTCCACATGCAAACATCCTTCCTGTGCACCTCTCTCCTGGGCACGTGCTGATCCCAGCACAGCACATCATTGCTTCTGTGAAAGGTGATGGTCTTCCCCTTCTGCTGTCAAACACATTCAACACACCTCCCATCCTGATCTTGTCAACTTGGAATCCTCCAAAGTGGGAAAAAGTTGCAACCAGACAAGAACTCTGCCAAACATCTGCCAAAGGAAACTGAGACAGCAGCTGCAATAAATGGGGCTTTATTCAGATGGGACAATGACAAGTTTAAATACCTACCTGAACTACTGCTCAAACTCGCCTCTCTTCCTGGTCAGTTACCCAGGCCCCGGGAAACCTGTCCTGCTCAAGTAAAATTTGGAGCCAAATTAAAACAATTTTTAAATATCTCATTAATGTCTCTTAAGGATGTTACTTGAGCCAATTACCTGTCCATATCCAATTAGGAAATCCCTGACCTCGGTAAGTAGATTTCTTGCTGGCATCCAAACACGTCTCTGTTAAACCCAGAAGTGGGTGTGTTGGAGCCACTTTTGACATAATTTCAGTGTGTAACTAATGTTTTTGGCAAAAAAATGGAACTGAAGCCATTTATACTGCTTTCCTGCCCCAAAATCGATTTTCCAAAATTCCCTTGTGTTCCTGGCCCTTCCCAAGATCACCAGACCGAGTCCTGAGCGAGCTCATTTACAAATATTACAATGCGGGCCAGTGGCACTGCAGCTTTGATGATCATATTTTTACTCTCGCTGGTGGTAAGTTAGATAATAAGCCCAGATATTGCCAGGATCAGCTGAGACAGATGGAACTGAGGAGGAACTGTGGGCCTGAAGGGTGTGGAGAGTTTCAGATTTGATTTCTGCACCTAGGAATGACATTTTGCTACTATTTGTCTTTTGGCATTCTGCCGACACATACCTAGACTTGCTTCTGGCAGTGTGTGACCACCAGGCTCCTCACCCTTCCACCCACTGCCAATCATCATCCTCCTCCACCTGTGCTCCCTGTTGCCATGGTGGTTGTGCAGGAAACGAGGGTACAAGCTGAGAATGGGTGAACATTACTGTAATATCTGTAAGCTTGTAATGTTTGTAGCTCCACACTGTGGATGTGGACGTATTGTGTACTGCAACTGCAGAGTTAATAATAAACAGAACCAGGCAGATCCCGGAGGCTTCTGAGAGAGAGCTGCCTGCAATGTAGAAAGCTGTGTGTGCTTGTGCTCTGTGAATATATCACATTTGGCGATGAGATGGGATTTTTCGGATGATTTAATGCTTAAATTTTGTTGGTGAAGGATTCAGCCAGCCGACAGAGAGACTTTGAAAGTTTTTGTCTTTGGAAAAAAGCTACAAAATCCGAGGTAAAATACAGCACACAGTGTGAACAGCTAGAGATTAAAATAGCAGGTGTAATTGGACATTTGGGTGAATATAGACACGACCGGGAACATTTTAAAGCGTACGTGGATCGGCTAGAAATGTATTTCACTGCAAATAACATAATCGAAGTTCCAGATAATGCAGTCCAGAACCAGGCTGTGTTGGAACGTAAGAAAGCATGGATTTGTGAAAGGGAAATCATGCTAGACAAATCTTCTGGAATTTTTTGAGGATGTTTCCAGTAGAGTGGACAAGGGAGAACCAGTTGATGTGGTATATTTGGACTTTCAGAAGGCTTTCGACAAGGTCCCCCACAAGAGATTAATGTGCAAATGGGATTGGGGGTAGTGGATAGGTTAGGTGAGTGGGCAAATGCATGGCAGATGAAGTATAATGTGGATAAATGTGAGGTTCTCCACTTTGGTGGTAAAAACAGAGAGACAGACTATTATCTGAATGGTGACAGATTAGGAAAAGGGGAGGTGCAACGAGACCTGGGTGTCATGGTACATCAGTCATTGAAGGTTGGCATGCAGGTACAGCAGGCGGTTAAGAAAGCAAATGGCATGTTGGCCTTCATAGCGAGGGGATTTGAGTACAGGGGCAGGGAGGTGTTGCTACAGTTGTACAGGGCCTTGGTGAGGCCATACCTGGAGTACTGTGTACAGTTTTGGTCTCCTAACTTGAGGAAGGACATTCTTGCTATTGAGGGAGTGCAGCGAAGGTTCACCAGACTGATCCCCGGGATGGCGGGACTGACATATCAAGAAAGACTGGATCAACTGGGCTTGTATTCACTGGAGTTCAGAAGAATGAGAGGGGATCTCATAGAAACGTTTAAAATTCTGACGGGTTTAGACAGGTTAGATGCAGGAAGAATGTTCCCAATGTTGGGGAAGTCCAGAACCAGGGGTCACAGTCTAAGGATAAGGGGTAAGCCATTTAGGACCGAGATGAGGAGAAACTTCTTCACCCAAGAGTGGTGAACCTGTGGAATTCTCTACCACAGAAAGTTGTTGAGGCCAATTCACTAAATATATTCAAAAAGGAGTTAGATGTAGTCCTTACTACTAGGGGGATCAAGGGGTATGGCGAGAAAGCAGGAATGGGGTACTGAAGTTGCATGTTCAGCCATGAACTCATTGAATGGCGGTGCAGGCTCGAAGGGCCGAATGGCCTACTCCTGCACCTATTTTCTGTGTTTCTATTGCTGATTCAAAATCCTGGAACTCCCTCCCTAACAGCACTGTGGGAGCACCTTCACCACACAGACTGCAGCAGTTCACCACCTTCTCAAGGGCAATTAGGGATGGGCAATAAATGCTGACCTTTCCAGTGACGCCCACATCCCAGGAATGAATTTAAAAAAAGAACATTTAGCAAGACTGAGTATAGTTGAATCAGCAAATGTACACACCTTTCCTTACCTGGTTAGGTCATTAAACTGCTTTCTACATTGCATACATGACCTGGGCACATGCTCCTGCTGCTCACCTCCTCAGGTCCCTCCAATCACGCCTCTTGGTGTGAGCAACACGTTTCAGCCAATTTACATTTGTGGACTTTTGCTTTAAAAGCAGCTGAGATCGACACATGTGGGTCCACATCACACCCGCTGCTCAGCTTGGAGACTCGAACCCCGGAAGTCAAAATTAATTGTTTCAATTGAGTTGAGATCGCAGATTCTAACCCGCTCTGTTGATTTCCGGGTATCCCCCACGCAATTCCACCCTGCCGCACAGAAGCCGCTTTCAGATTAATATCGGGGCACATATTTCAATCTCAATGAATAGGCTAACGTCTAAGCCTCCAGTTTACCAGAGCTCATCTTATCCATCCCCATTTTGTCAGGCATTTTTTATTAGTAGTGTACTACCAAAGATAGGCATGTGGTTCATTGTGCTTCTGATGGCACTGAACATGTTTTCCTACTGTACAAGAATGTCCATTAGAGTCACAATAAATACAGGATTGCTTAATGTTTCTTTCTAATAAAGTGAGTAGTGGCTGCCTTTGGTGATTAAAAATAGCTCAAAATATCCATGGGGCGCAATCCTAGCAGTGATACTGGGTCTGCACCTGCTATTGAACTCCATCACTGACCCTACAAAACTTTGTGGGATTGGCGGGTGAGGGGGGAGGGGGCGAGGGCACCCTGAAGCAGCAGGCTTTTGGTGTGTGGGTGCACCTGCAGAATTCCCGCCCCTATCTCCAAAGATGCAGGCAGTGGCTCGCCGGTCTGGGGAGGGCAACAGGTCCTCAGGCTGGAAAATTGATTCTGCTGCCCTTAACAGTCCTCTGTACCAGGTGTCGAAATCTCGACTCCCGATAATCGACTCACCTTCAGCTCCGGCAGAAGTTTATTTAATTTACTTGCTAGCAAGAGAAAGGTCACACTCAGTCAATGGCTAAGTGAACACCTTCGTAATGGTACAATTTCACGAGATATTTATACAGTAAAACCCAAGTTATGGCCTCTCCCTGTGTATTGGCTCTGTCTCGCAGTCAGTGAATACAGATAAAGAGTTAATTACTACATCCTTGTCCTGACATAGTTTCCAGATATTTCCTTTTGTCAGGGTTATTAGTTGGCCAGCCGGCCATCACTCGATAAGTGTGGTAATGAGCTATTACCTACCTTGCATTGTGTCAGGATTGTCCAGTTTCCTCGTCAGTTATCTTTTTGCATCAAATGGATGAGGTCTGTACAAGAGATAATGGCTGGTGGTTTGAGTAGTTCGAAAAGGGTGGGGTGGCGTGGAACTGGTGTCGTATAGACAATAGGAGAGCACCATGGGGGGTACTTGTCTCAGCAGGACTTGCCTCCTAGCTGTCTGGTGGCTATCAGCCATTTCAAGCCAGGTTTCGCTGTTTATGCAAACCGACTGCTTGTTGCAGAAATTCCTGGAAGGACCAGGACTCCATTTTGTTTTATATTAAAAAGGGCACAAAACTACCGTGTGGTACAGCTTAAATAAAAATACATTTGCACATTCCCCCATTTTGTCCTTCACAAGGACAACTTAATCCATTCTGATCTTGTACAGTTTCTCCATTTCCATTTCCACACAAGAGCCTTCAGTAGTTGTTGCTACCATAACTCTAGCCGTGGTCTCGGTAGGTAATGTGGTTTTTCCCAGCCTGGCACAGCAACACTTAACCAAGACAAATAAAAGATATAGGGCGAAGACTATCAGCAGGAATATGATCAAACCCTGTACCACAGATTTCCCCAGGGATCCCAACCATCCCGATGCCCAACCCCACAAGGTGATACCGTCCTGGCCAACTGTCTGTTTATACTCTATTACCTTGTTCCTAATGTATTCAGCGAGACTGCCGATTTCTTCTGATTTATCCGGGATATACGTACAGCATTCCCCACGTATTAATGCGCATGTCCCTCCTTCCTTGGCTAGGAGATAATCTAAGGCCATACGATTTTGGAGAGCCACTGTTCGAATGGCTACCATTTCATCATTCACCCCTTCAAAGGCTTGGCAAGTTGCGTTGGCTACTGATTCGACTAAGTTAGCCAGTTCCCGTAACTGCCATTCGGTTGATGCTATTCCATAGGGTGGCACCATTACCTTGAATATTCCGTTTAGCCATGTCAAATCCCGTTTAAATCTATGACTTCCATAGGCCTCCCTTAGAGTCTTTATTGATCTGATAAAGAGTACCACATATCCTAAGTAACAGGACCCTGTCCAGTTGGCTGGTAACCATGGGTAGGCTTTATGGCCACAAATAAAGTAGGTGCAATTATAGGACGTCAGCTCCTGGTCCTTTCGTGCCATCCATACTCGAGTGGTCTCACCTTCCCACCCTTCACCTGGGGCTTTGTTATGGACCATTGTCCAGCCAACGGTTGCTATCTTTCTCCCGTCAGTGGGATTAGTTGTGGCTTGCCATTTAGTCATTTGGGAACACTTGCTGCGTCCCATTTCTGGTCCTTTAGTCTCATTACTCACTAGGCATATTATACCTTCAGGATTTCCTATTCTGGGAGTAATACTTAGGAAGGGAGGCTGACGGTTATTACTATAATTGGGCTTGTACCATCCCTGGAAGGCTGTAAGTTTATACCCTGCTGACCTCCATTCTGTTTGCTCCTTCGTTTCTGACACCTTGGTTAGGTTTGTCCTATTTTGCACTATCAACCATTCTACCATTTCTGATTCATTAAAGGGGACCGATCTTAGGGGAATACCCCCTTCGGAGTGGACAGGTACATGGGAACATATCCAACAACTCGACAAGTTTCTTTCTTGAGCATACTTATGACTCAATGCCATAAATACATTTACTTGCAGTTCCCATCGGTGGCGTGTCTGTACCCCTGGTGTAATCAATAATGTAAAGTAAAACCCTGTCAAGCCCAGCACCATCAGTCCCCATAGTCCGTATAGTTCCTTATTCAGTCTTCCTTTTTCTGTTCCTCTGGTTCCTTCTTCCCTTCCTCCTGGTCGGGTGCCCTTTTGCAATGGGACGCATGAATCCATGTTGGTCTTTCCTTTACCTTGATTGCAGTATTAGTCGCCAGCAAGACCTGGTATGGTCCTTCGAATCTTGGCTGTAGATTGCTTTTTCTTTTAAAGATTTTGATGTAAATGAATTCCCAGGGCTCCAGGTTATGACACTTCCCTTCCGCTGGCTTGACTTGAGCTTCCTTTAATTGTGAATGAAAGCTGGAAATACATTTGGTTAGTGCAATACAATAATTCAACATATTTTCCTCCATTTTGTGGCTATCCATTTGTTTTGCAGTAAATGGTGCTGTAAAAAGTAGTCATTGGGGACATCCCATAACTATCTTATGCGGTGACAGACCTGTTGTTCTGTTGGTTGCAGATCGCATTACCATCAAAGCTAAGGGCAGCAGTTCTGTCCATTTCAGTCCAGTGTCATTGCATAATTTTGCCAGCTTATTTTTTAGCATTCCATTATATCTTTCAACAAGTCCAGCTGATTGTGGATGATAACTGCAATGAAAACGTTGATTAATCTGCAAAGCTTTACACATTTCTCTTATAACAGTTCCCGTGAAATGTGACCTGTTATCACTAGAAAGCTTAGCAGGGATTCCGAAGCGCGGTACGATTTCTTTTAACAAACATTTAGCAACAGTAGTGGCATCGGCCTTTTTACATGGAAAGGCTTCAATCCATCCAAAGAATACATCTACAATAACTAATACATACTTGAATCCCATACACATAGGTAATTCAATAAAATCCATTTGTAAATGTACAAAAGGCCCGACTGGATTTGGGTGGGAGGCAGATTCTACTTTTTCCGTCTTACCCGGATTCATTGTCTGACAGGTAACACAATTTTCACAGATTTGTTTTGCAATTGCCGAAATACCTGGTGCATACCAAGTTGCCAAAATATAAACTGCCAATCCCCCTTTGCCTGCATGTGTGAATGTATGAACACATCGGGCAATCCATGGAAGTAAGGATCTGGGCGCCACCACGCGGCCGTCATGGTGAACCCATATTCCTTCTGGATTTTTATAACATTGATCCTTCGTCCAGGTCACCACCTCCTCCGTACTGGCCTGTGTCTGAAAGGCCAGCACGTCATTAATAGTGGGTGGTGGCTCTGAGCAATTATTTTTCCTTAGTGGGAACAATGACACCTGCATCCCCCCTTTTGACAGAGCCGCATTATCAGCTCTGGCATTCCCAAGTGTCACCTCAATCGACTGGCCTGTATGTGCTTGGCATTTGATAATGGCAAGTTTCAAGGGGCATTGAATGGCTCGCAGGAGATTTTCCACTTGCTCTGCATTTTTGATAGTGGTTCCTGAAGAAGTCGGGTACCCGCGAATCTTCCAAATTCCATAGTCATGTGATGCCCCAAAAGCATACCTGGAATCGGTGTAGGTATTAACTGTTTGTCCTTCAGCCAGAATACAGGCTCGAGTTAACGCAAACAATTCGGCTTGTTGGGCTGAAAAGGAGTCTGGAAGAGAGGCTGTTTCAACAACATTAAACTGGGTTACAATTGCATAAGCCGCTCTAGGTTGGCCCCTATCATTTCGTAAGGCTGATCCGTCAATATAGTACACTAAATCAGGGTTACACATTGGTACATCTGTTAAATTAATACGTGGTTTAGTCACTAATTCGGTTACCATTTCACACGAATGGGGTTTGCCGTCGTCTTCCGTGGGAAGTAGAGCAGCTGGATTTAAGGTAGTACATCTTTTAATGATAAGGTTCGGATTTGATAACAGTTCGACTTCATATTTAGTGGTTCTTGCAGAAGTTAGGTGTGGGGTGGCACATTTAGTAAGTAAAATCTCGACAGAGTGTGGGGTATATAAAACGGTTTGATGATTTAGAGTTATTGTCTGAGCCTGTTGTACAGCGTAATAAGCTGCTGCCAACGAAGGAAGACATCCTGGTAGTCCGCGTGCCACTGGGTTTAGTTGGACACTGAAATACGCTACCGGTCGCTGCCTGTCCCCATGTAACTGAGTCAAAACAGATTATGCAAAACCCGACTTGTGACGAACAAATAAGTTGAATGTCTTAGTGTAATCTGGTAATGCCAAGGCTGGTGCTGAAGTGAGGGACTGTTTAAGACTCTGGAAAGCATTCCGGGATACTTCATTCCAAATCCTTCTTTAAGCATTGTGAGAATATAGTAAATTCATTCACAGCTCGTAGGTCTTGGACAAACCTCCATTTGTCACTATTGGGCTTCTGAACCGGAAAGATCGGTGTGTTACACGGACTTCTCATTTATGCTTATAGTGATTCACAGATCACAGAATGTAAAGTATTTGTTTTATAATTTTATTAAAAGGCTTCCAAACCCAAGATTTTTCCAATACACCCAAAATGTTGATCAAGGAGATCACCTGAAATATTTCAAAATCCCAATTCATATATTGTACTGCAACTCTTTATCTAAAAAACAAATCCTCTTACTGAACTAGAAGCTTTCGCATCAAGATTTTACACCAAGGACAATGGGAGCGTACTCTCCCAGCCTGCAGCCTCGAGAGATCCACAAAGGCTTTTTTTAAAAAAAGGCATTACAACTTCCCTTCCCCGTTCTTTATCTCACTCCTAGACTAAATTTATGTCTTTCAACCCAATGTAATCAATGATTGCGTGTCTTCTTTTGACAAGTAAGTGAGCGTGTCAAATAAATTCTCTTTTTTTTTTAACCGGGGCCATGTCTCAACAAACCTATCCTTTGTGTATTTCCTAGCTCCGTAACTTCTCATCCGAATAAATCCACACCTGCGTTTCTAACTTAAAATGTCTTAAACTTCCCACATACAGGACAACACTATGAAAGGTTAAAAAAAAACTTCACTCTGTTTGAAAAAGTGTGTGGAGCTAAAACAAACAGGCAGTTCCACCACCTTTCCAAACAGGCTTTCAGACACATGAGGAAAAAAACACAGAAGCACTCTCATTCAAAGACAGACATTCATTCAAGTCTCTCTTCATTCAATAAAGCTTATTGTTTGGCCAGCTCTATTTTTGGATCCATAAGTCACTATTGGGTTCCTTTATGATTTAATTCCTCTGTTAATTTTACATGGGCTTGAAGAATCGGAACCCAGGTCTTTTCTATTACTTTCCTTTTTTTACCTCGTCTACCTGGGTCTCTGTTTATAAGACACTCCTCTAGACATGTTGTTCTCTCTAAATTAAATGAACCATCGGGTGGAAATGGCCTGTTTTCACCCTTAGTCCACTTTACCCATTTTTTTTTTGGTCAATTGAAGACTGACCACAATTCTGGAGCATGACATAGGCTGGTGTGCCCTTTGTGTATACAACATTCACGCGAGTATACAAATCATAACCATAAACTCTATCTAAACAAATAATCAATTCTCAGTCTGCGTTGTACGCCACTACTTATTAACTTATCCTAATAAAACGTATAAAACTTATGGTGCCATTACCTTAACTCTTATCACATAAGAACCTTTGATCGATTAGCGCTCTTTTTATCTTTTCCTACTGAAACCTTCCCCGGGCTGTTTCTAGATATTTCCAGAACCAGATCTCTTCTGCCTGCAAGCTGAGAAAGAAATGATCATAAAAAAATAACTTTAGCTTTTAAATGTCGAGTCTCGTAGGTTGCAGTACCTCCCCTGTGGACAACAGATTACATATGCGATTCAACAGTGAAGAAACCTCTTGTGAGCAAAAGGCCCACTTTGTTTTGGCCACTGAAGCCTTTCACTGGAGAGGCACAATGCCTGTATCTGCTTTACTCACAGGGCACAGAGTATGCATCTCGGTGGAACCTCCAAGAAGTAACTGTCGAAATCTCGACCCCCGATAAACGACTCAGACATCTTCAGCTCCGGCAGAAGTTTCTTTAATTTACTTGCTAGCAAGGGAAAGGTCACACTCAGTCAATGGCTAAGTGAACACCTTCATAATGGTACAATTTCACGAGATATTTATACAGTAAAACCCAAGTTATGGTCTCTCCCTGTGTATTGGCTCTGTCTCGCAGTCAGTGAATACAGATAAAGAGTTAATTACTACATCCTTGTCCTGACATGGTTTCCAGATATTTCCTTTTGTCAGGGTTATTAGTTGGCCAGCCGGCCATTACTCGATGAGCGTGTGGTAATGAGCTATTACCTGCCTTGCATTGTGTCAGGATTGTCCAGTATCCTGGTCAGTTATCTTTTTGCATCAAATGGATGAGGTCTGTACAAGAGATAATGGCTGGTGGTTTGAGTACTTCGAAAAGGGTGGGGTGGTGTGGAACTAATGTCGTATAGACAATAGGAGAGCACCATGGGGGGTACTTGTCTCAGCAGGACTTGCCTCCTAGCTGTCTGGTGGCTATCAGCCATTTCAAGCCAGGTTTCGCTGTTTATGCAAACCGACTGCTTGTTGCAGAAATTCCTGAAAGGACCAGGACCCCATTTTGTTTTATATTAAAAAGGGCACAAAAATACCGTGTGGTACAGCTTAGATAAAAATACATTTGCACATTTGGTAGCCCCCATCTCCAAAGATGCAGGCAGTGGCTCGCCGGTCTGGGGAGGGCAACAGGTCCTCAGGCTGGAACATTGATTCTGCTGCCCCAGCAGTCCTCTGTGCCAGGGGAACCATGAAAGAAATAATAAAAGCTTCTGCTCCATCCTAATCTTCATGGGTCCCATTTCCACCGGTTTTCCTGGTAAGACCTGCATCAATGTTTTGCCAGTGGTTGAGGGCCAAGGCGTAGCAATCCCTGGTGAATCCAGGCCCCAGCTAACTTTGTGACTATCCCACTGGATTCCCGCTGAAATTGTGGCAGTGGTTTGCCGGAATGGCCGGGCATCTTTGGGGCCAGTGGTGAAGAAATTCAACACCGTTGTGCCCCATCTGCGTGTAAATTCAGGCTACTGCTAAATTTACCAAGGCTTTTTTTGTAGGTAGCCCTGGTGACATGAGTGCGGGCCTTATTTCAATATTGAAATGTGGGCCCTGCAGCTGTTTCAAGACCTGTTTGCTAAATTTGTTAAGACTAGTGAGAACCTATTTCCTCTGGTGGAAGAGTCCAGAACAAGGGGACATAACCTTACAATTAGAGCTAGGCTGTTCACGGGTAATGTCAGAAAGTACTTCTTCACACAAAGGGTGCTGGAAATTTGGAACTCTCTCCCCCAATAAACTCTTGAGGCTAGGTCAATTGAAAATGTCAAAACTTGGATTGATAGATTTTTGTTAGGCAAGGGTGTCAAGGGTTACGGAACCAAGGCGGGTAGATGGAGTTAAGATACGGATCAGCCATGATCCAACTAAATGTCGGAACAGGCTCGAAGTGCTCAATGGCCTACTCTTGTTCCTATGTTCCTAGTCAGAGCTTGCACAACTTTTACTGGGCTACTATACAGCAGAAGTGACCTTTTTTATTATTTGTTCACAGGATGTGGATGTTGCTGGCAAGGCCAGCATTTATTGCCCGTCCCTAATCCCTAACCATAAAGTTTGTTTTTTATACTTAATTCAGTGTGGAGCGAGAAGGACTAAGAGTGTTTCTTCTGCCTCCACATTTATACTGTGGGCTGGCCAATGGTCAACGCCTGCATCCCTCTGATCACCTTCCCACCAGGGGCAATGATTGGCATCTGAGCTGGCCAATATTCTTCAGGCCTCAACCACTGAGCTGCAACAAAGTGTCCAATTGGTGCCCACAGCTTGCTGGTCTGAAGATAATGAGCCCAAGAACCAACTTAGGATGGTCCTCAGGCCTGTCTCTTCTGGCGCATGATTCCATGTGATGCTAATGGTTTTAGCACTAGAGTAGCTTTAATAATATTCTCCCCGTGGCCAATGACTTGAAAACGCGATTTTAATAGATTACTTTACAGTGTTTCTTTGCCATCTACATAGTGTAATGAGTAAACCTAACTTTGTTTTGAAAAATGAGAAAGACTCATACACTAACTGTTTAGTAAAGATTAACATAGCAAGCTTAGTTTTTAAATTGTAGCATCTTGCTTTTTAATTCTGAATATTTCTTTTATTTGCAACATTAGCAATGATTGAGTTAACTTGTTCGTATTGAATCACTTGCTCAGCTTGGTTTGGTCGCCCCTGTGTTATATACATCATGCATCCTGTTTATTTTTAGATTTGGCAACAGGTGGCATTCCCATCTATATATAGGGAAGAACTTAACATTGACTGTAAAGTAGAGAATTGACATGAACAGATGGAAACCATAGGTCAGATTTTACAGTGTTTGATCTTACAGTGCGCTTACCCATACGGCCAATACCTTAATTTCTCAATGTTAAACTATTCTTACCACTCTCCCCCACAACCTGCTTTCCATAAACTGGTTAACATCCGAGCTTAACATTTTAAACATTACAGCGTGAGTATACAGGTTTAACTTTTAATAGAAATTACTTAAAGTCTATTTCAAGCTTGCCTTTTAAACTTTTATACTGTATCTCTGAATCCTGATCTTTCCTTTATTTGTAACAAAATTAATAAGTTTTTTGGATCTTTTACTTTTAATTATGCTTAATCTCCACATTGATGATAAAGCTGTGGGATGATGCCAATCCATCCATTCTCACATGGTAATTATGGTGATCTGAGAAGAAAAGCTCGGAATAGAAATGAACGACCCAGGAAATAATTTATTGCTACTGTATGGAAAGTTGTTCGGGTTAATAATGGTGTGAGGAAGAACCACATCACATCCAGTGACATTGGATTCTGGTAATTTTTTCATTTACTATATAGAAGTATTAGCGACAAATAATGTATGGTAGCAAAAGCAAGTAGCTTCTTTGCATTGAATTAGTACTTCAATTGGAAAAAATACTGGAGTTTGCACTCTCTCCTGGTTGTGGCCATTTTGTGTTGTATTCAGAATAATGATGAACGCTGCCTCCTTTGTACTTTCAGGCTGCTTCCAATATTAGTCCTGCATTGTGTAACCATTAATATTTATTTTTAAGGAAATAATTGCTGTAGTCTTTGTTTTAACAAACCTATCTTTGCAAAGATTGCACTTTTCCCGCAGGTTGCAGCCCATACATCAATATGGGAGGTCACAGAGGCTCTCTATAGGAGGAGGGGCAATTACATCTCCTTCCCTGAGCAGGGACACGCTGTTGGAGTGGCATCTGGATTCCTGCGCATTGCGGGCTTCCCCAGGGTCCAGGGCGTCATTCATTGCACCCATGTCGGTCTGAGGGCACCCAACACACTCCCAAGCAATTCCGAAACCGCAAGGGATACCACTCCCTCAATGTTCAACTGGTTTGTGACCACAGCCGCAAAATTATGCAAGTGGATGCCCAGTTTCCTGGCATCAGCCACGATTCATTCATACTGCAGCAGAGTAGTGTGCCAGGCCTCTTCACTGGTCCCAATGAAGATTGCGGCTGGCTGCTCGGTGACAAGGACTATGCACTGAGCACTTGGCTCATGATTCCTCTGCGCAACCCTGGAACCAATGCGCAGCTCACATACAATGAGAGTCTGTCGGCCACCAGGACCATCATCGAGCACACAATTGGCATTCTCAAGCAGAGGTCCCATTGCCTGGATCGCTCAGGGGGTGTGCTGCAGTACTCGCCTGAGCGTGTCTCCATATTTGTGCTGGTGTGCTGCATGCTCCACAACCTGGCCATGAGGGCGCAGCCATTGGAGGACGAGGCACCTGTGGAGGAGGAGGAGGAGGAGGAGGAGGAGGAGGAGGGGAGGTACAGGAGGAGGAGAGGAGGAGGGGAGGGAGAGGAGGAGGAGGAGGAGGAGCAGGTACAGGAGGAGGAGAGGAGGAGAGGAGGAGGAGGAGGAGGAGGAGGAGGAGGAGGAGGAGAGGAGGAGGAGGAGGGGAGGGAGAGGAGGAGGAGGAGGAGGGGAGGTACAGGAGGAGGAGAGGAGGAGGAGGAGGAGGAGAGGAGAGGAGGAGGAGGAGGAGGGGAGGGAGAGGAGGAGGAGGAGGAGGGGAGGTACAGGAGGAGGAGAGGAGGAGGAGGAGGAGGAGGAGGAGCAGGTACAGGAGGAGGAGAGGAGGAGGAGGAGGAGGAGGAGAGGAGGTACAGGAGGAGGAGAGGAGGTACAGGAGGAGGAGAGGAGGAGGAGGAGGAGGAGAGGAGCAGAGGAGGAGGAGGAGGTACAGGAGGAGAGGAGGAGGAGGAGGAGGAGGAGGAGGAGGAGAGGAGGAGGAGGAGGAGGGGAGGGAGAGGAGGAGGAGGAGGAGGGGAGGTACAGGAGGAGGAGAGAAGGAGGAGGTACAGGAGGAGGAGAGGAGGAGAGGAGGTACAGGAGGAGGAGAGGAGGAGGAGGAGGAGAGGAGAGGAGGAGGAGGAGGAGGTACAGGAGGAGAGGAGGAGGAGGAGGAGGAGGAGGAGATACAGGAGGAGAGGAGGAGGAGGAGGAGGAGGAGAGGAGGAGAGGAGGAGGAGGAGGGGAGGGATAGGAGGAGGAGGAGGAGGGGAGGTACAGGAGGAGGAGAGGAGGAGGAGGTACAGGAGGAGGAGGAGGTACAGGAGGAGGAGAGGAGGAGAGGAGGTACAGGAGGAGGAGAGGAGGAGGAGGAGAGGAGGAGGAGGAGGAGGTACAGGAGGAGAGGAGGAGGAGGAGGAGGAGGAGGAGAGGAGGTACAGGAGGAGAGGAGGAGGAGGAGGAGGAGGAGAGGAGGTGCAGGAGGAGGAGAGGAGGAGGAGGAGGAGGAGGAGGAGGAGAGGAGGTACAGGAGGAGGAGGTACAGGAGGAGGAGAGGAGGAGGAGGAGGAGAGGAGGAGGAGGAGGAGGAGGAGAGGAGGTACAGGAGGTACAGGAGGAGGAGGAGGAGGAGGAGGAGGAGGAGGTACAGCAGGAGGAGGAGAGGAGGAGGAGGAGGAGGAGGAGGAGGAGGAGGAGAGGAGGTACAGGAGGAGGAGGAGGAGAGGAGGTACAGGAGGAGGAGGAGGAGGAGGAGGAGGGGAGGTACAGGAGGAAGAGGAGGAGGACGAGGAGGAGAGGACGAGGAGGAGAGGAGGAGGAGGAGAAGGAGGAGGAGAGGAGGAGGAGGGAGAGGAGGAGGAGGAGGAGGAGGAGGAGGAGGAGGAGAGGAGGAGGAGAGGAGGAGGGGGGAGGAGGAGGAGGGGAGGTACAGGAGGAGGAGGAGGAGGAGGAGGAGGAGGAGGAGGAGAGGAGGAGGAGGAGGAGGAGGAGAGGAGGAGGAGGAGGGGAGGTACAGGAGGAGGAGGAGGAGGAGGAGGAGGAGGAGAGGTACAGGAGGAGGAGGAGGAGGAGGAGGAGGAGATGAGGAGGAGGAGAGGAGGAGGAGGAGGAGGGGAGGAGGAGGAGGGGAGGAGGAGAGGAGGAGGAGGAGGTGGAGGAGGAGAGGAGGAGGAGGAGGAGGAGGAGGAGGTGAGGAGGAGGAGGAGGAGGAGGAGGAGGAGGAGGAGAGGAGGAGGAGGAGGAGGGGAGGTACAGGAGGAGGAGAGGAGGAGGAGGAGAGGAGGAGGAGGAGGAGGAGAGGAGGAGGAGGAGAGGAGGAGGAGGAGGGGAGGAGGAGGAGGAGGAGGAGGAGGAGGAGGAGAGGAGGAGGAGGGGAGGAGGAGGAGGAGGAGGGGAGGAGGAGGAGGAGAGGAGGAGGAGGAGGAGGGGGGAGGAGGAGGAGGAGAGGAGGAGGAGGAGGAGGAGAGGAGGAGGAGGAGGAGGGGAGGTACAGGAGGAGGAGAGGAGGAGGAGGAGGAGGTACAGGAGGAGGAGAGGAGGAGGAGGAGAGGAGGAGGAGGAGAGGAGGAGGAGGAGGAGGAGGAGGTACAGGAGGAGGAGAGGAGAAGGAGGAGAGGAGGAGGAGGAGGAGGAGAGGAGGAGGAGGAGGAGGAGGGAGGTACAGGAGGAGGAGAGGAGAAGGAGGAGGAGGAGGTACAGGAGGAGGAGAGGATGAGGAGGAGAGGAGGAGGAGGAGGAGAGGAGGAGGAGGAGGAGAGGAGGAGGAGGAGAGGAGGAGGAGGAGGAGGAGGGGAGGAGGAGGAGGAGGAGGAGAGGAGGAGGAGGAGGGGAGGAGGAGGAGGAGAGGAGGAGGAGGGGAGGAGGAGGAGAGGAGGAGGAGGAGGAGGAGGAGGAGAGGAGGAGGAGGAGAGGAGGAGAGGAGGAGGAGGAGGAGGAGGAGGAGAGGAGGAGGAGGGGGGAGGAGGAGGAGAGGAGGAGGAGGAGGAGAGGAGGAGAGGAGGAGGAGGAGGGGAGGAGGAGGAGGAGGGGAGGAGGAGGAGAGGAGGAGGGGAGGAGGAGGAGGGGAGGTACAGGAGGAGGAGAGGAGGTACAGGAGGAGGAGAGGAGGAGGAGGAGGAGGAGAGGAGGAGGAGGAGAGGAGGAGGAGGAGGAGGGGAGGAGGAGGAGGAGAGGAGGAGGAGGAGGAGGAGGAGGAGGAGGAGGGGAGGAGGAGGAGGAGGAGGAGGAGGGGAGGAGGAGGAGGAGGAGGAGGGGAGCAAGGAGGAGGGGGAGGAGGAGAGGAGGAGGAGGAGGAGGGGAGGAGGAGGAGGAGGGGAGGAGGAGGAGGAGAGGAGGAGTAGGAGGAGAGGAGGAGGAGGAGGGGAGGAGGAGGAGGAGGAGGAGGAGGGGAGGAGGAGGAGGAGGAGGGGAGGAGGAGGAGGAGGAGGAGGAGGAGGAGGAGGAGGAGGGGAGGAGGAGGAGGAGAGGAGGAGGAGGAGGAGGAGGAGAGGAGGAGGAGGAGGAGGGGAGGAGGAGGAGGAGGAGAGGAGGAGGAGGAGGAGAGGAGGAGGAGGAGAAGGGGAGGAGGAGGAGGAGGAGGGGAGGAGGAGGAGGAGAGCAGGAGTAGGAGGAGAGGAGGAGGAGGAGGAGGGGAGGAGGAGGAGGAGAGGAGGAGGAGGAGGAGGGGAGGAGGAGGAGGAGGAGGAGAGGAGGAGGAGGAGGAGGAGGAGGAGAGGAGGAGGAGGAGGAGAGGAGGAGGAGGAGGAGGAGGAGGAGGAGAGGAGGAGGAGGAGGGGAGGAGGAGGAGGAGAGGAGGAGGAGGGGAGGAGGAGGAGAGGAGGAGGAGGAGGAGGAGGAGGAGAGGAGGAGGAGGAGAGAGGAGGAGGAGGAGGAGGAGGAGGAGGAGAGAGAGGAGGAGGAGGGGGGGAGGAGGAGGAGAGGAGGAGGAGGAGGAGAGGAGGAGAGGAGGAGGAGGAGGGGAGGAGGAGGAGGAGGGGAGGAGGAGGAGAGGAGGAGGGGAGGAGGAGGAGGGGAGGTACAGGAGGAGGAGAGGAGGTACAGGAGGAGGAGAGGAGGAGGAGGAGGAGGAGAGGAGGAGGAGGAGAGGAGGAGGAGGAGGAGGGGAGGAGGAGGAGGAGAGGAGGAGGGGAGGAGGAGGAGGAGGAGGGGAGGAGGAGGAGGAGGGGAGGAGGAGGAGGAGGAGGAGGGGAGGAGGAGGAGGAGGAGGAGGGGAGCAGGAGGAGGAGGAGGAGGAGGGGAGGAGGAGGAGAGGAGGAGGAGGAGGAGGGGAGGAGGAGGAGGAGAGGAGGAGGAGGAGGAGGAGGGGAGGAGGAGGAGGAGGGGAGGAGGAGGAGGAGAGAAGGAGTAGGAGGAGAGGAGGAGGAGGAGGGGAGGAGGAGGAGAGGAGGAGGAGGGGAGGAGGAGGAGGAGGAGGGGAGGAGGAGGAGGAGGAGGAGGAGGAGGAGGAGGGAGGAGGAGGAGGAGGAGGAGGAGGAGGAGAGGAGGAGGAGGAGGAGGGGAGGAGGAGGAGGAGGAGAGGAGGAGGAGGAGGAGAGGAGGAGGAGGAGAAGGGGAGGAGGAGGAGGAGGAGGGGAGGAGGAGGAGGAGAGGAGGAGTAGGAGGAGAGGAGGAGGAGGAGGAGGGGAGGAGGAGGAGGAGAGGAGGAGGAGGAGGAGGGGAGGAGGAGGAGGAGGAGGAGAGGAGGAGGAGGAGGAGGAGGAGGAGGAGTAGAGGAGGAGGAGGAGTAGAGAGGAGGAGGAGGGGAGGAGGGTAGGAGGGGAGGAGGAGGAGGAGGAGGAGGAGGAGGGAGGAGGAGGAGGAGAGGAGGAGGAGAGGAGGGAGGAGGAGGAGGAGGAGGAGGGAGGAGGAGGGGAGGAGGGGAGGAGGAGGAGGAGGAGGCAGGATTGCAGGTGCCCAGCCATTGTAGGAGGCGGCGACGCCATCGTGACCCTACAAGGGAAGCACAAAACCGTCTCATAGATGCTTGTTTCACATAACTGAATGCCCCGCATGCTATGTCCATGGGCCAACCGATGAGCCCTCTCACACATCATTCCCGCACAGTTAAATGAGAGACCTATTCAGAAATTTCCAAAACAAAATAAAGATTTATTACACCCTAAACAATGGTGGCCAAACATCAACATAATCAATGATCACCCTTGTGCAACTCCTTGTTACCCCTCTTACGCAGGCCTATCTTTACACTCGCTGCAGTGTCTCCCCTGCCTCATGGCTTTGGGAAGGCTGCGTGTGTGTGTAGAGGAAGCTACAGATGTCCTTCGCAGACGCCCTCTGTCATGTATCCAGACATGTTTACTGCTTGTACTATTACATATGATGTGCCACCAGAGGGCACTACTATAGGAAACTTGCACACTAGCTGTATGGTCACTAAGATGCGCCACCAGAGGGCACTGCAGTGGGAGACTTGTAGGTTACATGTGCAGGTGTGCCAGACCTAGTATAAAAGGCAGGTCACCATGTGTGATCCTCACTCTGGAGTTATATTAAATGGACTAAGGTCACTACAGTTCAAGTGTAATACACTGCCTTGTAGAGTCATTATCAGAGTATCCAAAGACATAACAATTGGCGACGAGATTAAGGACTTTAACGCGAAAATGGCTAACTTTGGCAATTTGCAGCAGTTCACCGATGGTGATGATTGGGAGGCCTTTGTGGAGCGGCTCGACCATTTCTTCACAGCAAACGACCTGGCAGGCGATGCTCTGGCCACACTGGCTGATAATCGCAGAGCTATCCTGCTCACCAGTTGTGGGCCCACCGTCTATGGCCTCGTCAGGGACTTGCTGGCACCAGCGCAGACAATGACCAAGACATACGAGGAGCTTGTAATGCTGATTCAAGAACAACTCAAGCCCAAAGAGAGCATCCTCACAGCCAGACACCGGTTTTATACCCACCGACGGCCCGAAGGCCAGGAAATCGTGAAATATGCCGCAGACCTCAGGAGGCTGGTGGCACTGTGTGATTTTGGTGAACACTTCACCAAAGCGCTGCGGGATATCTTTATCATCGGAATCAGCCGTGAGGGCCTTCTTCACAAGCTACTATCTGCGGATACCACAGACACACTGCAGAAGGCCATCTCCGTGAGCCAGGCATTCAAGGACCTCGACCTGCGGCTCTAGGCAGATGACTCACCCTCAGGACTCAAAACCGGCAAGTACTGTACACAGACTGGTGCCTTTTAGAGGCAGGACTGTAGAACGTGAATCTCCTCAGGGGAAAGAGAACAGGCCCCCGAGTCCCTTAACTCTGAGTCTGCCGAGGGGGGCTAATTGAGTAGCACCATGCTGGCGTTGCAGAGGGAATCACAGGGCTCACCAGTGCCGTTTTAAGCAATGTGTGTAAAGGCTGCAGCACAAAGGCCACCTCCAGTGAATGTGTAAAAGAAATAGGACTCACCGTGTTGATGAAGAGTCTGCAGATGGCCATGAATCCAGCGCGGGTTATGAAGCGATAGTCAGAGAGGCAGCTTAGCCCCACGATGAGGTATATAGCATGTTTACCTGCACCACAGAATATTCCCCGTTGAGAATGGAAGTCGAGATAAATGGCGTTCCAGTCTTCATGGAAGTGGACATTGGGAGCGAGCCAGTCAGTAATGAATCAAGAAGCCTTTCGGAGGCTATGGGACAAACAAACTGAACGACCCAAGTTGGTCCCGGCTCAGGCAAAGCTGCGCACCTACACCGATGAACTTATCACAGTCGTTGGTAGTGCGGATGTAAAGGTACTCCATGATGGCGCAGTGCACATTTACCTCTGTGGATTGTTGCAGGTGATGGACCAACGCTACTCGGAAGAAGGTGGATGAAGAAGATTGGAGCTGGGAAGATTTCATCCCTCCAGCGATCGACGCCCTCTGCGCTCAGAGGCAAAGCAAGCCTCCACCTGAGGTTGGATCCGGCACCAGAGAGCAGACCAGCACAGCACCCGAGACACAGACCGCTCAGCACGACTGCGTGGAGATGATCCAGCTGAGACGACCCGAACGCACTTTCCAGGCTCCAGTGGCAGGACTCCAGAGGAAGAAAATCGGATCTAAAGGCGACTGCCCAGCTTCGGTGGCGGAACCCGGGGAGAAGAGGATCACAGCAGCTGACATCATGGTGGAAGAAAGATGGCGCCCAGACCATGAGGGGCAGCGCTGATGGAGCAACACGTGGCACCAAACGGAGAAGAGGATTGGGGTAAAGATAGCAAGGCTCTCTTAAAGGAGGCCAGCAAACCACCACACTTAAAGGGACAAGTCCACATTCTCAATCAATGTAATAGCAACTGTGAGCTAAATGTAAAGCTTGTAATTGATGATCAGAGTTTTATACATGTAATAAGCAAAGAAAAGTCGTGCGATTGCAATCGGAGCTACAGTTTATCTACAATGAGTAATGAAACGTTGTGCGATGTAGGATTTCAACCACATCCAGTTAATGCAGTGGGCAAACACCCATCGGGAGCACACAGGTCCAGCAAGCTACCCGATGCTGTAGCCTGTGTCCCTGGGACCAGAGTGATGCACCATGGGGTGTGGCCACAAGCAGCCAATACACACGAGCTGCAGAGCAAGCGATCTCAGGAGGGTAATGGTACCGGTATCAATACCCTGCCCCTGATCGGCTCCACCTCTCAGGCACCCGATGGCACCAACCGCCATGAGCCTGAAAGAGCAAACTGCACTAAGGCACAGTCCCCAGACCCTATCGCCACCAAGGCTACACACGGGAACGAAGGGTCACCCACAACAGTTCTCCCAAATGGGACCGGGACCAGCCAGGATCTCAAACCAAATAACGTCCAGGCAAGCGAGTCAGCAGTTCCCTGTGCACTGCTAGACGACTGCCCCTCAGGGAGCAGCAGCGACCCGGGGCGCAAGGAGAGGACAGGGAGGTCACAGGCATCTGTGAACCTGCCCAGCTCTAGGAGCAATGGCAAAGGCCCCGAGAGCAGGCAATTTGAGCCAACCGGGTTCCCACTGCCAGCACCGGGCACCGTGCCACCACCAGACTACCTGGACACCATCCAGCAGTTCTAGCACTGGTTTGTCCTCACGCACCAATGCTGACACCAGCACTGATTCCAAGTAAGTATCAAGCTGCACCTCACCAGTCAAATGTACTTGCCTCACAACTGTACCACAAATGTAATGATGTCAATTCTGGACTTGAATGTATATGAATGTAATGAGCCACCGGCATAATCTATATGTGGGGAGAAAGAGAATGGAGTGGTCATGGACTCACAAACAGAAACCACCAGCACCTCTACTGCCAACGAAACACCACCTACTCACCCAAGATGGAAACGACCCTCCAAGGGTCAACCAGATCGAGCTAAGCCCAGAGCAGTCACTGCATGACGGCGATTTGCACTAAGGACTTGGGGGAGAGTGATCTCATGTATCCAGACATGTTTACTGTTTGTACTATTACATATGATGTGCCACCAGAGGGCACTACTATGGGAAACTTGGGCACCGGCTGTATGGTCACTAAGGTGTGCCACCAGAGGGCATTGCAGTGGGAGACTTGTACGTTACCTGTACAGGTGTGCCAGGCCTAGTATAAAAGGCAGGCCACCATGTGCGATCCTCACTCTGGAGTTATATTAAATGGACTAAGGTCACTATAGTTCAAGTGTAATACATTGCCTGGTGGAGTCATTATCAGAGCATCCAAAGACATAACACCCTCGACCAGCTCTGGCCCTGGAGACTGGGCCACATCCTCCTCTGCGTCTTCAGTCGGAAATGGCTGAGGCGATTCCATGGTTGGCAACAATTGCAGAGTGGCAGGTCTCGGTTCAGGACTGCTGTGAACAGGAGAGCCCATATCAGTATCCTGTTCCGAGGAGCCAGGGCCACTACCTCGGGGCAGCACCCCAGCTCCCGCACCAAGCTGCTGGAGCACAGACCGGCGGGGTCAGGGGGCACTGTTCGGCCCCTGGTGGACCGTAGTAGACCCAGCTGCAATGGCAGCAGTCAGATCTCGTGTAGCATCCAGCTGGGACTGCATGAGAGCAGCCACACTTTGGAAGCCATCAGAGACGGCAGCAGTAAGACGCTCCGTGGCCTGTTGCCCAGAGTGCATGAGAGCATTCTGAGCTTCCAGGGCAGCGACCATCCTGTCCAAAGAAGCACAACCCCGCTCGCTCCCTCACTCCTGTGCTGTAATGGCAGCTGCCACATCGCCCACGACACGTGTCATCACAGCTGGATCCGCACGGTCACTCTGGGAGTCCACCATCATCTGCACACTGGCAATGGTGCGCTCCATGGTGCGCGCAGAGCTGTCCACAATGTGGGAGGCGGACTCCTCCACGCTCCTGACCACTCGCGACAGCCTCTCGGGCACCCATTGCATTGTTGCCAAGAGCTCGGAATGCATGGCCTCCACCCTTTGTTCATCAGCCCCAACCTCCATGGGCTGGTCTGAGTCCTCCTCAGCAGGACTCGGCTGTGCACTCATCTCCCGGAGAGATGGCACCCGAGGTTCCCTTTGCCCTTCACCATGCTGCAGTCCACTAGGCCCCGGTGCTTCACCCAGTGCAGACCCCTGTCCTAAATCTATGTTACCTGACCGCGGACTCTCAGTATCTGAGCTGCTGTGTGACGCACTGCTGCTGACAGAGCTCTCTCCCTCTCCATCTCCCTCATCGGACATGCCACCAAGATCATCCAGGGGGTCAAGTGTGTCCTCCTGACTCTGGCTGCCAGTCGAGACAAGGGTGTCCGTTTCGCTCATGCTGACACTCGGGGTCTCATCTACAATCATAAAAGGGACAGTGGGTGCCGTGAGGGTGAGATGCTGCATTGTATCATGCAGCACACAGCTTGCACACTAGCATAAGCAATAGCCAGGAAGCCCATTGCACTGTCATTGCAAAAAGGCCTTCAATTACCCATGTTCCCCCCAGCGAGGCCAACATGCGTGCCCACTAACCACAGCACCCTCTCCTCAAGATCAGTCAGCTCCACATACTCCGCCTCGCCCCTACCAGTGGCTTGTTGGTCAGCACAGTTGCGCACCACCTTGGCCTGCAAAGCAAAGAAGGGTTGGTAAGTGGAAGTTTCCTGAGGCCTCGGCAATTAGTGCAAGTGTGGGTCCATTACATGCAGGTGTAACTCTCACCTGCAAGGGAGCCTCCATTGTGAGTGTGCACACATACAGGCCGGGCAATCAAGTGTGACTTTAGCTACTATGTAGTGTTGGTGAGAAAGAAGTTAAGGTGAAGGAGAGTCTGGCAGATGTAATGTGAGGTGTTAGGGGAACATGTACTCGCTTTCATCACTCGAATAAGGTCGGTGAGCCTTTTCCTGCATTGGGTTGTGGTTCCGCTGGTGAATGGGGGTCCCCGAAACCTCCTCTGCAATCTCCCTCCAGGCATTTAGGAAGACGCTCCTAACTGGTTGCCCACCAGAATCAGGGAAGAGTAGCCGCCTCCTTTCCTCCACAGCTTGCATCAGGCTTTCCAGCTCAGTGTCGCTGAAACGGCTGGCCCTCCTCAAAGGTCCCTCGCCAGCCATCTCCCCTGAAGCAACTCAGACCGAAGTCAAGGCACAGCTGCAAAACCTGCCCCTTTAAGGCGGCCAGGGAGCAGTCTCCAGTTCTAAACAACGATTTAAAACACAGCATTCGTATCAGTTTTATACATTTTTAGGTATCTTTCATTTCTAATACATGTGGCTTTGCAGGCACCATATCTAAATGCTGAGATGTACCGCAACCACAAAGGTTACCTCCCGCTGAATGTACAGTTGGTGTGCGACCATGCTCAGCGCATCACGATCATGAATGCCGAGTATCCTAGGAGTAGTCATGATGATTTAATTCTGTGGCAGTCTGCTGTTTTCTCGGTCTTTGGGCCACCAAGACAAACCAGAGGGTGGCTACTGGGCGACAAGGGCTATCCCTTGACCACATGGCCCATGACTCCAACAGGCAATCCAACCACAACAGGCCAGCAAGCGTACAATGAGAGCCATGCTGCCACAAGAAACATCAGAGAGCAGACCATCGGAGTGCTGAAGCAATGGTTCCGCTGCCTGGACCACTCTCGAAGGGCCTTACATTACTCACCGGGTAACCAAGTGGTGGTCTGCTGTATCCTCCACAGCCTGGCCATGATTAGGGAACAGCACTTGCCATCAGGGATATAGGGCCCCGAAGTTGGTGGCCTTACCACCCACTGCCATTGGCTGCCACCGAGTTTTTTGGGCGGACTCCCCTCGGTGACAGACTGGCGGGGGGGGGGGGGAGGACCGCGGGGAACCGCCCGCTGACGCACAAAGTGCGTAAATGTCCTCCCGCCCGCCGAGCTGGCAGTTTGTTGCGGGCGGGAGTCGGTGGCAGCGAGGAAGGACCGCCGTGTGGAGGCCGGTCTAACCCCGATGATAAGTAAGAAGACCTGCAAAACAAAAGGTTAGTGAACTTCTTTTATTTATTTATTTTTCAGCAGTTTATGTGGATGGGTTCCCCCAAAGGTGTTCAAGTGGGATTTTTTTTGTATGTAAATTTTTATTTTTAGCTGTTCCCCCCTCCCTGGGCCTGACTCAATCCTCGGCTGCACTTTGGCGAGGATCGCATTTGCCGTCGAGATTGGGAGTTCCCGCCTGCTGCTGCCCAGATTCACGCCGTTGGTCGTTTTTTTGGCCGCTGGGCAGTACCGGCATATCTTTTAGAGGAATCTTCCTGACAAAGTACCGCCAGGTTCTCAGCGGTCCTTTGGGCGGCATTTTGGTGGGCCTTAGCTTTGACCAAGTTTGGGCCCATAGTTATAAGAACATAAAAACATAAGAATTAGGAACAGGAGTAGACCATCTAGCCCCTCAAGCCTGCTCCGCCATTCAATAAGATCATGGCTGATCTGGCCGTGGACTCAGCTCCACTTACCCGCCCGCTCCCCATAACCCTTAATTCCCTTATTGGTTAAAAATCTATCTATCTGTGACTTGAATACATTCAATGAGCTAGCCTCAACTGCTTCCTTGGGCAGAGAATTCCACAAATTCACAACCCTCTGGGAGAAGAAATTCCTTCTCAACTCTGTTTTAAATTGGCTCCCCCATATTTTGAGGCTGTGCCCCCTAGTTCTAGTCTCCCCCACCAGTGGAAACAACCTCGCTACATCTATCTTGTCTATCCCTTTCATTATTTTAAATGTTTCTATAAGATCCCCCCTCATCCTTCTGAACTCCAACGAGTAAAGAACCAGTCTACTCAATCTATCATCATAAGGTAACCCTCTCATCTCCGGAATCAGCCGAGTGAATCATCTCCGTACCCCCTCCAAAGCTAGTATATCCTTCCTTAAGTAAGGTGACCAAAACTGCACGCAGTACTCCAGGTGCGGCCTCACCAATACCCTGTACAGTTGCAGCAGGACCTCCCTGCTTTTGTACTCCATCCCTCTCGCAATGAAGGCCAACATTCCATTCGCCTTCCTGATTACCTGCTGCACCTGCAAACTAACTTTTTGGGATTCATGCACAAGGACCCCCAGGTCCCTCTGCACCGCAGCATGTTGTAATTTCTCCCCATTCAAATAATATTCCCTTTTACTGTTTTTTCCCCCAAGGTGGATGACCTCACACTTTCCGACATTGTATTCCATCTGCCAAACCTTCGCCCATTCGCTTAACCTATCTAAATCTCTTTGCAGCCTCTCTGTGTCCTCTACACAACCCGCTTTCCCACTAATCTTAGTGTCATCTGCAAATTTTGTTACACTACACTCTGTCCCCTCTTCCAGGTCATCTATGTATATTGTAAACAGTTGTGGTCCCAGCACCGATCCCTGTGGCACACCACTAACCACCGATTTCCAACCCGAAAAGGACCCATTTATCCCGACTCTCTGCTTTCTGTTAGCCAGCCAATTCTCGATCCATGCTAATACATTTCCTCTGACTCCGCGTACCTTTATCTTCTGCAGTAACCTTGTGTGTGGCACCTTATCGAATGCCTTTTGAAAATCTAAATACACCACATCCATCGGTACACATCTATCCACCATGCTAGTTGTATCCTCAAAGAATTCCAGTAAATTAGTTAAACATGATTTCCCTTTCATGAATCCATGCTGCGTCTGCTTGATTGCACTATTCCTATCTAGATGTCCTGCTATTTCTTCCTTAATGATAGTTTCAAGTATTTTCCCCACTACAGATGTTAAACTAACTGGCCTATAGTTACCTGCCTTTGGTCTGCCCCCTTTTTTAAACAGAGGCGTTACATTAGCTGCTTTCCAATCCGCTGGTACCTCCCCAGAGTCCAGAGAATTTTGATAGATTATAACGAATGCATCTGCTATAACTTCTGCCATCTCTTTTAATACCCTGGGATGCATTTCATCAGGACCACGTGACTTGTCTACCTTGAGTCCCATTAGCCTGTCCAGCACTACCCCCTTAGTGATAGTGATTGTCTCCAGGTCCTCCCTTCCCATATTCCCATGACCAGCAATTTTTGGCATGGTTTTTGTGTCTTCCACTGTGAAGACTGAAGCAAAATAATTGTTTAAGGTCTCAGCCATTTCCACATTTCCCATTATTAAATCCCCCTTCTCATCTTCTAAGGGCCCAACATTTACTTTAGTCACTCTTTTCCGTTTTATATATCTGTAAAAGCTTTTACTGTCTGTTTTTATGTTTTGCGCAAGTTTACCTTCGTAATCTATCTTTCCTTTCTTTATTGCTTTCTTAGTCATTCTTTGCTGTCGTTTAAAATTTTCCCAATCTGCTAGTTTCCCACTAACCTTGACCACCTTATACGCATTGGTTTTTAATTTGATACTCTCCTTTATTTCCTTGGTTATCCACGGCTGGTTATCCCTTCTCTTACCACCCTTCTTTTTCACTGGAATATATTTTTGTTGAGCACTATGAAAGAGCTCCTTAAAAGTCCTCCACTGTTCCTCAATTGTGCCACCGTTTAGACTGTGCCACCGTTTAGTCACCAGCTCAGGAGCAGGAGGAGGAGGAAGAGGAGGAGGCTGAAGCAGAAGGAAGGAGGAAACCCAGACTGCCGCTGTCTGGCTGGGATATCTGAGATCAAAGCATTGGCCTGTGGTATTAGTGAATTGCCTAGTTGACATTAATTCCACACCTTACCTTTCCTCTTGGCCACAATGCTGAAATAAAAGCCACCACAAAACAAACATTCCAACAGAACTTTATACAGCTATCCATCCAATATAACGTCAAAAAATCAACTCATCACCCTTGTGCATTTCCTCAGTCCCTTGTGTGTGCCTTTGCCTATCCTAGTGCTCATATGCCGTACTACCCCAGTGGCTGCAGCATGGCTGGTGGAAGGCTGCTGACTTTCAGTGGTGGAAACTATCGATGACCCTGCAGGATGACCTTGAGGAGCTTTGAGCCTAGTAGGCAGCAATCTGGGCTGGCTGGCTGACAGGCAACAGCATGGGCACAGGTGGAGTGGCAGTGGTGGGAGTACGAGAGAAGATAGCAGCTTCAGCCTCCACGGAGCCACTGCCACTTCCCTGCCTCAGCAAACCTAGTAATCTTTCAACACTGTTAAACCCAGCCATGATGGCAGCATCTGTGCTTGTGTGGCAGCAAGCTGAGCTTGTATGACTTCAGTCTGAGCTTCAATTGCAGTACTCAGATGTTGGGTGGCTTCTGCTTGTGCTGCAATGGAAGTTGAGACTTCAGCCATCAGACGTGGCATGATGGTTGCAGCCACAATGCATTAATGAATCTGCCCAGCTCTTCCACGCTGGAAAGGATGGACTCCAAGCTCTGCCGAAAGCCCTGTGCAAGTCTGGAGCTGGACTCCTCTACCCTCTCTGACATGGCATTGAGGCTTTCTGGCAGGCCTGCCAATGCACCAAGCAGACCCATCAGCGTTTTTCTGCAGGCCACCTCTCGAACATTTCAGCTGAGTCCTGTGTAACAATAATAATCATCATCATCATCCTCCTCAACCTCCTCCTCATCCTCCTCAACCTCCTCCTCATCCTCCTCAACCTCCTCAACCTCCTCCTCAACTCCTCAACCTCCTCCTCATCCTCCTCAACCTCCTCAACTCCTCAACCTCTTCCTCATCCTCCTCAACCTCCTCATCCTCCTCAACCTCCTCTTCATCCTCCTCATCCTCCTCCTCATCCTCCTCAATCTCCTCCTCAACCTCCTCCTCAACCTCCTCCTCCTCCTCATCCTCCTCAACCTCCTCTTCATCCTCCTCATCCTCCTCCTCATCCTCCTCCACAACCTCCTCCTCAACTCCTCAACCTCCTCCTCAACCTCCTCCACCTCCTCAACCTCCTGCTCCTCAACCGCAACCTCTCTAGCACTGAAAATTATCTATTACAAGTGTGGAGTCGTATTCCTTCAGGTATTAATTGTTGTTGGAGATTTTTTTTCGTAAATTTTTTTAAAACTTTTCCTTTGTCTCTTTTTTTCTCTTTCTCTTAATCCAATCATTCTTTTCCAATCTTTATGTCTCTTCCTTTTCCTGCTTTGACATTGAATTCATGCCTTATAATTCAAGCTCCTTCTCAGTCCTTGCGCTGTTTATTTCATTATCCTTCGATCTGATTGGAAAAGGAGATACCCTGTTGGTTGCCCTGTTCACGCAGGTCACAGAGTCCCTGTTTTCCTCACTGTGACATTATCAACTTGTACTTTTGCCCACTTGCCACACAAAAAAATTTAAAACCTAAATGTGCAAGGGGAAGTCTAACAAATGGCGGATGCTGTTAGTTGCTCTGCTACAGCAAAATCTGGGCCATTGTTTTCTATCATTCTTCCCATTCATTTACTCAATCTACTTTTTTTTCAACTTAATACTCGAAGGAGAACTTATCTATACAAAAGCAAAAATACTGCGGATGCTGGAATCTGGAATAAAAACAGAAAATGTTGGAAATGACAGCAGGTCAGGCAGTATCTATGGAGAGGAAGCAGAGTTAATGTTTCGGGTTAATGATGAAGGGTTCATCGACCCGAAGCGTTAACTCTGCTTCCTCTCCACAGATGCTGTTAGAACATATCTATAATTGCTGTTGCTCTGTAATGAGGAGCCAATGATGCATAATTTAAGAGCATGTATTCATTTATGATATGTCAACAACATATCCATGTGACCTTGATAAGGCTTATTAAGGTTGGGCTGATTGTATGTTTTTTTTTCAGTTGGCAGTGCTGAATCCATTGTGCAGAAGAGAAGACTCGCGTTTGGAATATGAGACTTTTCTGGGAATGGCCTCTGGTACTAGAAGGTGAATAAATTGATTTCTCTTGTCTTAAAGTTAAGTTGCAACATTTGTTCTATCTTGTCATGACAATATTTTTAACTTAGATTTCTTAGGTTTTTTTTATTTGCTGCTGAAGGAAGTTGCTAAGAATTGGGATCTAGAAAATATTAAAGTTCCTTTTTAGATCTTCTTGGGTTTCACAAATTTACTGAATACTCCAAAAGAAACTTACTGTGTTTAGCCCAAGATATTGCGGTTCTTTCAAATTAAAAACCTGCAAAATTTCCTTACGGTACATTTGATGATTGTGTCTCATTGAAGAGAGAGAACAGCAAACCAGTAACAGCATTTCAGTAAGCCTTTAAATGCTATGAAACATTTTAATAGCCCATCAATGCAGTTAGGATTGTCTTTCAGTGATATTCAATATTGCAAGGGTACTTGTTATTCCGCATGAATAGATTGGGTTGAACTTTCTTCTTGCGTAGCGCTGGAGTATTTGTTCTCAGGATATGGTATACATTGGCAGGGCCATACTTATTGCCCACCCTGAGAAGATGATGGTGGCCCTTTTCTTAAACTGCCACCAACCTATGGTGAGGCTAACCCCACAATGATGTTAGGTAGAGAATGTGATGTGGTTTGCCCCTTTTATGATAAAGGAATCGCAGTATACATCCAAGTCAGGATGCTGTGTGGCTTGGAGGGGAATTTGAAGGTAGTGGTGTTTCCTGATCTTACTGCTGTCGACCTCCTTGGTAGTAAAGGATATTAGACAGGTAAGGTCTGCTGAAGTGAGCTTGATGATTTGCTGTAGTGCATCCTGTACATAGTACAACCAAAGTGCACCGGTTCTGGAGGGGTTAAATATCGAATCGAGTGACAGAGGTGCCGAATGAGTCCGTGCTTCATAAATATTCTTTTTGTTTTTCATCACACTCCTGATTTAAACCTTGTACATGATGGAGCAGTTTTGAGGAGTCAGGAGATGAATCATTTGTCGCAGAATACCCAGCCTCTGCCCTGCTTCTATAACTATGGTGTTAATATAGGTTGACTAGTTAAGCTTCTGGCTATGGCTATTGATGATCAGTAGAATGTTCATGGTGGGGATCCCATTGTTGGTGCTATTGAAGGTCAGGGAGTTCAGCTTTTATTGTTGCATATGGTCATTGTCTGGCATTTATGGGGCACGATTGTACCCTGCAACCCAAGCCTAGCTGTAGGCTGGTGTGAGCCACATCATTATTGGAGGAGTTGTAAATGGAACGGAACACTGTGGAATTGTCAGCAAAACGCTCACTCCTGATGGAAGAAAGGTCACTGATGAAGCAGCCAAAGATTGTTTGGTCACGGGTGCTACCCTGAGGAACCACTGCAGTGATATTCTTGGGGTGCAATGATAACCTCCAACAGCCTTGACCATCTTCCTTTGTTTCACATGACTCCAGCCATTAGATAGTTTTCTATTTAGTCCACATTGATGTCAATTTTATTAGGACTCTGTTTTGCCAGTCTCAGTCAAATATTGCCTTGATTTTGAGGGCAGTTACTTTCACCTTTCCTCTGGCTCTCAGCTTGTGTCCATGCCTGGAGCAAGTGGAGACATAGTCTGGAGCCTAGTGTTTCCAAAGGAAACAGTATAGAATATTGGTAAGCAAGTTACTGGTGAATAGGTTTCACTTCATGGCACTATTGGTGACCTCTTCCACCACTTTGCTGATGATTTTGGAGGAAGTTAACATGAAGGCAATTGGCCAGGTTAGATGTCTCCTGTTTTTTGTGGATAGGACATACTTATGCAAATTTCCGTTTAATTAGGTAGATGTCAGTGTCATGGCTGTATTTGAATAGTGTGGCTAGAGGATCATTAGCTCAGGTGCAAAGGTTTTCAGCACTACAGCCAAGATGATGTCAGTACTAATAGCCTTTGCTGTGTCCAGTGCACTCAGTCATTTTTTTATATTGTATGGAATGAACCGATTTGGCTGGACACTCACTGAATCTGATTGCCCACTTCTTGCTTTTGGCTGAAGATGTTTGTGAAAACTGTGGCTTTGTCTCTTACACTCACATACTGGGGTCCACCATAGTTTGAAGATTGGATGTTCATAAAGCTTCCTCCTCTTGTAAATTGCCTGATGATCCACCATTATTCTCAATTGGACTTAGTACGGCTACAGAGCACAGCTGTGATCCATTGGTTATTTTTACAGCTGGCTGGTTTTCATGCTTTGCATGTAGATAATCACATGGTGACTTCACTAAGGTATGCCTGGTGCTGCTCCATTGCTCTCCTATCCGCACTTTCCATTGGACTAGGGTTGGTCTACTGGTTTGGTGCTGATGAAAGAGTGAGGGATGTGTTGGGCCATGAGTTTAGTGATTGTGGTGGTATAAATTCTGCTGCTGATTATGACCCAAGGTGCCTCATGGATGCACAGTGGCAGTGCCAAATTCATAATGGAGGATGCGGTCAATCCTACCAATGCTCTCATAGAAAATTGTGTCTGCTGCTAGCTTATGTAAGTTCCCTCACTGCCTGCCACTGGCTCTGTTTGGCAGCTATGTCCTTTAAGACTTGGCAATCTCAGTCAGTCGTGGTACGACCAAACCACTATACCCCCACCCAGGGTATATTCTGTACCTAGTCAATATTGAGGATTCATGGCCATGCAAGCCCGATTGTATACTACCATACTCCTGGAACAGGACATACCAAGGGATTGTGATGAAGGAGTCTGGGATGTTGGCTAACAGACATGATTGTGAGTGTACAATTATGTCAGGCTGTTGCTTGCCTAGCCTGTGGGTAAACTCTCGCAGCTTGAGTCCCCAGATGTTAGTAAAGGCCAAATAACCTTTCCCATCTACAAATATTGTTATTTAGAGAATTTAGTGTGTAGAGTATTGTGGATACGAACCCATGCCCTACTAACCCATGATACAGCCGACTGCTAGCACAATGTAGTAAACCTCTTGGCCACAATAGAAGGTTGTTGCAGTACTATGTGGGGCTTTGCTTTGTTCTATATTTTTGTCAGCATTAGCCATCAGTGTCTATCTTAGGTCAAATGGCCTGTTCTTGTTCCAGGCTTTGTTATATTCCTATGTACCGATGGCTGTATCTTCAGTAAAACTTTGAATTTGTGTCTCTTTTGATGGCATTAAAAGTTCTTATTGTTTGATAGTAAACCCCTGACCACTATATTGCCTCCTAACCTAAAAACAAAGGTCAGAATATATCAGTTGTTATGTAATGCTGGACAAGATATCAAGTGATGATAATCCATGAGTCATTTAGCAATTTTTAAAAATCGAGAAACTACTTTTACCACTGCTATAAATCTTTTGATTGTTCTGTTTTATGATCCGGCACAGTTTATGTAAGATACTGAATAACTTTGTAGGATTAAGAACATAAGAAAAGGTGAAGGGCCTAGAAAATCAGCTGTTCAGCTTTTTTATTTGAGTACCTCCAGTACCATAGCTTCTGCACCTGACCTTAGCCTGTATCTCTCCTTTCCCTGCAAAAAACAGCTGTGCCTCAACATAATGCTGAAATGCAGTCTTACCCGCTCCCTGTACTCGGTGCATTGGCCCCAGCCCTTATGGTGACCCGTAATTCCTACAATACAGTTGATCCCATCAGGGGCCCCCTCTAGTGTTCAATTAACAATATGCAAGGGGCCTCCTCCTGCACCATCTCTTCCTTCCTCGGCCCCTACCTCTCTCATCCTCCGTCCATCCTTCCCCCCTATCTTCCTCCATGTTCTCTCACCCTCTCTTTCCCCATCTCAATCCTCCCATTGCCCCAGCTCGCGTCTAGCCAAGCTTGCCATACTGGTTTCACTGGTTCCAATAGTGCAGGCTCCTTTGGTCCACCCTGCTCTAATGATCTCCATGAATCTTTCATTCTTCCCTACACCCTCAGGCATCCAACTGTCTTCTGGCTTCTTATAATTCCCTACTTTCCCTCGCTCCCCTCTACCTGTTTGTAATGCCAATCTAACTTCTCCTTTTCTCATATTCTGGCCACCAGTATTGTAGTTCTCCCTCTGCCTTCATTCAATTATTCCCCATTCTCCATTTTCACTTCTAATCCCTATAATTCTGCATTTGGTCTTGACTCCAGATGTGCAGTTCTGTGGAAGATTGACTATATATCGCATCTTCCGTTTAAAACTACAATGTAAATGTTGTGTATCTGTAAAGCATGCACTCCCATGTTCCGCCACCAGGGAGCGCATCCCCTGAAATCCCAAGGGATCCCAGCATCCCTTCGGAGCACTGTATATAAGCCGGCCCCTAAGGCCTGTTCCTCACTCTGGAGTGTCTAAATAAAGACCGAGGTCACTGTTACTTTAACCTCCCTGTGTGCAGTCTCATCTGTGTTAGGAACACAATAGTTAACATGTCCTATTGGATTTCCCATTTTAAATGTGTTCACGCCTTCCCATTACAATCTTTTCCTGTGACACCTGTTAAGTTTGGAATAGAATTTTCCAAATATTGTGGCAGTCAATGATGGTGCAATACTTTAAAAGAACTGGTTTAGGTCTGCATATAGTTGCGGATTCTGGCCATTGATTGGTACCACAGAGCAGTTTTTGTGCTCTTATCTCTGACTCCATCATGTTGGCTATCTGCTGTTCAAAGTAAGAAGCCAGGTAAGTTCTTTACCTTTTATTTTTATTAATGTACATATATGTTAACTTTTGTCATTTTTTCCTTCCAGATAATAAATTCTCTTTAAAATGTATCTTGAGTCAATTCTCCATTTCCTCATATGGCCTACCATAGGAGGAAAATTTCCCCACCCAATGCTGTTACTCTCTACTCCATTCTCTCTCCTCATAAACATTGTGACGTTTCATCCTACAGCACCTCTCTGCCCTCGCAACCATCTGCTTGAACACCAGACCAATTGTCTACCTGTAACTGCCACCACCAAGTCAATCCAGCTACCCACGCCCGTTCGTCACTTCATAAGAATTAGGAACAGGAGTAGGCCACCTAGCCCCTCGAGCCTGCTCCGCCATTCAACAAGATCATGGCTGATCTGGCCGTGGACTCAGCTCCACTTACCCGCCCGCTCCCCCTAACCCTTAATTCCCTTATTGGTTAAAAATCTATCTATCTGTGATTTGAATACATTCAATAGCCTCAACTGCTTCCTTGGGCAGAGAATTCCACAGATTCACAACCCTCTGGGAGAAGAAATTCCTTCTCAATTCGGTTTTAAATTGGCTCCCCCGTATTTTGAGGCTGTGCCCCCCTAGTTCTAGCCTCCCCTACCAGTGGAATCAACCTCTCTGCCTCTATCTTGTCTATCCCTTTCATGATTTTAAATATTTCTATAAGATCACCCCTCATCCTTCTGAACTCCAACGAGTAAAGACCCAGTCTACTCAATCTATCATCATAAGGTAACCCCCTCATCTCCGGAATCAGCCTAGTGAATCGTCTCTGTACCTCCTCCAAAGCCAGTATATCCTTCCTTAAGTAAGGTGACCAAAACTGCACGTAGTACTCCAGGTGCGGCCTCACCAATACCCTCTACAGTTGCAGCAGGACCTCCCTGCTTTTGTATTCCATCCCTCTCGCAATGAAGGCGAACATTCCATTCACCTTCCTGATTACCTGCTGCACCTGCAAACTAACTTTTTGGGATTCATGCACAAGGATACTCAAAAGAGTTTCATGCACAAGGATCCCCAGGTCCCTCTGCATCTCAGCATGTTGTAATTTCTCCCCATTCAAATAATATTCCCTTTTACTGTTTTTTTTCCCAAGGTGGATGACCTCACACTTTCCGAGATTGTATTCCATCTGCCAAACCTTCGCCCATTCGCTTAACCTATCTAAATCTCTTTGCAGCCTCTCTGTGTCCTCTACACAACCCACTTTCCCACTAATCTTAGTGTCATCTGCAAATTTTGTTACACTACACTCTGTCCCCTCTTCCAGGTCATCTATGTATATTGTAAACAGTTGTGGTCCCAGCACCGATCCCTGTGGCACACCACTAACCACTGATTTCCAACCCAAAAAGGACCCATTTATCCTGACTCTCTGCTTTCTGTTCACCAGCCAATTCTCTATCCATGCTAATACATTTCCTCTGACTCCACGTACCTCTATCTTCTGCAGTAACCTTTTGTGTGGCACCTTATCGAATGCCTTTTGGAAATCTAAGTACACCACATCCATCGGTACACCTCTATCCACCATGCTCGTTATATCCTCAATGAATTCCAGTAAACTAGTTAAACCTGATTTCCCCTTCATGAATCCATGCTGCATCTGCTTGATTGCACTATTCCGATCTAGATGTCCCGCTATTTCTTCCTTAATGATAGTTTCAAGCATTTTCCCCACTACATATGTTAAACTAACCGGCCTATAATTACCTGCCTTTTGTCTGCCCCCTTTTTTAAACAGAGGCATTACATTAGCTGCTTTCCAATCCGCTGGTACCTCCCCAGATTTCAGAGAATTTTGATAGATTATAACGAATGCATCTGCTATAACTTCCGCCATCTCTTTTAATACTCTGGGATGCATTTCATCAGGACCAGGGGACTTGTCTACCTTGAGTCCCATTAGCCTGTCCAGCACTACCCCCCTAGTGATAGTGATTGTCTCAAGGTCCTCCCTTCCCACATTCCCATGACCAGCAATTTTTGGCATGGTTATTGTGTCTTCCACTGTGAAGACCGAAGCAAAATAATTGTTTAAGGTCTCAGCCATTTCCACATTTCCCATTATTAAATCCCCCTTCTCATCTTCTAAGGGACCAACATTTACTTTAGTCACTCTTTTCCATTTTATATATCTGTAAAAGCTTTTACTATCTGTTTTTACGTTTTGCGCAAGTTTACCTTCGAAATCTATCTTTCCTTTCTTTAATGCTTTTTTCGTCATTCTTTGCTGTTGTTTAAAATTTTCCCAATCTTCTAGTTTCCCACTAACCTTGGCCACCTTATACGCATTGGTCTTTGATTTGATACTCTCCTTTATTTCCTTGGTTATCCACGGCTGGTTATCCCTTCTCTTACCGCCCTTCTTTTTCACCGGAATATATTTTTGTTGCGCACTATGAAAGAGCTCCTTAAAAGTCCTCCACTGTTCCTCAATTGTGCGACCGTATAGTCTGTGTTTCCAGTCTACTTTAGCCAACTCTGCCCTCATCCCACTGTAGTCCCCTTTGTTTAAGCGTAGTACGCTCGTTTCTGACACAACTTCCTCACCCTCAATCTGTATTACAAATTGAACCATACTGTGATCACTCATTCCGAGAGGATCTTTTACTAGGAGATGGTTTATTTTTCCTGTCTCATTGCACAGGACCAGATCTAAGATAGCTTGCTCCTTTCTCCTCATCCTGTCCTCTGCCCTTTCTTGCCTTTGCTGCACTGACCCCAAGAAACGTTTTCTTTTTACAAATAATCCCCATCTGAGGTTTTGTTGGGTGTTAAAGTACAAATGTATTATTTTTAATAACTCTTTAATTTTCCATTCTTGGTTGCCGACTTTGCTTCCTATCCTTCCCTGCTCGTTGAAATGTCAGCCCATTCCATTCTTGGCCACTAGAGATGCTGTATTTTTCTTTTCTATCTATCCTTTTAAACACTTTCATTACCACAAGCTCGGACTGATGTATGAACAAACTAGAAATTGATTTTATCTCTTACTTGACACCAGTACCTATATTTTTCTTTGTTCAACAAAATATTGTATTTGAGAGGCATTCTGTGACTTAAAATAAATTATTGGTCTATAATTTGCAGTCAGCAGCAGCAAAGCAAAGATGCTCGCCGCTGGTCTTGAAGAAAGCTGCCCACAGAGATCTCACGCCTTGTTGGAATAGATGTAACTGGGGTTTTAACACCGTATTGACTGGTAAACAAATGTTCTAGCCTAGAAATTACACTGGACTCACAACTTCTTTGGTGAGAAGTTTGCCTTTTTCGATGTTCAATTGAATTCAGCATTCTATAATGGGGATTCCTATGGCGATGCTACAGAGATGTCAACAAGCTCTCTAAGCAGCCAATCAGGAGATGAGAAGCTGCTTTTATCCGGACTTTTAAAAAATGTTACAGAGAGCGAAATAAAGATTGGGGCTCTCACGTGGGGCTAAGGTAGAAGCTGAAATATCACAAACAAATTTTTTTAAGTTTTTAAAAAATATATATTTTTTATCATAATGGAGAAATTTGACACTCCACAAATATAAAAAAAAGTTTTTCAGGGCCAGAATGGTTGTTTACGACTCAATATGCTGTTAAAGCCCCAGTTACACCTAATCCAACAAGGCCTAACATTTAACGAGGGATTTAACAGTAAAATTACCACGGAAAAGTCTAAGAGGGAGAAATTCACTATCGCCCTGTTTGCGGCGGTAACTTTTAAAAGTTTGTAAAGTTAGCGCCAGGTGCTAATGATTTCAAACTTATAAAAAATTCGCCAAGAAGTAGGTGGAGTGTTAAATCAAGTCCTCCACTTCCTTCCTGGAGCGCAATCGGCAGCAGGTGGGGCGGTAAGTTCAGTGCTACGCACTGGGCCATGTAGTGCTGCTGCATTGAAAGGCTCCTTCCCTCCCTTAAAGGGGAGCGCCATCATTGAAGGCTCTACAAAATAAAAACAACTTACCTGGACCACGATGGCAGCCGCAATCCCGCACGATCAGCCCGGCACTCAAGCAGAGTACCAGGCTCATCAATCGCGGGCAAGATATCACGAAAAAAGCTGGACGAAACAAGATAAGTTTTTTAAAAATGTATTGGTCATCTCGTCTTTAAGCATCATTCCCGAAGCGGCTAGCTGCCCGATGCACGCTTCCTGCAGCTGTCGGTGTTTTCGCCCGGCACGACTGCAGGCAGCAGAAGGCAATTTCTGGGATGATGCACACGGCAATGACGTCACGATCTCCAAGTGAAGGAGATCAGGGCACAACACCACAGTGCCACCGCAAAACTCCCACCAAATATGGCGGGAATTGATGTCATCGCAGAGTCCGGTCGCAAAGCGAGAGGCACAAAGGCACCCAATTTCGCCCAAGTTTTCGTCAGTAACACTGATTTAATTGATTACACTGATTGATTGCCAGATATGGCTCGGGGGAAGTGGGGGTGGGGAGGGAGGAGGGGGAGGGGGTGGGGGAGAGTTCCACAGCACAGCCAGTGTCGGAACAGTGAATGACTGACCTCAACTTCAGAATTTTCGTGTTTAGATGCGCATGTGCTAAATCTGGTCAGTTTCACAGAGAAAATGTTGGCAAATGTTGGTTGTTTACCATCATTATCCATTGCAAATTCCAGAACATTATTTTAGCTTCATCTCCGTACTGACAGCATATATATAGGCAAAAACTGGCTAATGACTGAATATATAAATTCCGGAGATGAGGGGGTTACCTTATGATGATAGATTGAGTAGACTGGGTCTTTACTCGTTGGAGTTCAGAAGGATGAGGGGTGATCTTATAGAAACATTTAAAATAATGAAAGGGATAGACAAGATAGAGGCAGAGAGGTTGTTTCCACTGGTCGGGGAGACTAGAACTAGGGGGCACAGCCTCAAAATACGGGGGAGCCAATTTAAAACCGAGTTGAGAAGGAATTTCTTCTCCCAGAGGGTTGTGAATCTGTGGTATTCTCTGCCCAAGGAAGCAGTTGAGGCTAGCTCATTGAATGTATTCAAGTCACAGATAGATAGATTTTTAACCAATAAGGGAATTAAGGGTTATGGGGAGCGGGCGGGTAAGTGGAGCTGAGTCCACGGCCAGATCAGCCATGATCTTGTTGAATGGCGGAGCAGGCTCGAGGGGCTAGATGGCCTACTCCTGTTCCTAATTCTTATGTTCTTATGTTCTTATGTACAAGCTGCTTTGTTATAATTTTTCATTGTCTTATCAATTACACATTAAGGGCTAGAAATTGGAGCCTTGCGCCCGTTTTTTCGCCGATATTTCACCTTTTTTGACGGTAAAGGGAGCTCACCTAAATTGGCCAAAGTTTTGCGTCGGCTATTTTGAAATACCGCTAAAAAGTGGACCGCCATCATGCAACGCCAAAAAATGCGATATCGCTTTAAATTGGCCGTTCGGCTCACGCGTATTCTGCGTGGAAAAAACCGCCAGGTAAAAAGCTGCGTTGCAGCCCCAGATACAGCAGTACGTATGAAGACCTGCAAAAAAGGTAAGTTAAAGTTTTTATTTTTTAATTCTTTTGCAGCGATTACTTAGTTAATAGTCTTGTAAATGTTTTGTGATTTTTGATTTTTTGTTTTCCCCCCTCCCAGGGCCTATCTTTTTAGCGGTAATCAACCTCGGACTAAAGTTGGCGAGGTCCGTGGTTTCCACTGCGAATCCTCGTGCAACACTGATTTTTACCGTTGAACGCACTTTTTTGCCAATTTTATGCCTTTAAAACATTATTTTTAACGTTATTTTTGGCGAAAAATGCCAAAAAAATGCCGTTATCGCCAAAAGTTCAATTTCTAGCCCTAAGTAATATATTGATTTAAGGTTTGATGTCCCAGTGCTCAACTCAGTTATTTTAAACCAGTGTGGCTCTTGATTCCATGGGAGAACAATTTGTATTCATAGTTATGCATTGATCATTGATGGTTGTTCTCTAGGTTTATTTCTCCTGGCAAGCTGTCAACCTTTCCAATCGGATAAAAATGATGCAAATCTTGAGAGAGATTGTTCAACAAACCCTCCAGTAAGTAGCTAAGATTATTGACAATTTAAAAAAAGAGCCATACTAGGAGCTGGTTAGGAATGTGTTTTGTGGTGATAGAGATAGGTATAATCTGAGATGCTCTAAGAGATCAAGAGAAACTACGGGAGGGAAATTGCATAGCGTTTGGGGGCGGTAACAACAAAATAATGTACTCTACTTTCTCTGTGGGGCACTATGGGGGCAGAAGCACAGTGAGAGGGGTGCAGCGCTACGTGTTGGGATACATAGCACTGCTGTGTAGAAGGGGACCTCCCCTTCATTAAAGGGGAGAGCCAAGATGTAAACTCTGCAGGTCCCTCCCTGGACCACTGGGGAACGGGGTACCATGCCATCAGCGACACATAAGTTGGTCGATTTTCATTTTCGCACAGGCTACCTCCCCTTGAACTAGCGGCCCACGAGCGGCCTGCAGCCCAGCATGCACCCAGCACAGCTTCAGGGGGCGCTCCAGAATTTTTGCTCCAGAGCGGAAACGGGTCGCCGTGCATGGTGATAACGTTGTCATCGCTGGTGCAGTGAAGCGGGGCACTATCGGTTACCACCCCCGCTAAACTCCCGCAGAATTTTGCGGGAGTCCTCAGCGACACTGTGCCCAAGCGAAAAGTCATTTGCAACCTGTTCGGGGGCACTCACGGGAGCTGCAAGCGAGCCTAATTTCTCCCCAGAGATCCTTGAGCTGGGGCCAGTACAAAATGTTGGCGAGGGGCAGCAGGGTCTATTAATGGTGCAGTGAGGGTGCTAGAATATTCTCACGTTTTGTTGGATTATCTCGCGGATGAAGCCTATGGAACGAATCAACTTGATGAGCCTCAGGTCCTAATGATATCAGTTACCCATAATTCTTAGCACCAACACTAATAGCAACAAAGGCAGCACAAGGCAATGTCTTTCCTGGTTTCATCCTTCTTGTGTTCTTATCTTGGCACTGAACACTAATGATGTTGGACTGAAACAATTGAATTATTAGCTAGCTTGATTTTAATGTTGAATCTAAAGTCCTTAAATTAGGGTTTGTCGATATACCACAATGCTACAGAAGAGATCTTCCAGGCAAATTCCTGGGGCGCTTTCATTAAACTTTCTATTGTCAATAAATCCCTTGGAATATCCCCTAGAAGTTAAGCTTTACTGATCTTAATGGGACCATTTATGGAAAGAAGGGTCTCCATCTTATATCACTTCACTATGATTTTTAATCGCTGGCCCTAGGAACAGCAACAGTGACATCTAAGGAAATGTCCTGATTTTCTATCCTGACCAAAGACATGGTGGTGGGATGGTGGAGGTGGAGGGGGGTGGGGGGTTGTGGAGGGGTGGGGGGTTAATGAAGTTAGGAAGAAATGGGATAACTAAATGTAGTAAGCCAAACATGACCCATAAAATTAAACTGAGACAGTCTGAAAATCTCTAATGTAAACTGAAGATGTTTCAATATAATATTTACGCATTAATGTCAACTTGAAGAGGAGTCTGTAGCCTCAGGTCCCAATGATATCAGTTACCCATAATTCTTAGCACCAACGCGAATAGCAACCAAGGAAGCACAAGGCAATGAGCAAATGGTGTTCTAACTATATCCATTACGTACAAATAAGAAACTGCTGAGAAAGTGTCAGTAAACTTACAAATAAAAGTAACTATAATGAAAGGAATAATTTCATTATTGGGTTGTAACTTTCCTTCAACTCATACCATAGTAACTATCCTGGAAACATACAACAGCAAATATTCCCCTCTCACTGACTCTTTATGTAATGTGATGTCTGCAGCAGCTACCGATGGTCCAAACCTCACACAATACACGATACAAACACAAAGAGTAAATGTTGTTGGGAAAAATTGAGCTTCAATGCCAAAACTAAAAATAATACATAAGATAATAACTGACTGCAGTATCTGCACAGGGCACAGGGCTGTGATATGTTTTTGTTTAATCTATCGCCCCTTATTTTCCTTCCTCTCTCACAAGCGATGGCTCTTCCTTGGGCAAAAGCAAAATACTGTGGATGCTGGAAATCTGAAATAAAAACAGAAAATGCTGGAAATGCCCAGCAGACCAGGCAGCATCTCTGGAGAGAGAAACAGAGTTAACGTTTCAGGTCGATTATCTTTCATCAGAACTGACAAAAGGTCATTGACCTGAAACATTAACTCTGTTTCTCTCTCCACAGATGCTGCCTGACCCGTTGAGTGTTTCCAGCTCTTCCGTGAACACAGTGCAAAAGACTCTAATGTCCCTTCCTATTAACCCCCGTGTCTGTACTTCATGGCTGTGCCCAGCTGGTAAATGTGAACAGACTGTTCCACCATGGTACACTTTCTGGCAGGGGTCACTGCACAATGATCAGGGGAGGAATCTTGGCTTATTTTTACCCTCTCTGTCTCAGGAGGCTGGGGCCAATAATAGCTGGCTGTAATCAGCTAACTCACCACAGACAGAGGGTTGAAACCTGAGATCTTGTGACGTGTATAGCTTCATACTACACCAGCTGCTGTACCCACTAGAGCTTTATAAAACTGCTGAGGAACAATTAAGAGAGTCATATTAACAGAACATTTTTTGATTCAAGAACAGGTAAAAACAGAAAGACTTAAATGTGTGACAGACTTTGATTCAAAAGTTATGTTTAATATTAAACCTAGCCCTTTGGTCTTACCCCAAAATTTCACCTTCATATTTCTCAATTTGGTGAGACAGGACAAATTCTGTTCATGACTGTTATATAATAATGAAAGTTATTACTCTGGACGATTAGACTTACTATGTATTCTTCTATATTTAGTATCTGCCTCCTACAGTAATTAACACTTCATTGCGCCTGAGTGCTCTCCGAAATTTGATGAATGAACAAAACATCAGTGTCTATGTGATTCCTGCCACAGACCCCCATTTAGTGAGTATACAAACCACTGCTTAAAATATTTGATTGTGTCTATTTGTTAAATGGTATGACTAACTGCACTTCCTGTCCCTCTGGCATTACACTTCCTGCAACACACTCTGGCTTCATATCTCCCATGTCGCACACTGGCATCACATTTTTGATTGATGAGCACTGACCAAAATCTACCAATCAAAAAGAAATGGAACTTGAACCAATGAAATACTTTTTTTTAATCCAAAACTTTTTGACCAGCATATTACTTCTCGCAAACTTCAGAAACTGCTTATAAAATTAAGGATCCCTCACTCTTAGCATGACAAAAATGTTCTTTGTATATCTCTGGGATCTTTCTAATCTGTATGACATGGTAAAATCAGAATAATGCTTCAGTGCTACCAGGATTTTAATTTTTAATATAGCTCAGAGACACTAACTAGTGGACAAAGTCAAAATACAGCAGCGCTGTTCTGTTAAGAATCATAGAATGGTTACAGCACAGAAGAAGGACATTCAGCCCGTGAAGACCATGCCGACTCTCAGCTAATCCCACTCCCCTGCCCTCTCTGTCTTTGAAGTGAGTGTCCCTGACTCTATCCCAGAGCATGGTACCCGCCCCCACCTCGGCACAATCCCAGCCAGGCCAACCGACAACTGAAGAACAACCAGGCCTCAGGAGCAGATGGAATTCCCGCCGAAGTACTAAAACATGGCGGAGAAGTACTCTTGCCGTGAATCCATGAACTCATCTCTCTTATTTGGAAGGAAGAGAGCATGCCAGGGGATTTCAGAGATGCTGTAATCATGACCATCTTCAAGAAAGGTGACAAGTCCGATTGCGGTAATTACAGAGGAGTTTCCCTGCTGTCTGCTACAGGGAAAATCATCGCAAGTATCCTCCTCAATCATCTCCTCCCAGTGGCTGAAGAGCTCCTCCCAGAGTCGCAATGCAGATTCCGCCCACTAAGGGGCACAATGGACATGATCTTTACCGCACGACAAATCCAAGAAAAATGTAGGGAGCAGCATCAACCTCTGTACATGGCTTTCTTTGACTTCACAAAGGCATGCGACTCTTTCAACCATGAGGGATTATGGAGTGTCCTTTTAAAATCACCTCAAATATTTGTCACCATCCTCCACCTGCTTGACAATGACATGCAAGCCATGATTCTTACCAACGGATCCACCACAGACCCAATGCAAGTGTAGACCAGGGTCAAGCCAGGCTGTGTCATTGCACCAATGTTCTTCTCAATCTTCCTCGCTGCAATGCTTTATCTCACCTTTAACAAGCTCCCTGCTGGAGTGGAGTTAATCTACAGGACAAGCGGGAAATTGTTCAACCTCCGTCGTCTCCAGTCCAGATCCAAGGTTGTTCTAACCTCTCTCATTGAACTACAGTATGCAGACAATGCTTCTGTTTGTGCATACTCAGAGGCCGAACTTCAAACCATTGTAGACACCTTCACTGAAGCCTACAAGAGTCTGGGCCTTGTATTAAACATCCGTAAGACAAAGGTTTTATACCAACCAGCCTCCACCTGACAGTACTGCTCCCTGATTATCAAGATCCATGATGAGATCTTGGACAATGTGGAGCACTTCCCATACCTTGGGAGCTTACTCTCTGCAAGGACAGACATCCATGACAAAGTCCAACACCGCCTTCAGTGTGCCAGTGCAGCCTTTGGTTGCGTGAGAAAATAGGTGTTCGAAGACCAGGATCTTAAACGCGGCACCAAGCTCATGGTCTACAGAGCAGTAGTGATACCTGCCCTCCTATATGCTTCCGAGACATGGACTATGTACAGTAGACATCTCAGATCACTGGAGAAGTACCACCAATGCTACCTTTGCAAAATCCTGCAAATTTATTGGCAGGATAGGCATACCAAAGTCAGATTTCTCTCTTAGGCCAACATCCCCAGCATCGAGACATTGACCACGCTCAATCAGCTCTAATGGATGGGCCACATTGTCCACATGCCCGATACTAGCTTCCCGAAACAAGCACTCTAGTCCGAGCTACATCAAAGCAAGTGAATCCAAGGAGGGCAGAGAAAATGCTTCAAGGTCACCCTCAAAGCCTTCTTGAAAAAATGTAACATCCCCACTCACTCTTGGGAATCCCTGGCCCAAGTCCGCTCAAAGTGGAGGAGTAGTTCTGAGAAGGCTCTGAAAACTTCGAGTCTCTTTGCCTGGAGCATGCGGAAGCCAAATACTAACAGCGGAAGGAGCATACGACAAATCAAGCCCCCCACCCACCCACCCATCACTCCAACCACCACCTGCCCCACCTGTGACAGAGACTGTAGATCCCACATTGGTCTCAACAGTCACCTTAGAACTTATATTATTATGGAAGCAAGTCATCCTCAACTCCAGGGGACTGCCTGAGAAGAAGAGTCCCACTCCCCTGCCCTTTCCCTGGAGCCCTGCAAATGTTTTGCTTTCAGCTACTTATCCAATTCCCTTTGAAAGATAAGATTCCAGTGCATTCCAGATCCCTACCACTCGCTGTGTAAAATATTTTTTTCTTACATCGCCTTTGGTTCGTTTGCCAATCATATTCAATCTGTGTCCTTGGGTTCTTTACCCTTCTGCCAATGGGAACAGTTTCTCTCTATCTACTCTGTTTAGACTGTGATATATTCGTTACAACCTCACAAACATACAGGACTTCACAAGATGGCTTCAACACAGGAACTTGTCAGGTGACCTGTCACCTGATGCTTTATTGTGAATGCAATGCAATGGCTGCATTACCACAGTAGTCCACTAGGTGAAACTATATTACACTTCTCCCTCCTTAATGAAGATGTAATTATACAATAATCATCATACATAACATGCTTAGTTATACAAAACAAAAGATATGGACTTATTTTGCCATATTTACAAATCAAACTTAACCACTAGTTTTCTGTTTCGAAGAGGATACCTTCGCTCTCGAAAAGAACCTTCCAAACATGGTGTTGAACTTAGACTCATTTTAGGCTGATCCTGAGGAAAATTTGTCTCCAAGGGATGCCCTTGAATTACATTTGAACTCTCTACAACTTCAGACTGTTTGTCTGCCTGACTCGGACTCAGACTTAAATTCTGACTTTCTCTTGGACTTGTTTACAGTACATCTGATGTGGGATTTGCTACTGGTACTGTCCTTGTAACAAGACTATCTGATGAGTCACAAATAGTTGAATCATTCCAACTTTTAACTCCGTCCACACCTGTAGGTAAAATATGATCAATGTGAACAAACCTAACCTGTCTATGATCAAATATCTTGACCAAATATGTGCGAGGACCACATATCTTCACCATTCTTCCTGGTAACCACTTTAACCATTTATGGTGATGGTTCTTCCCTCTCACCTTCTGATTTAATTACACACTTCTCTCTTTTACTCTACCTTTGACATGATTCTCTTACTGTCTTAATTGTTTCTCTTCTACAGACTGTGCCAAGTTTGGCTTTAACAACGAAAACCTGCTTCATGGCTGTTGTTTGAGAAACAACTCTGCTGGTGTTCTACCAGTAGTTGTATGAGGAGTATTACAATACCTAATTAGAAAATTAATCAAATTGTGCTCCAATGACAACTGTTGTTTCTTTGGATTTGGATCCAACATTTGTTTGATCAGAGCATGTTTTACAATTTGTACTGTACGGTGGAACTTTGGTATGTTTCACACCATTTTTGCTCATGAACTGTGCAAATTCTTCTGAACAAAATTGTGGTCCATTATCAGACACAATTTCTTCTGGTAGGCCATATGAAGGAAATAATCTTCGCAAATGGTCTAGTGTTTTACTTTTTGTTATTTTCCGCATTGGAAACACCTCTACCCACTTTGAATGGCTATCAATCACAATGAACAATTGCTGTCCTTCTAACTCAGCAAAATCGATACATAATCTTTGCCACACCCTGGGAGACCATTTCCATGGCTGTAATGGTACTGATAGTGGTTTCTTGCTTATCGATTGACATGTTGTACACTGACTCACAATGTACTCTATATCTTTATCTAGACCTGGCCACCAGAAGTAACTGCATGCAAAACTCTTGGTCAAGCACATTCCTAGGTGCTAGTCATGAAGATCTCCTAATAATTTGTACCTGAATTTATTTGGTATAACCACTCTTGCACCCCACATGATACAATCTTTATCCATGAACAATCCATTCCTACAAATGAAATATGGATGAATGGTTTCACCAGCCATTTGCAATATACTCATACACCTTTGACATCACTGGGTCACGTTTGGTTGCTCTACCAATCTCTTCAGCTGTAACTGGCAGTTCATCAATGTATGAAAAATAGAACACTTCTTCCCTTTCGGGTGTAACTTGTGATGGGGAAGGCAATCTAGACATAGCATCGGCATTACTGTGATCAGCTGATCATCTGTACTCAATATCATATGTATATGCTGACAAAATCAAAGCCAATCTCTGCATTCGGGCTGCAGCTAATGTTGGAACTGATGACTTCGGATGGAGGATTGCTGTCAGGGACTTATGGTCCATAACGATGGTAAACTTACGACCATACAAGTATTTGTGGAACTTCTTGACCTCAAAAATTAATGCCAAAGCTTCCCTTTCGATTTGAGCATAATTACTCTCACTGGCACTGAGAGTGTGTGAAGCAAAAGCAATTGGTCGCTCCTCTCCACTATGTCGTACATGAGAGATCACTGCCCCAACTCCATACGGAGAGGCATCACATGTTAGCTTGATCTCCTTAGGTGAACTAACATGGGGCACTCTACCAACAGACTTTTACACTCATTGAATGCTGTATCACATTTTTCTGATCACTTCCAATGGACCTGTTTTTCCAATAGCTCATTCAGTGGATGTAACGCTGTAGCCAAATTTGGTAGGAACTTCCCATAATAGTTCAAAAGATCCAAAATGATTTAGATGAAGGAATTGTGTGTAACATTAATGATTTAGATGAAGGAATTGAGTGTAATATCTCTAAGTTTGCAGATGACACTAAGCTGGGTGGCGGTGTGAGCTGTGAGGAGGACGCTAAGAGGCTGCAGAGTGACTTGGACAGGTTAGGTGAGGGGCAAATGGTATGTTGGCCTTCATAGCTAGGGGTTTTGAGTATAGTAGCAGGGCGGTCTTACTGCAGTTGTACAGGGCCTTGGTGAGGCCTCACCTAGAATATTGTGTTCAGTTTTGGTCTCCTAATCTGAGGAAGGACATTCTTGCTATTGAGGGAATACAGCGAAGGTTCACCAGACTGATTCCCGGGATGGCTGGACTGACATTTGAGGAGAAACTGGATCGACTGGGCCTTTATGCACTGGAGTTTAGAAGGATGAGAGGGGATCTCATAGAAACATATAACATTCTGACGGGATTGGACAGGTGAGATGCAGGAAGAATGTTCCCGATGTTGGGGAAGTCCAGAAGCAGGGGATACAGTCTAAGGATAAGGGGTAAGCCATTTAGGACTGAGATGAGGAGAAACTTCTTCACTCAGAGAGTTGTTAACCTGTGGAATTCCCTACCGCAGAGAGTTGTTGATGCCAGTTCGTTGGATATATTCAAGAGAAAGTTAGATGTGGCCCTTACGGCTAAAGGGATCAAGGGGTATGGAGAGAAAGCAGGAAAGGGGTACTGAGGGAATGATCAGCCATGATCTTATTGAATGGTGGTGCAGGCTCGAAGGGCCGAATGGCCTACTCCTGCACCTATTTTCTATGTTTCTATGTTTCTAAAAAATCGAAGTTCAGTGACATTCTTGGGAGTGGGTGCATTTCTGATTGCATCCAGCTTTCCCTTGGTTGGATATAAAACATCTTTGTCTACTCTGTGCCCTAAGTATTCCACTGAGTTTTGAAATAACTCACACTTGTGAGCAGTCACTCGTACTCTGTGCTTCTCTAGCTATTTGAGCACTTCATTCAATATGTTATTATGGATTTGATGTTTGTTGCTGAAAACATCTAAATAACATACACCTTCAATGCCTTGCAAAATCTGGTTCATCACCCCTTGGAATATGTTGGAAGACACTCCAAATGGTAGCCTATTAAATTGATATAGGCTTAGATGAGTATTTATAGTCAAGCATGACTTGAAGTCCTCATCTAGCTCCAATTGTAAGTAGGCATTTGTAAGATCTAACTGTGAGAAGATCTGACCACCTTTCAGCATTGTGAACAAATCTTCTACATTAGACAATGTATTGGGGAGATTACCCTCTAGAACTTGGTTTACGGTTACTTTATAATCACCACAAAATCGTATCATCGGACTTAGGTACAACAACAATGCGTGTAGCCCAATTACATTGATCTATCTTAGAGATAATGTTCTCAGTCTCTAGTCTTTTGCGTTCTTGCTCAACTTTCTCTTTGAGGGCATATGGTACGGGGCGTGGCTTGCAGTAAACAGGTCTTGCGTCCTTCTGTACCCTGACACTTGCCTTGAAGCCTTGCATCGGACTGCCCATTTCGCAGAACACCTTCGGATACTTCTTGATGACATCATCCTTCGATGCAAATCTCGTTTCAAGACAAAAAATCTCACTCCAATCCAGTTTCAGTGATCCCAACCAATTTCTACCTTGTAAGGCAGGCTTGTCTCCTAAGAGAGGCAAGCTCTGAAGTTGATGCTTGTAGTTCACCGATACGGTGATACGACCTAGCACAGGAATGCTCTCTCCTGAGTAGCCTCGCAACACTTTCTTGGATTTCTTCAGTGGGAAATCACGCAATTTGTCGAGGTATAACGATTCCGGTACTATGCTCACGGATGCACCAGTGTCGATTGCCCGGGTATCTTTGTTCCTGCAACATCTACCTGGATGATGATACTTTTTGAATCGCTGTTAGATATCCTCGTGCTCCTGATGACATGTATCTCTTCATCCTGTTGCTTTTCTTCCATGCTATGTAATCTCTGGGGATTTCTACTTATAGCCTTGAAAGTTGGTTTACTCTTCAGTCGGTATGCCTTCGCAAGATGCCCAGTTTTCAAGCAGAAGAAATATTCTGCCTTCATATATGGACAACTTTTAGCAATGTGTTGTCCCAGACACTGAAAGCATGACTTCAATATTGAGCAACCTTGGCTAAAAGAGTCAGTAGATGACTTTGAATCCAGCGAGGAGTATGATGATTTGGCCAGAGAGGCAGCTCAGCCCCAAGAAGAAGTGTATGGAGTGTATACCTGCACCACCGATTGTCCTCCAGTGAAGATGGAAATTGAGATAAACGGCGTTCCAGTCTTCATGGAAGTGGGCATGGGAGCGAGCCCGTCAGTGATGAGCCAGGATGCCTTTGAGAGGCTGTGGAACGAAAAACGACCCGAGCTGGTTCCAGTACAGGAAAAGTTGCGCACCTACACGAAGGAGCTGATCCCAGTCCTTGGTAGTGCAGATGTAAGTGTAATCCATAATGGCGTGATGCACAAGTTACCTCTGTGGATTGTTGCAGGTGATGGTCCAACACTACTCGGAAGAAGGTGGATGAGGAAGATCCAGTGGAAATGGGAAGACCTCTTCACTCCAGCAATCGATGTCCCCCGTGCTCAGAAGCAGAGCAAAACCTCACCTTCGCTTGGGCCAGGCACCAGAGAACAGGCCATCGCAACACCTGAGGCACAGACCGTTTATCATGACTGCGTGGCAATGATCCGACCGGAACGACCTAAAAGTACCTTCCCAGCTCCAGTGGCAGGACTCCTGGGGAGGAAGATTGAATTCACAAGCACTCTTCCAGCTTTTGTGGCAGAATCGCGGGAGAGAAGGATCAAGGCAGTCGACCTCGAGGACAGAGGCAAGATGGCGTCCCTGCTGCAGCGAGGGGCAGCGTGGCTGGAAAAAAAGATGGCCGCAGCCAGACCACGAGGTGCAATGTTCAGGGACCATCATGTGGTGTCTAACAAAGGATTTGATTGGGGTAAAGCCAGCAGGGTTCTCTTAAAGGAGACCTGCAACCAACTGAACTTAGAAACATTGTATGAATGGCAATCAATGTAACGAGCCGATTAAGAACGTAAAGAACAAAATGTTGTTGCGAGGTGTCGGGAATCGCTTGTCCCCAAAAGTAGCAAGCGAGCGAATTTGGGAGGGTAAAGGTGCTGATTCTGATGCCCTGCCCCAGGTGTCTCCTCAAGTTATAGGCCAGCGACCTCAGAAGGGTGAAGGCACTGATCCTGATACCCTGCCCCAGGTCTATCCCATGCTGCAGGCACCCGACGGCACTATTCGCCACGGACCTGGAAACAAAAACGGTGCCAATACATAATAACATAAGAACATAAGAATTAGGAACAGGAGTAGGCCATCTAGCCCCTCGAGCCTGCTCCGCCATTCAACAAGATCATGGCTGATCTGGCCGTGGACTCAGCTCCACTTACCCGCCCGCTCCCCGTAACCCTTAATTCCCTTTTGGTTACAAATCTATCTATCTGTGATTTGAATACATTCAATGAGCTAGCCTCAACTGCTTCCTTGGGAAGAGAATTCCACAGATTCACAACCCTCTGGGAGAAGAAATTCCTTCTCAATTCGGTTTTAAATTGGCTCCCCCATATTTTGAGGCTGTGCCCCCTTGTTCTAGTCTCCCCGACCAGTGGAAACAACCTCTCTGCCTCTATCTTGTCTATCTCTTTCATGATTTTAAATGTTTCTATAAGATCACCCCTCATCCTTCTGAACTCCTAAAGACCCAGTCTACTCAATCTATCATCATAAGGTGACCCCCTCATCTCGGGGATCAGCCGAGTGAATCATCTCTGTTCCCCCTCCAAAGCCAGTATATCCTTCCTTAAGTAAGCTGACCAAAACTGCACGTAGTACTCCAGGTGCAGCCTCACCAATACCCTATACAGTTGCAGCAGGACCTCCCTGCTTTTCTCCATCCCTCTCGCAATGAAGGCCAACATTCCATTCGCCTTCCTGATTACCTGCTGCACCTGCAAACTATCTTTTTGGTATTCATGCGCAAGGACCCCCAGGTCCCTCTGCATCTCAGCATGTTGTAAGTTCTCCCCATTCAAATAATATTCCCTTTTACTGTTTTTTTTCCCAAGGTGGATGACCTCACACTTTCCGACATTGTATTCCATCTGCCAAACCTTAGCCCATTCGCTTAACCTATCTAAATCTCTTTGCAGCCTTTCTGTGTCCTCTACACAACCCGCTTTCCCACTAATCTTTGTGTCATTTGCAAATTTTGTTACACTACACTCTGTCCCCTCTTCCAGGTCATCTATGTATATTGTAAACAGTTGTGGTCCCAGCACCGTCCCTGTGGCACAACACTAACCACCGATTTCCAACCTGAAAAGGACCCATTTATCCCGACTCTCTGCTTTCTGTTCGCCAGCCAATTCTCGATCCATGCTAATACATTTCCTCTGACTCCGCGTACCTCTATCTTCTGCAGTAACCTTTTGTGTGGCACCTTATCGAATGCCTTTTGGAAATCTAAATACACCACATCCATCGGTACACATCTATCCACCATGCTCATTATATCCTCAAAGAATTCCAGTAAATTAGTTAAACATGATTTCCCCTTCATGAATCCATGCTGCTTCTGCTTGATTGCACTATTCCTATCTAGATGTCCCGCTATTTCTTCCTTAATGATAGTTTCAAGCATTTTCCCCACTACAGATGTTAAACTAACCGGCCTATAGTTACCTGCCTTTGGTCTGCCCCCTTTTTTAAACAGAGGTATTACATTAGCTGCTTTCCAATCCGATGGTACCTCCCCAGAGTCCAGAGAATTTTGATAGATTATAACGAATGCATCTGCTATAACTTCCGCCATCTCTTTTAATACTCTGGGATGCATTTCATCAGGACCAGGGGACTTGTCTACCTTGAGTCCCATTAGCCTGTCCAGCACTACCCCCCTAGTGATAGTGATTGTCTCAAGGTCCTCCCTTCCCACATTCCCGTGACCAACAATTTCTGGCATGGTTTTTGTGTCTTCCACTGTGAAGACCGAAGCAAAACAATTGTTTAAGGTCTCAGCCATTTCCACATTTCCCATTATTAAATCCCCCTTCTCATCTTCTAAGGGACCAACATTTACTTTAGTCACTCTTTTCCGTTTTATATATCTGTAAAAGCTTTTACTATCTGTTTTTATGTTTTGCGCAAGTTTACCTTCAAAATCTATCTTTCCTTTCTTTATTGCTTTTTTAGTCATTCTTTGCTGTTGTTTAAAATTTTCCCGATCCTCTAGTTTCCCACTAACCTTGGCCACCTTATAGGCATTGGTCTTTGATTTGATACTCTCCTTTATTTCCTTGGTTATCCACAGCTGGTTATCCCTTCTCTTACCGCCCTTCTTTTTCACTGGAATATATTTTTGTTGCGCACTATGAAAGAGCTCCTTAAAAGTCCTCCACTGTTCCTCAATTGTGCCACCGTTTAGTCTGTGTTTCCAGTCTACTTTAGCCACCTCTGCCCTCATCCCACTGTAGTCCCCTTTGTTTAAGCATAGTACGCTCGTTTCTGACACAACTTCCTCACCCTCAATCTGTATTACAAATTCAACCATATTGTGATCACTCATTCCGAGAGGATCTTTTACGAGGAGATCGTTTATTATTCCTGTCTCATTACACAGGACCAAATCTAAAATAGCTTGCACCCTTGTAGGTTCTGTAACATACTGTTCTAAGAAACAATCCCGTATGCATTCTATGAATTCCTCCTCAAGGCTACCCCGTGCGATTTGAGTTGAGCAATCGTTATGTAGGTTAAAATCCCCCATGACTACTGCCGTTCCTTTTTCACATGCCTCCATTATTCCCTTGATTATTGCCCGCCCCATCGTGAAGTTATTATTTGGGGGCCTATAAACTACGCCCACCAGTGACTTTTTCCCCTTACTATCTCTAATCTCCATCCACAATGATTCAACATTTTGTTCATTAGAGCCAATATCGTCTCTCACAACTGCCCTGATATCATCCTTTATTAACAGAGCTACCCCACCTCCTTTCCCTTCTTGTCTATCTTTCCGAATCGTCAGATACCCCTGTATGTTTAATTCCCAGTCTTGGCCACCCTGCAACCACGTTTCTGTAATGGCCACCAAATCATACCCATTTGTAATGATTTGTGTCGTCAAATCATTTACTTTATTTCGAATGCTGCGTGCATTTAGGTAGAGTGTTTTCATCCTAGTTTTTAAACCATGATTTTTAGTTTTGACCCCTCCTGCAGCCCCTTTATATTCAGTGGCCCTTTTTGTTTTTTGCCTTGGGTTTCTCAGCCCTCCACTTTTACTCATCTCCTTTCTGTCTTTTGCTTTTGTCTCTTTTTGTTTCCCTCTGTCTCCCTGCATTGGTTCCCATCCCCCTGCCATATTAGTTTAACTCCTCCCCAACAGCACTAGCAATTTCTCTATCCATGCTAATTCATTTCCTCTGACTCCGCGAACCTTTATCTTCTGCAGTAACCTTTTGTGTGGCATCTTATCGAATGCCTTTTGGAAATCTATATACACCACATTCATCGGTACACTTCTATCCACCATGCTTGTTATATCCTCAAAGAATTCCAGTAAATTAGTTAAACATGATTTCCCCTTCATGAATCCATGTTGCATCTGCTTGATTGCACTATTCCTATCTAGATGTCTCGCTATTTCTTCCTTAATGATAGTTTCAAGCATTTTCCCCACTACAGATGTTAAACTAACCGGCCTATAGTTACCTGCCTTTTGTCTGCCCCCTTTTTTAAACAGAGGCGTTACATTAGCTGCTTTCCAATCCGCTGGTACCTCCCCAGAGTCCAGAGAATTTTGGTAGATTATAACGAATGCATCAGCTATAACGTCCGCCATCTCTTTTAATAACCTGGGATGCATTTCATCAGGACCAGGGGACTTGTCTACCTTGAGTCCCATTAGCCTGTCCAGCACTACCCCCCTAGTGATAGTGATTGTCTCAAGGTCCTCCCTTCCCACATTCATGTGACCAGCAATTTTTGGCATGGTTTTTGTGTCTTCCACTGTGAAGACCGAAGCAAGCCGGCCGCCGTTACCCACCCCCCGGGTGGAGACGGCACAGCCCCCAGACCCAGTCACTACCTCGGCCATGACCGGGAGCAAAAGGTCAAAACCAACGAGTTCCCCAAACGGGACCTGGAACAACCAGGTTCCCAACACCGTTAGAGAGCAAGCAGAAGATGTGAGGCCACACATATCTGTGGCTCTGCCCACCACTAGGCAATGGCAAAGGCCCTGAGTCCTGGCATGGTGAGCGAACCAAGCCCACCCCGCCAGCAGGGGGCGCAGCGCTGCCATCACACGATTAGGATCCCGTCCGTTTGCTCTGGAATTAGCGTCCTCACATACCTGTACTGCTACCTCAGTACTGACCATGACTGAACCATGAATGCAATCAACCCAATCCTGGTGCACAACCACAAAATGTAATGAATGTAAGTCACTGAACCAAGGTGTTATGATACGAACCGTAAAAAAAAAAGTTATTTCTTTCTTTGTACTTGCACTGTGTCTGATCCTGTATATTAATGTAACGGGCCAGCTGCCAGAGCATATAGTGCAAAGGTAATTGGCACAAAGGACTTGGGGGATAGTAATGTTATACAGTCTCTTTGTAGTCACTGTATAGTTGCATAAGATGGAGACTTGTTTACCTGATGTACTTTCAATAAGGTTTACACTGTGTATATACATGCTGGCACCACTAGAGGGTGCAACTGGTGGAGACTGGGGTTTCCTGCCCTGGTGGCAGGGGCTGTATAAAAGAGGAGCCACCATGCGGCTGTCTCACTCTGGAGTTACGAATAAAGGACCAAGGTCACTACAGTTTGAGTACAACACATTGCCTCGTGGAGTCATTCATAGATACATTACAGACATAATACTTGCAATCATCGAACCACTGGAGAGAAAGACTGCTGATCTGATTTCAACTCCAAGGAGCCACGTTCCAATTCTAGCAACCATGGATCAACTAAGTTTGCGAATTTATTACTGCATCATCTGTTACATCTCATATTCTGGCCTTACTTATTGATATTTTATGATGTAATTTAATTAATAATAGAATACTAAATACAATTGGCTTCTATATTAAAACAAACTAATTTGGTTTCCAATATACAATAATTTGGGGGTTTACTTTAACAGAATGCTATGTTCCTAAAGTTACTCACCAGGAATTCCTTTGGATGTTCGCTCGATCGGCCTCTGTAACTTTGATGGAAATTCGATTTACGCTGTTCTTCTGCTGCCGTAACGGCAGCTGATTGGGAGAATCCCTGAGGAAATTCCTGGTGACTGGGGTTTGAGATTATTTTGTATTGTTTTCAGAGTGAATACATCGCCCCACGGGATGCAAGAAGAGCCTGGATGACGGGATTCACTGGAAGTGCAGGTAACACAGCAGAGGTTGAAAGATTATTCTACATGCTCAAACATTCAGGGAAGGATGGCTTTATTTTTTTTCATGTGGACATGCTGATCAAAGTGTAGGCATGTCACCTTCTGCCAAGTACGACACCAAATGCAGTGTAGGGCTTGGACGTGTGGGGGAGGCATGGCTTAGGATGCAAAAATGTTTGAATTCTATAAAAGCAAGTTATTACACCTATTGTGGGTTTCAACATTCAAATGTTATATATGGTGCCACAATTTGGGCTTCTTTACTCGTGTCCAATACAAAAGTCAACTTGTGTAGACGAGCCCACATTGCCTATGAACTGAAACAACCTTGTGCATGAAATATATAGGATAGTGTGCTCCAGGGAAAATTGCTTGGTTAGATGCTTTAATAGTATGAGATGCCTTCGTACACCCCCAATCTCTCTGAAAGACGGAAAACACCAAGCTGTGCAGTTCAGGCTAAAACTACTATTTCAAATTTATTATAAGGTGTCATTTTTTTATGGAAGCAAGAATAAGTCAGCAGATGAGATAACATCCAATGGATTTTCTGACAAACTGATAATGATTGTGAGATTATTAGAGTTCTTATTAGCAGAATTATTTCGCTAAGGTTAAATGCACACAGCTCTAGGTATTATAGAGCTCCATCTCTCCCTGGTAACATGAAGCCAAACAGATGAATCTTGTGGATTCCTGAACTGACCAAAGGCAGGCCTCTGAGCATACAGCTGTGAATTAAAACCAGAGACTGAAGACATGATGCAACACCTGGACCATGTTGACTGAATCCTTCTTCACATCTTGTTTAGCGTTTGGCATAAACAGATTAGATATGTCGACAGCATGTTGATCTATGGATGAAAGCACCTAACCTGGATTCTGCAGACCAGCACAGTTTCAGCATCAATTTGGAGACAGTAGGGTAACTTTGTTCAATATTATTCCAATATAATCAGTCATGACCAAAATACTTGTCCTTTCAAAAGAGGCACCATTTGATTAGTTACACTTCATAAGTTACTTTCCAAACCAAACATGCATGTTTTCGCTCAAAATTCCTCCTCCCCACCCGCACACATTGCAGAGACATTAAAACAGCACAACTTTCTCCCAGAAAGAAACCATCAGAAGCCATTTTAGACTATTACAATCTTAGGCATAGCTACAAATGAAATGGAAAGATACAATAAACAATTTCTTATCAACTGAAACAGGATAGATCTGTCAAAGGGGGTACATTTAACTCAATGTACTCTCTTTGCTGCAAGATTCCCTATCCCCTGCTTCATTGCCACCTCTATGTTTATATACTCCAGATTTAGATGAAGTGTGGCTCCTTATTATTGTTTAGTATTTGCATTATATTTTATTTTACTTTTTATACCCAATCTTTGAATTAGTTTCCACATATTTAGAGGCATTCCCCTGGTCATGTTGTGGGATAGAAGCTTGTTCACTCTGCTTGTATTTTTAATCATTTCCTAGTCAGGACTGGCTGCTGCTCTCCTTGCTGGTATGTTGAACTTCATTTTGAGACTATGCAGCCACTGCAACAGTTTAATGTTTTTGGGCTTGATATTTTACTGTTAAACTAGAAGCACATTAATCTGTCTCGCAACATCTCTTCCTCAGCTGTAGACTTTTCATTATCCATGGATGTTGGTAATGGTATTGAATGTTGTTGCTGGAGTTCAAAAGGCACAACACACTTGGGAACTGGTTTCTTCACAGTTATCAACATCAGACACATGTTTGGATTAAGGATTATGAGAAAAAGGAATGAGTAGGATCACAAACCCAATTGTGTACCCTTTTCTACCAGCTTTGTTCACCTGTCCGAAGGGTGTAACACAGTGGGCACAAGAGACTTCCACCTGACACATTAGTCAGCTTTACTTAGATATTAAAATGTGGATGAGAATTTCCTGCACACGAATTCCTGACATTCCTGCCTAAGGGACGTCTTAATTACTTTCCTGACAACTAAGTGTCCGGGGCTGCTAGGGATTGGGAAATAGATGGAAGCTCATTTAAAGACTAAAGTAATATAAAGCTAAGTGTTTTTAAGCCACTCCTGAGACATTTTTATATTTTTATTTTTGCTTTCTGGTACCTAGGTTCTCAATTATTTTACATTACTTTTTTACCCCAACTGGCAGCAATGGATTTTCCAGTGGGAATGCACCTGTCTGAGGTGGGATTTTCCAGTGGGAATGCACCTGTCTGAGGTGTTTGGAAGAAGGAGAGGAGGAAAGGGGTACGAGGCCGCTCAGGCTGCATAAGAAGTGTTTTGTTCCCATCACCAGTCTTCACATACTGCAAGCACAGATGAACACACCTCGCTTTGGTAGATAATTAATGTGTGTAGAGCCTCCTATTCCCAAAGGATGCTGGGGCAGCAGATCCAATGGCACAACTAAATTAAGTCAATGCCTGATTAACTTTCTTGGAGACATTCTAATCGCAGTATGTCCTGCTTTTTGTTACACTGCATGCCAGGATGATCAACAGCTAGCAGAGATCAGTTGGCCACCATTGCAGGCCCTGACACACCTCCCTCACAGTAACTGTGGGTACCTTTCCACAGGACCTGTCTTCAGAGAGCCAGATACAGAGCTGTGCCAAGTGCTGCAACTATACCAACAACTATCGGGCAGCATAAGGCTGGCACAACCAATAAAAGGAGCAGTCGACCTTAAGCCTGTTTCAACTTCCCTCCAGGCATGCTGCAATGTTGACCGATGAGAATAGATTTGTGGTTTGAGAAAGAGGGCTCTTCCCCATCATTATCCCTTTCCTCCTGCCTCTGCTTCCCTCCTCTCCTCTCCCTGTTCCACCACCATTTCCTCTGTCCCTCTCCTCATCATCCAAACACCACCTGTCTCCTACATCCCACCAGCTTCCCACCTAAAATGGGCGGGAAAACAGTCAGAAGCACTTAAACCAGGCCTGAGAGTTCAAATAAAAACCAACACCAAAACTTACTTGACGAAAACTGGCCTGGAGTGAAGATTGGGACATGTATCTTTCCAAGAGCTTAATCAAAGTGCTGGACAAACAATCGATACTTTAAACAATAGTCACCATTATATTGTAAAGTATCAATTGTAAATTATAAATTACCAATTGAGTTGCATACTGTTTTACGTACATTTCTGCTTCTGTCAATCGTTTTATTTACAAATAAATCTCATCAGAAATTTATGCTGTAAAAAATAGGCTGCACCTGGGGGACCCTGGAGAGGGACCATGTGGAGTCCACCAATAAGAACATAAGAACATAAGAATTAGGAACAGGAGTAGGCCATCTAGCCCCTCGAGCCTGCTCTGCCATTCTACAAGATCATGGCTGATCTGGTCGTGGACTCAGCTCCACTTACCCGCCCGCTCCCCGTAACCCTTAATTCCCTTATTGGTTAAAAATCTATCTATCTGTGACTTGAATACATTCAATGAGCCAGCCTCAACTGCTTCCTTGGGCAGATAATTCCACAGATTCACAACCCTCTGGGAGAAGAAATTCCTTCTCAACTCAGTTTTAAATTGGTTCCCCTGTATTTTGAGGCTGTGCCCCCTAGTTCTAGTCTCCCCGACCAGTGGAAACAACCTCTCTGCCTCTATCTTGTCTATCCCTTTCATTATTTTTAATGTTTCTATAAGATCACCCCTCATCCTTCTGAACTCCAGGTCTACTCATTCTATCATCATAAGGTAACCCCCTCATCTCCGGAATCAGCCGAGTGAATCGTCTCTGTACCCCCTCCAAAGCTAGTATATCCTTCCTTAAGTAAGGTGACCAAAACTGCACACAGTACTCCAGGTGCGGCCTCACCAATACCCTATACAGTTGCAGCAGGATCTTCCTGCTTTTGTACTCCATCCCTCTCGCAATGAAGGCCAACATTCCATTCGCCTTCCTGATTACCTGCTGCACCTGCAAACTAACTTTTTGGGATTCATGCGCAAGGACCCCCAGGTCCCTCTGCACCGCAGCATGTTGTAATTTCTCCCCATTCAAATAATATTCCCTTTTACTGTTTTTTTTCCAAGGTGGATGACCTCACATTTTCCGACATTGTATTCCATCTGCCAAACCTTAGCCCATTCGCTTAACCTATCCAAATCTCTTTGCAGCCTCTCTGTGTCCTCTACACAACCCGCTTTCCCACTAATCTTTGTGTCATCTGCAAATTTTGTTAAACTACACTCTGTCCCCTCTTCCAGGTCATCTATGTATATTGTAAACAGTTGTGGTCCCAGCACCGATCCCTGTGGTACACCACTAACCACCGATTTCCAACCCGAAAAGGATCCATTTATCCCGACTCTCTGCTTTCTGTTAGCCAGCCAATTCTCTATCCATGCTAATACATTTCCTCTGACTCCGCGTACCTTTATCTTCTGCAGTAACCTTTTGTGTGGCACCTTATCGAATGCCTTTTGGAAATCTAAATACACCACATCCATCGGTACACCTCTATCCACCATGCTCGTTATATCCTCAAAGAATTCCAGTAAATTAGCTAAACATGATTTCCCCTTCATGAATCCATGTTGCGTCTGCTTGATTGCACTATTCCTATCTAGATGTCCCACTATTTCTTCCTTAATGATAGCTTCAAGCATTTTCCCCACTACAGATGTTAAACTAACTGGCCTATAGTGACCTGTTCGAGGACTTCCACAACCAGTGGGCACTGCAGGACGTTAAAATATCATTGACCACAATAACAAAATACTGATTTAGTTTACATTGTGCTTTTTTTCAGTTTGATTGGGCTTCAGGTTAGATTAATTTGTCAGTGGTGTCCTCCTGGAGGGAGGCACTTATGTTACTGCTTTCTGTCCAGTGACACTGCGGTTCTTAGTGACACCCTTACCTGTCCAATTAAAATTGACTAATTTCCTTTGCCTCAAGTGTAAATCTGGCCAAAGCAGGTGCAATAAGATCTGAGAAAGTCGTCTACTGTTGAGATGTTTTCTGCTTTTCAGATTGACAAGTGATGTAGTGGGTATTCTTTTTGTTCCCCAGTAGCCCATTTATTGTTCGACCTGTGCTAATTCAGTGCTGGTTTCAGTACATGGGAGACATTACTATACTTATAGAAATTGTACTCAAGCTCTTTAAATAGAAAAAAGCTGTTGGAAAAAGGTCAAACTGTAACAGTGATAAGATGAGTATCGGTTAGGGCGATGATGGGAGTGGGTGGAGGAGGCTGCTGGTTGTGATTTATCGAAAGAAAACAGACTAGTTGAGCCTCATGACATGATCCTTTTCCTAAACCTTATGAGCTTGTACTGTAGATGAAATAGATAATAGGCTGCGACCAATGCCAACAAACAATAAGCGGACCACGTATGCGCGTTGCCAGTTCGTCACAGTAGCGGGTTCGTTTAAAAAAGTGTTTAAATACCGGGAGGGAGCAGGCTGCTTCAAAAATGCTGACAATGCATTATGGGGAAAAAAAAGGCGTTTCTGGTTCGAGATTAACGCATCGTACACTTCAGCGCAGATTCCGGTTGTTGACAGCAGTCAATCTGGAAATGATAATGGATAGTTGGCAGTAGCCTTTAATAATGTAATTTAATGTATAACTGCCATCTGAGCCCTACTTAGTATATGTTAGATAAGATTCAAACCTAAAGATAATTTCTTGGTTAACTATTACTTCTTATAATATATAAACAACAACTTTAATAATGATTCTTCATCACTTTAATGTTGGCCTTAATGTTGACACTAATAGAATTCTTCAGAACATGATGCATACACGTATTTTACATGACACAGATTTATTTATTGGCCGATAAATATTTTAGCCTTTAGACCACAGGAAGCTCTGTGGAGTTATTTATTTCCTGACTCAGCCATTTATTTAAGTCTGCAGCTCATGCACTCAGACACTGAGACAAACCCCAACATTACAGTAATAATGCTGCTCAGATGACAGGAGTCATTTTATAACTATAATATTCATTTTATACACTAAAAATATATAATTTTCACTAATTGAATGACGATAAATAAAGTGTATTAAAAACATTCCTTCTGCTATAGATATCAGCCTGGCCCAATGGGCAGCACTCTCACCTCTCAGTCAGCAGGTTGAGGGCCAAAATCCCACTCCAGAGACTTGAACACATAATCTAGGTTAACACTTCAATACAGTGCTGAGGGAGTGCTGCACTGGCAGATGTGTCATCTTTTATGAGACGTTAAACAAAGGCACTGTCTATCCTCTCAGGTGGATGTAAAAGGTCCCATTGCATTATTCAATGAACAGCAGGGAGTTGTCCTGGCCAATATTTATCCCTCAACCAACATCACTAAAAACAGATGATCTGGTCATTATCTCATTCCTGTTTGAGGGACCTTCTGTATGCAATTTGGCTGCTGTGTTTCCTACATTACAACAATGACTGCAATTCAAAACTACTTCATTGGTTGTAAAGTGCTTTGGGATGTCCTGAAGTCATGAAGGAAGCTACATAAATGCAAGTTCTTGTCCTTGGAAAGTACAGAAAATCTTGAACAACACATTCTCTCTTCAACAGTCTGAAGCAATATTAATATGCATTAACTTGGTGTAGCTTCCCAGCATGCCTTCTGATTTGGTCAAATTTAACAATCTTGTGTTCTTTCCTTTGTTGTTAACCAAATGCTGCTCTTTTACCAAGTGACTCAGGGTTTCTAATCCATCCCTTTGAACTTCCTTAAACGCTGGTATTAAAAGTTCATATTGAAAAGTCTAAAATTCTTCACAATCCATTTGGGAAAATGTCACCATTCACTGTAAAGTGTCCTTAGTAAGATGTGCCCATCTGATTGATCCCTAGGTACTGCAGTAGTCAGTAAGAGGAATGCTTCACTCTGGACAGATGGACGTTACTGGATTCAAGCTCAACGTCAGATGGGCTGTAACTGGGAGCTCAACAAAGGGGAAAGTGAGTCTTAACAGCAACCAGACATTTAGAGATCTCATTTTATTGGCCTGCCTTCATTTTTCTAAAAAATATATTATTTTTCTTAGTGACGATTGTAGACTGGATTATGAGTGAAACAGGAGAGGGAGAAACAGTTGGTGCTGATCCCTTTGTGTTTTCTGTTGGTAAGGAAACAGTTCTCATAAGCTTTTTCTATTCTATTTACTCTGTGCATCCTCACCATGTTTAAATTAAGTCTCATTGCAACCTCCAACTCTAACTCATTTATTTCCAAGGACCTCCAACCAGAGCAACTCCTTATCGCCCTCCATCTCGCCTTCCTCCAATGTCAAGCTTTTAGAACCCAAGATTGGATAGTAAATATATTTTCCTGCCTTTGCTAATTTTAGTCAATGGCTGGGAACACTATCATGTGTCACATTGTCACAGCTGTTGTATTCCGCTTCTAGCTTCAAAATGGTAATGATCCTCCTTTAAGAATTGTAGTGCTTTTGTTTCATATAACTTTACCAGTATTTCAATATGTGTTTTTTTGTAAATGGTTGCAGTACCATTATAATTCCTGCATGTGGCACTGCTGGGACATGAGATGTCTTCTCAGCTGTTCCAGCAGCAAAGTCACGGCACCCCTGACTCAAACCAATTTATTTCACTTGCTGGAACTTACATAATCATTTATTAGAAGTGGTGAAAATTGAGAGTGCACGAATTCATCCTCCTGAACTTCTGTTTGGATATGATCATTCCAGCCTGCTTCATTTCTGTTTTTTTCTATAATATGGAAGAAATAGTCATGTTTCATGAAATGCCTCCAATAGATCAGCTCCTGTGCGCAAATACAATATAGTTCAATAAGCTCTACTGCAAAAGGGGAGTGAAAGAGGAGTAAGGGGGATGAGGAGTCAGGAGGGGAAGGGTAACTGATTGATATAGGTAGGAACGGGGGACAGGCAGAGCAATTGGAGTAAAGGGCATAAGTTAAAGGGGAAGGGGGATTTAGAAGGTGAGTAAAGGAGTGTTGAATTGGGGAGGAACAGGAGGAGAACAGATTGGGAAGTTGGGGTAAAAAAATGGGTATTAATGGGAGTAAAATGATGGGTGAAATGAGAGCGAGAGGATAGGGGTTTATGGTTAATAAAAATTACATGGTAGAGGAGGATATAACTGTAAGGGAAGGTCTCCAACCTCATTTTCTCCCCAGCCTGTCCTCTGAGTTACCAAAAGTCTTACATCTTCATGCACTTCCTGTTTGTCCACTTATTTCCTGCATTATGATTTAGCCATGCTTGGTGTGACAACTTTTTCATGCCTGGGGTAACAACTGGATACTTTACTTTACAATTTACTTAAAATTCTTAGCTACTTATACTTACCTTGCTGTGCATGTCTCCAAATAGTAGGTGGCATTGTTGAGCCTGTTACCTCTGTCTCCAATCTGACCCATCCACAAATGCTAGCTCCAATACAACCGCCACCTTTCTTAACAGCCTTGCTGCTCTGCACCCAACCCCATCATTACCTCGATCCTCTTCTTCAGCACATAGTCAAAGCTGAAAAATCAGTGCAGTACTGAAGTAGCACTGCATTGTTGGAGGTGTTGCCCTCCAGATGAGATGTTCATGAGATGAATGCAAAACACCCAATGGCATTACTCAAAGAGCAGGGCAGTTATCTTGAAGTCCTGACCATCATTTATCGATTAATCAATATCACAAAAATAGATGAACTGGTCACTAACTCGTTGCTAATTTTGGGGCATGTGTGCAAATTACCGATTGCTTTTTTCTACATATCATCATCATAGGAGTCCCTCGGAATCGAGGAAGACTTGCTTCCACTCCTGAAGTGAGTTCTTTGGTGGCTGAACAGTCCAATACGAGAGCCACAGACTCTGTCACAGGTGGGAAGCGGTGGGTGGGACTGGTTTGCCGCACGCTCTTTCTACATAACAGTGCTTTGGACACAACGTGAAAGATGCTTTATAAATGCAAGTTCTTTCTTTCCTCCTGACTTCTGCCCCAACGCAGACCACAATGCTGACCCCAACTCCACCTTGCTTTCCATGTTTCCTATTCCTTTCCCACACTCAGATCCCAACATTATTCCCAACCGTGACCAGCATGGCATAGATAGCGAAACAGGAAACAGAGATATTGGTATCAAGACAGAGGCACATCAAGGGCCAGCAGAAAAAGACAGAGTCCAAAGAAGTTGAGAAAAACTGAGAGAGATGGGATGGAACAGATGGCTTGATAGATGGGGGACACAATATATAACAGATTTATGTACAAAGTAAATGAAGAGACAGAAATCAGAGGACAAAGATACAGCTTAGCAGACCTGGAGATCAGGGGGAAAAAAAGAGAGACATAAATTTAAATGCATAAAATATAAATTTAAAACAAATATTTGGAAGACTTTTTTTTACTGAGAGTGAAAAATGTTTGGAATAACTTCTGAGGTAAGGTATTAGAAGCAAAACTGATAATGACATTCAAAATGCAGTTGGACGCTACAATGGAAGAGCTGGGTACCTGAGAGATAAGGTTGGATGAACTGTATGTCCTTTTTTATGCTTGACATTTCTTATGTTCTTATAATAAAACTCTTCAAGCCAAGTTACCATCGAATATTGAATAATAATGAGGCAGCAAGCACACTTCTTGCTCTCAAACAGGGACTCACACAAGCCAAGAAGATCTGACAAAGTAGGATAAATAATTCCGGAGAGAAAAGGAGACATTCTGAATATATTGCAATCACATAATAACAGAATGGCAAATGAACAACTGGCACAGCAAAGAATCGAACAGGAGGGAACAAGAGATCATTAACCATAGCTCACCAAAGTCAAAAGAGTGACTGTGAGAACCCTTGACTTGTCTAATTATTATCCCTGGGGTAAAAACCATCCAAAATTCCCACTCTAATAACTATCCAATAATCTTGCTGGAAAGTGCCATGGATGTGTATATTGAGCAAGGAAAGGGTGAGACTTAGCTACAATGTTCTCTGCAGTTGACTGGATTGCTGATATGTTTGTCTGGTCTCACACATGACGAATGATCACTTGTTCAATGTATCAGAGGACAGCTGTTATCTTTGGGTCTGTATTTCAGCAAACACCAGCATCTCCAGAAGAGGAAGGGAGAAAATAGGGGGAAAATGTTCCTCTAATGAAAAGTATTCCACTGGATGATCTCATGAATTGAAAATATGACAGTAGAAGTATGACTGAGATGCCTCCTTTGATGGCCCGAAAATTGCGGTCAGAGGCTTCCTGCAGACGGACGTCTCCAACTGAAAAAAAAATTCCCAAAGTACCTGGTGGTCCCGGAGAAATGTATACTTACGTCCTAGATGCGCAGTGCAGCGAATGGGCTCACGCATCCCAGGAACATAAACGCAACCTGGGATCACGTGGGCCTGGACCACCAATCAGAATGTAATATTTTCATTGACAATAATGAGAGATTTGTTTGTACGAGCTCCCATTACTATTAATGAGAATACCCCCAAAAACACAGAAACACCATACAATAAATAAATAAATAATCTCATATTTAAATTTATTGAAATTGAATTTAATGAAATGTTTTAGAAAGTAAAAGATTTTTTTGAAATTTTTTTAAATATGTTTTAATAGGGTTAAAAATAAACTTACCTTACTGGGCAGTGTTTTGAATTAAAAATTAGTGATAAAATTTAATTTTTCTATTTTTTTAAAACGCTTACGCTGGTAAATGTAGGCTATACACTTGCTTTTACCAGGCATAAGAGATTGAAGGGCATTCGCTGGGCAAGAGAAAACTCCGGCCGTGAATGTCCTTCTCCCGGGGATGGGTGCGACAGATCGCAATGCTGGTCCCCGGCGCATGCGCATCGCACGCCGAGAACCGCCATTTGCAAAGCCTCTTCGGACACGTGCGCTCATCGTACGCACCGGGAGAGGCCGCAATTTTCAGGCCAATGGAGAAGTTCAACGATAGAATGGAACTGGGGGCATAAATATGTGGCAATATAATTGAAGGCAATTTAATGTATATCATCAATTTTGAATCCTTGAACATTGTGACATAAATAGGGACCTTTAATTGTCAGAATTTTAAAACTTGAATGTTAATAATTTAGGATGAGAAATTTTCTTTGTATAAATTGTGTTGTGTTTCAGATGAGATTTTAAAATAAGATCCCAACTGTTGGTTGAGATGGATCGTAAAGATCTCACAGCACTATTCAAAAAAGAGCAAAAAACTCTCCTGATGTCCTGACCAAAATTCCTCTCTCACTAAACACCACAAAAACAGATTAATTGCCCATTCGCCTCTGCCATTCATGGAATGCTGCTGACATAGAATGGTTGCTGTGTTTGCCGATGTAAAAACAGTCACTGTACTCCAAAATGTAACTCAATGTATGAAGGGCTTTGACATGACAGGTGCTATCAACCATTTAATATTTAACGAGGATATGGCTACTCTAGACAAACAGCAAGTTAATAGCTAAATGCATTCTGATCTCTGATATGCTTTTTGTTTCTTAAACAGTTGCGTGGGAAAGTTACAGAAAGCCTTTGCTTCAAGGCAAACGATCCTTTGTTGCCAAAGAACACAACTTGGTGGATGAAATCTGGGGTGCGGAGCGCCCACCAGTACCTAAAGAGAATATTTTCAAAGTGCCAGCTGAGTTTCTTGGTAAACTATTTTTCTTAAGCTTAAAGGGAAAGGATGGTATACACGGGATACTTTTGTTTAAATTTTTTGCCATTTTAATGGAAGAAAGTTCTATTAGCACCAACCTAGAGAGCCTTAATTATGGAGAACATCTCTATGCATCCTGAAGTGACTCCATCGCAAACAGTGGAGGGTACAACTTCAAAGTGATCTGAAGGTTTCTCTGGAGCCGCCCAAACTGGAAGTCGGCCTACAAGCTAGGAAACTTGCCTCAGCAAGCAAGATTTCCCAAATACAGCCAGCTCTGCAGTCTGTCTAAGGTCATGTATGAAAAATGTTTACCTGAAGAATCTCCAGCCAGTGAACCATATAATTACTATAGATGCAAAATAACTTGCCTTGACCCTTTCACCTGCGACAGTAGCACTGGATTTTCTCCCTCCCCCCCCCCCCCCTTCCATGGAGCCCACTGAGAATATTTAGTGAAAGTGCATCGAGGAAAATTTGCCTGGTTCTTGGTGGCGTAGCGGTTGTAGAAGTGCTGCTCCAGGCCACTGAGGGAAACCTGCTGCCTTTTAACTCGGCAGGAAGGCATTGACCGCTTTTTCTCTCACTCTTCCTCCCTTTCTCAAAATGGAATGTTCAATAGCTGCACAATGATCCATTTAATGACTTGCAAGCCTCTCGTGCCCAATGTTCTACCATTGGAGCTACATTATGTGAAGCATGGGATTAGTTTATTGTTACTTTTCTAACTGGAAAGTCAAAACTCCCATTTAAAGAGCTCCATTACACAGCTGTTCTGGCTGTAGAAATGATGAATACATTAGTTAATGCACTAACCTCGAGCAAGAATTAATATTGAGTATATCTTTGCCTCTGGTGTCGTGTGTTAGTGGTGATCCTTAATGAGAAAAATACATGGAGATTCCTGTTTACAGCAAGATGTTATTCATTGTATTTCACAAAAACACAGTTTACTTATTGCTGCCTATTGAATCTGACAGAATGTATTTTCCATTCCATTTAGAATAGTTGAGGTCACCAGACGTCAAAAGAATATTACTAAAGGCACTTAGATATTCAACCATTGGTGTTCTCACACATTCAATAGATGCATCACACTTAACAGAATGCACTGACCATGCTTCCTCAAATCAAATCTAATAAGCAATACCATACAATAAAACCCATTCTAACGAGCTATCAGTCTAAAGTGATGTGGAGATAATGCAGTCAACACAATGAAAACATTTACTGTACAGTTAATTGGGATTGTGTGATCAGTGAGTGGATAGTTAATGTGGAGCTAACGGATCTAGCAGTTCAAAACAGGGCATCCATGAGGCACTATGAGCCATCAGCAGCAGCAGAATTGTATTCCACCCCAATCGGTAATCTCATGGCCCGGCATATCCCTCACTCTACCATAACCATCAAGCCAACGGACCAACCATGGTTCAATGAAGAGTGCAGAAGAACATGCCAGAAGCAGCACCAGGGGTACCTAAACATGAGGTACCAACCTGGGATTGGATGGCAATGAATAGAATGGAGTGGTGATTGGGTGTACAGTGGATTAGGTCAGCACTGGATCCTATAGACAATGGCTTGATTGTGTGGACAGTGAATTGGTTGGGCAATTAATCCGATGGGCAGTGGCTCAGATACACAACAGATCCAGTGAGCAATGGATTAGATAAACATTGGATTGGGTAAATAGTAGATTGGATGAGCAGTGGATAGTATGGGCAATCGATTGCATAAGCAGTGGATCAAACAAGTAGTGGAGCTGATTAGGTGAGTATTGGATCAAATGAACATTGGATCAGGTGGACAGTGTAATGAGTGCTGTGGAATTCTTCTTTCTTTTGCAGGATAAATGGAATTGCATATTATTTTGACACTTTGCCCCAATGGCCCACAAAAGCTTGCCTCACATCAAATCCTAATTGAGACCAAATATTTTTTATATAGCAAACTATTGCCCTGCACAACATATGCATTGCCCTGTATAGCATGCTGATCTCTGCAAGGCATCTCATCCTTAAAATTTAAAACCTTTTTATTCATAAAGTTAGCTGAAAGCTTTTCAAAATCAGACTCCATGCTTGCTGTGTTAATAGAATGCTTGCAGCTGAAAAACCAACCTTTAACTTTCCTATTACATTACTTTTTATAAAACATTAGCATGAGCAAACCAAAATATACTCAACCATTTGCTAAGGATCAGGGATTCGGGTTTACAAAAGGTTTTAAATCTTTCAAACCATGAGGCTGCTGGGACTTTGGGACAAATTGTAACATTTTCAAATAGTTGTGACATTGTAGATTTCCGCATTTTAACAATTTGCTTATGGTAACTGCATGTGGCAAAATCAGACTACATTACCAGCATTTACACTGATCTTCCTAATGGGAGACAAGGGAAAAATTCAGGTCCTGGAAGAAGCGCAGTGCATCAGAAGATTGAGTTCAGAAGAAATTGAGATTTGAGAGAAGGCAACTGGGAGAAAACCTTATAAGAATATATATCAGGTAGCAAGTGGGAGGAATTGCCTTAGTCATCGTGTGCAGCAAAATCATGAACACAATCTTTTTCATTTACAATATCACTGCACATAGCAACCAGAGTACTTTGTCCCCTTAAATGTTAACTGAAAGGAGCAGAGTATAGGGAGTCCTTGATATTAACACTGGGTGGCTAAAATGCGTTCCCTTACCTTGATGGGTAAAGCTGGAGCATTACTCACAGTAAACCAGGAGAACAGAACAAAAGAGCACAGGCTCGATGGGCCAAATAGCCTCCTTTTGTGCTGTAACCATTCTGTGATTCTATGATTTAAAGAGCAGAAAATGAAACTGGTGAAGGTCAAATTAGGGTTGATGTCAGGAAAAATATCTTCACAGAAAGGGCGATCAACATATGGAATGGTGAAATGGCCTTTGAGACATAGTTATAAGGAGTTGTGAGTTTTCTTTTCTACCTATATGATATGCTAAGATGACCCAAATGGCATCCTTCACATGTGTTTACCTTGTGGTCTTGTGAATGCCATTCCCACACAAATAAACTATAATTAAGATGAAATCCTGCTTAAGGACAACTGTTCCTTCTCCATTTATCAATTGATCTTAAAGAAGCTCCAATACATTCACTCTGTCAGAGGTGGCAGTTTTTATCATCTGTATATTGTATTGCAGGAAGAACATGGCAAATGAAGGTAAAAGATATCCGTACACAGATGAAAAATAATCCTTACAAACCAACAGCAGTGTTAATCTCTGCACTGGATGAAACTGCATGTGAGCTATTCCTTCTCAATGATTATTTTTCTCCATTTTTAGTTAATAAATTATTGCAGTAAATTAAGATGATTAAACATTGAGATAAGATATATTATTTGAAATGTGAAATTAAGATTTTGGGGGGGAAATGTAAAAATGTCATTTGGTGGAGTCGGTGTGTTTCTGGTGAGATTGAACTTATGCACATTGTTGGAGCAGAGTATAGAGAGCTTTACTCTGTATCTAACCTGGCAATAGTTGATACTAACACTGGGTGACCAGATTTCCGTCCCTTACCTTGATGGGTGCAATATCTCAGACCACTTTGTGTAATTATCACACCTGCCAGCAGAGGGAAGCAAGTCCTGTTCATTGGCAAGTTCCTGGCTGGAATGTAAAGGATTGTTAAGATAGAATGTGATTGCTAAATAAAGACACTACTCTATTGATCTTGTGAAAGGAATGATTTCCCTTAAATATTTCATTTGAACCCAGTTCCATACACAAAATTATTTTTTTAAAGCCTATTTGTGCTGTCACCATTTTTTTCACTGAATAAACTGAAATGTTAAGTAACTTTGAATATAAACTTATTTCATATCTGATTCCAGCTTGAAAAAAACAGCAGTATTTCATTCAAACTAAATTAATGGAAACACAGGTTGCTGAACAAAAATTAACTATTTCTGAAACCCATTTACTCTTCAATTAACATAGTCTCAAATTACACTAATATTTTGATTGTATTCTTAAGGAAGATTACAGTAAATATCCAATCACAATTTTGTTCTGCAGTAAACCTTGAGTAATTTTTTCAATCATTAAAAGTGTAAAACTGTAATATTTTCTTCAGTTTAATTGAACTTTTTAAATATCGGCTAGAAACTACTTTTAGCAATACGAACAAATGAATGTTTAACAAGTAAATGTTTGTATGCATCCCTCTGCGTGCGATTTAAACAAGCTAATGAATCCAGAGGAATGTCATCCAAACATGTTGCAGGTGTATCCCCTACAGGTATTATACAATTTGTAACATGAACTCAGCCAGGTTTGTCACTGTGATCACTAACCACTGCCCTTGCTAGAAAGTGTAATTTTAACTCTGGGCCAGTTTCGGGCAAGCAGCGTCATGAGTTAGGAACTCACCTGCCACTCCAGAAATGAGGTCAGGGTATTTTAACTTGTGGCCCTCATTTAAATCCCTCCTGGAAAATTGGCGGGAAGTGGTGGAAAAAATCCATGCCTGCCGAAAGCACATAGGTGACGAGATCAGCTGCTGGGTCTATCTTACGGGGTCATGTCTGCGGCAATGGAGGTCGAGGTTTTCCATGTGTCCGGCTCCTCCTGGCCCCACAAGGAAAAGGTTAAAAAGTTAACGGGGGGAAAATTCCAGTCGGAGGCTTCCTTCAGACGAACGCCTCTGGCCCGGAATTCTTTTACAAAAATACCTGGTGGTTCTGGAGGCGCCTTCGATTGCGGTCGGAGCCTTCATTCAACGCGTAGCGTACGGGAAGATGACTTCCCCGTATGGACGAAAAAGCTAGAGTCACGTGGGCCTGGACCACCAATCACGATGCAGTATTCTCATTGATAGTAATGGGAACTCCGTTGTTACGAGTTCCTATTATTATCAATGAGAATAAATCCCTAAAACAAGAAACACAACATAATCAATAAAAAAAACACCTCACATATTTAAATTAATTGAAATTAAAGTTAATTAAATGTTTTAGAAAAAATACATATTTTTTGGAAGCTTTTTAATGTGTTTTAATAGGGTTTACAATAAACTTACCTCAATGGACAGGTTTTTTACTATAAAAATGTGTATTTAAATTGAATTTTTATATGTTTTAAAACTCTTACACTGGTAATAGTAGGCAATGCGCCTGCTTTTACCAGATGTAAGAGTTTGAAGGACATTTGCTGGGCAAGAGCTCAATCTCTCCCGCACGAATGTCCTTCTCCTGGGGATGCGGAGGATCTGTTGAGAGAAATCTTGACAGAACGGAAAAGCCGGTTTTCGTTGCATGAGCATCATGGCCCAAAAAACGGCTTTTGCGAGGCCTCGCCGGGTCCATGCGCACTTCGTACAGACCCAGCGAGGACGGAATTTTAGGCCCAATAACTTTACCTTTTTGGGCCTCTTCTGGCCCTGGATTCCCTTCCCTGCTGTCTTCACACAAACTGACAAAGTCAAAATATTGGTTGGGTGAAGCATGTGTATTCATGATGGACTTAATGCATAGGCATATGGAGTTTCTAATATTAAAGGTTGAATTTTCCTTTAATAGTTATAGAGCCATACCTATGGCAGAACACCAAAGTTTGATATGTACACAGCTACAGTTGTCACTTTATGTACTTTGTATGATGATAATTTCTTAGTTGTTACATTCACTTGTGTTCTCTGTGAGATTTGGCTGCAGTTGTGTTCAATGATGCAACATGCACTCGTGACAGGATCAGTGATGTAGATAAGAATCTATTTGCTCATCTCCAGACACACACAGTTCAGATGTGAAATCTCTCACATTTACATTTTTTCACAGGGAGTACTGGGTGCTGGGGGAACAGCTACCATTAACTCTCATTATTTGGATTTCCTATATGGCCACACCATATGATTTACACTTGAAGCGTGAATTACCCCGAGGCAAATTAAGGGGAAAAGATAGAAAAGCAGTGGGCCTGCATGCATACCTACAGCTATGGAATGCTTTGACCCCACCCTCGGCTAATTTAAATCCCCTGAAAAAAGGAGTGTTCCTGATAGAAAGCAATACTGCATCAAATGAAAAGGAAATAAATTATGTATCATTTTTAGCAATTGTGCAAATATTACTTCTTATTAAAATAAACTTTCCTTAATGTTTTCATCTAGGGCTGTTCAACCTGCGAGGGAACGACATTCCATACAATCCCTTTTTCCAATCTTACACACTGTTGACTGCAGATTGGATCAGGTATTGTTCATTCCACGGCACGATTAAACTCAACTTGAGCAATAAAGAACAAAAGAATCAGAAACTATCTGAGGAAACTCAGTACAGGTTGAGCATGCGAAATCCAGAGTTCCGAAATTCGGAATGTTCTGAATCCGGACACCGGGCTGATCCGTGGCGGGGTCGTCCGGAAAACGGAAAATGTTCCGAAATCGGGACTCCCCCACCTCAGCGCCCCGACCGCGCTCCTGCTTTCGGCAGCCCCACCTCGCCCCCTTACCTCCGCGTAGCGACCTCCCCCCGGCCCTCGGCGACCCGACCTCTGACCCGGCCCTCGGCAGCCCAATTTCTGACCCGGCCCTCGGCGGCCCGACCTCTGACCCAGCCCTCGGCAGCCCAATTTCTGACCCGGCCCTCGGCGGCCCGACCTCTGACCCGGCCCTCGGCGGCCCGACCTCTGACCCAGCCCTCGGTGGCCCGACCTCTGACCCGGCCCTCGGCGGCCCGACCTCTGACCCGGCCCTCGGCAGCCCGACCTCTGACCCGGCCCTCGGCGGCCCGATCTCTGACCCGGCCCTCGGCGGCCCGACCTCGCCCCCTTACCTCCGCGTAGCGACCTCCCCCCAGCCCTCGGCGACCCGACCTCTGACCCGGCCCTCGGCAGCCCAACTTCTGACCCGGCCCTCGGCGGCCCGACCTCTGACCCGGCCCTCGGCGGCCCGACCTCTGACCCGGCCCTCGGCGGCCCGACCTCTGACCCGGCCCTCGGAGGCCCGACCTCTGACCTGGCCCTCGGCGGCCCGACCTCTGACCCGGCCCTTGGCGGCCCGACCTCGCCCCCTTACCACACACGGTCCGACCTTACCACGACCCTTGGCGGCCCAACCTCCCCCCCGCCCCCCAACCCTCGGCGGCCCGACCTCCCCTCAGATCGGCGGCCTGACTTCACCTCTTCCCCCTCACCTCGGCCATCCTCCCCCCCTCCCCCTCCCGACCCTGCCTGACCCCGCCTCCTCCGACCCCACCTACCTTGGCCCAGACAAAGACGTTCCGAAATCTGGAAATACCCGGAATCCGGAACGGCCTTGGTCCCGAGCTTTCCGGATTTCAGACGGCACACCTGTAACACCCTAATTGAAGTGCATTTCCCTGGATTACCAATCAATTAAAAATTGGGAAAACTACAAGAAACCATTGTCAAGGACAAAATTAGTTCTCACTTGGAGAAGCTTGGGTTAGTAGGGGACAGCCAGCACGGATTTATTGAAAGCAAATCATGTCTGACTAACTAGATTGCATTCTTTAATGAAGTAACAGAGAGGGCTGATTGAGTTAGTGCAGCAGATGTTGTATATATGGACTTTCAAAAGGTGTTTGATAAAGTACCTCATAACAGACGTGTTTGGAAAATAGAAACACATGGAATTAAAGGGACGCTAGTAACTTGGGTAAAAAAATTAGCTCAGGGTTAGGAGGCTGGAGAGAAGATTGCAGAGGGTTTTCCCCAGGGTCGGTCTTAGGACCACTGCTTTTTTTGTTATATATAAATGACCTGGATTTGGGTATAGGGAGCACAATTTTGAAGTTTGCGGATGATACTGAACTTGGCAATATAGTAAATAGTGAGCATGATAGTAGCAGACTTCAGGAGGACATAGACAGACTGGTACAGACACATGGCAGATGCAGTTTAACACAGATACGTGTGAAGTGATGCACTTTAGGAGAAACAACCAGGAGAGGCAGTATAATATAAATTGTACTATTTTGAGGGGACTATAAGAACAGAGAAACCTGGGGGTACATATTCAAAAATCTTTGAAGGTAGCAGGGTAAGATGATAAGGCAATTAAGAAAACAATATGTGAGACTTGGCTTTGTAAATATAATCCCATTTACACCTCTTCTAGACCCATCTTTTGTTTCCTTATTTGTCTCAGTAGCATCTCCTTTTGCCTTGTACAATCATACCTTTTGTCATTTAATCTCTCCTCCCTTGAATCCTATCACAGACCTGCCCTTTGTTCTTTCCTCCCCTGCCCCCGTTCCCTGCCTCTACACTTGCTTAAATCATATTATATCCCTAACTTTTTCCAGTTCTAACAAAGGGTCATCGACCTGAAACATTAACTCTATTTCTCGCTCCACAGATGCTGCCTGACCTGCTGAGTATTTCCAGCATTTTCTGTTTTTATTTTGTAAATAAGGGCATTGAAATACAAAACAAGGAAGTTATGCCAAACCTTTACAAATCTCTTGTCGGCCTCAGTTAGAGTATTGTGTACAATTCAGGGCTCCACACTTTAGGAAGGATTTCAAGGCGAAGAGGATAGAGGGTGTTTACCAGAATGATACCAGGGATGAGGGAGTTCAGTTATGTGGAGAGACCAGAGAAGCCAGGATTGTTCTCCTTACAACAGAGAAGGTTAAAGGAAGACCTAATAGAAGTATTCAAAATTATAAGGGGTTTTATAAGGAGCAAGTAGAAAGAAGCTATTTTTTCTAGAAAATGGGTCAGTAAGCAGAAGTCATAGATTGAAAATAATTGGATAAGAACTGGAGGGGAAATGAGGAGAAATTTCTTCACATAGAGGGTTGTTAAGATCTGGAATGCAAATGAACAGAAGAACATAAGAATTAGAAGCAGGAGTAGGCCTTGCGGCCCTTCGAGTCTGCCCCACTATTCAATAAGATCATTGGCTGATCTTCAACCTCAACTTCAGTTTCCCGTCAGATCCCTATATCCCTTGATTACCCCAGCGCCCAAAAATCTATCTAGTTCAGCCTTGAATATACTCAACAACTCAGCATCCACAGCCATTTCAAAGATTCACAACCCTCTGAGTAAAGAAATTGCTCCTTATCTCAGACTTAAATGGCCAACCCCTTATCCTGAGACTGTGCCCCCCAGTTCTAGACTCTCCAGTCAGGGGAAACAACCTCTCAGCATCTACTCCTGTCAATCCCCCTCGGTATCTAATATGTTTCAATGAGATCTGCTCTCATTCTTCGAAACTCCAGACAGTATAGGCCCAATCTCCTCATGGGACTACACAGGAATCAGTCTAGTGAACCTTTGTTGCACCACCTCTCAGACACGTATATTCATCCTTAGATAAGAAGATCAAAACTGTGCACAGTACTCCAGGTGTGGTCTCATAATTGTGACAAGACTTCCTTACTCCAATTCCATTGAAAAGTTTAATATGCCACTTGCCTTCCTAATTTCTTTCTGTACCTGCATGCTAATTTTCTGTGTTTCCCATACGAGGACACCTAAATTTCTCTGAGCACCAACATTTAATAATTTCTCACCATTTAAAAATATTCTGTTTTTCTACACTTCCTAACAAAGTGAATAACCTCACATTTTCCCACATTATACGCCATCTGCTACCTTATTGCCCAGTCACTTAACCTGCCTATATCCCTTTGCAGGCTTTGTATGCTCCTCACAGCTTACTTTCCCACCTAGCTTTGTATCGTCAACAAACTTGGATACATTACACTCAGTCCCTTCGTGGAAGTCATTAATATAAATTGTAAATAGCTGAAGCCCAAGCACTGACCTTTGCAGCACCCCACTAGTTACAGCCTACCAACCCGAAAATGACCCGTTCATCCCTAATCTCTGTTTTCTGTTTGTTAACCAATCCTCTATCCATGCTAATATATTACTCCAACCCTGTGAGCCCTTATCTTGAATAGCAACCTTTTCATCATAGACAGTCCCTTGAAATCAAGGAAGACTTGCTTCCATTCCAAAAGTGAGTTCTTAACTGACTGAATAGTCAAATATGGGAATTACAGTCTCTGTCACAGGTGGGACAGACAGTGGTTGAAGGAAAGGGTGGGTGGGACTGGTTTGCTGCACACTCCTTCCACTGCCTGCGCTTGTTTTCTGCATGCTCTCGGCAATGAGACTCGGGGTGCTCAGCGCCCTCCCAGATGCTCTTCCTCCACTTAGGGTGGTCTTTGGCCAGGAATTCCCAGGTATCGGTGGGGATGTTGCATTTTATCAAGGAGGCTTTGAGGGTATCCTGGAAACATTTCCTCTGCCCACCAGGGCTCGCTTGCCGTGTAGGAGTTCTGAGTCCTTATCTTGAATAGCAACCTTTTATGTGGCAATTGACCAAATGCCTTTTGGAAATCCAAATATACTACATCCACTGGTTCCTCTTTATCTACCCTGCTAGTTGCATCCTCCAAAAACTGTAATAAATTTCTTAAACGATTTCCCATGCATAAAACGATGTTGAGTTTGCCTAATCATATTATGATTTTCTAAGTGACCTAGTACTATTTCCTTAATAATGGATTCCAGCATTTTTCTAATGACTGATGTCAGGCCAACTGGCCTGTAGTTCCCTGATTTCTCTATCCCTGCTTTCTTGAATAATGGTGTTGTATTTGCTACCTTCCGCTGGGATTGTTCCAGAATCTAGGTAATTTTGGCAGATCACAACCAACGCATCCACTATCTCTGCAGCCACCTCTTTTAGAATCTTAGGATGTAGGCCATCAGGCCCAGGGGATTTGTCAGCTTTTAGTCCTATTAGTTTCTCAAGTACTTTTTATCTACAGACATTAACTACTTTTAAGTTCCTCACTCTCATTAACCCCTCAGTTCCCCACTATTTCTGGTGTACTTTTTGTGTCTTCTACTGTGAAGACAGATACAAAATATTTGGTTAAAATCTCTGCCATTTCCTTATTCCCATTATAATTTTTCCTCTCTCAGCCTCTAAGGGATCAATGCTTACTTTTGCTACACTCTTCCCTTTTGCATACTTGTAGTAGCTCTTACAATCTGTTTTTATATTTCTTGCTATTTTACTCTCATTCTCTTTTCTTCCTTTTCATAAATTATTTGGTCATCCTTTGCTGGTTTCTAAAACTCTCCCAATCCTCAGGCTTTCTACTGTTCTTTGCAACATTAGAAGCCTCTTCTTTTAATCTAATACTGTCCTTAACTTCTTTAGTTACGCACGGATGATTCACTTTTCCTGTGGATTTTTTATTTCTCAATGCAATGTATATTCATTGAGAATTTTGTAACATTTCTTTAAATGTTTGCCACTATTTATCTACCATCGTACCTTTTAATCTAAATTCCCAATCTACCTTAACCAACTCACCCCTCGTACCGATATAATTGGCTTTATTTAAGTTTAAGACTCTAGTTTTGGATTTAAGTATATCACTCTCAATCTCAATGTGAAATTCTATCATAGTACGATTACTCTTCTGCAGAGAATCTTTTAGTATGAGATTACCAATTAACCCTGCCTCATTACAAAATACAAGATCTCAAATAGCCTGTTCCCTGGTTGGTTCCATGATGTATTGTTCTAGGAAACTGTCACAAATGCAGTTCATGTACTCGTTCTCCAAACTACTTTTGCCAAGTTGATTTGCCCAGTCTATATGAAGGTTAAAGTCCACCACAGTTATTGCATTACCTTTACAAGCTTCTATTATTTTTTGATTAATATTCTGTCCAATGGTATAGCTATTGTCAGGGGGCCTATAAACAACACCCACCTGCGTTTTCTGCCCATTCTTATCTCCACCCATACTGATTCAACTTGTTGATCTTCTGAACCAAGATCCTTTCTCACTATTGTCCTTATCTCATCCTTAACTATCATGGCCACCCCCGCTCCCCCCCACCCCCCCGCCATGCCCCATGCCTTTTGCATTCTGCCTGTCTTTTTGAAACATTAAGTACCCTGGAATATTTAGTTTCCAACCTCGGTCACCTTGGAACCATGTCTCTGTAATGACTATTGGATCAAACCCATTTATCTCTATTTGTGCTCCTAATTCACCTGTCTTGTTATGAATGCTTCATGCATTCAGATAAAGAACCTTTAATTTTAAATGTTTGTCTTTATTCCTTGCTTTCACCTTATTTGCTGATGCACTATTACCATTAAACTCCCTGCCCTTTCCCGTCACACTCTGCTTATCTTTACCTAAATAGTTAAACTGCTCTAATGCCTTGACATTTCTCGTTAGATTTCTAAATTTCCCCTCACCTGACCCCTCTCCCCACCTTTTAGTTTAGAACAACCCCAGTTATTTCATTCACTAAGACACTGGTCCCAGCCTGGTTTATGTGGAGCCCGTCACAACAACACAACTCTGTCTTGCTGCAGTACTGGTGCCAGTTCCCTATGAATCAAAACCCCTTCCTCCTACACCACTCTTTGAGCCACTCATTTAACTCTCTGATCTGCTTGCCTCTGTGCCAATTTGTGCATGGCTCGTAGTAATCCAGAGATTATTACCCTTGAGGTTCTGTTTATTAATTTATACCCTAGCTCCTCAAACTCCCTCAGCAGAACCTCATTCTTAGTTCTACCTATGTTGATGTTTACTACATGGACCATGACAACTGAATCCTTCCCCTCCAACTCCAAATTCTTCTCCAGCCATGATGAGATATCCTTAACCCTGGCAACAGGCAGGCAACACAGCCTTCCGGACTCCCACTCGCGGCTGCAGAGAACAATATCTATCCCCAACTATACTGTCCCCTATCACTATCACTTTCTTTTTTATTCCCCCTACGTGAATGACCCCCTTTACCACAGTGCCATGGTCAGTTTTCCCATCCTTCCTGCAGTCCTTATTCTCATCCATTCAGGGAGCAAATACCTCGTACCTATTGGACAAGGTCAATTGCTGAGCCTCCTCCATCACTACATCCTGGGTCCCCATACTTGCCTGACTCACAGTCACACCTCCCTGTCCTTGACCACTGACTAACTCTAAATACTACATAACCTAAGGGCATGTGATTGCATCCTGGAACAAAGTGTCCAGGTAACTCTCTCTCTCCCTGATGCATCGCAATGCCTGCCCCTCAGACTTCAGCTCAACAACTCTGAGCCAAAGCTCCTCAAGTTGCAGAGCTGCAGACACTTACCACCGATGTGATTGCTCAGTAACTCATTCATCTCCACAAACTCCCACATGCTGCAGTTACGACACACTGCCTGCCCTGCCATCTAACCTTATTTTAGTTATTTAATTACTTAAAGTTTTTATTCAATCAATTATTTTTAGTTTTTAGTTAAATTGGAGAGTGATCAGGAGCAAAAAACTTGGCTGGTTTCCTATTATCTTACCCCAACTGAGAATGAGATCAGCCATTTCCATACAATCTGGATCCTTTCCATTCTTTTTAGTTCAGCTACATGTTGACTTTGCCAACTGAGCACCAGGGAGTGATCATTATCCTCCTTTAATTCATAGAATTGTAGAATCTTACAGCACAGAAAGAGGCCATTCGGCCCATCACATCCGTGCCTAATTTAATAAAGTAATAGCAGTTATATTTTCCCAACTCTTAAGTTAACTCATTACCCTAACAGAGAGCAAAGCTGTACCTGAAAGGGTAGTGAAATCATATTCCACAGGAACTTTTAAAGTGCAATTGGACATGTGCTTGAAGAGGACTATTTTCAGGATTATGGGGAAAAAGCTGGGGTGTTGGACTAAATTGGACAGCTCCTTCAAAGAGCAGGCACGGATGTGATGGGCCGAATGGCCTCTTTCTGTGCTGTAAGATTCTACAATTCTATGAATTAAAGGAGGATAATGATCACTCCCTGGTGCTCAGTTGGCAAAGTCAACATGTAGCTGAACTAAAAGGAATGGAAAGGATCCAGATTGTATGGAAATGGCTGACCTCATTCTCAGTTGGGGTAAGATAATAGGAAACCAGCCAAGTTTTTTGCTCCTGATCACGCTCCAGTGACTGCTGCTGGAAAATGTGTGTGTATGGGCATTGAGTGAGGCTAGGATCAGGTTCAGCTTTAATGCCTACTATGTTTAAATAGCCCACCAAAAATTTCTGTCGAGGCAGACACATGAAGAATGGTCACTTCGGCAAAGCACCAGAAGGTGCTCAGTGCCTCTGGAACCGTACCACAGCAAGACTCAGCCTCTTCAGCAGAGGAAGGGAAAAAAGTGCAGGGGGTAGGATAAGTTTAAACAAAAAGGACAGTACTCTTTCTATATGAAACATACTCATCAAAAATAATCAGATGAAACATCACTTTAGTGTGTAATATAAACTTTTATTTTACTAATGTTACATTTTGATAATTTTCACATATCTCAAAGTAACACCGCTGTAGTCTCTTAATCACAGTCAGCAAATTCTATCCTCCAATCAGCATAACTGCTGCCAGCTGAATGGGCACACAAAGCACTTATGATAGTCTCATTGGCACCTTAATTCCATTTTATGAAGCTATGCCATCTGGTGCAGGTTGACTTACAGACAAACTCAAGGACTGACAAACTCCTCCTACAGCTGTGAAGATCGCAAAGCAGTCACATTTTATACAGAAGGATCCTTCCATGCAATTGCAGGGGGCATCTGATAAGCTAGTCTGCAGTCCATACGTGTAAACGCACGCAGCATTCGAAACAAAGTAAATGAGTTGACGGCACAAATCATTACAAATGGGTATGATTTGGTGGCCATTACTGAAACGTGGTTGCAGGGTGGCCAAGACTTGGAATTAAACATACAGGGGTATCTGACAATTCGGAAAAGATAGACAAGAAGGGAAAGGAGGTGGTGTAGCTCTGTTAATAAAGGATGATATCAGGGCAGTTGTGAGAGACGATATTGGCTCTTATGAAGAAAATGTTGGATCATTGTGGGTGGAGATTAGAGATAGTAAAGGGAAAAAGTCACTGGTGGGCGTAGTATATAGGCCCCCAAATAATAACTTCACGGTGGGGCGGGCAATAATCAAGGAAATAATGGAGGCATGTGAAAAAGGAACGGCAGTAATCTAGAGGGATTTTAACCTACATATCGATTGGTCAAATCAAATCGCACGGGGTAGCCTTGAGGAGGAATTCATAGAATGCATACGGGATTGTTTCTTAGAACAGTATGTTACAGAACCTAAAAGGGAGCAAGCTATCTTAGATCTGTGTAATGAGACAGGAATAATAAACGATCTCCGAGTAAAAGATCCTCTCGGAATGAGTGATCACAGTATGGTTGAATTTGTAATACAGATTGAGGGTGAGGAAGTAGTGTCTCAAACGAGCATACTATGCTTAAACAAAGGGGAATACAGTGGGATGAGGGCAGAGTTGGCTAAAGTAGACTGGGAACACAGACTAAACGGTGGCACAATTGAGGAACAGTGGAGGACTTTTAAGGAGCTCTTTCATAGTGCTCAACAAAAATATATTCCAGTGAAAAAGAAGGGCGGTAAGAGAAGGGATAACCAGCCGTGGATAACCAAGGAAATAAAGGAGAGTATCAAATTAAAAACCAATGCGTATAAGGTGGCCAAGGTTAGTGGGAAACTAGAAGATTGGGAAAATTTTAAACGACAGCAAAGAATGACTAAGAAAGCAATAAAGAAAGGAAAGATAGATTATGAAAGTAAACTTGCGCAAAACATAAGTAAAAGCTTTTACCAATATATAAAATGGAAAAGAGTGACTAAAGTAAATGTTGGTCCCTTAGAAGACGAGAAGGGGAATTTAATAATGGGAAATGTGGAAATGGCTGAGACCTTAAACAAGTATTTTGCTTCGGTCTTCACTGTGGAAGACACAAAAACCATGCCAAAAATTGCTGGTCACAGGAATGTGGGAAGGGAGGATCTTGAGACAATCACTATCACTAGGGGGGTAGTGCTGGACAGACTAATGGGACTCAAGTTAGACAAGTCCCCTGGTACTGATGAAATGCATCCCAGGGTATTAAAAGAGATGGCGGAAGTTATAACAGATGCATTTGTTATAATCTACCAAAATTCTCTGGACTCTGGGGAGGTACCAGCGGATTGGAAAGCAGCTAATGTAACGCCTCTGTTTAAAAAAGGGGCAGACAAAAGGCAGGTCACTATAGGCCAGTTAGTTTAACATCTGTAGTGGGGAAAATGCTTGACCCTATCATTAAGGAAGAAATAGCGGGACATTTAGATAGGAATAATGCAATCAAGCAGACGCAACATGGATTCATGAAGGGGAAATCATGTTTAACTAATTTACTGGAATTCTTTGAGGATATAACGAGCATGGTGGATAGAGGTGTACCGATGGATGTGGTGTATTTAGATTTCCAAAAGGCATTCGATAAGGTGCCACACAAAAGGTTACTGCAGAAGATAAAGGTACGCGGAGTCAGAGGAAATGTATTAGCATGGATAGAGAATTGGCTAACTAACAGAAAGCAGAGAGTCGGGATAAATGGGTCCTTTTCGGGTTGGAAATCAGTGGTTAGTGGTGTGCCACAGGGATCGGCGCTGGGACCACAACTGTTTACAATATACATAGATGACCTGAAAGAGGGGCAGAGTGTAGTGTAACAAAATTTGCAGATGACACAAAGATTAGTGGGAAAGCGGGTTGTGTAGAGGACACAGAGAGGCTGCAAAGAGATTTAGATAGGTTAAGCGAATGGGCTAAGTTTTGGCAGATGGAATATAATGTCGGAAAGTGTGAGGTCATCCACCTTGGAAAAAAAAACAGTAAAAGGGAATATTATTTGAATGGGGAGCAATTACAACATGCTGCGGTGCAGAGGGACCTGGGGGTCCCTGTGCATGAATCCCAAAAAGTTAGTTTGCAGGTGCAGCAGGTAATCAGGAAGGTGAATGGAATGTTGGCCTTCATTGCGAGAGGGATGGAGTACAAAAGCAGGGAGGTCCTGCTGCAACCGTACAGAGTATTTGTGAGGCCGCACCTGGAGTATTGCATGCAGTTTTGGTCACCTTACTTAAGGAAGGATATACTAGCTTTAGAATGGGGTACAGAGACGATTCACTAGGCTGATTCCGGAGATGAGGGGGTTACCTTATGATGATAGATTGAGTAGACTGGGTCTTTACTCGTTGGAGTTCAGAAGGATGAGGGGGGATCTTATAGAAACATTTAAAATAATGAAAGGGATAGACAAGATAGAGGCAGAGAGGTTGTTTCCACTGGTCAGGGAGACTAGAACTAGGGGGCACAGCCTCAAAATACGGGGGAGCCAATTTAAAACCGAGTTGAGAAGGAATTTCTTCTCCCAGAGGGTTGTGAATCTGTGGAATTCTCTGCCCAAGGAAGCAGTTGAGGCTAGCTCATTGAATGTATTCAAATCACAGATAGATAGATTTTTAACCAATCAGGGAATTAAGGGTTATGGGGAGCGGGCGGGTAAGTGGAGCTGAGTCCACGGCCAGATCAGCCGGATATAAAAGGGGTCAGAGGGTCTAGTAAGGAAGAGGAACTGAGGGAAATCTTTATTAGTCGGGAAATTGTGTTGGGGAAATTGATGGGATTGAAGGCAGATAAATCCCCAGGGCCTGATGGCCTGCATCCTAGAGTACTTAAGGAGGTGGCCTTGGAAATAGCGGATGCATTGACAGTCATTTTCCAACATTCCATTGACTCTGGATCAGTTCCTATGGAGTGGAGGGTAGCCAATGTAACCCCACTTTTTAAAAAAGGAGGGAGAGAGAAAACAGGGAATTATAGACCGGTCAGCCTGACCTCAGTAGTGGGTAAAATGATGGAATCAATTATTAAGGATGTCATAGCAGTGCATCTGGAAAATGGTGACATGATAGGTCCAAGTCAGCATGGATTTGTGAAAGGGAAATCATGCTTGACAAATCTTCTGGAATTTTTTGAGGATGTTTCCAGTAAAGTGGACAAAGGAGAACCAGTTGATGTGGTATATTTGGACTTTCAGAAGGCTTTCGACAAGGTCCCACACAAGAGATTAATGTGCAAAGTTAAAGCACATGGGATTGGGGGTAGTGTGCTGACGTGGATTGAGAACTGGTTGTCAGACAGGAAGCAAAGAGTAGGAGTAAACGGGTACTTTTCAGAATGGCAGGCAGTGACTAGTGGAGTGCCGCAAGGTTCTGTGCTGGGGCCCCAGCTGTTTACATTGTACATTAATGATTTAGACGAGGGGATTAAATGCAGTATCTCCAAATTTGCGGATGATACTAAGTTGGGTGGCAGTGTGAGCTGCGAGGAGGATGCTATTAGGCTGCAGAGTGACTTGGATAGGTTAGGTGAGTGGGCAAATGCATGGCAGATGAAGTATAATGTGGATAAATGTGAGGTTATCCACTTTGGTGGTAAAAACAGAGAGACAGACTATTATCTGAATGGTGACAGATTAGGAAAAGGGAAGGTGCAACGAGACCTGGGTGTCATGGTACATCAGTCATTGAAGGTTGGCATGCAGGTACAGCAGGCGGTTAAGAAAGCAAATGGCATGTTGGCCTTCATAGCGAGGGGATTTGAATACAGGGGCAGGGAGGTGTTGCTACAGTTGTACAGGGCCTTGGTGAGGCCACACCTGGAGTATTGTGTACAGTTTTGGTCTCCTAACTTGAGGAAGGACATTCTTGCTATTGAGGGAGTGCAGCGAAGGTTCACCAGACTGATTCCCGGGATGGCGGGACTGACCTATCAAGAAAGATTGGATCAATTGGGCTTGTATTCACTGGAGTTCAGAAGAATGAGAGGGGACCTCATAGAAACGTTTAAAATTCTGACGGGTTTAGACAGGTTAGATGCAGAAAGAATGTTCCCAATGTTGGGGAAGTCCAGAACCAGGGGTCACAGTCTGAGGATAAGGGGTAAGCCATTTAGGACCGAGATGAGGAGAAACTTCTTCACCCAGAGAGTGGTGAACCTGTGGAATTCTCTACCACAGAAAGTAGTTGAGGCCAATTCACTAAATATATTCAAAAGGGAGTTAGATGAAGTCCTTACTACTCGGGGGATCAAGGGTTATGGCGAGAAAGCAGGAAGGGGGTACTGAAGTTTCATGTTCAGCCATGAACTCATTGAATGGCGGTGCAGGCTAGAAGGGCTGAATGGCCTGCTCCTGCACCTATTTTCTATGTTTCTATGTTTCTATGATCTTGTTGAATGGCGGAGCAGGCTCGAGGGGCTAGATGGCCTACTTCTGTTCCTAATTCTTTTGTTCTTATGTTCTTATGTGTAAAACAAAGGACTGATACCATGTTTGCCAAAGGAAACACCTTTATCACTTTCCAAGTGGAAAGCGTACACCAACTGGGGTGGATACAGAACTTTTACCATCTAGAAGGCTTCCCCAGAGTCCAGATTGTATAGGTGGAATCCATGTCAGCCGCAGTATATAAATTAATCGAAAGGGATACCTCAGCTTAAGTGTTCAGGTAGTCTGAATTAATGAAGAGCTGTTGGGAGACCAAGGTTACCCTTTTCATCCATGGCTGATGACACCATTTAGAAACTCCCACACAGCAGCAGGATACAAATACAATGAGGCCCATGCACCACTCAAGTTACCGTTGAACACAAATTTGGATGCTGAAGCGATGTTTATCTTGCCACCAAAAAGAGTTTAATTGGTCATTTATCTCGTCGCTGTTTGTGGGATCTTGCTGTGTGTATGGACGCCACTTTCTCCTATATAATAATAATGACTGCACTTCAAAAGTACTTAATTGGCTGTGAAGTGCTTTGGGACATCCTGAGGGCATGAAAGGTGCTTTATAAATACAAGTTCTTTCTTCCTACTACACAACCTTTACCACAAAATACTGTCCACACTAAGAAGAAATCAAAAGATCGAACTTTATTTTATGTCCTTTTCATTCACTAGATACTAGCTCTGTACTTACACTTCCCCTTCGTGACCCAATGATGTGAGACTGAATGAGATAATCAACTCTAATGGCAGGTTGAGGTTGGGTTGTGCAATTGTGCAAGGATGTTTGTAGCCTTGAACCTCTAGTTACAGGATCATGGGATGTCCCTGCAACAACTGGAGCTACATCTAACAATGCTGTGGTTGCCAATGCCTATCCATACATCAATAATTTGAGGGCAAGGCTGGAGTTGGAGGATATACAGATGCCCTGAGAGACAGTGCCTCACTGGACTCTTCTCCTGACATACCCACTGGAGCTGTGCACCCCCTTTGGATCACCAGTGATCTACATGAGAGCAGTTCATATGGTCTTTCCCATGTGGACTAAACCTAACATACATAAGAACAGAAGAACATAAGAAATAGGAACAGGAGTAGATCATACAGCCCCTCGAGACTGCTCCGCCATTCAATAAGATCATGGCTGATCTGATCATGGACTCAGCTCCACTTCCCCGCCCGCTCCCCATAACCCCTTATCCCCTTATCGTTTAAGAAACAGCTAACATAACTGCTGTTTTCAAGCAATAGCCAAGTCTGTCAAATCTGGCAGCAACAGACTCCTGTGAATGGATAGCCAAGGTCTCAATGGCACTAGTCACAGTGTTTGTGAGATAACATTGTTTTACACTTGTTCCCTCTGAGTAAACGACTATCAAAATAGCATGGTACAGCAGTCTTGTTTAAATGTAACTGTTAAGAATCTGGAAATGGAGAAATCTGCTGACATTAATTAGGGATTTACAAAAAGGTTGAAGTGATCGACATTGAATTATTCCCATTTTCTTCACATTCTGGGTAGCTCAGTTAGCCTGCCTACACCACTCTGATGCTTCAAAGTCAGGTATGCTTTGACAGTTCTGTGTTCAAACCCTGTGTGGCTCAGCCATTCCTGGTTATGGAAGGGCATGTGGCATCTTATAGCTCATCCGTCGCACAGCCAATGCAGAAAGTATGAGGTCAGTTCCAATCCCCTGCTCCCAAATGAGCCTACGTCATGACAGTGTGTACCCAGAGAGGCGAAATAAGCAAAGCGCTACTGCTAATTTAATCTTTAGAGCGGTAAATGTTTCCTGTCACTGAACAACCGTAAAATTATTTCTTTGTGAATTTCTATTGAAAAATATCAAATATATATACATATATATATTTAAAGAAGCCTAGGGAGCATAATTATCAGTTACCTATAAAATAACCAAATACTAGAAATTTATAAACTACATAAATGCTGTAAGTCTCACAGGTTAAAACTAATGAATGGTGTATTTTTGTTTCTATATATGCATTAATGACCAGGTTGTATGTGAATGAATCACGACTGACTCCGGACATCAAGAAATATTTGAATACCAATTGTACCACAGCTGAGTGTGTTCAACTGAAGGCCTACGAGGATATCCGGAAAAATGTGCAGGAATATGCTAAAGGGAATGTCAAGATCTGGATTGGTCAGGAATACACAACCTTTGGTGTCTACGAAGTCATTCCCGAGGTAAATTCAGAGTTTTGTAATATAACCTAAATACACCATCCTACATATTCTTTATACTCCCTGCATCTTCAGGAGAGTAAAATAAAGACTTGCTGATCAGTCTCCTACTCTTAACCCATTCTTTTCCAGACTCAATTCCTTACCACCCTTTTCCTTTCCTTCTTCCTAAGTTCTTCTGGATTTTAAAACCTAAGGTTGTTGTTACATTTGGAATTGGGCAGGATTCAGGCTATGGCACTCACCTTGGCTTTGACCTATATTTCTCAATGTTTGCTACTTTTAGTGAGAAATATTAGATGCAAGTATAAAGTGGAGAGCACTGCTTTATACTCATATCTACTTTGTTCAAATAAAATAAGGAGAAAAATATACTCTGCAATCACCACTCTTAAGATCTGTCTTTTCAATTTTTTTTCAACTTTGGAGGTGCCTTACAGAATGGGCCCTGGCTCTTTATCGATATTTCTCAACAATAGCTTTGCACTGGAAAAGGGACTGCATCACCTAGTAAGAAAATCGTGAGTTGCTTGGATTCTAATTGTCATTCCATTTATACCTGGCCATAAAAAGTCGACCACCGTGACTTTTTGCCAGACAACTCATCTCTTATACCCCATAATCTTCATCTTTTGGGTGAATACAGTTCATAATTAATGGCAATGTGATCAGCTGCTGTGATACATGCAAAAATGTCTGGTTTCTCTTCAGCTGACAAATATAGAGAGGAAACAGTCATGTGCTAACATAACGAAAAAATGTGTTGTGAATAACAGAGATACAGTTAATCATTGGAAGAGCCTACTGTTAAAGCTGCTTGGTCTCAAACATTTTGCAGTGGAGTAATATTTAATGATACTAGTTGGATAAGGCTTTTCACTTCAAAACAGAATATTTTAGCTTTGAAAGTCTACAAAAGGTACATCATACATTGAAATCCTACTAATTAGCATTAAGCGTAGATGTAGCTGAAGTAAGGATGGACTCACAGTTTACACAGCATAACAATCATAGGAGCATCATAGGAGTGTCAGCTATCGCTCAGTAGGAAGCAGACTTGCCTCTGAATCAGAAGGTTGTGGGTTCATAGTACCATTCCAGGGACTTGAGCACAAAAAAATCTAGGCTGGCACTCCAGTGCAGTGCTGAGGGAGTGCTGCACTGTCGGAGATGCTGTCTTTCAGATGAGATGTTAAACCAAGGCCCCGCCTGTCCTCTCAGGTGGACATAAAAGGTCCCATGGCACTATTTTGAAGCAGAGCAGGTGAGTTATCCCCGGTATCCTGCTCAATATTTATCTCTCAATCAACACAACAAAAACGGATTATCTGATCATTATCACATCAGTGTTTGTGGGAGTTTGTCGTGCACAAGTTGGCTGCCACATTTCCCATAGTGCAACAGTGACTGTACTTCATTGGCTTTAAAGCGCTTTGAGATGTCCGGTGGTTATGAAAGACGCTATATAAATGCAAATCTTTCTTTCAGTCTAGTGAGGGAAATCAGCCAAAGTTCCCATTCCTGATCACTATCCAGCAAGTTCAAACTATGTAGCCCTGAATAGGTACCAGGGCTCTAGACCAGGATGATTTTAAAAGCAAAATCATGGCTCTCCTTTTGGCTGTAAAGTGCTTTGAGACATCTGGTGGTTGTGAAAGGCGCTATACAAATGCAAGTCTTTCTTTTCTATTGATTAAAAAAAATGGATTTTGAAAAAAAACGTTATTTGAACACTTTTGTTCATTAGTTACAAAAAAGACTGTTTGCCTGACAGTCAAGAATCATCCAATGAAGACTCTATTCACTTTCCAATTGGCATTTTTATTTTTATTCGTTCATGGAATGTGGGTGTCGCTGCAAGCCAGGATGTATAGCCCAGCCCTAATTGCCCTTGAGAAGATGGTAGTGAGCTGGTATGGAAAGGCAGGGCCACACAAGTATGGACCTGTTGGGTGACCAATGGCAGGTGTGTAGGGATGGGGCAGTTGGAAGCAGGACATACACTTGTTGTTCATGAGAAGGAAGATAACTTTGGCAAAGGTGAAAATGATGAGAGCTCTCAAACAGAAAATGCTGGAGGTCATTTTATCTTGTGGTGTGATCGCTAAAGAATGAAAGGAATATATCTGTGGAGGCAGGAGAATTGCCATTGTAATTTGCTATTGTCATTGGTATTTGCTTTTTAAGCAAAATATGCACGATTCTGTTCAAGTGTTGCTGATGGTCTCTTAAGCATTGGCATGCTTTTCATTTTTATTGTGTGAGATTAAAGAAGTGTTGAATGAGATGACCCCTCCAGAAATATGTTCAACCAGAGTTGGCAACCCGAAGGTAAGCAGGGTTACAAAGCTAAGCATAGTTTGCATGAAAGAAAGACACACATTTATATAGCACCTTTCACATCCTTAGGACATCCCAAAGCTTACAGCAATGAAGTACTGTTGGAGTGTACTCACTGTTGTAATGTAGGAAATTTCCAAACAGAAGGCCCCACAAACAGGACACCGGGAATAACTCCCCTGCTCGGCTTTGAAATAGTGCCATGGGATCTTTTACATCCACCTGCAAGAGCAGAGGGAGCCTCGGTTTAACGTCTCATCCAAATGATGTCACCTCTGACAGTGCAGCACTCCCTCAGTACTACATTGGAGAGTCAGCCTAGATTTTTGAACTCAAGGCTCTGGAGTGGGAATAGGACCCACAACCATCTGACTCAGAGGCGAGGACACCTACTAACTGAGCCACGGCTGACACACGCCTGTAAATGGATAATAATGTGTTTCATTCTTAAATGGGAAAAAAATTACATTCATTTTACTTTCTCCATTTTACCAACTTTATCAATTTGAAAAGTGAGATGATGTGAACTGTGGAGGGCTCATCTGAAACAGGATTTAGTCCTTTTTGCATTATCTCAACTTTACTAATACTCTCCTAAATTTCCTTCCCATTTTCACCCTCTGCAAGCTACAACTTGTTCAGAATGTTGCGGCCAGATCTGTAAAAAATTCTACATTCCCATCACCATTGGCTCCCAGCAAATTGACTTCACTTCTGAATCCTACCTCATCATCATCATAGGCGGTCCCTCGTATCGAGGATGACTTGCTTCCACGCCAAAGATGGATGTGTTCACAGGTGTTTCAATGAAGGACCTAATATTCCAGGTCCTAAAGTACATGTTGAAGGATGGAAGATACCTGTGCGTGGAGTTTTTTAACGTGGGGTGGCCGTTGCACACCAGCCACCACACGGGCTTGACAGAGCTGGGTCTTGGTCCAGTGGCAAGGGTTAACCAAGATGACTGGAGACCATGCCTTTGCTCATTTACCTTAGTGATATCCTCCAGCTATATATGCATGCACCCTCCGCTCCTCTGTCTCCTCATTCCCCACTTCACTCCACTATTGGTGGCTGCTCTTTCAGCTTCTATACCATGCTCTGTGGAGTTCTCTCCCTAGATTTCTTGGCTTTGCTTTCAAAAACTTCAAAACCCCTTTTTTCAACCATGGTTGTAAATGGGGTTTGCGCTAAATATCCGCCAAAGTTACAGCGGTGTAGCATGGGGGCCAGGAAGAAAGCTCAGTTCTCTTTCTCCTCCAGGTCAGCATCCATCAATTTTTCTCCTCAATGTAAAGTGTCTTAAATTATCATCTTATATAAGAAGCACTTGTAGTTGTTATCCTGCAAATATGTGGTCAAAAATGTTCATTCTTCCAACTCGTAATCAAACATATGATCAAATGAGTAATGGGCTACTCACAGAACAATAATTTCTGTTTGCTTCATTGCAAAGCCCTAAACCCTGCGTCTTTCTCCAGTTTCTCTCCTATCACCGCTGATGTCTTGACCATGCGACCCACCTCATGCTCTCTTGACCCCATCCCTACTAAACTGCTGACCACCCAACTTTCATTCCTAGCCCCCATTCTAGCTGATGTTGTAACTTGTTCTTTCTCTTTAGATACTGTCCCCCTTCATTTCAAAATTGTCTTCATCACTGCTCCTCAAAACATCCACCTTCACACTGTCTGTTCTTGTAAACTACTACCCCATCACTAACCTCCCTTTCCTTTCCGAAGTGGATCTTTTTATTAACTCACACGGCTGTCAAGTGTAAGGGCCTATAATTCTTGTTTCATTGTTGTGAGACACACTGACCACGATTATACTTACCTCAGCGGGTCTGTGGTGGCCGATGTCAGTGGCATCTGCTCTGTGAAATGACTTTCCATTGATAGGTCTTGTTAAGCCCACCCATCATGTTTCCCAGGCCAATTAAAGGAAGTGGGTCTGCACATCCTTACTCACACCAACTTACCTTGCACCTCCATCCATCCCTCTCTATCTACACTACCCTCCTCCTAGTGCAATCATACTAACTAACAACACATAAGGGTAGCCACATGGGCGTTTTATCCAATATTCATGTAAAGTTTCTGTTAATGTGCCGTCAAACATTGAAACCTTTATTTTCAACATTTTGCCGTCTTGGACAGATTTGTGTGCACCTTTGGAAGTGGCTTGGTGAGTTTCAGTGCATGGTGAGACAAAACGGTACCCACCACAATGGTGGTGAGTGTGAAAGGAATGGCTTGGACATTGTAGGGATGCTTTATGATGTTGGTGTGGGGTGGTGCCAACCTGGTGCATCATGTGGCAGCCGGGTGTACAGCATCAAGTGACGTGAATCTGGGTATGATGAAGCCATCACTGGCCTTTCAGACAACAACATGCTCGGGTGCTAATGCCCCCCATTCTGTGCAGCATCAGGTGATTGCGGAGAAGATTGATGTTGTTGTTGGTGCAGCTGGTGTGCCTGGTGCTGCTGGTGTTGGGGCTGATCGTGACCAGATTCTGAGGACCAAGATGAGACATGTTGATGGAATAGATGGCAGGTTAAGTAGAGATGACAGAAGCATTCTGCCAATGTGAGAGTCCTTCCAATGAGGTGATACTGGATGGAGTGTGGAAAGTGGAAAGCCTGCAGAATCTGTGCTGGAAATTGACTGAGGTACAGCTTGTGGCTGAGGAAAGTGATGATCTGTCAGGTGGGAACTTTCAGTGTAAATTTGAAGCTGTAAAGTAATCAGCTGGAGCAATGGCCACTGAACTCCCGCCTCAGGTTGACAGACGTGGTCCCCGAACAGTGAGGTTCCCATGGCCATGAAGTTAAAGTGAAAAGGTAAGTTAAAAAAGCCTGTTAATGATCTGTCAACTAGATGTTAATAAGATTAATTGGGTCCCTGCCTGTGGGGTCAGCTCAGCACTGACAGACCCGACATTGGGAAAGGTGCATGGTGGGTTGACAGCGGGGTCCTGACCTACTGTCAAAAAAAACACTTTCCCAACTGGCACACCACCAATCCTGCTCGCTGATTCCCCCGGAAAATTTCGGCCAATGTTTTGGAAAGGAATCGAATGGAAAATAACACATACCAACTCACGTTTTTTTGTACCCCAGGCTGGGGGTATGAACTTGCCTGATATGTATTGCCAATGTGCATTAGGAATGCTGTAAACCATATGCCACAAAGTTGCAATCACCAAAGCCGGTCATGTTGTCACAACATCTTGATACTTAGCTGCCATGTACCTACCTAACAGCACAAGTTAGAGTACTTGGCAGATGGTAGGAAGGTATAATGCATAACCTCGTTATACTCGTTCCTAGCACTCTGCATTCTGTCTTTGTCAGAACTTAGGTTATGAGTACACATGTAAATAAAACATGTTATAGTCCACACATGCCTGAGTCTCAGAGCCTCAGTGGCCAGTACAACCTGATAGGCACAAACGGGGCATCATTATTTATTGTGCATCCCTCACAGCTGCTAGGTTAGTATAACAAGAACAAGAGAGAATTATGTTAACTGTTGTTCCATTTCTTTGCTAGGTCAGAAGTTAAATTGTCATACACTGCAAGGAAAAAAAATATTGGGTTTCATTCTTCCAATTTTCAAATAACACCCCATAAACATCTCATAAAAATGTTTGAATTCAGATCGGGTCGAATAGCCATTAGGAAGAAGTTATGAGGAAATTAGTTTCTAGTTTAAAAATTAAGAACATGTGTCTATAAGAAGTAGCCCTCAAAATCAGGTATTGATTTATTTTCCATTTTTGCAGTCCAAATTGCTTATTCATAGATACTCCCCAGTTCAAATCACCAAGTCTACGAAGGATGCCACAGAGCAGAAAGGACTGAAAGATGCACATGTGAGTATAAGAAAAACAAGCAGCACCCATGAGAGGGATGGGATAGGATCAGCAATCCAAGATGAGATGGTGCTTTAGTGTTGTGGCTTGAAATGGTAAAAGATGGAGTTTAAAGGGACATATTTGTTAGGCTGAGTAAATAATCAGTGCAAATTGATTCTTTATTACCGGGATAGACAGAAAGGCATGTTGAATAATAAAGGAGACAGATACTAAAATGTGGTTACTTACTAAAGAAAAATAATTTTTATGTATAAGGCACCTTTCATGAGTTAAGAATGTTCCAAAGTACTTTACTTTTTATTGATAGAAAAGTGATATGAGATCTTTTACACCTACCTGACAGCACAGCACCTCTGGCAATGCAGCACTGCCTCAGTGGGGCTCCACAAAAATCCATAGCCTAAGCAGTCCCTGGTGGCTTTATGACAAACCAATAGACCAGTTAATTTAGTGACACTAAATGAATAATGCAGATATAGAAAACTGATATCCTGCCTGGGAATAGGATGAAGAGGCTTCTGCAAATAGTACAAGCAACTACACCCAGCTGCCCGCTAATGGACGGAGGCATGGTGCATTGCGACAGGTGGCATACCAACTGAAGCAAAGGAAGCAGTAGAAATCCCAGCAAACCTATTTCCTCTTAGTGATTGATCTCAAAAGCACCTTCCTGCACCCTCACCTTATCCACCCAAAAAAAACCAGTAAAAATTACTGTTAGTACTATTTTTAATGATTTGATGACTCCATTCATGTAAAAATTCCCATGTGCCCTATTTTAACGCTTAATAACCTATTTAAATGACTGTTAAAAAAAGCAGGCAGTAATTTATTTGCCAGGAAGGAAGCAATCAAAGGGTTGGAAAAGATCAGATAAAATGAAAAATGTTCCTACCCTAGACTGAGATAGTGGGCTGATGATAGTGATTATATTGCTGGTAGGGAAGTGGGGGTAGTGGTGATGATGGTAATGTTCATGTAGAGGACAGTGATGGGTTGGTGAGATGTGGATATAATATAGTATTTTCCTTTACAACTGCTGTTTTTTTCAGGTGCGTGATGCAGTCGCTGTCATACAATATTTTGTATGGCTGGAAAAAAATGTTCCAAAAGGAACAGAGACAGAACTCTCAGGTGCACGTTATTTAAGCAATTTACGCAGGTACAAATCCTACAAGAAGTTTGCATGAAAACACAAGATGTGTACGCTGGCTGATACTCAGTTCTGATGGTAGTTAGTGGATTCAATTAAAAGACAATTTTCTAACATTCTGCATCATACAGGCAATATTTTCAAAACTAAATGTATTATATCAAATTGTTAACCTCCACTCTCCATTTATATTAAATATTTCATCACTATATTAAGAAATATAGTATTAAATTCCCAGAAGAAATTGGAATATAGGCCTTGTAAATGCTTAACACATTCATATAAAATTATTTTGTTAATGTATTTTAAAATGAACAAATTAACACCTTAGTTAAAGTTGCGAGTAAGAAATGTCATACACCCAAATTAAGCAGTCATATATTAATATTCATACAGTGTGATTTCAAAGTCATGCTTCACTATTGCCATACATTAATTTCAATGTTTTTTCCTTTCTTCAAGTTGTCACTGAATTCTGATTAGTTTCAAATGTCTCCATTTACTCAGGCTCCATCTGCACCATTTGTAGCAAAATTCCAATGCCAAGGTGAACAGAAATCCCTGTTTGTGCTTTTTAAAGGGGTCTTGTACTTATCCATCCAAAAATGTCAAATAACCCTAAATCATGTAGAGGGGCATCCCTGTAAAATTACCAGTGCTGCACAGTTCTCACTGTTGTCTCTTATATGCTTTAAAATTGCTTGCCAGTGGCCGCTATATAATACATATCAGCTTTCAGTCTAGAGAAAGGGCCGACACAGAGCAGCTTGCATTGTGTCAACTGTTTTGATGTTCAAATCCACTGCAGGCTTACTCATCGTCAATTGTGTAATCCAGGTCCTTACAAGAGGGGCTTTGGCAAAGGGGCATGATGTACCTTAGCTGACTCTCCTTTAAGGGTACTCAATGACAGCTCATTGTGGGACACAGCCCTCCATCCTGGCAGCTGTTATCCATTTTGCCACAGATTAATATCACAGCTTGATCCTGCATCTCACATATGGGTTTAACAAAGGCCCTCCAACGCAGGAGTTCTGAATTGTGAAGAACTGTTTGACACATGTCTTCACTGACACCATGAAGGGGATACACAGTCCAAATCTAACTGAAACTAGAAGTTGCCTTTACCTTGTGCGATGGCGGTTGCGAGAGAGCACTTACAAACAAATCATACACCATTTGTTTTATTGAGGTATTGTAATTACTAAAATAGATTCAAGATCATCATTTCTCTTATTGCTTGCAATGCTGCTCATTTGTTTCTATGAAAATACAGCCAAAGGCTGGCGTGAATGCAAAGGGCTTTGTTACACGACCTCCAAACTGTCACCCTACTGTGATGTGTTTCAATTCTTCTTTCATTCATAAAAAAAAACATTTTTGAGGCGACTGAGTCTTTTACACACAAAGAGAAACATTTTGAATATTTATAGTGTTTGCAATGTTAGAACCACTGTATCTTTCATTGCCAATATAAGCCCAGAAACTACTGTTGGCAACATTAGCGGACAAACATTCCTCTGCCTGCTATCTTAATGCAGACATTAATCGGTTTATTTTAAATGGATGAACACCCAGTTAAAATAGTGAACAAAGGAATGCCATATGAATGGATGAAGCATCCAACCACTGTTTTTACCAACAACAATTTCCAGGTGGTAAATGGATAATAATAATTTTATTGTGTGAGCCTCACAGGCTAACAATCACCAGTATAATTGACCAATTGAGGATTCATTTATCATCTGCTTTTACAGTCAGCAAAATTATTCCAGAGGCCTCAGCTTCGAGACAATTTCTGCCAGTGGTTTGAATGCAGCTCTTGCTCACTACAGGTCAGTGTACAGAAATGTGGACCCTGTGAAGTAAAGGTCAATCAGGATAAACAAATAACTAATTCTGCTGACATCTCTCAATGTAAATAACATAAACCTGCTGTATGGGATGGGAGTGATTATTCAGCAGTGTGTTTTTGCTGATATCAGAGTTTATGACCCAGATTTTGCTGTGAAAATAATTGTGAGGCAAATAGCGTTCAATGTTATTTATGCACAAATCAGAAGGCAACTTCAGGTGAGTGGAGATGCGCAGTTAAATGCAGAAATTCGAAAATTGCTGTCTGAGATGCGCTGGCTCTCTGTAAGCAGCGGAAAAACAGCATCTCACCTTATGGCTCACCATTCAAATGTATTGAACAGCATGAAGTTCCTGTACTGACATCGCAGATAGGGACTAAACTCGCCATAAAAAGTTAAGCTTTGTCCATTCCAGTCTGAGTACCCTTTTAATGGCGTGCTAATTCTTAATTATTGGCAAACAACCACTCTGGCATTGAAAATTACTTTTTACAAGTGTGGAGTCTCATTCCTTTAGATTTTAATTGCTGTTGGAGATTCATGAAAAAATTTATTAATTTTTTTTTCCTATTCTTCGTCTCTTTTATCTCTCTCTCTTAATCCAATCTTTCTTTTCCTCTCTTTATTTTGCTTTCTGTATCTGATTTGACATTGAATTCACTGTTCCAACTTAAACTTCCTGGTTTAGACTCTGCACTGTTCATTAACCATTCTTCAATCTGACAGGTTAACAAGATATACAGTTACTTGCCCAACTCGCAGATGCCCTGTAGAACACACCACATCATTTGGATGTCCCACTGACAGCAACTTGCCATGTAAAACACCATGAAATGTCTATGGGCAAGTGCTTGTCTAATGAATGGCGTCACTTATGTTCTTATGTTCTTATGTTATCTCATAGAAACATATAAGATTCTCACGGGACTGGACAGGTTAGATGCTGGAAAAATGTTCCCGATGTTGGGGAAGTCCAGAACCAGGGGACATCGTCTTAGGATAAGGGGTAGGCCATTTAGGACTGAGATGAGGAGAAACTTCTTCACTCAGAGAGTTGTTAACCTGTGGAATTCCCTGCCGCAGAGAGTTGTTGATGCTAGTTCATTGGATATATTCAAGAGGGAGTTAGATATGGCTCTTATGGTTAAGGAGATCAAGAGGTATGGAGAGAAAGCAGGAAAGGGGTACTGAAGGAATGATCAGCCATGATCTTATTGAATGGCGGTGCAGGATCGAAGGGCCGAATGGCCTACTCCTGCACCTATTTTTCTATGTTTCTATGTTTCTACTCACAGCAATATCTGGCCCAATATATCAGCTCAAATCAAATTCTGCTAATAGTCTCTTTCTATCACAGTTGTTTTTGTAGTTCAATAGTCCTAACAAAATGAGTCCTATTCATAGAATCATAGAATGATACAGTAAAGAAAGAGGCTATTTAGCCCATCGTGCCTGTACTGGCTCTTTGGTAGAGCTATCCAATTAATTCCACTCCACTGCTCTTTCCCATAGCCCTGTAATTTTTTTCCCTTCAAGTATTTATCCAATTCTCTTTTGAATGCTACTATTGAATCTGCTTTTACTACTCTTTCAGGCAGTGCATTCCAGATCACTACAACTCGCTGTGAAAAACAATGTTTCCTCATGTCACCTCTGGTTCCTTGGCCATCACCTTAAATCTGTGTCCTCTGGTTATCAACCCTTCTAACACTGGAAACAGTTTCTGTTTATTTACTCTATCAAAACCATTCATGATTTTGAAAACCTCTAGCAAATCTCCTCTTAACCTTGGCTGCTCTAAGGAAAACATTGTAGTCGATCTTACATGGTGCTGATCACAAGTAATCCAGGGACTGATGTGCAAGTCTCATTGCAAAGCTAAACATGACAATGATGCAGCATTGGGGTAACACTGAGGCAACATTTCACATGACTGACAAGATGTAAAAATATTACACACCTTACTGAGAGCTCATTTATATAATATTTGTCATACTATTTACCAACCATTTTACAAACTTTGCTTAAAATGCAAATAACATTCTTATTTACTTGCAAAAATCTTTTGATCTTGGTTATTTGCATGATTGTTTTTTTCCCTACCTACCACAGAGCAATTGCAGTGTTGGCTCAGGTGCATGTATTTTATTTATGGTTTATTCTTCCCTCCTCAACGCTTAGATGTTTTCTCGCCCTTACCCTTATCAAGGTGGATTTGTGTTTTTTTTCCAAGATATTTTTGCTTAGCATTGCTCAGAGAGGCATTTCTAACCTTACATGCCTAACTTTATGGGTACATTTATCAGAACTGTGTAAATTTTATGTATCTGTTCTGTTCTAAAAGTTATTTCTGGCTGTGTAACTGAAGAAGGACAATTACAGTTGCAAACAGTGTGAAGAAATTATCTAAGTGATTTGATTGGTCAGTTTTGTTAGTATTTGCCTGCTCATGAATGGTAACTTTGAAAAGTAATTGAGGAATTTCATTGCTCAGTTTTATGCTGATTATGAGTACCCTTTGCAGTTATCAATTGGATATTTGATTGTTAACAGATAAGTGAATATTTGAGACAAGCGTGACCTTTTTCCCCACTGATGTACAGCAGTTTAAAGTGTCACTACCTTAAGCGTAAAATCCATGTGTGGTGCCTTTGAAACGTGTGAAACTCCAGACTCATGCTAGAGGACAGACTTTTGATGATGTAAATCTGTCAATTACTGCCAATCATACAAACAATGCCTGTGTTACTTTGTGGGTTAATGAGTTAGGGCGAGCTGCTTGTTTCTTACTTGTGAAATTGCTCATGGAGAAATTATTTATGAACACCAAAAGCACTAGCAGCATTAGGCTAATTATTGCGGATATATTAGGTAATTAAATACAAAGTATACCATATTCTAAGGCACACACATCAGCATGTGCAGTTCATTGCTAACTCTCACATAAATCTAGAGTGGCAGCAAAGTCTTTAGATGGTTTGCTTGTATCTACAGGTGAGCTGCGACATACCTATGCTGCAATGTGCCATTTTTGGCCACCTGAGAAGGACCGCCAAGAGCAGGAAAGAGTTGCCAATGATGTCAGGTAGCACAAGATTAATAGTCGGTCTTGTTGTGGTATGAAATATGTTGGCTAATTGTCCCAGGCACAGCTCTCTGGGAATGATAAAGTAGAGAGCCTTAGAAGACTGAGGCCAAGCAGGGAGGTTGTGACAGAGCTGTGTCATCTCCTTCAGCAGACTTTCAGACATACATGCCAACAAACAACAGTCATCGTTTTGGGGCCCAGTCACCGAAAATATCCTCTTCCCCCAGTGCTATGTGTACCTCGTCCTGCCGTTACTCCAGCTGATTCTCTCTGCTGCCTACTACAGGCAGGAATTCTCGCAAGAACAGGAATTCCAACCTAAGGTATGCAACAGCTGAAATCACTTACATTAGCAGCAGGACTTGGATACGAGCAGCACAGAAGGAAGGGCGAAATGAATGGCAATGATGGGGAGAGGGAAGAAGGACATGAAAGAGAGAGTGAAGGGGTAGCACCTGAAAGTGTTGCTTTATTACGAGAAGAACAAGAGAAACTGCGAGCAGTGTTTTCAGATGAGAAAAGGAATTGGGTGAGGGGACAAGGGCCAACATGAACTGAATGGATTGCAGAAAGTGGGGAAACAGTGTCAACAAGAACTGAGGAGATAGCGAAAAGAACTGGGAGTGAAAAGAATTCCAAGTTCAAGTTTGGGGTGGGGTGGGGTGTAAAGAAGGGTATCACCTCTAACTGTTTTGGAGGGGAAAATTGATACCATGTTAAATTGATAGGAGAGGTGGAGAAGAGTGCCAATTTGAACTAGGAATGTTGGTGGAGGAGAGGGTGAGGGAGTTTTAATATGGGTTTATGGGTGGGGGATAAATGGGAAACAATTCCACGCTCAGTGGGAAGACGGCTCAAACCTGCCAAATTCTGGGTTTTACTGAGATGGGACAAGGGGCGGGCAGCCAATCACTCCCAGGAGGCGGGTTGTCATTTTAAATCTGTTGATGAAGCTGGAAGCCAGGAAGAGCTCCCCACCCACATACAAAGAACCCCTGTCAGAGCCAAAAGACCCACGTTGTGGAGTTACTCCACAGCATGTGGGGAAGCTCACATTTCCATGTTTCCTGTCTGAAACTCCGCCCCACATCGCCAACATAACCTGCCCCAGTAAATACCCAGGCCAGTGTCTGTCTGAAAAGGCGGGGAATAGGATAGGCTACAGTAGCTACATGAATTGGGTCCAGAGAGGTCGAGTGCCTTTGTAAACTCAGGTGGAGAATGTATTTTTCCCCCTCCATTCATATAACAACTTTCTTTTACACATCATAGGCTTATAATTAGGACCATTCTTGAGCTGTCAGCTTGTCAGATTTTGTTCTCCAATACGTGGGAATATGAACTCTGAATGTTGTGAATGGCTTCCATTTTTCCCCAGCAGATTGTTCAGTTGCATTACCTGTTGGGGTAAGAGGGGTGCACAAGAAGACCCATTTTAATCGGTCTGGTGCAGGGAATGCAGGATCAAGAAGCATTGCATTTGGTTTCCTGATAGTGGTGCAATCTAGCCTTTGGAGTATTTGAATATCAAAGAAACACAGCAGCAGTACAACCGAATAAAGATCATTTTGACAATAAAATGGCACAGCAGCTTGTTGAAATTCATGGGAAGCTCATGTTATGGTTAAGCAGATATACACTTATTAATTTTTCAAATCAAGCACTACAGTCCATTCCATTTAGGCTGTGGCTAAATAAAAGTGTTTAATCCTTGCTTGAAACAAAAATAAATGTTATTCTGACCTTAAACCTGCTTCTCCATCTCTCATAACAAAGCTTTTCTGGAGGTCAATGGCTGAGTTCTAATCTTGACCTTGACAGCAGCTGATTTGATCATCTTCAAACAAATGTAATCTAATCTCCAGTCCTCATGCACATTTCACTGGGTCTATTCAAATATAATGTTCAAAAGGTTTAAAATCTGGAATGCATACATTCTAGAGGGCGTGACATTTCTTTTTTAATTAAAAATGAGAGAATGCTTGTTTTCTCCATAATGAATGAAATCACATTTGTGGGAAGTAGATGTTTCATAGCTACAAGTTCCTGCAATTTCATTAATGGGTCATTAATTATAGAGAATACGAGACATCCCCCGCCCCCCCCTCCCCCCCCGGCCGTTTTTTGTTAAAACATGAATTTTGCTCCTTGCTCACTGGACTATCCTGTAGGGCAGATGATTTGTTATTGCTCAGAATGCACAGAAACCAGCATTTTTACTCCCTCTGAGACTTTTAATACAACAGTGCAACACTCAGGCAGCAAACTGCACCACACACTGTAAGTGGGGAAACACGCAGGTTTGTAAAGTCACAGGATCTGTGAAGGATGCTGCACAACAACAGATCACTGGCTCTAGTCACAGATTGAATTTCAGCCACATTTCTCACATAGCTGTTCAACACCTGACATTTTGTGGATTCGTTCATATGATTTGATAAAAGCAGCGTACTTTAGTTAATAACGTTGAAGGTATAGATTCAGAATTTGTAACTGTTGAACCCTGTATTTTTACAGAGCATTGCTGCCAAGTAAATTATCTCACGAGACAAACAGGATAATGTCATCCTGTCACTGACTGCCCCGCTGCTGATTTTTAAAATAAAATAATCAGACCTGTGAGGCATTGCTCAGGGTGAGTCAGAGATTCAGGCCTAGACATTTAGGAGCACCCATTTTTTTGCCACATGGAACACACACAGGTACAATCCCTGAATAGTAAGGCCTGAGGCCCCGTGATATTGGGCCAAGGGCCTCATTTCCATGTGGCAGGATAACTGCAGAGAGTAAGAGGCAGCTCACCTTGTGAAGTGTTGCTGAAGATTGGGCTGCTGTGCTGCTAGAACTGGCTCTTCAGTAAGCGATGCAATTGTGAAATATGGGTGCAGCATGGCCAAATTTCTAGGCCAATCTCTTTTTTAAGGACAGAAGAATTGTACCATGCAACTCACAATGTGTTATTCTGTTGCTGAAATGCAGCTGTATGTAACCTGAGCTGTCTCTTTAAGGCCAAAAGCATTTTTACAACCCCAGGTCAGTTCCTCGTAGCAATCACAGAGCTGTGTTTTCAGAACAAAATGTGCCTGTCTGTTCCAAGA